>NC_090218.1:10712500-11321988 GCF_033026475.1 Channa argus
TCATTACATAAAATGTTTGACCATAATTTGTCACCATGTTTTGGACTAGACTCATATATTTACAGTATGTTTTCCAGTAAAGAGAAGTTTAATTTATTTAGGCAAATACCTGTATTTGTACTTCGAGTATGTTTACCTGTGCTACCTCTGCTTGCAAGAGCTTGTTGTTGTTGTCTCACTGTAGTTGTGCTTTGTGTTTGCTTCTTGAAAGCTGCTAAGAGAAAAAGCAAAAATGACAATAGAGAAAAGTGAAACAACCACAAAGACATGCAAAGCCAACAGACCAGTTCAGATACGTGTTCATCAGAATTGCCTCGAAAATATAATTGATTAATAAAATTGGTTAGAGCTGGGGGAAAGATGGTTTCAGTGATAAATGATGAGAATGGAACAAATATAAGAGGTTAATTAGCTGTTATCTAATCCTGTATCAGGTGGATGCTGAGTCCTGGTGATCGTCGATCTGAGAGCCATCTGCCACACACACACACACACACACACACACACACACAGACCAGGTTGTGAAGTCAAGTCTGAATAATGCTGAGCATAAATGTGATGAGACTAAAAGAGATGCAGAGGAGGTGACTGAACAAAAGTTGTTAATGTATTTTGGCAGTCGACGTCGATGGTGGGATATTTCTTTGTGTGGCTAATGTACTAAATCCTATAGTTTATACATACAACACAAACAACTTTCTGCTTTCAGCTACAGCTGTTGTTTGTGCCTTGTGCGACTGTCATTTCTGAAGGTTTGGATTTTTCTGTTGCAGTTAATTGTCCCCAGCCTACGGTGCCAAAAACCACATAGTTTGATCCGGAGCTGTGCCCTAATGTGTTTGTTTTCGAAGGATTTGGACACTTCGAAAGACCCCATTATTCTGCAGTGTCCCCGTGATGTGCAGCCAAATGAGACACGGACCCAAAACACAATAAGCCGTCACTTTGTGCAGCTGTTTTTGCAGAGAACCGGGGACCCCTCAGAAATGTAGCCGGGTGGTCACACTCGGGCTTTTATTATGTCGATTCTCAGTTCCTCTGCCAGACAAGATGGGAGCCCACAATGACGCAGTGTTATTTTAAGGGATTATGAAATAAACGTTTCGTAATTACCCGCGTGCCAATAAATTAAAAGATCTATTCCATGAACCCTGTAGCTGTCATGTAAACAAATATTTATTTTGTGGCATGTGCTGGAAATATGAATTCTCTTTGGTTGCCATGGTGGCACAGGTGGACGGACACACACACACACACACACACACACACACACACACACAGACACACACGTCTGAACCAATCAGCTCCTGAGAACCAGGTGTTTTCCATCATGCCCTGACGTCTCAATGTCATTGGAGAGAAACTGCAGACGTTATCACATCAGGTGAATTAATTTTGAATAAAAAAAAAAAACCAAAAGTTGACCTGCTTTGCTTGGATCCGTGATCTCCCTTTGCTCGGTCTGCTAATACTGAGACGTAGCCCCCTATGCAGCCCAGCTGAGAGCACTAACTGTGGCTACGAGGGCCCCAATTAGGCCCCTGCTCATGTGGTGAGAGCACCCCAGGGAGGCCCTCCCCCTCCCTCCCCCTTCACTATCTAAATCCCTGTGCAGGGATTACATAGCTGGGCTGCAGGACAAAAAAATGATCCTCAAAGCGTCTTTTTTTTTCCTTGTGTCAGAATAGGTCTGAGGTTTGTGCGTGGAGGTGGGGTGAGGTGAGGTGGGGTGGGGTGGGGTGGGGGTAGGTGTATGCCCTGTCAGTAGATCTGTTTATGTTGTCTGTTGTATGCTGTTATGAGTCTGGGAGACAGATTCTGACCAGTGCTGTTTGCTGATGATTAACTCTTCCTGTGTATAGCTGCAGAGGTGTGTGTGTGTGTGTGTGTGTGTGTGTGTGTGTGTGTTGCAGGGTGGCTGATGCATATATACACACATATACATACCATCTAAAATGGCCTGAGTGATGCTGTTAGTACACATGTGCTTGTAGTCCATTCATAACGCTGAGGAGCCTCCATTTCCCTCAGGTGCAGGATGAGCGACCCCTCAAAAACAGGTGCAGTGAAAATATGTTAAAAACTACACCTCAAACACGTTAGTTTGGCTTGAAACTCCTCTAAAGATCTTCCACTGGATGACAAACTATGTGATGTTTCGAGCATAAACAATGAGGACCCACCTGCTCCATTTAACTAAAAATAGTTTTTTCCCCCTTTTTGTCGTGAGCCCAAGTGAAGTGAAGCCAAATGAGTTGAGAAGCATTAATCGGTTCACACACTGCAGCACCATTCTGGTCCGGTCTGTGCCAATCGTGCTGCCACCACCTGAACCAAAGCCACCTCATTGTGGTTTCATCTGACCGAAGACTGTGCTGCCAATATTCATCAGGCTTCTTTGTATATCAGGTGACGTTTGGCATTTTCAGAGCCTATAACATCACATGCACATAACATATTATGGACTTGTCAAAGATCCTGCACATGTCTCCATGTTTCCTGCACGAACAATTGATAACGTTTTGTTGCAGAAGCAATACGCTGACATTTTTCTGAGACGATGTCACGTTTTAAAAGCCACATCCTGTTGTTCTGCTTTTTTCAGGTGAACGTGATTTGAAGGGCAGCTTTTCCAAAAGTCTTTTAAATGTAAAGGCGGTGGCTTTTTTTTTTTTTTTTTCCTCCTCTCTCTCCTTCAAATGTTATATAAATATATCACCATCTCTCCCGTGGGTTCAATCAAATCTTCCACTGCTCTCAGCCTCTTTGTATTGGCACAGTGCGGGAGCAGACATGCACACTGGTGCTTGTTAGGCCCTGGCATCAAAAAGAAAGCAAAGGGGGGGGGGGGAAGAAAAGAAAAGTTTAAAAAAAGAAAAAACCTCCCTGAGGTAGCTTGTAAATTACGCTGGAATGCTGATGCAGCCAATCCAGTCGCAAGAGACGAAGCCAATGAGGGAGGGGCAGGCGTACAGCAATGATGATGCTAATGCAGCCAATTACAGCCAGGCCGTCCACGTTCTGCCCCCCCTTCACCTCCACAATGTCAATGGCAACATTTATCCCTCAATAAAACAGACATGATCTCAGGAGCCCGGGCCCTGCCAGGGCTTTTCCGTTCTTACAAATTTCAGTTGATTGTACAGTGCTGTGCCTGTAAGCACTTCGAGGGATGATTACTGAGCTTGTGTTACGTGTTTAAAGGGAGATTCCACTCCGGTTTTGAAGAGGTTTTCTGTCTTCAATGAGACCGTAGTAAGACTTAAACACAGGGTGTTTCTCTCCTCTTTGGAACGCGGCGACAAAGTGGATGCATGTACTATATATAAAGACATACACACAGGAAAAACAGGAAAGAACCAAATAAAAAATGCAAATCAATCTGATTTTTTGCCACCGTTGGTTAAAAAAAAAAAAAAAAATCTAGTAATAATGTAATACAATCCTTAGACTCTCCTTATTTTTGAGATGGCTGAGAATTAAATCAGAAGCAATAAAACTTAAACATAACGTCACTACAACAGCTGAGCTGCTTTTGCTTATTGGAACTTTTATGCAAATGTACAATAATTAGACAAAACATCTATTTTTGATAGTTACGCTATAAATAAATAGTACGTACTTTCCTGAATAAAAGTCTCTAACTTACTACAGATTATTTTATTATTGAGAAGACAAGTTCTGAATTTCCCAGCATGCATTTTGGGCTTCAAGTGACATTTCCATAGTTTTTGACAGATCTTTATTTTCCTCACTGTTGAATATTTGATTTGAGTCTATTTTGCAACTAGTGAATTTCACCGAAGACATTGAAAATTATCCATGTTTACAGTATATCATAGGAATTAATTGACTGATAGGACTTAACATCACAGATATTTCAATAATTCTCAAAATTATCACTGTAGAATTTTGATGATTAAAAAATATTGAATAAATCACTTTTATTTCATAAATCAGTTCTAATACTGTTCACACTTTCTGCAAACCTGCAGCTCACACTCAGACATTCACTGCCACACTTTAATGTATTTACTAGGATTATGGAAAATAGTTAGCTGGAATATTAAATGGTGAGAAAATAATACATTAAAGTGGCCTCAAAGTTTAAATGCAGTGCTGTAAACTTGCCTGCTCTCTTCCAGGAGGAAGGAGTGAAAATGCTGCAGCTAATCACGTTGGAGGCATCAGTTTGTGATGATCTGCATGACAATGGTTCCTGTAAACTTCAGTAATCCCGCTGAATGAGTCGCTGCCGTGTTCTGGAAGAGGTGCAGCGCATGTGAACGTGTGAACTCCTGGTTTCATTTTGCAGCTTGATTCACACATAAATGAATGCCCACTTTAGAATAGGTCAACTCTCTGACAAAAACGTATTAAAAAAAATGATAACCTGCCTTTAATTGACACAAACGCAACCTCAGCTCGGCGTTTCTAAACTACTTTTTAGGTGTTAGCTTTTGACAAAAAACAGACGGCTGCAGTGTTTTGGGGTTTAGATTTACGCCGTGACAACACATCGTCTGTACCCATCTCCTCAAAATTTCACAGGTTCCCAACAGTCTTGAGCTCTTTATACAGACGGGGTGTTCAGCATTACCCAGCGGTGAACCCCACCGCTCCTGTGTCATTAGCAGTGCTGTTATCTTCCTGAGACAATGCTTCATCACTGGATTAGACTTTAATTGGCTGCATTAGCTGCTTTACCCCCGCTCCCCCCTCCCCAGTTCTGCAGCAGCTGTGATCCCAGAAGGCCCAGTACCTGAGCCAGACGCACACACCGACAGTCAGTAGGTAGGAATGGAGACGGTCCAACACTTGCTTGCAATTATGCAGCAGTGGTTCTCGCTCATTGCGTCTGTGCATGTGGGACAAAAATGGGATGAGGGACGAGATGCAGTGACACCAAAACCAAGTGAGTGTGACATTTCTGTTGGTCCTGCGATGTTTTCATAGATTTATTTGCTTTTTTTTCAATCTAAGCATTCAAAGACACACGGCCTCATTTGTATTGTGCTCAAACATGCCTCTAAATCCCAAACCTTTGGGGCTTTGGCAGCACTGCAAATCCTGCAGATGCAGCCACCAAAAAAAGCTTGGGAGGGTCCCGACAGAAGGTAAATATGAGGCTTTATGTGTCGCTCTTTTGGAGCTGTAAACGGGTTTGATTTTTATACCCTGACATAAAAAAAAAAAGGTGAGCGTGTCAAAATACACAAACAATCTTACAAAAACATATTCTAGCGCTACAATGTTCCTAAATCTCGTTAAGACTGAGCTGAATTGATCCTGAATTGTAATTATCAGTTAAAGAATCCAGGCTTTAATGCCACAAATGGCTGCGAGGCCTTACAGTGTGTAAGACCCTGCAGGGCTGACCCCACATCTGCTGCACAAGCCTCCCTATAGAGGCCAGGTAGGGCTTTAGAGTGTGTGTGTGTGTGTGTGCGTTTGAAGGCGGCTTATGGCTCTGTAGGCTCAGAACAGCCAGCCAGGGTTTCTAAGAGCGTAAGGACTCCACAACAAAGTGCTCTTCTTGTGTGTTGTCACTATAAGAAGCTTTGGCATAGATTTAAACTGCATAGAAAATCACTTCAATTATTATTATTATTATTATTATTATTATTATTCTGCATGCTCTGTCTGCATTTGCAAAGCCCTTGTGTAAAGAGATGTGATTTTACAACATTGCCTCTTATAAAGTCATGTTTCCTAACAATTATCCCTGCTCTTTGCTTAGTGATTCACGTGATCCTGCCGTATTTATAAAAAAAAAAATTCTTTTGTTTGTACTTTTCTTCAATTTAAGGGTCTTGTAGGGTCAAACCTGAGCTCTGCTGAATTTAATGACTGAAATAAATGACTGAAAGTAAAATACTGTAGGAACTAGATGCCGGAAATGAATATTAGGCCTAAACTCAAACATTCAACAATCAGTGTTGGCTATGAAATGCTGCACTTACTGCTGGTCATTAGTGTTGGTGTGTAAACACTGCAAACAATATTCTCATGCAACTGTGAATAATCTCATGCCTGAATTAATGTTTTCTAACAATTCACGTTTATTGAGTAAATATAAAAACGAATATAAATAATTAAGTAACACACAATATGATGGCACAGTGTGGGAGGAGGTGTTTTTATATTTAAATATCTCGTTCTATTTTTTTTTTTTTATTTTCGTTTTGTAGAAACATGGTTTCATTCCAGAATAATTTCATCAGTAGGACATATTTTGACTAAACCTCACTTTTCTATCTTAAAGCGGATTTTTGTTCGTAATGATCATAACACACACTCACACACACACAGGCATCCAGGGATGATTCATGTCTATCTGTGGTCCTCAGCTGGAGACAGGGGTCCGGAGGCTGGAAATCGATCTGTGTCAATCAGATCAGGTGACATTGTCTGCCTCCTCTGGCTCCTGTTAGATGATCACTTCAGATATTTTTCCACTTTTTTTTTTTTTTTTGTATCTTGTTTTACTGGCTTCACGTTTTTCCACCGTAATTTCTCTCCTCGACTTTGTCTGAGAACCACCAGGGCAAAAGGAACCTGGCGCTGCGCAGAAAGTCATCGCTCTGTTTTTAGTTCTTAAAAAAATAAAAAGGAAATAAACATAAAAGGAGGAAAACACGTCACACTCGTCACACGCACCTTATTTTCGAAACATGCGCCCGCGTATACAGTAAGATTAAATTTTAGAATACACAATATTTTCAGGTTTTTCCATTTTTTTCTTAATATTTTTCTTTTTCACATTAGTGGTGTTTTTTGCACCCAAACTATTGACTTTAGTAACACATTTCACATTATGTTGTTTTCTACACAACAGTTTAAATTCGTTGTGTGTTGACCTGTAAATAAACTTCATTTCCTCATTTGTCCGTTTTCAAGCTTTAATTCCTATATTTTTATCTTACTTTCATTTTTTTAAACATTAACCTAAACTTATTCGCAGCACTGACATCTTAACGAGCCGCTTGTGAAATGTGCTTTTTGACTTTAAGCGCCACGGCTTTAACAGAAATTGAACCAGCGAAAGTTTCAATTAAAGTCTGACTTAACTTGTTTTTGTGTTTGAAATGTTTAGTAAAAACTTCTTTGTATTTCTAGCCGATTGTCTCATAAGCTTTTCAGCTGTTGCCACCGTCGCTTTGGTTTATGCGAAGTGGGAAAATTATGTTGTTGCATCGCGACATTAAAATTGGTCAAAACGCGCAGGAAGTCACATACTTAACAGGCTGTGGGTGGAATTTATTATTGGAAACACACAGCACCCACATTATGACAAAAAAAATCTTATTTTATAATTATTGTAAAAAAAAAAGCAATAAAATGTTTAGCTCAGAAAAGAAAATCCATCAAATGATTAAAAATCAGACACTAAAACCTCCTGCAGCTCACCTGACTTAGTTTTCTGCTGCTCTCCCTTACACACACACACACACACACACACACACACACACACACACACACACACACACACACACACACACACACACACACACACACACACACTTTTTAAAAAGGCAGTAAATTCTTCTCCCCTCCTTGGGTCTGGTTTTGATTGAGGCCTAAAGGTCAGCTTTGGAGTTTTTCTTTTAAAGCATCCCTGACTCCAGCTTTGTGGCCAACAGCTAACAATAAAGCCTCCGAGATTCTTTTTTTTTTTTTTTTATCAAGCCTCTGAATTCCCTCACACAGCTTAAGCGCTTTCATGTCTGTGTAATAACTCTGTATACAGTGTAGGTACACACAGTAAGCTACAACAAGGTGATAATAAACTGGCTGCTAACTGCTGGTGGGGAGGCTGAAACCCAGCAGAATTAGCACTGGTCTGCTGTGCCTTTCATTAAGAAACAAAAAAAAAAAAACAGATTTTGATTTAATAAAACTGTGGTCAGTTCAGCCAGTTGGTTACAAAACCAGACAATTATAATCAAATTCCTTGAGTTGTTGGAGTAGAGCAGTGGAGCAGCGTGGGATTTCACTGTCATCAGGATGGAAACGAGCTCTGATTGATGCAAGCAAATTCATTTTGTCCCTGTTTTGTCCCAGTGTACAGCAGCATAACCTGCCTGCAAGGGAATTTCAAGTGCTGGGAGAGTAAATACACTGCCACTCACTTAAGCTGGTGACGCTTCAAAGATGAAACAAAAAGTGTCTTGATCAATGCGGCTTTGTCACATTTCTGGCCCATTTTTGTTCTCTTGCCCTAAAACAGACTCAAAAAAACAAACCGAAAACCAACGTCATAGTAGGAGCTTCCTTGTGAATCCACGGCCCGTGTTTTAATGCTTCCACCCAGCAAGTCCTGGAGCGTCAGCTGCTCTTAGAAATAAAATCAGCCAATGAGGTTTTCGGTGAGACTGTAGAGTCGGCTGCTGTGATCCCCCTCATCCCATGATAACACGAAACACAAACACACAAACAAGATTATGAGCATGTGACGTGTTTGATTTACTAAACATCAAATATCCACCGTCTGATTCTTGAATTATTGAGAGTATGGTTGTCTCTCATCCTCCCTGAAAGATGCTTTAAATATTCTGTTATTTTTTTTTTATGTCAAACTATGGTCTATGTGTTTCTGAGCTTTTCCTAACACAGACAGAAATCTGCAAAAACTTCATATATATATATATATTATATATTGCATGACACACTTGATTCATAGGCCAAAAAACTTAATAAATACAAAATGTGTGATTAAAAACTTTTTATGTCAGCTTAAATCAGCTTTAGGACAAAGTTAATATTTTCATTACATATCTAAACTCTATGCTCATTAATTGTTTCCCCAGTGGAGCTGTTGTTGCAAATAAATCAAAATTACTCGTATAATGGACCGAAATGGGACATTTTGTCTCCAGTTTATGTTTTGCGTCAGAAAGCAGCTTTTATTTCCTTTCTACAGGGTTAAAGGGCAGTAAAATTACCATCTGTACGTCATATCAATTTTGTGCATATTTACAATAAATTAATTTTAGGTGTCAAAGTCCAATGTTTTCATTGGTTTTAATCAATCCTGCTTTACGTGAGTTTATTTTTTTTTTGCTGAGGGGATGATCGATTATAAAAAGCGTTGCCAGATAAACACTACAACAAGAAGTAGTTAAACCAATAATGACGTTTGCATGTCATTCCTGAAGAAAATCCAGCATCACATTGTGCAGTCTCAACCGATCCACTCACAAGAAAAAAAGGTGCAAAAGCAATAAAATCAATTTATTGATTTTCATACGCTCACCTTGCGTATCAAAATACACTGAAATAAAAAAAAAAACAAGATTAATTGGAAAATCGCTTTTATTTGCAAGAGCTCAATTTATTGTCAAAGTGCAACAGATTGCAGAAGTAAAAGTACAAATTGCTTCGTTTATATTGATTCATTTATTGCAGATGCATAAATATTTAGGCGGCGTCAGCTTGAGCGTTTTAATCAGAACAAAGCAACCGCAGATGAGAAATCTTCAAACTAACAAGTGACTGCAGCTAAATATGAACGTAAGCACGATCACGTGGAGACACATAGTCGGGCAGTAGCTGTTTCACCCTGGTGCCCCCCAACACAGTTTGCTCATGAGCTGTGATGAACGTGAAATTCAAAGAAGATAAAATCACGATTGTGCGCCGACAGCTGAAGTAGGAAGTGTATGTCGAATTTGCCCACTTTCACTCTTCTGTGGGACAAACTCGAATCTCGGATACTAATCTTCTCTGATGCCAATAAAAGCGGGTTAAATAAACATGTCACGGTCAGAAAAATCACCGCTTGGACCTTTTTAATTGGACGTTTTCCCCTCGGGGGGAAAGAATGCGCCATTCAGCTTTGAAAATATTGAACCTGTGAAGACGTCTCATTTTTCTCTGCCTGCCTGCTGTTAGTCATGCAGAGGCCTCCCGTCCTGCCTCCAGCCCTGGTAGACACAGAGGCACTTTCTCAGGGCTGCAGCTAGACTCTGCTGTTCCGTGATAACGATAAGGCCTTAAATCCCTCTGTAGATTTGACCTTTGTCCCCTCCTCTATTTTTAAACTGTCTTGAGCGTTGGAGAGTTGCAATCTGGCCACTGCTGGGAGGATTAGGTGTATGTTTGGGCAGAGGTGACTCCAGGAGCTCCCCCTCTGTTTGGTTTGGCAACACGCAACCACCACACAGCTGCGGGCAAAACCCAGCTTGATCTACTAGACTCCCAAAATCATAATGTGGTGTTTGTTGTGGAGAGGGCAGAAAGTGAGGAGGCGAGAAGAGAGAGAAAAGAAAAGTTTATCCGTCTTTGAGGGAGACTTTGAAGTCGGGTCACTTGGACACCATGCAGACCCTGCAGAGTCCATGTTTACATTTCTACAGCTGTTATCAGCAGCCTATTGACGGAGATCATGTTTTACTGCGTCACCTATTTGAACAATATGTGTCGGTCGGAATGGTCAGAAGCATGCAGCATGCAAACGGGTATGAAAATGTTTTCCCAGCATGCCTGTCTCATTCACACCTGCGGCATAACTCCCACGCTAGTATGGAAATATTTGTAGCCTGTGCACTGCTCATGCTCAGAAGCGTTTAGAGAATGGGAGTACGCTCATTTGCAGTATATTTAAATATATTTGTACCTGGGGTTTGGCAGCAGTGTGGCGTCCTCTGATTCATTATGTGTTAAGCGTTATGAAGAGGCTTTCCGTGCATTTAAGTGCCCTTTGTAGAAATGTATGTTGTTTATTTATTGGGTTACTATTATAACTGATGCATTGTGGTTGAATTTTCCTGCTGTGGCTGATTTCATTCGAGCAATTTGGGAACTAATTCATATCCTGTGAGATCTAGTTTAACAGTGGCAGCTTAAATCTGTAAAATAAACAGTACCCGTGGCTTTCAAATATACACCCACTGGCCACTTTATTAGGTACACCTGTACACTCTAATGCAATCCAATAGAGCAGCTCTGCCATGAATTCTACATTTACAATGTTTTATATTTCTCAGTTTTTAAGTTGAGCCTGTCAGAAAGGTGATAGTTCTGACTTACTGAGGTCATAATGGTTAGTGGAGTCGTACTAGAGTACGTACTCATTTTAAATAGGGTGGTCTAATCCTAAGTGTACCTTATAAAGTGGCCAGTGAGTGTGTGCAGTTTTGGGGGGGGGGGGAAGGTGCTGTATTTACCTTTTTAAAAGGTCATGAAGTGTAATATTTTAAAGTAGCATTGTGATTTTATGCTGTGAGTGAAGTTCAAGTACCTGAAAACTGGACATGAGTAAATGTACTTACTTTATATTTCTAAGATTTGGGTCCATCAATAAGCAGGTTTAGCTCAATAATTGTACAAAGATTAAAGTCTCTGAGTGAAACCCGCTTTTTCTGGAGGACCTGAGGCCGTCGGATGCACTTGAACAGTCGAGTAGTTCGTCATTCTTACTAAGACAAACTCGCCCCTCGTCTGACAGTTAATGGGTTTGGATCACTGATTAATTGTGATGAATGGGAGCTCGTTCATAATCCGTTGTGTAGCTTGCTGTCAAAAAGCAGCAGCAGCACAGTCACAGTTAGAACAGCAGACAGAGGCAGACTACTGCCCCCTGTCGGCCTCAGGTGCTCACTGAGAAAACACTGAGGCGTGGATTTATGCATTTTGGCACCAGGTTCCCAAAAAAAGTAAAATGTAGTTCATGATGACAAGGATGAAGATGTTTTCAGGGCAGATAAACAGGAAGACACGCAAAAACACACACAGGCCCTGAATTAGGAATAAGATATGTATCTCCAGCATCAATTCTCAGGGTTATATGAAAAACACGTGAAAAAATGTAGCTGCGAGCAGCGATCAGAGGGTTTAAGCCCATATGGGAATGTTAATAATTTAAGGCTGTCAGGGGTCAAGAGCTACATGGGAATGTTGAAAGCAGAGTTTCTGGCAATCACAGACATAATGATTTGGAAACCATCCACACAGGAAAAGTTGTTTATTCTTATTATTAATATGTTTCTTCATTTTTTAAAAAATGTTATCCATGCTGTTGTGATGGGTTCACATGTGCCTTCGTGCTGCGGCAGTAAATCCTGCGTGTGTGACGCATGTTTCCGTAGATGGCCTCTGCGTGCACATTGTGTTTGTCGAAACGCAGGCAAACCGATTCTCCGTTCGAACACGTTTCACTTTATTTCTTAATATCAGCAACTTGGATTTTGTTTTCCGACTGAGTTGTAATTTAAATAAGAAACAAAATGTGAAACACCATCCACTGCTAACATCAGGTAGAAGAAGCCTTTTCCCCACTTTTCTCTTGAGCTGCATCCAGAAATTAACGCCAATTTCTGTGAGGTGGATACACAGATGCTGATGCGTGAAATATTTAGGGTTTTATATGGTGTTGAAGGGTTTAAAAATGTGCAGTTTGACCACATTAAAAGTCCATCAGAGTTTGACAGAACCAGATGTCAGATTTGGACAGAAGCTGAATACGTCAGCCAAGTTTTAGAAGACAAGCGGAGACCGTCTGTGCTAGAGATGCTGCTTTCTAATTCTGCAGCTTTAACCAGGGGCCTGAAGCTGCTTTAATATAAAGTTTGTAACATCATAGTTACCAGCACTGAGTTTGATTTTTTATTTTATTTTTTTTTAATAATTCAGTGATTTAATATTTGAAGTTACTCTTATGGTTTGTCCTGATTCTGTCCCTCGGTGTGACAGCGTGTTGACCTTTGTTTGACCTCAGTGAAATTAAAAAAAGAGACTCCTGGCCAAGTTTCATTCAAGATAAAACAGCATATATATAAATAAATAAATATATAAAAAAATCTAAAACACAGCAATAGTAACATCTACCAAAGGCCTGACACTGATGGATCGATGCAATAAAGCAGCAACCTGTAATTTTTAGCTCAATTTGTACCAAATTTGGTTACATCAGGTACAATCAAAAGAAAAAGCTTTTTTTTTTTTTTAAATCTAAATATTAATAATATTCTGGTGGAAAGCAAAGAATGACTCTGTAAATAAAGCCAAATAATAATCAGTGATCCTCTTAGGGTCGAGATAAACCTGCTGTTGATCCAAGTGCACACACAGAAAACGTTTGCGTGACTGCTCACGTGGTTCTTTGAGTTGTTCGTGTATATCTGCAGGATTCAACTTCAACTTTAGCTTCTTAACAACATAAACAAAAGCCACGGAAAACAATCGAAGATGTTAATTTTGAGATCCGGGCAGAAAAACCCCCCAGCAACGACAACATAAATGGCAGGTATGTAGGTGCGTGCGGTTGTCGACAGGCTCAGTGAGTTTTTTCCCCCCAAAACTTTCCACTGTCATTGTGATGTAAATCGGCTGCTCACCGGCATCTCGCAAACCCATATTGTTAATTTCTGACAACATGCACAACCCATGCTCCAAGTTAATGCAGGCTACACAAGGCATCGTTCTGCGTAGGAGTATGTGTAGTTGACAAGTGCATCTTGACCTTTAGTGGTGAATTAACTAAAGGAGAAATGATGCTTCAGTAATTCATGTAAACCTCCCTGCAGACCTACGCCGTGAACAGTGGTGGATGGATGACTCTAGATCACAGATGCTCACAAAGGGGCCCATGTGCGCACACGTCCCCGACCTCAACGATGAGTAGCTCGCCGACATTTACACGATCGATGCGTCACAGAGATTAAGATGAGACTAAAAATGTTAGGAGCTGAAGTGTCTGATTGTTGGCTCAAGAGATGGCAGAGACCAAAGCAGAGCAAAAAGGAGAAGGAATGTATTACATACGGTGACATTAGGTGGAATGAATGATATTGTGTGAATTACAATATATTATCTATTTACATTGTTTTACAAATACTGCAGTACTGATTTAAAAGATGTTGGCGGCCATGTTTGTTTGCGTACAAGTTTTGAACCCGCTCTTTCCATTTCTTACGGCAGCATACAGTGCACTATGACCAGCGATGGGAATGTTTATCCCTTGTTAATTTTTTTACAAAGTGCACCCGGCCTTTATTCAGCTTTGTGCAAATTTGGCTCAGATACACTGAAATTCAGACACCTGGAGGAGGACGGAGGACGTGTGCCAGCACGCGTCCGTAAATTTGGTGGTATAGCGATAATGTAATGCAAGTTTCCATCTTGTAGAAGTAACCGTCTCGCTGCGCCGCTTGACGTGAGTTTGTACAATATAATGCAGCATCGTGTTTTCTGCGTGTGATCACTGCTCAGTTTCTTTCATTGGCCCACGCATTAATTTGTATGACGTCGTTTCCTCTTCTTTGTTGCTTTTCCGTTATACTCTTGTTATTCTTACTCTCTTTCACCGTCTCATGCTCACACAGCTCCTACTATGCCTTCTCTCTCTCACTCATACACACACACACACACACACACACACACACACCACTGTGAAGCTCAACAAGATCTGAGGCCAGATATTTGATTTACACCAGCGGGGTCAAAGAGAATGCATTAGAGCCTTTTGCAGGAGAGGCGCAGGGAACGGCCGAGCATTATAAAGTGCCTGGATGGATGCTGATACATGGCCCTTCATAACAATCAGTAGAAGAGTTAGATGCACTGGCCCTGACCTCTTCCCCGCCATGATCTGTACACTCCAGCCCCCAGCTCTGACACACACACACACACACACACACACACACACACACACACACACACACACACACACACACACCTCGAGATAAAACACATCTCCCAGCATATTGCAATGTGCAGGAATCCGCCCAAAGACTAACGTTTTTAACAGATTTAACAGAAGTATTTTCTGATCTGTTCAATTGCCGCCTGATATACTGGACAAATTTGGCCTAACGTCTTACAGAAGTTAAAGAAACGGCCCAGACGTTACTGGGCCGTTGCAACGCGTAATCTAAAGATCTCCGGGGTTTTTATGTCTGTCGTAACAGCTCTTTATCTTTGTTTGAGCTGGTTATACAGTGAAAGGATTCCCCTGGTGTGTTTAACACTTATTCGGTCTGTAAAATAATTAAAAAAAAAAAAAAAAGAGCTATTGCAGAGCTTTTAGGCCAACACATCATAAGTAAATCTGTGGAGCATATCAGAAGACATTTATAAGATTACTTTATTTATAGCTCTTTAACCTTTGTTAATGTTTAAACATTTGAGTTTTTACTACTTTTAACTTCACCAACTTGCTCTCTATGGCTTTAGTTTAGGGTGTGAATTGACATTAATGCTTTTAAACCGCCACCTGACTTCCCCATATTAAAATAATTCTCCGCTTCTAGCTGGAAAAACTCCTCCGGATGACATCACCTGGAAGAGTTTTCATACAATTAGGGTTCCAGGTGACGTCATGTGGAGGAGTTCTGGAAAAGCAGGTCGACCATGATGACAAACTCCGTAGTGTGAGCAACAATCCGACATAATGGTGAACTGAGGGTTCCTCCAAGTGATGTCACCTGGAAGCATTTTGCAGAGTAATATTTTAAGGTAGAGATATTTAATGTTTAATGATCAATGGCATTGATGTACATGCACATGCACATTAATGCTACTGCCTTCACGCCCAACGCCATCCCGTGTTACAAAGTTGTCATACATGGAAATGGGCTAAAATGATGTTTTTCCAGCACCATGCCAGATTATTATTTTTATTATGAATCCCAAGAAGAGTCTGAGGCTTCGTGGGGAAATATCGTCAGAATATAGGGGATAGTAATGATTTACATGGAGAAACACTGTGCTCTACAGGGAGTTCTGGATCTAGTAGCAATCATACTGGTACAACATTGATCTGATATTGATTTGGTATCTTTCATTTACTCCCCAAATATCATACATAGGAAGTATGTTGAGCTTTGGTTTGAGACCTGTTGAAATAGCTTTACTTGCACTGCTGTGTCTATTGGATGAGTTAAATATAGCGACAATTGAATGTTGGCGAGGCGGGAACTCATCATTTTCTGATTTATACTCATTGCCACTGAATGTGTTTTCCCCCGGTTTCCATTTCAAGCCTCCAAATTAAACTGCTGTCTTCAAGATTTATTGGCACAACAGATTTAATAAATTCAAAACAAAATAGAAGAAGCTTTTGTGCTCTGCTGTTGTATGTTCTCCTACCAGGCCTCTCCTTCTTTCTCCAGGCTTCTTTCTATGTTTACATCAGTTTTTATAACTCTGGGATGACAGACAGACACTTACTATACACCCACACACACACACACACACACACACACACGTGTGTCTGGACAGCATCAGGCAACACTTCAAAGTGCAGGATCCCCCTTTTTACAAGCCATATTAGGCTCACATCAAAGCGCACTCTGCACTTCAGACCAGGTCAGACGAGCATCTCTGCCTCACAGCGCGGTGATGAAGAGCACCGCACGTCATATCAGACCTAAAACCAACATACCTGCACAGAGATATTACAACATGGACCAGGATGCCCAGGCTTTGACCTTTAAACTTTGCTGGCTGCAATTGTTGTCAGTGACTCAGGAAGCTGAGCTCCGTTGGTCTGTTTGTGGTCCTTCTGGTAAAAATGCAGAATGCAAGCAGCGCGACGTACAAATTAAAGCTCGTTTGCATATCTAAAGAGCTTTAGTGCTGGAAGTACATGGAAGATTGTAAAGAATAGGTTTTTTGCAGTTTTGAGAGAATTTACACCACAGCTCACAGTTTTGTGCCTTTATTCTCTTCCACATACAAAGCAAATCAGCTGGAGATGTGTTTTACGCATGGAACATGCAGCGGGAGATTTTTTTAGTGTGGGGTCAGGAGGAGCCACGACATTCTAGAAAAATGATGCTGCGGGAAAAGGTTTTGTTTACAGCACATCAGAGTATTCGACCGTTTGTCTGAAGAAGTAGCTTTCACAAAGTAGATCTGATTTTGAGCTCAGGGAGAAACAACTGCTAATATTGCTGTTGCAACCAGTAACCTGGAATAAGACTTTAAGGAAGTGCAGGTTTTTGACCCCGACCTAACCATTACACACGAGTCTGACACAATGTGGGCGCAAATTTGGCTTTATTGTAAGCAACACATCCACCATTTCGTTGCCTGGCACCAAAAGGGGCTCTGCTTCAACAGAAAGCTGCCTCCCTTATGGGGCGGCACTATTTCAACAAACGGTTCACTTGGTCATCTGCAAGCAAAGTCACCAATGGATCCTGATAAACCTCAATTCATTCTTTTTTTTTTAGTTAAGACTCAAATACAAAAAGTGCAGAGTGCAGCAGGGTTTCTTGTCTTTAATAAAATCACCTTGGGAGGAAGGAATAAAATTCGTACTATATCACATTTGGGCTCATTATCAGTCAGTGGCAAAGCCAAATTGAGGCTGTTGGGCACATGTGGCTCAGTTGGTGCAGCAGTCGTCCGTAAATCACAGGCTCGGTGGTTCGATTCCTCCTTGAGCAAGAAGGTACGTGTTAGGCTGAAGCAATTCATACTGATAGATGTCATCGTCCTCTTATTGTTGTCGTTAAGTTTCAGCTCGTGTGGTTATTATGATAGTGTGACGCGAGAGTGAACACGAGTGTTTATGTAAATGAGAAACTGTAATAATAAACTGCATAAATCTGTCAAATCTACTTAATCTCAGAGAGATAAACTCACACGTTGGTTTGGATTCTTGCACTAAACTAATAACAATAAGATCGTCTTGTCATTATTTTCCTGTTTCTGCACTAAAGGTAAATTCGAGGCCATATTTTTGTTCGGCCTCCTCCTCCTGTCGATAATCTCCTGAAAAGCACATCAAAGCATCACGCAGATCCCTGCTTAGCTGTTGTTGCCTTAGCATGTTTCACACCTGGATTCTCCTCCAGTGTAGCGTCCTGGTGAAACTCAGTGTGTCACCGGAGAGAGAGAGCGAGAGAGAAAACCCCACACGTCACACCTCTTCAGGTGTAGTCACGGCAGCGACTGAATAATGAGGCTCATTACGCAGAATCGTGTTGATTAAGAGCAACTGTGTCTTAACAGCAGCCAAGTCCCCTGATAAACAGCGAGGCGCCGACGGCTGCTCGCAGACATCGAAGGTCTAGTTCGGAGACCATTTTCCCTCATTTGAACACAGCGAAGTGGACAAACGGTGCTCAGGCTTGTCCGTTTCTAGGCCTTAACGCTCCATTTTAGCCGCTGAGCGTTATTTTTTTCCCACCTCTGCTCTTTAAGCCCTCTGTGTTTGAAAACGGCTCATCCACCTAACTGCCAAACACTGAATCATCTTTTTTTTATTTTTTTTTGACGCAAATACATCACTTGGAATGAAATGGCAGCCAACTTTGTCCACGGCAGAAAATGTCAGACAGCATTTTTTTCTTTCTCCTGCGTCTCATTCGCCACTCCTTGCCTGCCACAGAGACATGTAGGACACCTTTTCATCTGCATCTGTTTACTCTTTGTTTAAGACGCAGCTTGTTTTTCCAATGGGCCGCATTTTAAAGGGAAACTCCCTTCACAGAAGTTTACTTTGTGCCATCATACCACCCGTCTTGATGTGGAAACAAAAATGTCCCATAATTCATCGGCTCCTTTCTGTCATCTTACAGGTTCTACCCGCCACCTCCACCTCGACCTTCCCCTTCCACCTGACTCTCGGGTCACAGAGATGAACTATTGTGTTCAGCATGGTTCATAAATGTCGAACACGTTCCGACACATCGCCAATGTGACACACAAACATATTTTCATACTCACTCACTCAATGAAATGCAACAATTAAATACAATATAGAGTAGTTGTAAATCAAGTCTTGCACCTTCATTTAGTTCATTTTAAATTTGCCTTTTTATTCCACTGCATTGACAGATGTACAGTTACCTTTCTATCCAATAAGTACTTTCTGTACTTTAAACTGAATTTAAGAGAGATTTGCCATAATAATAATGCACATAATACCCAGGCAAATACTTGTTAATATTGTTCTATTGTTGGAGTACAATTGGGGCAATACCCCTTTTAGAAACCTTTAAAAACTCAGTACGATGTTGCGCAGCCGCCTTAGGTGATTTGGTTTGGTTTAACACAATGTGTTGACTTAATTAAAAGTTAATGGCTCTCAATTTGGGCCCAAGCTGTACTGTTACTGTAGGGTGCAATTAAACAAGCAGCACGTCTCCAGAGGTGAACTGCTGACTGTCAAAGTTACGAGCAAGGACGAGCACAGACTGACAGTGGGGGGATGATACACAAACGCCTCACACCCCTGTTATCACTTCAGCTAAAAGCCTGTTTCTCAGCTAACAATGCTGTTTTGTTCAGATAGACTTTTTACAGCCAAAATGTTAAACAGGCCTCAAATTATGGCCTTTCTGGCAAAGAACATAAAGCAGCCCCCAACTGCACATTTACATTCTATTTGTTTTTTGTTTTTTTTTTGTCTTCTTCATCTTTTTGTATGCAGAATGAGTCACTCCAAGGCGTTTTCACTGCAGAGTAAACCAGGCAGAAACTCCCATTCATCAAACAGGTATGTGTGTGTTGTCTTTGCTCAGAGAAGGGATGCAGGAAAAAAAAAAAAAAGGGCTAGTGAGTTTTTTTCTTTTGCAATGTTTGGGCTTTCCTCCAAGCCTTCATACCGTCCCTGGGCCGTCCTATCTCCCACACAGAGGCCTGGGGCGGCGAGGGGACGACAGAATCCCTGCAGGATTAACACAAAGTCCTCTAATGGAGCCTGAGGTGGAGAGACCCTGCACACAGGCAACAAAATTTAAAGATCACCATTTAATCTTAAGTACTTGGGTTAGATACTCAGTCTGGCTCCTGGTGTTGAGCAGCGCGGTCACTGTTTGTGCATGGCGACGGCTAAATGGCGATTGTTAAAAATGGAAATGGGCATCGCGAGTTGGCTGCATACGGAATAAATCAGAGATCTGTTTCTGCTAATTTCTAATTAATTCTAATGCTAGTTTGATACTGACTTGACTCACTAAACAGTTTAGGAAACTGCTGCTTCACCTTATAAGAGTCTTTCTGCATGTGGCTTGTTCCTTCCGAAATTCTTCCGTGTCATAAAATTCGAACCCCCTTATCGACCAACTTCCTACAACCACAAAAATCGCTGGCAAACTATGAGGAAATGGTCATTTGCTGCTGTTTGAACAGGGATTTCATATCTGCACCACAAAGGCAGAGACGAGGACAAAGAGGTTGAGAGAGATAGGACACGTAAACTAAATCCTCCCAGATTCATTTACCCAAACTATCTCCAAGTCATTGGGCATTAACAAGGATCTAATGGGCTAATTGCCATTAACAGTGGTTGTTATCAGTTGAGCCTATGGCCCGGTGTGTGTGTGTGTGTGTGTGTGTGTGTGTGTCTGTGTGTGTGTGAGGGCCATCGCCCTGAGTAGAGGCTCTTGGGTAATCCTGTATTGACCAGAGGGCTTCGTGGTCCATTACAGGTCACGGCTCTAGACGGAGGGTAAACAAATTCCTAACTAACGAGGGATGAGGAGGGAGGAGGCCGAGCCTTCACACCCTCCTCTTCCTCCTGATGGCGTGACCTCGCTTGTGTCATGGAGGCAGACAAAACAAATGACTCCTACCCTTGTTACTGTGGCCGTTGAATTTTGTGTCGGCTCACCGCCGATTCATTTATTTGTACTGCATTTGGGTAAAAATACTAGTCAAGTACTGCATAATACGCCCGTGGGGACCTGATCCAGCTTTGAACGTGCAGAAAATGAGACATTTCAAAGCTGTTTGTTCAGCTTCACATTAAAGTTTCTGTTGCATGATTAGATAAAAGTCGTCTGTTTGTCGGAGTATTGATGTTGCCATTAGTAGCTGATCCCTCCAACTGTGAAACGGTAAAACACAGTAACAAGCAGATAAAAGCCTCTTCTGGCTGATGACATGTGACAGGTAGCTGGCGCTCAGCGGGAGCACGAACAGCACTTTTTCACACAGATCTGATCTCGTGCACAGACCTGAAACAGCTGACTGTGCTGTTTTAAAGCCACATTAACAGCGGAGCCCAAAGTACATTGCTAACAATTTTTTTTTGGGGGGGGGAAGCAAATGCTACTTGAAAGATCTCAGAACTGGGATAAAGCTCAATCAATGCGGTTTCTGTCTGAGAAGTCTTGATCTGTGCAGTGAAAGATATGAAACTCTTTTGTTTCCTACAAACTTTAATTAGTTTAAAGATCAATTAAGTCAAAGACGCAACCTCGGAGTAAACTGTAATTTTCGGGCACTTTCCAAATATCGTCTGAATGCGGCGTATTGTTCTGTGATGCAATCGCCGTCTGAAACAAAGTGAAACAAAGAATTAAAAGGATTTGCAAAACACACACGACTCAGTTTAGCAAGAGGTTTAAAAGTCCTCATTTATCAAGAAATATCTGCTCAGGCTCAGACACGTTTATTTCATTCTAACTATGAACTGGCTGCTTTTGGTGGTGTTGCCTTTTTGTTTCGGTGAGAAATCTGCCGTCTGGGTCACAGGCTGAGGCGTCAGAACGGGAGTTTTTCAAACATTTTAGCACAAGTTTTAAAAAATGGTTTCGAGCCTGCTCCGAGCACGCGCTGCAGTCCACATCTGGTTTACACCAGTGCATCCTTTCCTCCGTGTTAACATGCAGATCAGATAAGAACAACATTCCCGCCCTCACTAAGACTCTGGAACACAGTAAGTCACAAATCCGTTCTCTCAGACAATGACAGCAGTGGGAAGCCACAGTGTTACACAACAGCTACAATCTTCAGCTCATAATGTCTTTACAACATGTCACCAGCTCTTTGGGCGAATATCTTTGCAATTACAAAAGTTTTGCATTTCGTCACAGACTATGAAAATCTGACCTTAATGACCTTAAAGATCCTTGAACTCCCATCCTATTCAATATACTGTAAGTGTTTAGATGATCAGGTAAGAAAACACGGTGACTGATAAACGGATTTTCTCCTACAGCATTTAGCTCTATCAGTTGTCCATACATTAAAAAGCTCAGCAACTATGACACATGAATTGTCAGTAAATTTGGCTCAGACATTCATGCCGCTCTTAAGACAATT
This sequence comes from Channa argus, assembly GCF_033026475.1. NCBI lineage: Eukaryota > Metazoa > Chordata > Actinopteri > Anabantiformes > Channidae > Channa > Channa argus. Next base: position 10,734,503 of record NC_090218.1, read on the forward strand.
TGTAATCACTCAGGTGATGCTTACCTTTCCAACTAGCACCTCCACCAGGCCAAAATTTACATTCCCATCAGTCTCAGTACTTTATAGTTAGTGCTAAACGAGACTAAATGCTCAGAGTGACTCATTACATTTAGATGAGACCCGTGTCATAGTAAAACTTTCCTTAAACTCTAGATCCCTTCCCAACATTCATGTGGGTAAGAGTTGGGAGCCAGGACTAAATTATGCAGGAACCGACCAGAGCTTGGCTCCGTGAGGGTGCAATGCCAGGATCTCCCAGGGTTTTCAGTCTTGAGCCCTCCGTCTCATATATTTAATTTTCTTGTCATTTATTACATCTCTGCAGCAGTCACACAGCAGCAGGATCCATGCGTGCGTCTCTAAATTAAAAATGGCAATGTGCAATTTATGCATGTGGCACAGCGGTGACTGGAAAGTCGGGATAAGACTCACCTAATCACCAGTATAGAAAACGAAGACTAACTTCTAGTAGAAATAAAATGCTATACAAGGACCATTTTAAGGCTGTTTCTTAATGCACAAATTATGGTGTGTGCTGAAGAAATAATCCCTGTGTGGGCCGCGACACGTCGTCACAAAACTATCAGCTAAGACCAACCGGGTCACATGTCACCTGAACACACCACGAAGATGACAGCTGATGGGCACGTACCATATAGATTTTATGAAAGCGAATAAACTTGAGCTGTGTGTGTGTGTGTACAAACTCTAAACAAAGCAGCATTGTCATCAAAATATCTCTTTGGTCTTTATTGTTACACTCGAAACACACGTTATCAATGTTAGTGTTAATTTTAATCCACTCGCTTGGTGGAGAAAACATAAGTCACAGCGAGAGGATTCACTCACAGACCATTAAACCCATCAGATTAGATCAGATCCTTGTCTTTGTCAGCGTGCACACACACACACACACACACACACACACACACACACACACACACACACACACACACACACACACCAGAACTTTGACATATAACTCCAGTATTTAAACTCACAGACAGCAGCCGGACGCCCCAGAGCAGTCTCTGGCCCTGACGCCACACATGTCACACAGACATGTCACCGACGTCAGTTTCATTTTAACACCCTGGAGAGGAGAGGGGCGGGGCGGAAACACAACAGTACAGCTGACAGACAGCATCCTCTGATCTGGCTTTCACTAACCTTTGTGTAAAGGCAGTGATACAGAGAGAAAATATTTAGACTATGCTGTCCTCAGATTTATTACCATGACAGTTTGTGCTCCAACCTTTTATTCGTAATTTGTTGAATTTATTAGTTTAATTCAAATACTGGCTTCAGCTTTTGAGAACTTGCTTTAGTTTTTAACATTTGATGCAACCCTCTCTCCTAAAATATATTTTCATTCACCGCTCATTTAATTTCATAAATACTTTTTGATCCCATCTCGTCCTTTTAACAAAGGATTTGTCTGGGCCTGAATGTACAAGTGGGATAAATAAAATGTGCCTTAATTGCTAAGAGCATTTTTTTTGCAAGACAGAATTTTAGGATATTAATTTATTTTAGCATATAACATTTTAGGAGGATAAATAAATTGAACATTTTAGACATTTTCCAGTTTGAACATGTTGCAAATATTGTTGAATGAAGATTCTTTCACATTATGTGTATAATAAACAATACTAATTCTTGTGACAGTACGGTTCAGTCTAACAAGTAGTAATCTATATACATTATGTGTAAATTCTAAGAGACCGGATTGTTTGATACTTTGACACATGAATAGATTTTTAATTTATAACTTAGCTTTTCGAAATGTACCTGACAGCACTGCATGTTTCCATTTTCAGCAGGTTGCAGCTGCAGGTAGAGTGAGTGTGGGATTGTTGGTTTAGAAAATTCGGGGTTGGTCGTATCCCTCATGACAAGCAAACACACAAGCGCTTCATCACCGCTCAAACACGAGAGCCGGTTCCAAACTGCACCGTGACGAGAGAAAACATCATCTGCCAACAGGTAGAAATGTTTGTACTCTCCTCCACATACTAGCAGAGGTCTCCGTGTGATGAATCTCCGAATGGAAACTTTTTGTCCACCTAGGATTAATGATTAAAGACCCATTTGCTTGACACGCAGGTCATTAAACTGATGAATGCCCAACATATGCAACGTGTCCTCTGACACGGACGCAGAGTCAGTAATTGACCTCCCCTCCCCCCAACGTGAATTGACGGCCGAGGTGTTTGTCACCACGATTTTCTGTCTAAGTCTGCAGGTTTGGGATCGAGGTTCTGCAGTTCCTGTTGCAACACAACAGCAGAAGGTAACCATTCACCAGGAGTCAACAACACCCAAGACCCCTCAACAAACACAAGACACACAGGTATGCATATAAAACTTCACAGTGGAATGTCTTCGGAGAGCAGATGGGGGGGGGGGGGGGGGTCGGTCTGGAATTCAACCAGAATGAAATGTGAAAAATGTCATTTTTAATTGTTTTTTAGTTGATGATGTTTCACCTACTGAAACGTTTTAAAAGGTTTATATTTTTATGATTAATAGCTTCATTGTGGTCGGTCGCAAATGTGCACAAACAATCAAACTTTTTTAGTTTACAACTAACAATAATACAAACCTTATTATGAATAAAATCTTCATATCAATTCTATTTAAAAACTGCGACTTTTGAAATGCTAATCTGAGTAAGACAGGAAACGTATTGAACTGGAAGAGATGTGTGGCTGAGCCTCCTGATAATAAATGGTTCGCGTATTATAAGAAAGAAGCTGGATTGTTAACCAAAGCCAAATCTTCAGTCACGTACCAATATTTGGTAAAATGAGCTGCACCTTTTGTGGTGAAGTGGGAATCGTTAGTGTGGTTCCTGATTAATTAAAAGCTTAATACCAGGCTGAAAAGTTGTGTGTGACTCCACATGATTCAGGTCTGAGGAGAAGGGGCAGGAGATTCCTGCTCCACATCTCTGTAAGCTCAGTAAGTCATTATCATACATACTATGAGAATTGATGCCTCTTGTTGTGAAGTCCTGTGCTTTGTCACCCCCCACCCCCCCCTCACACTGACTCAATTGTCTGTTTGTATCTGTGACCCTGTCTTATCTGTGATTACACCCAGCATGGACGTCACATGTTTCGACAGCTTAAGAACTAACAGCACGACCTCTTTGCTGGTCTAGAACCAGGAACCACCTTTGTCAGGGGCTCACGGTGTTTTTGAAACGAGTGTCTTTCAGCATGCTGCTGCAGAAAGACGTAAAGAATTCATGAATACACTAAGTATTAACCCCTATGGAAGCCTAGAGTAGGGCAAAATGGAGCCAATTACCATAATTATTCTATTACGATTATCAAAATATTATAATGTTCTGAAATGCCAAATATTCTTCACTGGTGCCACTAATAACTACAGTAGCCGTTTGGTGGCATGCAGTGGTTATGCAGTGTGGACACGTTCATCCTAAAACAAGTCAGCGTTAACCAAACCCTCTGTTTGCTGCTGTAATGCCACAGCAAACACGCTGAGACAGCGCAGGACAAAGCCGTCACCACCTCCACACAGCTCAGTCCCCCTGTTAGATGTCAGGAACACCTCAGAAACCCAACAGACGCATCACACCGCGGTACAAACTCCATCACCGAGCTTCGCTAGTGTGGCAGAAAGTGAACACCCAGTCCTCAGAGGTCATGTGTTGTTAATAAGATGTTAATGCGCAGTCAGATGCAAACATCTGCAGATGGATTCCCCATATTCTTTCCTCCTGTGTGTTTGATTACCAAGTGTCAGTGATGATTGTGCTGGAATCAAATGCTGACGGTACCAGAGTACGTCTTGAAAGCTTCCCGCTCTCCCTTTTTCTCTCGGTGGGTTCGTCGGGGGCAGAGAGGGATGAAACAAATCTCATAAATACTGTCATTTATGAAGGGAATGCACCTTAACAAGGTAACTCTAGAGGCCGCCTCAGCACAGCCAATGTGGACCAGCTGTGTGGAGTAATCTGTTACCTTGCAGGGGATTTGGGGCGACCATGTCAAGTTTAATTGAGCATTAATTACAAACAGTGCAATTTCCCAATGAGATGGCTCTGGTGTGTGATTAGGGGGGACCCTGATTTGGATTCATTAAGTTTGAGGCGCTCTCTCCGCAGCCGTGCTGTCCTGCTATTGGTCTTCCCCTGATCAGCGGGTTATGCTGGCTATCATCATTAAATGTCATTATGGTGGAGTTTTTTCTTTTTCAAAGCAAGATGTGGAAAGGTATTAGTGTTTTGATGGGTTAAAGCAAAATGGCTTCTAAAAACACAACTTATAAAGGCTTTGAACACACCTGAGCCAGGTAATCAGCAGTGGGTCGCTCAGAGATGGGCAGGGCTGCTGCTCTCAAGGACCTGGAAGGAAACTGGGATTCGAGGTGGCAGTGCTAACCACCATGCTACCCAGTGATATATTTGTTAAAATTTAACGTACATTTAACGTCATCATCATCAGATTATTTTCCTCAACCAAACCAAGTGTTTTTTTTAAACATAAACTCTTACACTTATCAACATCAAATAGCAGACTATTGCATATTTTTTTTAACTAGCATGAAAACAAAATCTGCATTTTTTTTTTTTAATAGATATTTTTTATATTTTCACTAATATTTGGTAAAACTGAAAGGAAAGCGAAAATGGAATCAGGAATCAATGAAAAACCAATGAGCTTGTTGCCATTTGACCTGACAGTGATTAGGTCAAAGTGGTGATTTCTTTTATTTTCATTTGCTAAAGCAGATCACAAATTAAGACATTTTAATACTTAATCATCTTAATAATCTCTGCCACTCTATAGAAATATTGTGCAAGCAACAGTTGTTAGAAACAACTGATTCCACCTTTTTTTTTTGCTGAATGTCTTGTGACTTTACTTTCCAAAAGTAAACTGGCAACACAGTGGGAGGCTAATCGACACCATTTACAAAAGGTAACGTTTACAGAGGTCTAATTAAATCAATATTTTTTGCTCATATCATTCGATGGCAACAGTTTCATGCAAACCTGTACAAATCGTTCACTGCCATGATTATTGATAAAAGGCTCTTTTAGGAGAAAAACACTAGTTATGAAGGTAAAGTTAATACTGTTTTTTTCTAATCAGCATCATCTTCTGCACGATCTACTATGCAGCAGTAAAGAAACAAAGTTTGGGTCGGGTTATGACGGCGCTGTGCCACAGACATATCAGGTATCTGCTCAATAATACATGCACTTATCTGCAGAGCACCACAGCACAGATTCGCCCTGAGCTTCATTCAGCTCTTATCAGCCTGTTCTCCTCAGCTGAAGTGTTTGTTTCCAATACAGCACTTGACCCAGCCCTCGGCTCTATGTGTTTGTGAGCGCGCGTGTGCACATCTATTTCCACAGAGTGTGCGAGACCATCAGCACAACAGATTGTCTTCGTGCACTTCACTGTAAACTACTGATTGCATGTGTATATACAAATGCATGTGAGGTAACAGCAGGTCACGGACAGAGGGAGCCGTGAATGTGTTTCCACTTCTTCTTGGACTGAGATTGATGAGCTCTGACAGTTGTGTTGGAGTAAGACAGACACACGAGACAAAGTGTTAACTGAATCCTCAGATGATCAGTCGGCATCTTCCTCTGGAGCAGCTGATTTCTGTCCACTTCCGTTTCCTGTGGAGCCTACAGAGGATCTGAAACCCCTTCGGCCATTAGCAGCTGATTTCTGACACCTGTTGAAAGCACTTTAATGCGCTAATATTAGGCTCAGCTGTAAAATCTGACGCAGTCCAGTACAGCCGCTCTGCCATGAATTCTATTTATCAGTGTTTCTCCGTTTTTAAGGTGAAACAGTCAAAAAGTTGATAATTGTACTTCTCTCTTTAATACTGAGGTTGTAGTAGGTAGTGGCGTTATAGTGGAGCGCATTATAAGAAGAGGTGGTTCTAACGTTTTGCCCACCTCATTCATTTTAAATAGCGTGGCCAAAACGTTAGAACCCCCTTATACAGCACTCCTGTATTAGAGTGTACATGTGTACCTAATAAAGTGGTTAATGTTCTATGGGGGATTCACAAAACATGTAAGAAATGAAGGTGTTTGCAGCCAGCGACACACACACACACACACACACACACACACACACACACACACACACACACACACACACACACACACACACACACACACACACACACACACACACACACACACACACACACACACACCTAACTATATTTGTATTTTCATAAATGAGCTAGTGAGCCCTAATCAATCAATCAGTTTATTTATACGGTTCTTATTCATACAGATAAACACAATTCAAAGTTAGACAAACATACAAATCAGGGAAATAAAACTTAAAAACAGTGACAGTAATGCGTCCAGAACAATATGAGAAAAAGTCTAAAGAAGACAGAAAAACCAAGTCAATAAAAAGTAACAAAAGAAAAAAATCAAGAAAATCAACAAATTACGCTAATGTGAAAATATAACACAGATGAAAGATAATGAGAAAACATCAGAAAGTTAAAAAAAAAAAAAAAAAAAAAGCTGGTTTACAAACCGTGATTGAACTTGTGTGCTGCAGCTAAAATCCTGAAACAGCAAGTAAAGGGAGGGACTTCAAACCCAAACTGCAAATGCTCTAAAGAAACTGCATCTTTCCAGAAATGAAACAATGATTATGCTTATTTTAATTCACAATTGTCTGCAGATGCTCTGCAGTTATTGCTCGGGTTCATGCAGTGCCTGCATTACAATGGATTAAACCTAATGAGCAGACTTGGGTCGTAGGGATTGTGCAAATGAAAAAACAATGGATGGATGGATGGCAAACGGGGGAAAGCAGTGTTGGTTTATCTTGACTGGCTCTGAGTGGTCCCCCTTCCCCCCCGCCCAGCCCCCTCGTCCCCCTCCATCAAACACACACATCTTAGCTTGACGCTTTCATCTCCGCTCAGGGAAAGAGACGGAGCCGTTCTGCTGGCGGAGAATATACAGTGAAAAATAAGCTGTCCTCAGCTAAATCAGGCCGGCTGACACGAGAAGGGGGAAATGGGAGGGCGTCATAGTGTAAACACAACCCAATCCTCTGAGGCCATGATGAGCTCTGTGGGAGGAGGGAGGTCAAACTGTGCCTAGTGTGTCGCTGCTTTCTCGGCATGAAAACGAGTTGTGGAATAACCCAATGCTCATTTATCATTCAGCCCCTGATGATCGACACGGATCGTCTTTTAATTAACATAAAAAAGTCCTCTGTTACAAACACACGCGTCCGGATAACGTGGCAGGTGCGGCGGTGAACCACGAGTCCTTGTTTCAATCGCTTACTTTCTTATTTTGGCTACAGCAGCAGCTCTGTTGTTGATTAGTTTCAGATGCCAGTGTAAGACTGTCGATGGATATTCAGATTTCCAGGTACACTTAAACCTCACTTCAACGCTGGGGTTGGCTTCCACGAAAGTTGAGAATGTGAACACTGGGAGCTCCGCCCAATAGATGGTCAGAATACTTTATGCTGTTTTAGTTTTATTAAAGCCACAATGTGCAGCTTTTAAGAATCAAGTTAGCTGTAGCTCAAGCCTCAAAGTGAATCCACCCAAGGCCTCGAATTCTGACACTGTGTCAAAGCCTGAAAAGTCTCAGAAATACAGGCATTGTAGCCTCGTGTCAGCGTGTGATGCCCACGGTTTGGCCTTCTCTGATTGGTTAGAAGGGTGAGCCTCGTATTTGTTGATACAGCACTGTAAATACTGCTCTAATACTGTAAATACTGGTCTAATACTGTAAATACTGCTCTAATACTGTAAATACTGGTCTAATACTGTAAATACTGGTCTAATACTGTAAATACTGCTCTAATACTGGTCATACTGGTCTAATACTGTAAATACTGGTCTAATACTTTTGTTGTTGTGTGTAGGTCGTTACAGCAGCTGGTTAGGGTCAGTGGACAATCGAGGGGTTGGTGTCATACAGGAAAGTACAACCATATATACGAAATATGTTTTAGCGCTTTAAAAAACAAAATCCACAATCTTTCTCTAACTCTGACATCAGTGGTTTTCCTGGCGGGACCAAACCAGACAAGGGACTCTGAAACCGAACGCAGGCCTTTGGCTTGAGAGTCACATACTTTGCACACACACCCCCCTCCCCAAACACCTCCTGGCAGCTCCTTTTCCCTTAATGGAAGTACTTTGCTACAAAAATGTAATCATGTTTGCAGTTTCGTTGTATAGGAAGGTTGACTGTCTTGTTTCTACATTGAGAATGAAAAGAAAGGTATCAGAGGTACCCCCCCCCCCCCCCCCCATAAACCTTTAATCTTCATTAAATATACCTGTTTCTGTTTCTATAAAAGATTCATTTTTGTTGCACAGCTGTATTTCTTCAGAGGCTTCGGTTACAGACTGATGGTCCTCAGGTTCGTCAAATGCACAGACACGGAAAAAAGACAAATGACAGACACGTTACAAGATGGAGTCACTTCACCACGTCTGCCTGTCATACCATCCGCTTAGAACCTCCCCTCCTCCCTCGGTGTCACGCTGGAGAATGAGACGGGACGTAAAGATGATCACCACCATGTGTTTCTGCTCATCATGATGATGATCAGTTTGACTTTTCTTTCTACTGCTTGAGTTTCATGAGGGGAAAAATCCGCCGTCATAAGTCGCCCACCTCTGCCGGGACAAACGGGACACTACTCAGTCCTCTATCAAAAGTAAGTACAGTTCCCAATGACGTGTTCCTGCGCCCCGGTTAGGTTTCAGGTGCATTTACAGCTTTACAGTGGACGCATACATGACAAACAACGAGGTGTCCAGCTGCCAAATAATGAGTCAAAAAACAGTCAAACGTCATTAGTTGCAACTTTTTATAAAAATGCTTAAGTGTGAGCTGCACCTCAATTACAGTAGTATAATGCTTGTACTGTGCATAATACCTGATTATTAATAATTCAAAGTCTCCAGGACAATTTAAAAATGTAGCTACTTTCCTGATTATACTCTGTCTTGTAAACAGTATTTTCATAACATAGTATAAGTAATTAAAGTTACAGCCGCAGATATTTTTGACCATTTTCTCAGAAATGTGCTCCAGAATGAATCTTACTGTGTAGAGGTTTTGTCACTGCCTCCTGTTTGGTGCAAGGCTCGTCCTTTCAACCAATCAGAGATGAGACATCATTCCTGCTTATTCATTTCTGGTCCTTTCGGCCTCACCTGCGAGTTCAGGGTCACCGCAGCGGATCATTTGTCCGCATGTTGTTTTTACACCGGATGCCCTTCCTGACGCAACCCTCCCCAAATTCTACCGGGCTCGGGACGGGCACTGCACGCTCGGCATGTGGTCGGGAAGAGCGGGCCGCGAACCTCTAGGCTCTATAATCTGAGCCACTGCCGCCCAGTTTCTGCTTATTTATTATAGTTTGATAATTAAAAGTACCTGCATTGCTGTGTGGAGATTGGTGGAGGGGGGGAGAGCAGAGCCCACTGACCCAGTGTCGTGGTAGCACAGCTGCATTTTGTATCTTTACATGAAGGACCTGAATACAATAAATAATCCAAATCACTTTTCGAAGACTAATTCATGAATTAAGGACTATGACAAGACTAATTTGAAGCAATTGGTTTTTCTAGAAGCATTTTTTAAACGCATTGACACACTGAGGTCAGGCCATCGCCGCGTGTCGTCCTGCACCAGTCGGACCCCCATTGGAGGCTTAGATTGATTAGTGAACCAGCGCATGAGAAGAGACCAGTATTTACGGCGTGTGTATATCAGTGCCCCCAGGTTGTCTGCTTTCTCCGCCTCTCACATAAGCACCGACATGAGCCAACGCAGCAGTTGGTCTTCATCACCCGACCTCGTCTTGATGTGTCAAACCCCACACCACACGAGGTTGATATGCGAGCGGTGACGTGTGCTAAATGTGTGTTATTTGCATGTTTGTCCTAACGAACGAGTGTTTGGGCTGTCGGGCTGCTAACAGGGGCGACGGCAGGCAGCTCTCTGGTTTCAGATTGATTCAGCTGCATGTTTCTGAGGATTAGAGCCAGTAGCCAGCCAGTCTAGACTGGTCTCCAGTTACACCGGGTGCACACAATGAGTGGGACGCAGACAGAGGGGACACCATGTACAATGTGCTCCATGGGTGGAGGGGTGGACGTGTATGTGTGCATGTTGATTTGTGTGTGTGTGTAACTGTTTATGAATTACATGGAGTCTGTTATTGAAACTGATAATTCATTAGATGATGGTTCATTATCAGTATAGATCCTTATTTACAAGTTGCTGCTCTGATGTTTAAGGTTTGTCACCTTCCAGTGTGAGACGCTGTCATGGGAAATGTTGTTTTTACTTATTTTATGGATTAAACTGTTGAGTTGATAACATTAGTAGCAATAATATTAATTGTTTTCTGTTAAATCATTAGTTGCATCCTAAGTTTCAGTAAAGAGAAACTGCAATAAGTGTTGGAGCAAAAGTACTTCATTGGTTTAAGTTCATTGGTTTAAGTTACTAAAACTGCTGCTAAACAGGGGTCAGACCAACATGTATAAGCATGATATGAAGTTATAATGAAAATAAAAGTCACCTAAAACACCTAGTTTGTAGTTTCAGTATTTAACAAGACAATAAATAGCAAACAATAAAAAATAATAATCGTTTTACATGAATCACTATGCAAATATAGAGTAAATGACTACCAGCAAGTTCCAGAACAATTACTAGCTCAGTTATATGTGGTTCAACATTGGATTTAATAAACATTTTTATTAAATAAGGCATAATATATGGATCAGAACCACTGTTACAAAATTGAATTAGAAATGTAATTTTTCTTTATACATCTGTAGCTGTTGATACTTTAATTCCACAATCACAACCACAGTTTTCTTCATTGCTAGTTGTTTAGCAAGGCTAATATTATTCTACAAACACACTCAATGTTAACTGGCACGATTTATCATATTCATTTTCCATCTCCTCCTAGACGACCAAGTTTGTCTAAAAGTAATCACCCTAATGGAAACTAGCGAGGACTTTCCCAAGACTTTGTCCAGGATGGTTATCGTCATTAACGTAATTATTTCCTTTTTAAAGCACTTTTCTTTGAGACGGAACAGAAAAACAAAGGTAACAAAGACCGAAACACACACACACACACAGACACACACACACACACACACACAGATTCTGAATTCACTCTTCCATCTATGATCCCAGCAGCGAAAGGCCCAGATCCTTTCTGTAAGCTCCTAATTGTGTCCGATTGTTCTGCTGGACTTTGAACTCAAAGGGGGTTGCGGTGACGCCCAGACCTGCCTCCTGAGCTCTGCACACACTCTGCAGTGTGTGTGTGTGTGTGTGTGTGTGTCAGATAGGTTAAAGCCTAAGGTCCTACTGTCTTTGTGATGACATAAAAGGAAAAGGCTTAAAGCGTTGAGAAGACCCTGACACCCAAAACACAAACACAAAGACGTACATGTGTGGCCTGAGCAAGCACAAAAAGACTCAACCTTCTGGAAAAATACACGCATATATGTTCACAGGTACATGTTTACGTATCAAGAAACTTCTTTTCCAGCCTCTGTCCCACCCAAAGACCACCAGGTTGGCTGCACCTGTCAATGTTTCAGGATGGAGGTGGTGATGACTTTTCAATAACATGTACAATGAAAGATGCTATTGGAAGTGTTGGATTCAGTGCTTGATCTGAGAGAAGTCAAAGTCATAAAAGTGTCAAACAAGTCTGCATCCAGTCTGCTTTGCATGTACAGTCTGTAATGCAAATTTTACACTCATTTATCTGCAGAATCTGCAAGAATATGTGAATTAGTGTAAACATGGTAAATGGCAGGAGCTGGTTGGAGTGGGACACAACTTCCAGAAACTCACACAAAATGTCCATAAAATGACACAAAAGGAACAAAAATAGTCATGAAAATACCCCGAACATATGAAATGGTAATAAAAACGTACACAAACAAACAAGACATCAAAATACACAAAATTTAAAAGCACAAAATGCTCAAATACACAAAACATTCGCCTAAAAAATAGACGGAAAACGACTAAAAACAACAAGACAAAATGGCCGAACAGCACAGTGAGGCTTGAACATATCAGGACAAAGCCGACCTGAGATGTTCTGCACTGTCGAAGCAGAGCACCAATGTGGAAGAAGCAGAGGAGCAGAGGACAGCATGTCTACAGATGGTTGCTTCTCCCCAACAGTCTCTGGTGTCTCTTACTTCCAGTACACTCCGGATTCGAACAGCTTTGAATCCAGATGTAGTCCGTTGCTGATCTGATCGGCCCTGATTTGGTCCATGTGCAGGTAAATCTGACACCGCTTTCAGGCCAATAATGTCTCTTCCCATGACGTTCATGCTCACGTTCATGCCCCCCCCCCCCCCCCAATAAAAAAACCTTTTATTGCATACAAATACAGACTTTTGAAGCATTTTTAGTTTGAATCTGTGTTCAAAACTGTGCTGATGTGCAAGCAGAAAGATGTGAATCAAAATGTTCTAATGTCCCAGAAAGAGTTTGGAGATAATTTACTCTTCACACTGTCAATCGTATCAAACCTTAAAATAATTGACATTGTTCATATAGACGAGTTTCCCATTTACAAACAATCACTGCACTTTATACTGTATTGTTTCATGGGGAAAAAAGCTGGACGGCGCCTTTCTGATGTTCTGCTGGAAGCCAGTGAAAATCATCTCAGAGCTGCAGACAGGATGTTGATTCTGGCTTCTACTCGCAGCACTTTCCAATTGCAATTCATCCGTCTGTAAGTGAGTGAAACATCAGCAGAGCACAAAGCAACTGTAGTCAGTAGTTTTATATATAAACTATATTGACTTTTTCAGTGATTTGTGCCTCTTTTTAGTCCTTATAGCTCAGCAGGGGCCTCAATTTGGCCCTGGGACCTATGCCCAGTAGCCCCCCTTTAGTATTTCATCCACGCATTCAGTTGTTGTTCACGTGAACCATGACACAGGTTGTGTTAACGATGCAAAAAGACGGACAGAGATAAGTCACCTCTGCACAGTCGGGGCGTGAGGTGGACGTACTGTACGTGTTGCACCATCAGTTTTGAAAGGTTAGAAACACGGTCGACTGCAGAGTCAACTGACTGGATGCCAGGGGCCCGTGGCAGCATCAGCCATCGCAGGAGTTGATTGGACGGAGTACAAAGCCGACCTTCAGCTCACTGAAGGGTTGTTTTAAAAACAGGAAAGTCCATTACAACCTTCCGATCACTTCCTGGAAGCTTGATTGAGCGTTTGTGTGACTAGTGTGGCTCAGAGTGACAGCATGTGCGGCTGCTGTGTGTGTGCCGACCTACATATTTTCTTTTTACATCTCTACATATTAAGTGTTTATTAAGTGTATTAAGGGAAAATCTTACCTGATTCCTTCTGATTCTGTTCAAGCAGCTTGCAGACTTATCTGGACATTTCATAGACTCTGTCAACAATTTGATTAATTTAGTGTTTAATACATGATCACAGCATGTTATCTGGGTAACTGGACAAAAAAGCCATTTCACTAATGGATCTCTGTGATGCTGACATTGGTTGTCACGGAGGATGGTGATGCAACTGGAAAAGCTGATGTACTGCTCCTGACTTTTATCTCCATCTCTCCATCTGTCGCCATCTGACTCCCGGCCTCTGGTGTTTCAGGAAATCAGCTGGCCGAGGATCGCGGCGGCGTCTCTGGGGCTGCGTGTCTCAGAGCGGCCTGTGTGGATTTAGGGTCACACCCAGTGTTTGAAATTAACACCAGCCTCACCCCAACCAAATGCACATAGATGTAATCTGCAAATGCTCCCCAGGTTTTTGATTATATCCTCCCGTCAGAAGAATTATTTCAGTGCATGGAAACAGAACTGAATCGAAATCAACATGAAATTTAATATGAAAACACTGTTTATGTAATATTTTAATATATTTCATTCATTATGTCATTACTGCACGAACATCAGGTAATACTAATATGTTTCAAGTTTTTTTTTCTTCTTTTTTTTGTCCTTTCGGTTTATCCCGTGAGTTCAGTGTCGCCACAGCTCATCATTTTGTCCGCATGTTGATTTGGCACAGTTCTTACGCCGGATGCTCTTCCTGACGCAACCCTCCCCAATTTCTACCGGGCTTGGGCCGGCACTGCACAGCTGGGGAGGGGGACGGGCTGATATTAGAAACGATATTAGGAAAAAAGTCATATTTTATCTTTATGTTAAAGTATCTTTAAGTGCAAAAAAGTTACATTCAAAAGTCCAAAGTATTTTTAAAGTTTAAGTAGTACTGTACTAAATCCTCAAAGGTAAGAGTGTAGTCTTCATGCAGAATTATTTATTTTACATCAATGCAGATAGTTTTGAATTATACTGCAGCTGGTCAAGCTGGAGCTCATTTTAAGGATGTTGAAAGCTGCTTTGATAAACAAAGCTGCTGAATCTAATAAGTAAAAGTACTTTCCACAGTGTTTTGTAGCTTGTGGGTTTCGCACCAGGGCTCAGTAAAATCTGATATTCATTCTGTATATTGTGATATTAATCCGATTCTGAAAAGTAACCGTTGTGATCAAATAAATGTAGAGGAGTAAAAGTATTTTTGCCTCTGAAACCTGGAAAAGTCAATGTAGCAAATAATACAAGATTTAAAGTAAAAATCCATCAGTTATACGTATTGTAATTATATGTACTTATTGCTGTTTATGGATGTGTCAGAGGAGCTCACTGCATTTCATCAAACCACGGTTTGCAGGAATTATATTTGACCTCAAAGACCTTGAAACAGTATTTCATTGCTGTCAGTGTTTAATGCAGCCGTCACACCCTGGTACACACCCTGCTGAATACCTGGAATGAGCAAAACAGTCGGACACAAAACACACACTCACCTCCCTGTGTTGAAAGTGTGCAGGCTTGCACATGTAAATGCATGAACACACACACACACACACACACACACACACACACACACACACACACACACACACACACACACACACACACACACACACACACACACACACACACACACACACACACACACACACACACACACACACACACACACACACACACACACACACACACACACACACACACACACACACAGTTAAGGCAACGTTCACACAAACACGGCAGAACTTGAGTCACGCGCCAAAGCTCGCCCCGAGGTGCACCCTCACCCTTCCTCCTCCCATCTTCCTCTTTTCTCGAGTGTGTGTGTGTGTGTGTGTGTGGTGGGGTGGTGGGGGGCTGGCGTCATTTGTCTCCCTCTAAAGGTATCAAAGCACCGAGGTGAGAGCCCCCTCGCTCCTCTGCAGAAGGCTGGGATGCCAATTAGCCGGAGGCCGACCTCCCTCCGCCCCACGCAGGTATCGCGGCGATGAAGAAGTCCTCCTTAAAACACATCGCATTTTTGAGGCCCGTTTGTTGAAAGGCTGCCCACCTGCTGGTGCCTCCCAGATGTACCTTTTACTTCTTTTCCTCCAGTCTTTATCACTTTCTTTCAGGCTGTTATCTCGCCTACGCTGCTCCGCCTGCCTCCTTTCTTCTCGTCTCTCTCTCTCTCGTTCTAGCCCTGCCTTCATGCCAAACCTCCACGCTTTGATACCCTTCATTTAGCATGTCAGCAGCGATGACACACGTACCCATTCATCCGCCCTTGTCGACATTGTTAGAAGTGTATTCCAAATCAAGCAGGAACAAGCACGGGCCCTTTTCTTTTTTTGCTTCCCATTCAAAATTTTCTGCCCAATAAAGCCTCCAGACATTCAACCGGCTAAATATTTGGCCCTTTCAAAAGGATTCCTTCTTGGAGATCCCTCGCACAAAGCCGGCAGAGAGCGTAATGTGCACGGTGTGATTTCAGCCAGATCCGTCCTGTCAGGGGTGAAGTGTCTTTTATCTCTAGGGGTGTCTTGAGTGGCTCTCATGTCTGCTTCTGAGCAAGCCGAGGCTCAAAGCTGAGCGACAGAGTAGCGTCAACATGAGTGGCAGCTCGCGGTTCGGACAAATCCTCCTCTATCTGGCCCAAGATCCTCTGGGGCTACTCAGGGAGCTGCTGTGGATCACCTTCAGCTTAATGATTTGCGGATCTACCGAGAGAGGGGGCTGGACCCCGCAGGGCCAGAGTTTATCTCCTGGACCTGACCCTTTGATCTGGCCCATACATTAACCCTGCAGACAAAGAAGTGTGTGAATATGTGTGAATAACCTCAGTATAAGACAATGGAGGGACCAGTACTGGCAGCTTACAGCTGTCCAGCAGTGCGTTACCTGACCTGTTGTCCTGTTCCCGTGAGAGGAATCCACTGGCTCGTCCAGTGAAATATGGAATTGTTTAAAAGTGACTCATCCACGTCCTGTTGCAGCTTTGGCTGATTGGTGGCAATGCAGGTTTATATCGGTAAACTGTATCTCAGATTGCAGGGATTTTATCGTTTTAATACTGACAAGGTAGCTGCAATAAATCTCATAATCGTTATGAGCGTTTTCCCCCAAAACAACATCGTTCACAATAAGACGGAAAACATGAACTGTAATATATGTTTGAATAAATTGAATAAATTTAGCTCTGCTTGTTACTTTTGAAACAGAGACGTGTGGTCAGGCGTGTGCTTTGCACCTGTTAACCACACCGAGCGATGCTGTCCCCAGCTTCTACATCGCACCTGCACGTCACTGCAGCAAAGGGAGATGTAACTACCAGGTAAAATTTTCCAGTATGTTCCTCTCAAGGCACCTAATAGTTCCCAACCCCTCGAATGTCTGTGGTCTCCATAAGCTGCGGCACATGTTGGCAACTCGTGAGTCCTCCAGCATCACAAATCACCTAAATGTAGCTCAAATTTTTAACCCATTTTCTGCTGAGAAAAATTTGGATTATGCACATTTTCCTCTACTGCCGTTATGTGAACATTAGGAGTTGAGCCAAACAGTTGTCGAACCTTAACTTTTCAAGCTTTTCTAGCACATTTGTCTTTGTATGGTGCAAATCAAAGCAAAACTTGATTTGACTAACAAAACCGCATTAACAACACAAACTAGTGCCAAGTCCGGCAAAAAGTTTAAAAACATAACATAACATTATGACCACCCAATGCAGCAACTCTGCCGTGGAATTTACTTTTACGAGGTTGTAATTTGTTATTTCTAATGTTTAAAGTGTCACACAGGTGATAATTCTACTATGTGTTCATTACTGAGGTCATAGCTGCTGTTGGAGTCGGACTGGGCTGCATTATATTAACACATGGTTTGCTGAACATTTCTTTTGCAGAAAGTTACTAAAGTAACGTTGGGTCCATTCACTGCAAATTCCAAAAACGAGCAGGTCACACTGTAAATGACATGCAATACTAGCATCATCACACCAACACACACACAGTGCCTCCCAGTCTTTTAGCCTGCGTCTTGGCCAGCTAGCGGTTAGGATAAACATATGAACATTTCTGAGTAAAGTTGGTCTAACGCTACTGGAAACTTCTACATTACAACACACCTTTCATGTGACCTGAGAGTGCAGACTCTCCTATGGTGAAAAGCTGTAGGTCTTTTCTGGGAGGCAGGTGTCTGTTACATTATGCACATTTTCCTTTTGGTGCCAGGAACTAAAATGTAAATGTAAATGTAAATGTAATGTAAAATGTAAATGTAAATGTAAAAATGGCCGATATCGCCGACAGTGGTGCCAAATGGTTATGTTTTGGTTTTTTTAACCCCAAAACACGGATCAAGACTGAGCGATCGTAGCAGTTTGTTCAGGGTTGGGCACGAAATAAACATGACGAGATGTTGGTAGATATTTATGATTTTGCTTTAATTCACTGGTTCATCACTTGTTTCACAATGGATGATAAATCTTCTGCTCCATCAAGTGTTAAAACTATAAAAGTTGGGCTGATTTTCCGTGACAAAGGTCATTAAAGGCACCACGTTTGTCTTAGCTGCGTATTAATATTTCCTCCAGTGTTGAAGTCCACGCACACATAAATGGAGGGTGGGCCGTCACCATGCAAACTCTTTATACACAACATTAGCATTTTTGGCATTTAGCGCCCGAGACTCGCTGTCCTCAGTGGTTTTCCTTTATTCCACCATGATGAAATCCTGTTCCGGTTTGACTGCTCACCAAACTGTGGACGGAGTCATCGCAGCGACCACCCACTGCTGCTCATGTATCATACAGGAACAGCACACAGGCCGTGTTTGTCTGCCGCTGACAGATGGAGTGCGAGGGGAAGACAAAAGGGCAGAAAGCAGAAAAAAAAGCCCTGTATCTCCGTCCCTAGACTGATATTACACGGACAGATGACTCATTTAAATTCATAACTGGACGTGTCTGCTTTGGACAACAATGCAAATTCCTCCATGGAAAGCCAGGTTATGCAAGACTCTTGATACTCTGTGTCCTCGCGTGTGCCAAAAAAAGAGAAACACCCTGGAGAAGAAATGGTCATTCGGGATGTGGTCTGTGCCACAAACTTTTTCTCACGTATTATTTTCATGCAAAAGTGTTTCATGTCAATTTTTTTTTATTTTGCAACCACAGTTCCATGTGAAAACGTAAACAAAAATAGAATGCAATGATTTTCAAATCTCATCAACACTCACTTATTCTCAATAGAACATAAACAACTTATCATATGAACATCTGATATGCTGTTTATGCACGGTCAATGATTCTTGCACGTTTTTTGCACGTTTAAGCTCAATCTGCAAGTTTTTTTTTTTTTTTTTTCCCTTTTACATTTATTTTCTGTTGTTGGCTTGATCATCAGCACAGATGTGCTCTGACAAGCATCGACATTTTTCAGTGACAGTCTGTGAAGTGTCTCCAAACACAGTAGACACGCTGTGTCGGTTCCACTTTTACGAAACAGATGCATATTTTAGTCATAAACTTTAACGTGTTATTAAAGTATTGGTGCTGAATGATTAAAGCAGTTAAGAATTGTAACCTGGTGAAAGCTATCCAGCAAATGAAACTCATGATAAATTATAATTGAATGTGTAAAACAATCTGTAAATACAGATAAATATAGCTCTATGCCCCTGTGTTATGGAGTTCGTACTACATTTTGTGACAGATTTTCACATTTTTCACAATTTGAATTTCTTGCTCCTTTTCAGTATTGATTTGTATTAATTTCTTTTTCTTACTTCTGTCTGTATTTTGTCTTTTAAGGTTATTCTTTAAACTGCATTGTGTGGCTCTATTTGTGCCCTGGAATTCCTTCTTCTCAAACAAAAGTGGAGTCTAGTGATAAATCTTCTTGCACCTTAGCATCATGTGATCCTCTGAAAACTAAACACAGCTGTATCACATGTCCCCAGAGCTGCTTTTATTTTTCAGCTTGTGTCAGTCGAACTTTGCAGGCCTGCAGCATTGTGCATGTTTACAACGTGCACTTGTTCCTCGACAGTGACATCACGCACATACTTCCTTACAGTGATCATGCAAACGAGGAACTTTTTGACACCTTGAGATGAAGACACAGAACAGTCTGATCACATATTCCATCCTTGCCACCAGCTACTTCCGAGCGATACTTAAAACCCTTCACAAAGCGCTGATGGATTAGGACTAAATATTCTGAACCTCAGACTCTTGAGCCGGCGGATGATACATCTCCATCCTTGTCTTCTGATTTCCATTCCCCTGGCAGCGGCATCAACACGTCCTGTCACTTTCTTCTGACTCTCTCTGTGACTGACAGCTACATTCAGGCTTCATTATTGCCACAAAAAAAAAAAAAAGCCATATTTTAAACCATATTCACCATTTTCCCCAGTGGGGCAGAGGTGATGGCTGGTGGATGGAGAGGGGGGTCTGTGTGGAAAAGGAGAGCGGGGAGGCAGGGAATAGCTCCCCAGATGAAAAGCCTAAATCAGTATGCTCTGCCGATCCAGCTGAGGCCTTAGCGGGGATTGCATTTAATTTATTCTCCTAAGCCTGGGAATCAGGCCATCAAAAGGAACCACACTATCAGGTTTCCTGCACTAAATGGCCCAACAGCGTGATGTGGCCAGGCTTGGATCCGACTTAACCCTTTCGAGGTGGCATGCGAGTGTCCCAGGCAGCAGGCTTCTTCACCCAGACTTATTAATCTCCTGACGCTCTGCAGCTGCAGCCACTATAGCTCGGTAAGGACTTGTGGACTGAAGGGGACATTGTAGGGACGGGTGGCACTCGCTCTCACTGTTTGGTAGATGTTTGATATCCTTTCTTGAGCCTTGTTTAATGGTTGTGGATCATGGGATTAAGGGACACTAGCTCACGGTAGGCCACAGGAGCATAGACTAGCTTCGTTTTTAGTGACCTGTCCACACACTGGATTATTCAGCATTACTTCACATCCCTGCTCTTTGTAGTCTGCTCCCTATGCAGTAAAGGACACCGGGGTCACGGTGGTGGATTGGTATAAAAAGCAGCCTCGCGTATCTACACCTCACCATTTACATCAGTGCTGGAGCATGAAGCAGCGTGTCCGCGATGTAGTGAGGGAAACATAAGGCAGTTGGGGTGGTCCGTAATGTGGATTTATGTTGGATATCTATTTTTACCGTAATTTAATATATAACCATAACCTCTTCAGTTAAAACACCTAACATGGGTTTTTTTGTCTCCTGTGAGACACAACTTGAAATATTATCACCACTGAAGATTATTAGCAGCGGCTCCAATAATTAGCCATAAACAATAGAGTAGATTGTACCTTGGCGAATAGAAACTGACTCCTATCATGTTCCTAGTTCTGAGTGTAATCGCGTCTGTCTGCTGTTTGGTCCTAAGGCCTTTGGTCTTGTCAATTAAAAAGAGCGAGTGAAAACGGCAAAGTTGCTGCATCTTGTCCCTCCAGGGGGCTGCCACGGCGGAACGCGTTCCGCACGTTGAGTTTCTATGTCGGAGGCCTTTCCTGCCGCAACCGTCCCGTGTTGTCCGGGCTCAGGAAAGGCACCAGGGTGGTCCTCGGTGGATGGGCGGGGCCACGCCTGGCGGGGTGGAATTCGATCCTGTGGCCTTCTGCATCCCAACCCAGTGAGCCTCTACCACTGAGCCACCAGGCCCCCATAACACTTTTATAAATATTTTAAATGAGTTGCATAAATAGGAAAAGTAAAAAAACAGCAGACTTTAGAGCTGAACGCTTAGTTTAAATAAATGACTAATCGTTTTTTTTTTAATAAGAGAAACTTGGTTTCATCCGAACTGGGAATACTCTGGTTCTTGATCTGACCTCACTTTAGGGAAAGGTCATCAGATTTAGATTCATGCAGAAATCCCTATGTCCAACTGTGGTCAGAGACTCGTTTGTTCATGTGGAACCTCATTACTTAAGAACCTGTTTTTTTGGGGTCTCACACTGAAACTTCAGCCAAAATCAACATTTAGTGTTGTGGGTGGTTCCTTGTGAAAAGTGCTGTAGGTTTAATTTGGATTGAGACGCGATTCAGGAATGATGCCATGTTGGCAGCCAGCTGTGGACATGAGGACAGTGAAGTATGAACACGAGGAGTGTGCAGCTTTTCTGTCACAACCAAAGCGGCTCATCTGGTTCTCTAAAGAAACTTACTTCAAACTTACCCATTCAGCCCAGATTCCACAGGTTCTCAAAATAACCAATTTGGATCACATGAGGTTGGATCCACTTTTTATTTCTGGCTCATGTGTAAATCCACCTCTTGAGTTCCTGGACATTATCGAATTTCACGTTACGACTTTGCCCCGGACCACATGAAACCCTGCTCTGACCGAACATGACCAAAAGCTACTGTTTAAACTGTTGCTGAGAAGCACAAAACTGCGCACCAGCTCACAAATATACTTCACAGAAGCTTTATTTCCTGCTCCGCCAGAAAACCAGCGTCACCGCAGAGGGTTTGGGACGTTTTCATTAACTTACTGGAACATAAAGAGTAGCCGGGTGCACAGGTTTCCCACAGGGAGACGTATCCAGTTCATTACAGGATGTAATGTGTTGATACAGGAGAAATGATCAGAAACGCAAAACACTGAACTCATATTCGTTTGACAATAGAAATACATTTTGCTATTTAAAGACCTTTTAGTGACTGTTGCAATAGCAATTTCCTGTCAATCACTTTTTTGGTGGCAGTTTTCTGAAATAATGAGCGTGATAAGCTGGTAAAAGGTTTGTTGGCCTTGTCTTGTTTTCCGCCAGCACCTACAGCGGCAGAGTAAAAGTCCGAAACCAGTAGCAGTTGGAAGCAGCCTGTTTGTTATCAGCCTCCAGTCACGACTCACGACCATGAAGAACATGAAGAAATTACTTTCTTCATATGAACACAGTGGAGAGCGAGGCAGATCTCTGATGACCAGCTCCTTACCCCTCATCTCGTCTCCTCCTTGATCTTCCCCCGCTGTTTGCTTTACTTTCATTTTTATTTTTCCTCCCCCCGCCCCCCTTCTCCCCCTGTGTTTTTTCGTGCAAAGAATAAAATCTGCGCGGGCTCTGGGAAAGGCAGCCCTCGGATTGGCCCTTGCCCGTACAGATGCTTTGAATTTACGGGGCTTTTCCGCCTGCGAGATGAGGAATGGATGGTAGGATGATGGGATGGAGGGGAAAATGAGGGGAGGGGTAGAACGTGGGGGGAGGGGGAGGGGGAGGGGGGGGTGAAACCTGCCTGTATTTCCTGGGGATTAGACATTAGATGGGCGCCCTCAGAGGAGGTCTCAGGTCCCAGCCTCCCTGTATGGCTGGGAAACTGACCCCCATCTGACTCCGTGTTCTCCCCTGTAGCCTGCCAGCATGTAGCCCTGGGCCAGGACTAAGGCCTGGACTCTGCTCATTAGCCAGGCTGCCTGCATGTGAAAAAAGCCATCACAGACCATGAATAAAGACACTTGATGGCTTCTCCACTGACCATCTGACTTTGCTGTATCGTGTTGTCTTCCTTTAGAAAGAAAGTAAAAACTGGTATAATGGAAAACTCTGAATAAGAGCATTGAGGTGGGACCTGCTGTGCGGTCAAGTTCCTGAACTTCAAAATGTGTCTAAGTTAAAAGGTGGCCTGGTAGCTCAGTGGGAGGAGCAGCAGAATGGGATGCAGCCTACCCACCAGGTGCACGGACTAAACGCTTAGAAAGAACTTCACTGTAACATTTATGTGAAATAAGTGCTCAATGACAATAAAGGGTTTTCTTCTTCTTCTTAAAGTATGAATCTCCTGCCTGGAGAACAGCAGTGTTAAAACTGGTCCCACTGTGACATCACAACAGATTGTGAGATCGGGACAAGCCCTGCCCCCCGTGTCCAGAGCTATGTCGAGGGTCTACAGAGGCAGTACATGGAGTACGCATCAGCGCGATGACGAGGTTGGAGTTGCACTATAAACACTAAGTTTCTGTTACTCGGTTGAACAAATACAAGATGGCGTCTGTGCTAAAGCTAAGCTAGCTGCCTCCAACTATGTTTGAGCAATGACAGTGACTTCGTAAGGAAACTCGCACGGTTTCCTACAGTTCTAAAACATCCTGTTACAGAGGCTCTTTCATTCCGATCAATGTAAACAGTTCTGACATTTGCTTTCTTCTTCGTCCTCATCCACAGCGTCGACTACATTGTCGGAAAGCAACAGCACAAACAGGTAAGAATATGTGTTATTGATTAGATTTATTTATTTATTAGTGTTCCTAATGGCTGAGGTGAACGTGGAAGCCACACCCCCCGACCAATCAAAGGAAGGATGTAAAATTAAACTTCACTAATTTTAGTCGTTCCAGGACTCCTCGCCCCCCCAAACAACACAATCGGTCACCTATAACTTCCCCAAAAACATAACTTTCATTTTGCTGATTTATAGGACTCAGCAGAATATTCGGTATTTTAAAATTCTGGTTTCAACAGGCAGCTCAGAGGCTCTAATGAAGACACGACAAAGTGAGGTCAATGAGGTCAACAGTTGAACATAATCATTATCATTTTAAATAAGTTTAAACTGTACATTAGGGCTCATCTGATACAGCCCCTCAGAGAGTCATCACACACACATGT
The DNA here is from genome assembly GCF_033026475.1 of Channa argus. Taxonomy (NCBI): domain Eukaryota; kingdom Metazoa; phylum Chordata; class Actinopteri; order Anabantiformes; family Channidae; genus Channa; species Channa argus. The sequence goes on from NC_090218.1 coordinate 10,758,579, forward strand.
AGCATGTCGTCCATCCACCATTTGTTCTACAAAACCTTAAATTATTATTCAGTGGAGTTGGGACTTATTTTTACATCCATGGGGGACAATGGCATTTTCTTTTACGATGCTCAGAATAAAAGAAGCCATCGAGTCATTTTACAAGAGAAAGATGCATTTTTGAAGATATTTTATTATCGGAGTGTGTACAGACCTACTGTAGAATCATCAATTGTAGCAACTCTTTAGAAAGCATTTTACATATTTCTTTTCCATAAGAAAGTTAGGCTGTTGAAAAGTCCAAATGCAGCAGAGCAGTCAGGTTCCTTGTTCTTTATATGTCCAGTCCCAATTCAAATCCAACTCAAATCGACCAGCGTCCCTGTAAAGTGGCCTGCTGCTGCACAGAAAATGGCTGAGATGGCTGAAAAATTCAATCCGTGGTTACAGGGAGCCATCTAGTGGCAGCTGAATGAAAGAGGAAAACCGAAAGCAATGGTGGAGGAGCCTCCGTTTCCAGAAAGAATCTGGACGCGTGTTTAATGACTTTAAGACAAAACACACACACACACACACACACACACACAAAACCCCCACGTCTCAAACATTTTCCTTTTAAATCACCTGTGCCTTTTAGAATTCACATGGAAACTAAAATAGTAAATAAAAATCTATGTTACTATAACATTTCACAAATACCCCATCTATATAAACACGGAGGAACACACGATATAAACCAGGTGCCCTGCAAAAACCTTCACTCTCCAATTCTATCTTGTGTCATAAAGTTTTGTTTTTACTGTAAACAACATCCAAAAGTTGATCCGTTTACAGCATAAAGTCAAGAAGCCAGTACCAAGAGTATATAATATATGGGCATTTACATTACAATTCCATTTTTTAAGGTCTCTGCAGCACACTAAGAAAACTTTTTATGTCTGTGTAATCACAGGCAAAAGAGGGAATTTGCAACACACAACACAGAAACAGAAAAACTCATTCTATAATTCTCTCAAAAGAGTCTCTTGAAGACCAACGCAGGGCGAACTGAACTTTTCTTTAGGCCTCACCTTTTCATTCTACAGTACTATTAACAACAGATGTTCCAAAATGCTGAATTCCTACCAAAAAAAATACACTGAATTAAATGTGTGTTTGAGCTGAAAAGAAAGAATAGCTGTCTTTATCATCTTTACTGCCATTACATGCATTAACCCGTATTTATCGGACTTCTCTGGAAGCCTTGTACTTGAGGTGTAGCCATCTCTTGTGATATATATTTTTTTTTATATAATGAAAATTAACTCTTGAGGTGAGTCTGCTTTGTTTGGCACTGCCTGAATTGAAAGACCGCATAATAAACAGTGCACTCTAACACTTAAACAACAGCGCTGGCAAGTAAGTAAGACATTAAAAACAATATAGGAAAAATACAACCATAATGCAAAAAACAAGTTCCCGGCCTTTAAAAAGATTCTTCTTTTTTTCTTCTTCTCTTCGCACTTACTGGCAAATCGCCAGTGAACCTTCCCATTTCCTTGCAGAAAAAAACGGGGGGGAGGGGGAGGGGAGGAGGGGGCAAGGAGGCAAATGCGGCAAACTCTTTTAGCTCGTCTCCAGCTTGGCCATTTCCTGTACGTAGATCCCGATGCTCTCGCTATCAAACAGCACAAAGTAGACGGTCTTGATGGTGGAAGACATGGTGGCCACGAAGTAGCTGGAGATGGCTTTGAGAATCAGCTGGGCTGCCGTCTGCTTTGGGAAACCATTCCTGACAGAGAAGACACACACAATTGGGAAAATGTTGACAAGACTTTGTCATTTCCTATGAACCTGGCATCATCATGTTGGAGGTCAGCGTGCAAACCCTATTTCCAGAAAAGCTATAACAGAATGTAAATAAAAAGAGAAAAAAATGCAATGATACGTGGTGGAACGTCTCTAAAATAATTGGACAATACTGAATGGTTGTGAACTTCAGTCCAACAGGCAGCGCTGCATTAAAACAAATAACACATGATTCTGTAGCCGAAATTACTGCGTGGGCTCAGGAACACCTCTGAAAACCACTGCGATTGTTTAGGCTTCAAACATCTGTACCTTTCATAATCCACAATGGAAATTCATATAGAAAATAAAAACATGTGTTACAGTCAAATATGTATAACGTTTCACAAAAACTCCATCCCATATAAACACTGTTAGGAACACACAATTTAAGCCAGGTTCCTTGAAAAACAACCTTCATTCTCCAATTCGTGGGCTCTGTAACACCTTGAATAAGTTAAAACTCTAACATGCAAAGAAACAACCATATATAGCTATGTAAACACTGTAACCCTATTACTAAGAAGTACAAAGTTTTCCTGGCATCTGAAAAGTCAAAATCTGAAATTCGCCGGCACCAGTGACTGTCGGGATGCAATAATGTGTAACACATCTGTGACGGCTTTAAGAACCTACACTCTATGGCCACTTTATTAGGTTGTTGTTGGTACTACTGCTCAATTGCTTTTAAGAGGCTCAGAGTTGCCCAGAAAACAACCCTCGATATTTTCTTTTGTAAATCCTAGAGTTGGCTGTGTGTGTGTGTGTTAGATCAGCAGTTTGTGAAATACTCAGATCAGCCTGTTTGGCACCAACAACCATGCGACAATTGTAGTCAATTAAAACTCTTTCCCATTCTGATGTTTAGCTTAAACTAGCACATTGTCTTGACTTTGTCTTTGCGCCAAAATGCTCTGAGTTGCTGCTATTTGATTGACTGACTGAATGTTTGCATTAAGCAGCTGAACAGATGTACCTAATAAAGTGGATGGTGAGAGTATGCTGCCAAACCAAACCACTTTCTGCACATATTTATATATGGCTCGGTAGTAAAAAAAAAAAAAAAAAAAAAAAAAAAGTCCAGGTGCTAAAGTGAGCAGATATGACAAAATTTTAAACAGCTGAAATTCTATATCAAGCAGGAATGAGCTCTTTTAGCTTTTCAAATTAAAGCGATTTGCCTCCTCAGTTCCCAAATGCTTGTTGTTGTCAAAAGAAGACGCAACACAGTGGTAAACTTGTTTTTAAAGTTAAGTAATGGTGTCATTTTAAGGGATTTCAAATAGTTAAAAAAGCTGTTCTAGCAGAACATTTGATAGGTTTATGTTCGAATGACAAATATGTTACAAATGATTTGTAAAACGCACGGCATTCTGACTGTTCTAAAATGTGATTTGTACATCCAAGTATTTGATGGACAGTATTATGCATAGCTTACATTTGGAGGACTAAGTACGTCAAGCATTTCATTAGTGTTCTTACCTTCCACTACCAATCGAGGGAAAAGCGACAGACTTCAGCTTCTTCTCGTCGGCCAGAGCCAGGCAGTTTTTCACCGTCTTGTCCAACATCTCCTCACACTTGTCGGAGCCCCAGCCCGGACTGTTGCAGTGGATGACGTACTTAGCAGGCAGACCAAAGCCGGCAGTCAACACAGCTGAGGGATGGCGAGAAGGGAGGAAGAACGGTGATATGTAAGGTGGCAAGATGACAGCGTAAAGGCAGATTAAGACAGAGCAGCATCAAAAACACTTCCCCCAGCCTTAGAGTACTGATACCACAAGTACTAAAGTGTTTTGCTTCTAGTAGGAGTTGCTGAACAGTAAAATTCTCATCAATCCACTGCAATTAAATTGAAAACAGAAATTCTCAGATGTTTTAATGCCAAAACAAATATGGTGGTGACCGGTGATAAAACAAATTGTATATATATATATATTTTTTTTTAAACCCAGCAACTTTCAGTGAGGAGGGAAAAAAAAAACATTAAAATTAAAATATTTTTGAGAAACATGAGCATGTAAGCAACTAGATCTTATGACTTTAGCAAAAGACAGCTGGATTCAGCTTTATTTTTGTTGTCAGTTATCTTAAAACTGCTAAAAGCCACAGAGACATGTTGACATCCCCAATTCCAAAGTAACATCTTAGAATAGTTTGCTTTGAATACAAAGCAGTCAAAACTTTGAAGATGTTCACAGCCTGATATAAAAATGAGAAAAGCACTAATTCAGGCTTGAGAAAGTGTTTATTTTATTTTTATTTTTATTTTTTTTAAAGGCAAAACACTTTTCTGGAGATTTGCGTCACTAGCAAATTAAATTACGACATGCAGTTTTACGACAAAGCACCAGTTTAACATTTTAATTATTCTAAACATCTTTGATAGAACATTTATCTGCAGAGTCAATAGCTGAGGGGGAGAATAAACTTGATGCTTTCAGCCAAAAACTGTTGAACAAATGGATTATGGATTGCACAACAATGACAACAGAGAGACAGAAAAAATGTGTGTAATCACAGCTGCCACTTATTGCTGCTACTTCTTAAACGATTTGGTATCACGCTGGAGAATCATACTCTGCCACAACTGTGCTAATTTTGACAGCACATGAACTCGTTCACCTGTGGCACCCTGCTGGATTTCTGCATGTCTCAGTAAAAATCTGCTTCATTATCAAGTTTTTTCAGAAGTGAAAACCTTAAAGAGCTTCAAAAGGTTTGACTGACGTGAGTTGAAGAAATCCCAGACAGATGGGGAGAAGAAACGAGGGAGAGGAAGACCAAGAAAGAAAGGGAGAAAAAAAAAAAAGGGGATCAGAGGACAAGAGTTCTGTTCTCTGGAGTGAAACATTTAGCTTTAGTCTTCAAATCGGCTCAGTCGAGCTCCTGACACGAAGCGAGAAAGTCTTCAGTCAGAGATTATTGTCCCACAGTGAACATGTTAATGAACTGGAGTCAAAGCTGAGGAAGAGCTGATTTCCAGATGGCAGCAGAGAGAATGGAGAGACTTCACACAGCAGAGCGAAAGCCAGCAACACTGCATGTGAGGGGCAAAGGGTCTGAAGATGAAGATTATGGCTTTCACGACTGCCTGCAAAGTTCAACTTGTTTTAAACGTGTTGAGTGTGGTGGAGTTCATCTGGGCATAAACCTGACAAACAATTCAAACTATACTGCAATATTTCTGATGGGCTCGTAGCTTCTGTGATGCTCTATGTTAATTACAACTCGTGTCTGCGACGGCTCACTGAAACCGAAAATGAAGCAAAACAAGGCCATGCAGTTACTAAAGATACGAACTCCATCTCATCCCGTGTGCAGCAGGATTTCTTTCACCTGCAGAAGATTCGTGGTTCTAGGTCTCAAAGCAATAGCTACAATGGATTATTCGGACTCTCGCATCAGTTCTTTATTCCATTAACGGAATATTTCACTTGGGAAATTTCATCGCATCTGTAACTAACACTTGAACTTAAGAGTGAACTTATTCGAATATGAACCCGGACAAACCTGCACGTAAACTGTTCACACAGACATTAAACCGCAGGGTGATACTTGTAGTTTTCAGTATCTGCTCTTATGGCCTACATTTAATAAATATTGAGTGTTTATTAAACATGTAAATTTCTCTAAACTCATCTTTACAAAAAGACATAAAGAAGCTATTAACATACATAAACAAACAAACAAATAAATGAATCTATCTTTATTTCTGAGCCTCTACTGCAATCGGTTGGACGTGTGTCCTTCCTGTCCGGCCACTGTTATACAGCGATCTATAAACTGGAGTCTGATCCTGACTGAAGAACCTGCTGTCGCACAAGTTACAATACACCGAGATGTTTCAGAACAGTAGGATCGTGTCTAATTTTCCTAAGAGTCATTTTTCTAACATAGCCAGAGTCTGTTAGCTTAGCTTTAGCATTGTAAGAAGATTCATTCATTCATTTTTAATAAGGTGGCCAAAACATTAGAACCACCTCGTCTTAATAATGCACTTCGGTATGACTCCACATTTTAAACTTTAGTGTAACGGAGCATAACAAAAAAAAGCCAAAGTAGTAATTATTCCAGCTTTCGAAATATGAACACATCCTAATTACCATGCTTGTATCACAACACAAGCACTTGAGTTTTTTTAACCAGGCACGTGACACTGATTAGAAAGTGGCACAAATCCCAGCAATTACATCCAATGTGAATGAAGCACTTTAGACAGAGCTTCTTGACTTATTCAGCTCTCGTGTTTCATTCAAAACCTTTACTTATTATTTTACTGATTACCCTCACAAATGACAGTGCTTTACAAATCAAACCTAAATTCACATTGTTTTCTTATTTATTAAACAATATGTATTTAACTTAGTGAAAAACAGGCCTTGAGAAGTTTGATCGCAAAAATCCAGATGGACAAAATAAATATTTGACCACTTGGCTGATCCAGATCTCCAGAATCCTGGACAGGCTCTGCTGGCTCGGTGTTCAGTCACATGGTAATCTATTTACGAGCTCCACGCAGAGATCGGGATTAGGATGCTGAGCTGGCTTGGCTGTATGTGAGAGAGGGTGGTGGTGAGGGTGCGGAAGAGTTTGAAAAAGTGAGTGCGAGCGATGAATAATGAGGGAGACAGATGGAGGAAGAATAAGAGACGGACAGAGAGAAGAAGTGGAGACATGAGCTGAAAGATAAAATGGTCTATGAGGACTCAAACAATATGGCCCTCTGAGGACTTATTAGAATAAAATGGCCAAGAACAGATATTATGTGCTAAAAGCCTTTCATCATGTTCATGACAAAAACATCACTGACTGTTTCTACACTTAATTTAATTTGTGGCACATTAAACGAAGCCACTGGCTCTTGGTTCAGTGGAAGCTAAAAAAAAATAAATAAAAATCTCTGGCAACATTTAGGAAAAGCCAGAATTAGCTGTGAAATCTTTGTGTTACTGTCCAGACGGCTGATCGCCGACATCATTTGCGGAACGTCAAGTCACACTCAATTTAACACGCTGTCGCCGTGGTATCCAGCATTTGTCATTAACATTTAATGTGCGGAAAACGTGGATCCATTGTGTGGGTCCTGTCGTTTCCTGTGGTGAACTTCGTGCTCACTGGTGTCCTGCATTATATTGAACAAAGAGTGTCAAGGCTTAAATTATGTAAATTTAGTTTAGTTTATTTAATTTTACAGGTTGCAGCAAACTGAAAAACAGTAAGACCGTTTGACCTATTTGAGTGCTGCTGTAACAGGCCTGAGGTACAGACGCTACAAAAGGGACCTGTGGCGTTTGTCGGCAGAACAGCACATTTTGTGAACAAAGCTAATCAAAACTCATTTAATCAATTAAAAAGCTGGTTAATGTGATTAAATAACTGCTAGTTGCAGCCTTGCAGAATCCTATATCAAATCTACCTTTCATGGTCTTTAAGCAGAAGAGACAAACTCTGCAGATAAAAACAAGATACAATTTATGAGATGAATCCAGTTGTATGTGCACTTACCACCAGCCACCTCCAGGGGGCCGTTCTTCTTCTTCAGCTCCTGGAGCGCTTCGGTAAACTCCTTCCCTCCCTTCTTTTCCAGAGCAGAGCCTGTGAGTGAAGAGGACTGAGGTGAATACATCCTCACATACTGCTGGTGGACGGGCGGGTGCAGAGCAGGAAAGAGGAGCGGGTGGTGTCATGCACACAAACAGGCAGACACAACGACAGACAGACAGACAGACAGACGGGTGAGCAGGCAGACAATGCTGTCAATCATTTCACCCATCTATGAGACCCAGAGTCTCTCAGGCTGCACAATTTCTGTTTAGTTTATTTGCTAAACTGGAAGAAAGTGACATAAATTAAGTGAAAAGATTCAAAGCTGTTCTGAGGTAAACGTATAACTTAAGCCCAGGGAGCAACAGAAGCTCAACTCTGGAGATGCTTCTAGAAGTTATGAGACCACTGGGAACACAAATTCAACTCTCTCTTTCCCTGCTGGTATTGATTGAGTACATCTGAAATGGCTTCATTTAACAGAGCTAAAGCCACAACGAAAGAGAGGAGAGAGGTGATTCAAGCGATTCAGGAGCTGGAGATATAAATGTTTTAGCTGCGGTATCATCAAAACAAAAACAAAAAGGAAAAAAGGAGAAAAAACAAGATTATTTTAAGTATTTTAAACAAAAGCTCTAGTTAAACAGCCTGTTAAAGTTCTTAATTGAGTCTAATTGAACAGTTAAACATCCTCACTAGTTTTAATTTGAGACTTCAGTTAAAGGGCGACTTCACCAAATTTCAACTTGCTCTCTGTGGCTTTAGTTGAGGGTGTAAATGTACATTGTACATGCTTTTAAACCTCCCTCTGACTTCCCTTTATTTAAATATTTCTCCAGTTCTAGCTGAAAAACTCCTCCTGGTGACATCACCCAGAAGAGATTTTCATCATTAGGCGTTTAGATGATGTCATCTGAGGGAGCAGAAAAAAAAAGCAGGTTTACCATAATTACAAACTCCATACTATGACCAATACGATGACATAATCTGAACTGAAGGTTCCTCCAAGTGATGTCATCGGGAGACATTTTCCAGCTCAAATAGAGATATTTTGAAATGGGGAAGTCAATGGGAAATTGTAATGGCACTTATGTTCATGTACTAGCACACTAAAACCATATGAAGCAAGTTCAAAACAATCAGTGAAGGTGTCCTTTAATTAATGTCTCAATTAGACTTAACCTTTAAACTGGCAAAACTGACAGCAAAGTCGAGGGAAGGAAGGCTACAGGAAGTAAAGGGAGTCCCAGATCATCCACATTTCAGTCAGGAGGAACAAAGCAACAGCGAGCAGCAGCACAGTTAGAGGATTCCACCGACAGACGTATGGATCTGTGCATGCGCGACACTCAACTGCTCTGTGCTGTAGACCAAACTCCTGTCAACACCCAACCTCTTGGAGAATTTACCGTACTTGGATAACTGATCACTGGTGACAGTAATACTGAGGTGGAGTTCAGTCATGACCACAGAAACATGACCAGTATCTCAGGTGCTGGCCCTAAAACAGCTACGTGTACATGTAGCATGTGTCAGTAGATGATAGACCATCAGACGAATCTCAAGTTAACGACCTTTTCCTTCTCTTCATCTTCGGAATTTGCTCCATACACATAAATGCCACTGTACCAAGGGCTCAATATTTGCTTCAGTTTTACAACCGTAGTGAAGCGCGGATTGTCCATATGGATCAAGACACTGAATTCGTGTGCATCTTAGCCTACGATTCACTGGCACTGCACAGTCTACATCCATTAAAGTTGATGTCTTGTCCAAATTTATCAATCATCCTGCTTTAAATAACAGGACTTGGTTGTGAGGACTGTTCCGCGTAGTGAACTGCAGGAATGTCTGACATCTGAGAGTCTGCTGCAAACCAACAGCTTTTTTTTTATCAAACTGCCAAATGCAAGTGATCCTTTTCTCAATATTCACACTCAGTAGGTCTTCTGGGTCCATTTTATTGAAGGTTTATTGTGCTACCTAAATGTAGTCACTATAGATTAAAAACAGTCCCTGCTGGCACATTTCAAACCTCTGCATGTTAATACTCACTTATGACACAGTGCATGAGTGCAATGCATTTACAGTGCACCAACAGGGAGTAACTGTGCATTAAAAGGTGCTTTTCAATGCAGGGCACTGGCAAAATACAAGGCAGAAAAAGAACTGTGCTGCTCAGCTGTGTGTCCGCAGACTGCAGTGCAGGCTATCTGGAATATGCACAAAGAGAGAACAGACAGGCAGTCATGGTCTCGGTGGTGTCAATGGTTCCTTTACCTACTTCACCACCTGTATAGAGGGAGGAGTTGGTCGGGTGAACGACAGCATCGCTCTCCACGATGGAAATGTCAGCCTGGACAACTTGCAACTACAGACAACAACAAATAACAGGCAAACAACATGGTGGTAAAAACACAGTGAGTGATCCGGTGCAACATAATGGGAAAAAGAGTAAAGTACAAAAGAAATGAAAAGGACAAAGAAGAAGAAAAAAAAAAAAAAAAAGACAAAAAGTGAGCACGATTCTTATTTGTTAGGGACCACAGAGGAAACGGTGGGTCACATTATGTTAGTAGGAACCAGGACTACACATTTAGGCAGAATTATTAAAAACAAAACAGCATAAATATGCAGGCAATTATCCAAAATGTTTAGTTCACACATACGTATAGTACACAAGATTAAATGAAAGTGTGCGTTTTAGTTTCTGACTAATTGTGTCGTCCTGATATTCTCGGCTCATTAAACTGAGCAAAGACTTTTATGATCACACTCCAGGCAAACGACCTCACAGTCAGGCTGCAGTGAGGAACTAACAGAGGTTCAATGTCGGTTTTCCCTCTGTCTACAGGTGTTTGAACTCAGCCCAATATTGTCCCTGAAACCAAAGTGATTGTTAGCGTTGTGAATAAGGCCTGACAACCAAGTGAAAGGAGCACAGCCTGGAGTGAGCATCAACACATGTGCACAATGGGAAGAGCAAGCAGCAGCGTAGGAGCTTTGATTAAAAATCCTTGAATGACTTCACAGAAACTTCCCCAAGAAACTGTTTTATTTCAGGATTTTTCTAATTGTCCGCTAATTCTCTGAGCTTTATTTTAACTACGAGCCGTTAGTTGCAACTTCTCACGAATGCTCCACAAAACAAATCACAAGAGGTTGGTTACAGACATGTAACCGTTTCACAAGTTTTCCTGAAAGGGGAAACACATACGTGAGCTAGATCGGCCTGGGCCAATTACGTACAAACTATTAAATAGACTGGAGGCAGAAAACCGTTCAGACACATCCGTAAGAGATGTCCGGGAATATGTTTGATTTAAAGAATTAATATAGAGCCTGTTAAAGTGATTTCTGCTGCTTTTCTTAAAGTACTATAAAATTGATTTCAAATAAATACTATTATGGCCCATTAAGATGTTCCATTTCAAATAAGCAAACATTTGATTAGTGTATTAAAGGAAGCTGCACTAAATCTAAGCGTCTTTGTTTACAAATTACATTTTTGTGTCAAATGCAATATATGACTGTATATTTAGGTAAAGAAAGTATTGAGACCTGAGAGCGCGCGGCACTGCAAATTGAGAAAACCCACGCAAACAGACAAAACGCATGCAGATCTAAAAAACAAACAAACAAAAAAAAAACAACCAACACAGCGACGGACATTTAGATTTGTGGTTGAGGTTGTTTGTGTGTTGTCTATTTGCATGTGTGTTCTTGATTTGGCGAAGAAAACACCTGCTCATAACGGTATGTGCTAAAGACCTATAAGCAATAACAAGCACAACGTTCAGATTACATTGAATATAATTTGAATGGTTAAAACATCGCGTTTGTGTTGTGAGAATAATGAGCTGTAATTAAGTTTTTTAAATGTAAAAACGAACAAATTGCAGAATCAATCTGGGGAAGACGTTTTCCCAGAGAATGAACTGAAGCTTGGTGGAAAAGAGGCCGTTTAAGCAGCCTGAAACTTTACTCTTTTAGCTCTGAATTCACACAGGATTTCATTTAGGAGAAGTTGCCAAACTGTTCAACATTCAAGGATTTTATTCTTTTAAAAATTTTAAACCCTCCACTGGAACAAGATCTCACCTAGATCATCTTTAAGTTCAAGTTCAGCATTGGTGGGGTTGATGACCCCCTCCACGTCAAAGCCAGCCAAGTTACTGACCTCGCTGTGGATAAGGTTGAGCTGCAGAGGGAAAGTGAGGGAGGGAGGGAGCGTGGGGATGAGGCATGCAGGAGGGAGAGCAAAGGAGGAAGAGGGGAGGAAGCAAAGCCATTAAAACCAGATTCACACCATACCTTTAAGGGATACCATGACTTTTTAATGAAAACCCTAAATACAAGTTATTGCTGCTGGTGTAAAAATGTTTGCTCTTTTCATTAAGGCTGTTTGCCCTTTGTGTCACTGTTAATAGCTTTAGTCAAAAGTTGTTTAGATTTTTCTGTCCCGCAAAGTCTGCTTTTTGTTGTTCCGTGGTACATGAGGAGCCACACTCAAATTCTCTATACGCACGTGTGTGAAAAGCGATAATTCTGACACACAAGTACAGGCAACACTGCTACAAGCTAATCGGCAGCATTCACAAGCTTTAAATGCGAGAATTCGATCAGCTGTTTCGTATGCACGTTCGTAACGTTATCCAAAAAAAAAGGCAGCAGCAGGTCTCACTGAATAAGAAACGATAAGTGAGTCAATATATGAAAGGAAAACCCTGAAAATTCTGGCCATATTTGTGAAGCTCAGACAAATGGCTAAAGTAACGCACCGATATGATGGATGCACCGTTTTAACCAGTCGGTGTCGTCCCACAGGAACGTTTTACCGCTCACCTCCTGCTTTGTTTTGGCTCGTTTGTTTCGCCTATAATTCACTAAAGGAGGTAGATTGTAGTCATCTATGAGACATCTAATGGCTCCTTTTCGCTCCTCTGAAGGAGAAAATGAGCAATAATAAAGCTGCCATAAAACAAAGTGTCACTAAACACAGGTCGGTACTTCCCCATTTATTAGGTACACGTTTTATAATAATTCAGCAGCCCTTAAATAAATCTCTCTACTCGTGAAGATTATGTTTAGTGTTGTGATTTTTTTTCTCATTATGAGTATAAAGGATAGGTTCGCAATATTTGAATTCTGTGTGCCACAAGAATGAGTCCGAAAACCTGGATATTGGTTGGCATCTTATATGGGTTTTTTGATAAACACAACACAGAGAGATTTTCACATTTTAGTCTATGTCATCAAATTATCCGTGTAAAATCATTGTCTAAATGAGCCTGCAGAGGTTGTCGGGAACCTACAGGATTATCACAACAAAGACATACACTCATCTACTCTGTAGTCCACTTTTACAGCCTTGTTGTGTTTCCACTCACACTAACTAGCTACTGTAGAGCCGGTCAGGTTAAGATGTTTGTAGAAGGTCACTTAGCTAAATCAAATTACAAAATTACAAGTTTAAGGTGATGGTTAAGTTCATTTATAGCCTCACAACAGCTTTCTACTTTTAGTGGTTATATTTTTATGTCGAGAACCATGAAAGTGGTGTTTATTTGAAGATCATCTCACGGAACAAATCATTTAAGTACAGTATTATACTTCAAGGCTGGTCTACAAGAATTTCATCCCTACTAGGGATGTGGAGAAAAAATAATCAATATGCTTGAATTTTTGTGGTACTATTTTTTTGCAATGCATAAATTCTCAAAAACACTGCAGATTTTTAGTTTACATGCACAATTTAGTGGCAGACTAAAGTGGTAAGTTTTCTACAAAGTTAAAATGGATACGACTCAATCCCTCAGATAACACAAAGTTAAACCTAGAGCAGATTATCCATTCATCAGCCAGTCTGTCAAACATCACCCGTGTTTCAACTCATTGCCCGTCTTCGCCGCTCTGACAGCCCAGTGCAAATTCTGTAAAATCTAAAATTTCTTCTTCTTCAATAAAGCCTATCTGGAACAATCAAGTTGGGCAGAAAACAGCATTAACACATCTTTGAAAATAATACCATCACCCCATTCACCAAGAAAGTAAACACCATCCGTACCATCACAAAAATGGGAAAGAAATATATACGTTACTAATGAATCCCAATTTCTAAAAATATCTTCTCCATGACAGAAAATGCTAACTTACAACGGATACAGTATACGATTCTATGATTCACCTTACACCATAAAAAGTGTTTAAAATGGGTCTAGCTTCAGCAACATACACGCCTGATACCCAAGTTCATGCTAATTGCATTGCACAACCATCAATATGTTCTGGGAGCCAACAACACCGTCCCACTGCCGAGGCTGCACACAGCCTTCAGATTAGTTTGTATGCATAAGCTGCAGTGTTCTTTATACCATTACAGTTTTCTTAAAGTTAGACATTTCAAAGAAAAGCAGTGTATTGCATTGCTTACAGTGTAGCAATATATTTCTGTGAAGATTCTCAGTCATCCAGGTTTGGTTATCCAAAGATTGAATCATGTCACCTGGACTTCTTTCTTCTTGGTTAGAAACATTTAGCTTCGGTAATGAGAGGACTACATGAAGACAGTTACGTTCACATGGAGGCCTCAGCCACAACCTGTCTCCCATTTTTCATGCTGCCCTTTCATCCATCCCCAGGAAGATCCCCCCCCCAACGACCCGATTCAACCCGCTTCTCCTATCTCTGGTTATGGGCAACGTGGGGTCTCCGCAGAACGAGGTGGCCTCCGTCCTTACTATATGCCCAGAGAGTTCTCACATGCCATATTGATCTGCATCGGTATTTCTCACTCCGCCTCCGCAGATGGCTCATGTGTTGTCGTACACTCGGTCGCAGCCAGACTCAAGACTCGACATCCTGACGCTATGATTATCTTTTTCTTATGTATTATTTTCTATACAGTACTTTGAGTTTTGCATTCTGTCCGGCTGCTTTGCAGGGTGACAATACAAAAAAAAAAAAAAACACACCTCTATACTTATTTTACAAGAATGTTTGATCAAAGCTTAGCTTTAAAGCTTTCTGGAAAACAAACAAACAAACAAAAAAAAGCTGTAATTACTCTAAAACTAAAAAGTCTAAAATGTCAAGGTATCCCCGTGAATGTTAAGAATTTCAAATAAACATGCTATTAGCACCTCTCAGATTCATTTGTCATCAGATATACAAAGTCCACACTTGACCAACAAGGATTGAAATGCAAGATAACAGAACAGAAACTGAGACTTAAATCACAAAGGGAAATACTCAAGCAGAAAAAAGTGCAGTTACAATAATTAGGTCTATAAAGCAGAAACACACTTTTCTGTTCATGGGTTCATTATCTTAATCAGTAGGAGGTTAACTGCATTCATTTGATTAATGATCATCAGCAGCTGCAGGAATCTGTGGTCAGCTACACAATCGAGTGCCGAGACATTTTACTAATGAACACAGCATAACGACAAATACTGTGGCACATTCATTTTTATGCTCAATTTCAAATACGGCGTGTTTTTAGTTTAGCATTTCAAATCAATTCAGCCATGTGATGCAGGAATGAACAAAAAGGCTTTTCATTTTTTGATTTTTAGACACTATATTCAGCATGTGAGGCTCAGTTGTTCATAGTTATAGGTTAAGAAAAGAATCCCAAACAATAAACGTCTACAGTAAAGGATCCAGCCAATTGATATGAACATCATGTCTGATCTACTACTAATAAAAATGTGTTTCCTTCTACATTAGAGCAGGTTCATTAATACCAAATAATAAATACGCATCAAAGTAAAAGCATGCAGTGTCATCAGCAGTTGTTAAGCTCTGGAAGTAAATTTCCCACAAGTGACTTTTTGCATTTGAACCATGTAATAAAGACCAGTAACAAGTACAAACTACATCACATGGAAGTTGTTAGTCATCTCCACTTTTTCAATTAATAAAGTGAGATCAATTTTTACCAAACCATAGAAATTTGACCTTCTAAAACACATGTCTGAGTTTTAGCACACATTGAGATCATTTATAATTTTTTAACTAAAACAAAAAAATAACAATTTACAGACTATTACAATTTAAAAAAGGGAAAAAAAATAATGTGTCTCAATGATATTCTTGCATCATTCACATCTCATTCTGTTACACATCCCGTTGATGCTCTGCCTTTCATGTTTTTTTTCCCCCCATTCTTGATTTTAAACATTAAAAAACAAAATAAAAACACTTGACAGGGCAAATTTACTTCCACATGTCACCTCATTAAAACAGGTACAAAAGGGAAAGAATCTGATCTGAGACAAACGGATAAAACGACACTCATGGTTCAAGTTCCAGCGAAGCACTAACAATCCTAATGAAGTCTGAGGAATTACAGCAAACCTTTTAGCAAATACAGAGGGTGGAAAACTTACTTAACCTACATTCATACTGAACATAGCTTCAATTTAAACACTTATTATTTCGGGGAAAGACTGGTTGACTAATAAATAATACATAATCACACCATCTTTGATTCATTTTGCCTCCTAAAGGACTTTGTGTCTTTAGGATTTGTACCAGTAAGATTAGAAGCACAACGTTAGTGACAAACAACTGTTTATCCTCCGGGCCAATCTGCTTATTCCAGGTTTAGATGAATAGTTTAGTTCTGGTGTGAGATGTCAGTGTTTCTCGAAAGCAGATACGATCACACACGGCTGAAAAAGACATGTTTTTGGGGGATTTCTGAACTATCAAACATCAGCAAAGACACGGAATTTTAGGACAACAAAGCTCAAAGTACACGTCAGTCCTGATATCTAATGCATTGAACTTAACACCTGCCTGGGGTTTGTGCGTTTCTGTGTTGACTGACCTTTTGACCCAGGAACAGGCTCTTGGTGGACAGCACCGTGAAGCTGTCGGCTGGCGATCCCTCTGTGGTGCTGTCTGCCGACGCCGCCTTGCTCACCTCACCCTGCTTCTGTTGAGGATGAAGGATACATACAACACCCGTGCAATTTAATGCAATCCAATCCGTAAATATTCTACTGTCTCTTATTGAGGTGGTTCAAATGTTTTGGCCACTTCTCCATATTTTCTAAAATGCCCATCTTGTACACTTGTAGATTTAATTTTTAAATTGAAATTTATTTTTTCTATCCAATCCACAATAATTAACCCATAATGACAAAGTCAAACGAGGGCTGGGAACTGACAAAGTTTATTGATATTGTCATTATCAATTCTGATCATCAGTCTTTATCGATGCCCTCACTGATGTCTGATCGGGTTTTTGTGTGGGCAAAAGAGAAAAGCAAGCCTACACAGATTTTAACATCATTGCAGCGGTTTAATTATTTCGGAGTCCAAACACTTTTTCTTTCCTTCTCGTTGCAAGTTTACAGCAGCGAGATGAAGAAATTCACGCCATCATGCGTGACTTCTGTCAACTGTCAGAAAAATATATTGGCATCAATAGAACAATTTCAACTGAGCGGACAATTTTTAAACTGGTTCTCATTTGCCATGTTTCGGTCAAGTATTCAGACCCTCATTTCAGCATTTTGTAACTGGCATAATTAAAGCAAATGGGATGCACCTAGTCACAGCAAAGGATCTGAACACATTACACACTGGAAAAAAAAAAAAGTTTTATTTTATCCATAATATACTCTAAACATCACAAGACGTGCAAAAGGTGCAAGGACCTTCTGAAGCCACATTACAAGTGACAAAAATCTGATTTCAGATTTTAGACTTGTGTATCTTGTGATTTTAACACCAGAAAATATAAAGTGGTGACATCAGGAAATAGCTAAATTTGTGTTTGGCCACAGTTTGGTTGAAAAAATAAAAAATAAAAAATAGATATTTCCTGTTTCTCTACTATTAAATGACTTTTTTCTCAGAGGACACAACACAAATACATAACACATTTTGGCATCATGTGATCTGCTCAGGTTGTATTTTCAACAATTAACACTTTTTCTTTCAACAAAACCTATATTTTGTAGAATTTAAAAAAAAATATATAATTCTGTGCATAAAAGTTAAGCAGACCAACACTAACATAAATGTTTCAATACATAATTTAATGTTTCTGAGGCTCTTAAGCAGTTAAAGTAACACTTGTTCACAGGTGTTCAGTAATGATACATGACCCACTTTCAACTTCCTCAACTGCCATCAAACACACTCTGTGTAATAACGATGTTGACGTGTCGCCATACCTTAGCCCTCCCTCCTCCTTTTTTCCCGCTCAGCTTCTTTGCCGCCGTTTTCTTGGGCGACTTGGGTTTCTTCTCGGGGGCGGGTGACACGGGTGTCTCAAGTTTGCCCTTAGCTCCTCTCTTCTTGGCCAGCAGCTCTGGGTGGATGTTGGGCAGGACTCCACCTGCTGCAATGGTCACACCTTTCAGCAACTGAGACAGGTGGAGAAAGTAAACAGCTTTAGGTGACATGCTCCTGCAGAGCTGAGAATGAGAACTAGAACAATTAGACGTAATATCAAGTTTTCATAAATGTCTAGGAAGATTTTTCCACATGTGCAGGAGCTGACCTGATTTAATTCCTCATCATTGGCGATGGCGAGAAGAATGTGTCGAGGTGTGACACGACCTTTCTTGTTGTCTCTGGCGGCATTACCTGCCAACTCCAGGATCTCTGCTGCATGGGCACAAACAAAGCAACAGGAAGATTTCATCAATGGTGAAAATACTTTCATGCTGTCGCAACATTTTCTAATTACTAGCGAGTTAACATAGTATTGTACATTGTGCAGACCTCCACCTCTCTAGACTTTCCTCCATCTGCTCTCACTACAAATCACAATGTCATCTGCAAACATCATAGTCCACGGAGATTCCTGTCTAACCTCATCTGTCAGTCTGTCCATCACCAGAGCAAACAAGAAGGAGCTCAGAGCTGATCCTTGATGCAGACCCACCTCCACCTTGAACTCCTCTGTTCCACCTACAGCACCTCACCACGGTCTTACAGCTTTCATACATGTCCTGCATCACACTAACATACTTCTCTGCTGCTACAGACGTCCTCATACAATACCACAGCTCCTCTCTCTGCACCCTGTCATACGCTTTCTCTAAATCTACGAAGACACAATGCAACTCCCTCTGACCTTCTCTGTACTTCTCCATCAGTTTGCTAATGTTTTATCATCTTCTATTTGGATAATATTTACAGAGACAAAGTTTCCAATGCTCTCAGATCAACTTAAATCCACTGTCACAGAGCTGTAATTAAGGAAAAAGCTGCAGCAGAACAAGATCACGGATTTAGTATTTCATGATTTCAAAAAGAAACACCTCTAATAACTCTATAAATCTGCCCTATAACTTCAGAATATGTATTTTAGTATTGTTCGTCTCTGCAAAAATATAACTCACCAGTAAGATACTCGAGCACAGCAGCCAGGTAGACGGGTGCTCCCACCCCGATGCGATATTTGGGAAGGCCCCTCTTAATGTAACGCAGCATGCGCCCCACAGGGAAGATGACCCCAGCCTTGGTGGACCGGGACGTCTTGGTCGACTTCTTCTTTCCCCCTCGACTGGACATGGTGCTAAGAGCGCTACCAGTATCAAGCTCTGCAGAGACACACCAACCACAGCACATTAACAAATTACACACTGAAACATAAAGAGTGCAAACAAATACTTGCAAATATACAATACAGATAATACACTTATGAGGTTCCATCCTTACCAGTGTGACATGGACAAAAACTTCCCTTTTTTTTTTTTTAACAGAGTTTATAACACATTTAATGTGATTCCTGAACCAGATGCCAAAACTAAAACTATATATTATTTCATTTGTGGTGCTTTCATTAGATTTTGACCCATTAAATCTGCTGTAAACCACGGCTGATACAGTCCTGGCATATTACACGTAGCAATAAAAATTATCATTGTCATTATGCATTCATGGCCAGGCCTTTGGTCACACAGCACATCTAATAAACGGTCCTCTTTCAAGACCTTCAACAGTTAATTCTAATTTCATTCCCTTGATGCAACCATAAACGTGTCTGTTTCATTATTTACTTTGAGCAGGCTTCGGTATGTTTTTGCACATCCTGTGGTTTAGTATGGGGCCGTGCTTTAGTGGAGCTGGAGGTAACTAAAGCTTCACGTGGATGATCAATTTACATCTCTCAATAAATTATATTCATGTGCTGGTGGATGGGTCCCCTTTGGATTCAATCTTGATTTTATAATGTGATATTTCCCTGTGAGCAAACACATAAATATTGACGGACGCCACTGACAACGGCCATAAATACTAAATAGAAATGAGCCACGGGGCATCGTGGAAAACAAAGAATACCAAACACAAAGTATTTTTATTGCTGTTGATGGGGGATGCATGGCCAAATAATTCTATTCATTTATTATGATCCACATTTTATTCAGATCCCCCTCAAGCCAAAGTGCAGCCAAATGTCACACTAACTGTAGGGATCCATCTGCTGTCTGTCAGCACTGCTGCAGATATTAATAAAATATTCCATAAGCAACTTGATATCTTGGGAATGATTGTTCCATCTAAATATGCAAATATGATTTGTGCGTTACAAACTCCACATATTCCACCTAATTTCATAGCATGTACATATTCCTGTAATTGAAATACTTCTGCATTGTGCCAGCTGCAGACACCAATTAGCTGTGTGATCATCAATTAGCCCCCCACCACAGGCCAGGCGATCTCCCAAACCAAGCGTTTTTCCACGCACAAAAACACCCCGTGCAACGTTCCCCGTGGCAATTACAGCGCTAGTGACCATTCTCCTCCGCAACATCTGCAGCATTTCTCCACTCCGGACCAGGTGGAGGTGGATTTGTCCGCCACGCTGGGCGTTGATTCCCGTTGGCCACTGGGAAGACAACGGTTTCCGCATGTCAACAGCGCGCCGGGGGTCGCTCCCAGGTACGTTTGTTTTGTCCGCACACTCAGAAGCTAAAGTAATGGCTGAAAACGAGCTGTCGGACAATAAGAGCGATTTTTTAACCCAACCCGGTCTAAGTCAGCGAGCTTTCCGGTGGAAACAACCCCGGCAAAGCGGCGGCAGCTGCCCGCGCCTCCTCCCCTCCCCTTCCCTTCCCCTCCCTGGCCGACAGCTCCAGCAGCTCGGTCTCCGCTCTCGGCCTCCATGGCAGAAAAAACACGACATGGCAGCGTTCGCCGCTCGGTTCTGCCCACGGACGGCGGCCCGGTAAACAAGCGGCGAGCACACTCGAGCCGACACGGCGGTGCGTAAAGCCGGTGGATTACTTACAAAACAGGGCACAGCGGAAAATGTCTCCGGTAACGAGCCTGGGCAGTGTCCTCGACTCCCACAATCCACAGCGAGCCAGTGCCCGCGGAGCGATGCAGCGACGGAGAGCAGAGAGCCGACCTGCCGAATGTGCTGCTCCGATGATCTTTAACCCTTTACACCTTTGTCCGACAAACACGTGGTTTTAGCTGAAAGGCGGACTGTTTCCCGAGCAGATGGGTGCCAGTGCTCACATGTGAGCTTCCCCGTCTGCCTCATTATAGGCTTATTACTGCCTGTGCTGAAGCCAGGGGTGTTGCTACAAAATCGGGGCACCGTGGAAAAATATTCCCCTGGCCCCACCTCCCTCAGATCTACCACCTAAGTCTACATACATTCATTTTAGAGCGAAAGTGATCAATTATGCATAAATTATATATAACATAAAAAAAAAATCCAGGCAGATTTCGTATTAACAGTTAAATAGGCCACGATATGCAGACATTTTCAGGCTTATATTTTTATCATGGGATTCTACTCCAATTATTTTGGACAATTTACAACTACAATTTATATGTCACAATGGTATTTGTTAATCATATCTTCGTGCACCTGCTACTTGTAGTTTCTACCTAGGCCACACACATCCTGAGCTCAGTCTGAGCTGACTGCCTAGTTTGCAGAAGCTTGGCGGTGGGCCGAGCGGAGCTACCCTGAGCCACGGGTATATGCCATTATGAGAGTGCATGGGTGCAACTGTGTACTTTGTGGGTGTGCAGACCCAGAACGGAAGTCTTCTACATACAGTACGTTCAGCTCACATTTAGGCACTTTGGTGTTGCTTCAGGGCCCTAAGACACCGAACCCCTAACAGCCCATCCCCGTCCCCAGCTGTGCAGTGCAGGTCCAAGCCTGGTAGAAATTGGGGAGGGTTGCGTCAGGAAGGGCATCCGGCGTAAAAACTGCGACAAATCAACATGCGGACAATGATCCGCTGTGACGACCCTGAACTCACGGGATAAACTGAAAGGACAAAAAAAAAAAGGTGTTGCTTAAGGGCCTGATCATACTTCCAAGGTCCATGTCCACCAGAGATGGATATGGACAATACATGCTCACTACAAAACAGGATGGCAACTTTGGATAATACCAACAGCAAGAGGCGAAGCTTCTTTGGTGGTTGTGTTTGAACCTGGCCAGAAATTTAAAGAAACAAACATTAAGTGTAAAAGCTTCATATAAACAGCGTCGAGGTACATTGAAATGAAAGCCGCATACCTTTGATGTAGGAAATGAGTAGCTGGGTTACTTCTCTGGTCCATGCACAATTGGAGAACTACAGCTGTGAACACAAACTTTTGGGCTGCACGCAGTCGTCGGCAGAGAGTCAGTCCGGACCATAATGGACTGGGGAGATGATGATTTACTGTAGATCATAGACACAGACGCACAGAAAACATAATCACAACTGCTAAGTTACAACTTAAAACTTTAAAAACCATAATGTGACTACGTTATTGCAAAGTTTCAGCTGAACTGTGCGTTGCTCAAAGCTTTAATTCTAGTCAGTTTTAATAGGACACAAGCAATCCCTGGTAAGGTCAGTAGGTCGTTGGAAGCAGTGTAATTGTAAAATCACCTTGTAATTGTGCAAAAAGGTTTTACTCATGGCCACGGAGAAAAGTTGGTATGTAAGCAAAATGCAATAGAAACCATGAAAAATATTATGTGAACCAGAATTTGCACCATGCCTGAAATTCAAAAGGTTGAGGTGTGAATTGCATTCTTTTAATTACATCTGCAATACACTAACTACTATTCCTGTAAATGTGCAGTCCCACCAAAATCCGTGTGGCCAAGTTGATGC
Organism: Channa argus; assembly: GCF_033026475.1. Lineage (NCBI taxonomy): Eukaryota > Metazoa > Chordata > Actinopteri > Anabantiformes > Channidae > Channa > Channa argus. The sequence continues at coordinate 10,781,042 of NC_090218.1, forward strand.
GTTGCGCTGTGCATGATTTTGTGTACTGGTATTGGTTTCCATGATGGGAGTTGTGTCAGAGAAGTTGCTAAAGGTCAGGGCCATTTCTGTACAGGCCAAGAATGTGTGCCCACGAGGACCGTCTGCAGTGCCAGACTGACCGCACATGTGCCAAAAAAGTCAACTAAACGCCAATTTCATGTATCGCAGTGTATTTAACGTGTATATCAACATCCTTGAGCCTGTTCTTGTAAAGCAGTTACTCATTGCTAAAAACAGTTTTGCCCTGACGTTACAACTACATAATATAAAGAGGAAAACAAATCCGACAAATATGCTGGAAAGGTGAGAGGTCAAAGGGCTTTGTAAAGCAGTACTGATGCCAGCTTGTAATCAGAGCTTAGTAGACAGGAAGCCTGTTTTTCTTAAAGGAAATTGTTTTCCCCATCCATTATCTTAATCACTTATCCTGTTTAGGGTCATGGGGGGGCTTGGGCCTATCCTAGCGGTCAGTGGGTGAGAGGCAGTGAACACCCTGGACAGTTCTCATGGCTGCCTAAGGGCAGCATAGCAACCTCCATTCAGAATCACATTCACACCTACTGGCAATTTTTCACCAATTAACCTGACATGCAGGTCTTTGGAGTGTGGGAGGAAACCCACGCAAGTATGTAGAAAACTAACAAACTCCACACAGAAAGGCCACGGGCAGCAGCACTAACCACTGGACCACCCTGCTGGCCAGTAAAATGTTTTTATTTTTAAACTTTGTACGCTCACATTTAAAGTCAACCTTTAACTTTAATGGATGTCCAGGTGAAGAACGTGATTTTAAAAAGATATACTAAATATAACACGTGTCAATTAACAACACAATGCTATATACGGGCTAAACAGCTTGTGTAAATTGTAAACAAACCATATTTTATTCTAAACTATATTTCATGATCACAGAGAAATGAAGGCGAAGTTCATGTATCTCATCAAATGACTAAATTAATAAAAAAAAAAAGGCAAGATATCAAATTGTTACAGTAAAAGTGAAGGTGAGTTACATTACAAACACTTAGGGTCAACGGTTCAGAGCAATGGTGATTGTGGAGAAGAGGTGAAGAGGCGAGTGCAGGCAGGTTGGAACAGGTGGAGAAAAGTGTCAGGTGTGTTGTGTGATAAAAGAGTATCAGCAAGAATGAAAGGAAAGATGTTCAAGACGGTGGTGAGACCAGAGATGTTGTTCGGCTTAGAAACAGTGGCACTGAAGAAAAGACAGGAGGCAGAGCTGGAGGTAGCAGAGCTTAAGATGTTGAGGTTCTCTTTGGGAGAGACGAGGATGGACAGTATCAGGAATGAGGACATCAGAGGGACAGCTCATGTTAGATGTGTTGGAGATAAAGTCAGAGAGGCCAGATTGAGGTGGTTTGGACATGTTCAGAGGACAAACTGTGAATATATCGGTAGAAGGATGCTGAGGTTGGAGCTGCTAGGCAGGAGGTCTAGACGAAGACCAAAGAGGAGATTTATGGATGTAGTGAGAGAGGACATGAAGTTAGTTGGTGTGAGAGAAGAGGATGCAGAGGACAGAGTTAGATGGAGACACATCATTCGCTGTGGCGACTCCTGAAAGGGAGCAGCCCAAAGGAAAAGAAGAAGAAGAAGAGTTACATTACAAACACAAACATCCCATTTACAAAACAGGTCATGGTTTAATTAAATCTGAAGACCCCTCTAGTTACAAACCACATGTGACACATGTTTCCCAAAAGTCAGCAGCACATTGATGCAGTGAAAGCAGCTTCACACCAGAGGTCAGACATGAGCTGTGCAAAAGCAACAACAAAAAAAAAAAAGCACAATTTTGCATGATCTCTCTTCTGTTTATTGTTTATTCTCTTTATTGGCACTTGTATCTTGGAACCTTGTATATCTAATCATGTCTTGTGTGATGTAGAATAAAATACAAAACAATTGTAAATTACATATACTTCAGCAGAAAAAACGCATTAATCATTGGGCAAGAAGCATTAAACAACATGTACTTAGCAAACTGACCTTAACAATAAACACCTTTTATGAAAGTTTCAACCTAAAAACTGAGAAATTCTAACCTTGTCAAAGTAGAATTCATGACAGAGCCAGTGTACTGGATTGCACTAAAACTTTGAGTAATATTGCATGAAAAGTACATCTAATCATGTGGTAGGTGAAACTTCTAAGTCGATAGTGGAGTCATGATGGAGTCAATGATTGATGTGACCAAAACATTAGAGCCACAGAATTGGATTGCAATAAATTGCACAGGTGGTCATAATGTTATGGCTGATCTCAGGTGTGTATTGGGATTTTCCTTGTACTATGTCTCATTTTTGCAGTATTTTTCAATGTACTCATGCAGGACTAAACAAAACCCCCGGTTTACTGTTCTTGCTCACGACCACCCATGAATAGTTAAAGTTGTATTAAAGTTTGTTAGAAAATAAATATTAAATAACAAAACATTGTATATTATAATATTACGGCTTATTAAAATAAACTGCTAGTCTCATTTCTTGATAAACTACAGTTATGCCGACTGTATAACAATAAATCTTATGACCGTGGATCAAATTGGATGTGTAACATCTGCACGCACGCACACTGAGTTATCAGAATTAAAATGAGTCACACGTTCATAAAACAGCAGACTACAGTGTTTACAGGCACAACATAAGTGATATCTAGCTGCTTTGACATAACACTGTCAGTGTTTAAAATAATGAACCATAGATACTTTGTAGTAAACACCAAAATGACTCCATTACTTTAGGCAGGTCATAAAAAATACTACACCAGTTATGGCAGCAATGTACATAAGTGTTGATAGGAAAAGGTCCTGAGTGAATTAAAACATATTAAAATTTCTCTCAAGGTTTATTTAAGTAATTAACTAATTAACTTTATGAGGGTACAATAATATTGATGGACAGTGGAGGGACGTGTTGCAGTGGCAGCAGACGGGCCTGTAAGGTTGTGTAAATGTCTGGGGACGATTGAGCAAAATCTCAGTGGTCCAGCTAACTTTGTGTTTCTTCAATGGAAAGGATAGAAAAATGCCCTTATGAGACTAGTCTCCGTGTGGAAATAAAACCGTTTAGGTAAACCACATGTATGAATAAGCATTTTGCTAACAAGCTGATGATTATCAAAGTAAAAGCTGATCCGTTTTAGTTTTGTGTTTAGTTTCCCCGCAGTGGCAAACGCATTAATTATTTTTTATTAAAATTTAAAGCAGAATTAAAGGGGGGAGGGGGGGCTATGGGAACATAAAATGCTGTTGTTCAGTGTTTATCCAAGTTTAACCTCTGGTTTTCTTCCTATCAACAACTCAATAAATAAACTTAAAAGGTTTCACCTAATTCGATTTATGTTGGTTTCATAAAAATGGTTGTAGATGAAACTTTTACCAGTTTGTAATAACGTACATTGTGCACATTTGCAAAAATAGACTAAATATATTTTAATACTTGTGTACTGCTTTGGTAAGCGAAAGTACACAAAACTGAGAAAGAAATGTATATATTAAAGGGCAACTTCACAAATTTTCAACTTGCTTTGGTTTAGTGTGTAATTGTACCCCGTCCATATACTACATTTACATTTAGCATCTGCTAAATGTAAATGTAGTATATGAAGCGCAAAGTAATGGGTTAGAATTTAACACAACTATAAGTACAATTATTCTATACAGTTTTTAAAATGTTATAATTATTGCATATGAGGGCATGACATTTTATGTGCTCTGAGATTTACGTTAAATCTTAATTTAAGTGCCGTAACGAGGCAGTGCATTAGACGTGTGTGCAGTATAAGTAGTACCTATAATTTGTACTCCGGCGCAGTATTGAAGTGTACTTGTTACATGTCACCTCCTTCCGTGCTGCGTTTCACCCCTCGCCTGGATTCCTGCGAGCTACAGGGGGAGAAAAACACATCCTTGATGCGCGAGACACAGTGGCCTCTACTTCTGGGTCAGAGTTGAGTCAGCTGACCGAGAATCAGCCAATCACGGGCCGCTCAGCGTTGTAAATAAACTGTTGGTCTGAGCTCGTGCGAAAATCCCGCAGAACCGGCGAGCAGGAGACACCCGGACAGAGACATGGCTGTGGACAAACGAGCCAGAGGTGAGTCCGTCTGCCCGTTAAAATGCCGGTGGAGCCGGTTTTTGTGGCGCTTTTACTTAGGAAACAGTAAATCAGCGGGTGAGTGAGTTCATATTCTGCATTGAATCTGCTGTTGTCCTGTTTTTAACGCTGTTCTCTTCAAACAGTTTAGAAATTATTTATAATAATCGAATACGCTGCATAGGACGCCTGTTTTTCAGACTTAAAGCCATAATTGCCTGCTAACAACCGCGCGTTCCACTTCACTTTATTGATAAATAAATAGTTCACACAATGCAAAAAGCCCAAACTTAAGTTTCCAGATTATAATGATTAGATGTCAAATTAATAAATACAATTTTCTGCATTTATGAAGCTGTAGCATGGTAAAAGTTAATAAAATATTAAAATTATTTAAATCAGCATGAATTTCACTTAGGGGACCTGGTGGATCAATGGGTAGAGCAGTGGGTATGGGTGCAGAATGCCGTGAGATCAAATCCCACCCCAGGTGCGTCCCCGCCAAGACATCAAAGGCGAACTTGGTGCCAGTCTGAATAAAAATAACATGTAGAATTAAAAAAATTGAATTAACCAACAGAAAATGAAGATGGAGTCATTTCAAGAGTTGAACAAAAGGCAACACAAAGTCATCTTGGACGCTGGAAACTTGTAACGGACATTTTGGATTGAACCAAAAATAATAATGTGTAGATCATGGATTGCTAAAATAGTACTGGTATTAGCCGTCAAAATTTCCCAGAGCTTTGTCCTTTTATAGTCTCTAAAATTTCTGCACTTTAAAAACAAGGAACCAAACAGATGTAGGTTTTAAGTATAATGGGATTATGCTGGCATCAGGCTACACTGAATTCAGGATTATTAAACCATGAAAATGGAAAAATATTAGTACATGTTTGTGGGCAGTGTTTAACATATTAATAAATAAAAGAAAATGAAGTTGAAGCTTTGTTTTTGTTGTTTTTACAGAAATGGGGGGAGCAGACACAGCGAGCAGCAGCAGCAGCCGACGGGTAATAACACAGCACCCTTACAGCTAAACACAGTGATGCTGTAGATGATCTAAAACAGACGGTTTTCATTGCAACAAAAATGCAAATGAGTCTCACACGACATGAGCTCAACGCTTTTAGATGATTTAATATCTGCGTTTGTTTGTTTTTTTTCTTTTTCTTCTCTTGGCTCACTGGTTTTATTGTTGAATTACTGACGTTCTTTCTTTAGCTGGAGGTTGTTCTTTTTAAAAAGAGCATAAATGGAGTAGTTAATGTTATTAGCTCTTAGTGTACTGAGATACTAATCAATCACAAATGAATACATTTTTATAGTTGTGTTTCTTCATAGTGAAGTTTTCTTTATTTGGGAATCAAGCATTCGGTCTTCACAAAAATCACAGCACAAACACAGCTCTTCTATGTGTCTCTAATCCTTTTTCTATTAATGCTGACTCTGGCTTGTGCTCGGTCCTAACGCTGTTTGACTTAAGTGCTGCATTTGACCCAGTACATCATAATATTCTGTTGAATAGACTGAGGCACTGGGTGGGTGTGTGTGGGGCACAGCGTTAAACTGGTTTGCTTCCTATTTGTCCCATAGGAAATCTTGTGTCTCCATTGACAATTATATGTCCTCCCCCTCCCCCTCGGAGTATGGTGTTCCCCAAGGATCGATACTTGGCCCAATCTACATGCTTCCACTGGGTGATGTTATACGCAGACATAATATTTCATTTCGCTGTCATGCCGATGACACTCGGCCTACTGTGGTCTATAGGAGATACAGCTGAGTCCTCTACAAGATTGTGAGTCTGATATTAGAAACTGACCTTAAATTTTCTTCAGTTCAATTCAAATAAATCAGAAATTCTCAGAATTAGACCTCAAAATATTTCCAGTAATATACTCTCATCGTTAGGCCCTTTTTATTAAAACCTTTTAAGCCAGTCGTCAGAAATCCTGTTGTTTTATTTGACTGGAACTTGAGTTTTGAGCATCACATCACTAAACCAGTTCAGTCCTGCTTTTATCATCTTAGGAACATTGCAAAAATCAGACGTATGTTAAATTTTAATGATGCTTTTATCTCCTCTCATCTTGATCATTGCAATAGCCTATTTTCCTCACGTCATCAAGAGGAATCAAAACAAAGTTCAGCCACGTTACTCCTTCTCTTGCATCTCTACATTGGCTCCTTGTTCATCTTGGGATGAATTTTAAGATTTTATTGATTACTTATAAAGCTCTGCATGGTTTTGCTCCGTCCTATATGTTTAATAACATACGTGCCATTACGAAACTTAAGCTCACCAGACAGGGAATTGTCGTCTATTCCACCTTCGTGGTTAAGAACCAAGGGGGATAGAACATTTTCCATCATGGCTCCAAAACTGGAATGACCTGACTGAGAAAATCAGCCTGTCTGACTCAGTGGCACTTTTAATTCTCGTCTGAAAACGCGTTTTTATGGAAAACCTTCCCTGAGATGCGCGTTCTGTGTTTTAGTAGAAATAATATATTCTGTCTATATCACTGTATTTTTACATTGTGCTTTTCTTTGATTTGATATTTAACCTCATTTTATTTATTCATGTATTTTTATTTATATATTTTCTTTTCCTTGTTACTGTACAGCACTTTGTACTTTGATAAGTGCTTTATAAATGAAGCTATTATTATTCACATTCATTTTAAAACAACAATGTGCTTGTTTGCCCATTTGAGAATTAATGCTTGCTCACCGAGTTTCTTTTGGGCAATACATGTAGTAAATAAAACTTCCTCGTAAGAGTGGCTCTGTGTATATTATTGTAAGACGGGATCTTCAAATTGCATTCATGTCTTTTTGGCTCTAGTAGAGTAAACAAGCCATGAAGTCCTGAGATCAGCCTGACATTTTAAACACATTGTTGCCACGGCTCAGTCAAGGGCAGCTGGGGGGAAAATCTGGCATTTTCAAAGCTCTGGTGAACGTGACATCAATCCCTGGACTCGGTGAACTGATCCAATTTGCATGGCTGGCTCAAATTTAGCTTTTACTCAAAGGCACTGTGTAGTTGCTGGATACATTAGTACATTTAGTGTTGAAGGGGGGCGGAAACATGAAGTCTTTCTACTGTATTTATTCTTCATGGTGTATGTATACTTTACTCCCAACATTTATTATCTAGCTAATCAGTACAAATATAATATTAAAAGAATATAAAATCAAGCTCCCTATGGTATTTTGACTGTGGTTATCTGAAGATGCACAGTTCTGTTTCTCTCTTTCTCTTGATTTATTCTGCTTTTCACTCTTCCGTTCTCGATTATGGTGTATTATTAGTAGTTCCACGGTGCTTAATGCGTCACCCTCATGGAAACATAAGCCCTTCAAAGTGTTTTCTTTTTGACTAGATCATTGTTTCACCTATAACTGAATAGACCTTAGAAGCCTCGATGCTGTGTTGGAACAACACTCTTCAGTGTTGTCTTAGAGACTTTTCCTACAACTTAAGAAGTTTCTGTGGGAAATGCTTATGTGGCTTAACATCATGAGATTGTGCAGTATCCAGAGTAACACAGGGCTTCGTGTGGAATTTTTGCTTTTTCTCTCCCCAGGAGAGCTCAGGAGGAGTGTGGGACTCTGTGAAGAGAGCTACGGTTGTCATCGGATCTGGAATCTTATTATTGGCTGCATTCGGCAACTCTCTGACATGGTAAGATCTCCTTACGTGTTACCGTACAACCAAGCAGTGTTTTGTCCTGAAGTGAACCCGAGATGAACCACAAGTTAGTATGTGAATGCTACAGTGTGCAACTTAAGGTACTGAAGTCCTAATGTGAAACTCCAAGTCCTCACTGCTCTGCCCAGTCCTCCCTCCCTCAGCCCTGAAACAGCTTTGTCTCGCTTATTACACTCCGCCGCTCTCTGCACAGCCCTTAAGGTAGTCGTATTAACCAAATTACAATAAATAAGAATGCTAATAAACGTACTAATCAAGCAGAAGTCATTCCTCTTTCCTGGTCGGTTACACAGACAGACATCCATTCGTGCTCACAATTTAAACCTACTGACAATTTAGGGTCCCCAAATAACCTAGCATGCATGTCTTTGGACTGTGGACGTGTACATTATACGTTCTAGACGATGAGACTATAATGTACTGGGGGAATGCGAGGGGGATATTGTGAAGTGACAGAAGGCTTAAATCTGCTATCAATTTGAACATGACCGTTGTCCATAATATAGGTGTGTTTTGCTGAGGAGCGGGAGGAGAGATGTGACGAGACTAGACATGGTGGGAGGTCAGGAGATAGGATGTGACGAGACAGATCTGGGACAGAACTAAAAATGATGTCGAGAGAAGCCTACATGTTATAGGATTAGACACAACAGAACCACACATGAAACAAAGTGACAGCACTAAACTTGACAGGACAGTGTTTTCTGGGAAGTTGAGGAGTCAGTTGGTGGTTGCTACTGTGGCTGTTGGTTAGGATGGAGATCAGCAGGCACCAGATGTGGCAGCACAAAATCCATGAGAGGAAGGTTGACCGAGATGATACAGGGACATTTTAGGAGAAGGCACAACTTGATGTGAAATGGAATATTGCGTGATGGGGTGAGATGTACTATGTTCAAACATATTGTTGGGGTGTCACAAGGTTTTTGCTGGAGGTTTTCTTTGGGGATCTGGTTTATTTCTTTGTTTAGATATGACTGGGTATTTATTAAGTGTTCCCCATAGGTGGTAGTGCATTTCAAGGTTCTTTCTAGGTTCTGGTAGTTGTTCAAATGCCTTTTGACCTTTGGCAAACTTATCCAAAATCAGATTTGAAAGGCTGGGGATCTTTGAGATCTGACATTATGATGGTGACTAGATTTAAATATTTCCATAAGTTGGTGGTAAAGAAAAAGTCAGCAAAATGGTGGCACAGGGGTTAGTACTCCTGGCTCCCAGCTAGATGGACGCCCGGGTTAAGCAGAGAAGATGATGCATGGACATAAACATGCAAAAACATATGCATGTAAAATATGTAAACTTAGTAAAATTACTGCTCCTACAGGCATCTTCAGAAATTCTGGGGAGCTTCAGGAGATTTCTGGCAGAAGTTGTGGACCAAGCTGTACTTGGCATTCGAAGGTCACGACGCGACGCTGTTCTACTTAGGTAAGAAACAATTGGTTATTTTGGTTTGTTGTCCACAACGTTGAGCCTTAGAGGAATTGGATACAACTACATAAAGAGTAGCCTCAGATCTATGGGGCTACACAAAAGGAGGCCTTGTGTGGTTCCAGCCGCTGGGTAAATGCAATGTTTGTGCAGCAATAAGAACAAGTGTTGCGGCTGTTTTTGCACATTAGAAGAAATGACTATCCAAGCATACGTGGATCATGCAGAAGTAATCAAGTCCCACACAATGTAATAAAAACTCGCTTTATTGATTCTTGCAGCGATAATCGGAAAATATAGAGAATTATCGATCTTAAGGTTTAAGGATGTAATCAAAATATGTATTTGTATTTTGTATGACCTATTGACTTTATGGACTGACCAGGTTTTGCTTTAAAACACACATTTCTCATAATGTTAAGCAAATTGTTTGCCTCTCAAAACGCTGCTGCTGCTGCTGCTTTTTCTGTTGTTGTGAAATCCTCAGGTACAGGTCAGGTCATCGCGCTGTCGCTTGATGATCGCGGCCTTGTTTTCTCTCAACAGGGACAATGTTGATCCCCACTCTAGTGTTCTGGGTGACAAACGGTCTGCTGCTATTGGTTGACACGACTGGTAAACCCTCCTTCATCACTCGTTACCGCATCCAAGTGGACAAGAATAACCCGGTAGGCTTTGGGATTGGAACGCATTTATTTTTTTGGTTACCCCACTGATTTCCCTTCTTTCTTTTGTAGCTAGTATCTGATTTTTATCTTTGACACTATGATCACCTTTAGCCACACTGCGCCTACTGTCTCTGCTTTAATACTACTTGCTCTGTAATTGTTGACAACCTCTACTCCTACAACCAACAGACCCAAGTTTAAATAACCTTGAAAGCCCAACTGTTATCATTTGCGGCCGTCGCTGAGCAAACAGATTAAATACAATTTTATGGCATTTTATATACGGTGAAGGATAATAAATCCATACTATCACCTCACCTTTGTATCGCATGGAGGGACTGGACCTTTCTGCATGTGAACTAATGAAGACAAAGTTTATCCTTTATTTAAAACCACTTCATTTGGCTTCGTCAGTTGTTTGGAGTCTTGGGCTGCGAACGTGTTTATTGTTTGTTAAATTGTTTTTTCAATGGACATCCTCATTTGTCATTATTGAAAAATCAGAATCAACACGTCTCAATGAATAAATGAGTCAAATAAGCACTAAGGACCAAAAATGCATCTAAATTTGACATTAATAAAATGGCTGTTAACATTGTCTTATTTTGGATCTGCTGATTTCTTTGCGTTTCCTCGTTATTTCGTCGTTATATCATCGTCTTGATGTTTTCACATTTGTCTTATTAGTGTACATTTTCATTTCTTCATTAACTCATAATGAGAAAAATGGATATATAAAAAGTTAAAGAGGAGTTTTAAAAAACTCACTTTTGGCCTCATACAAATTAAAACAATCAAATAGTTATAGAAATATTATCCCGACTACACATGATTCAAACATCCTTTCTTGTGTTTTTGAGTGGACGTGTCCTGTATATGAACACTCGTGATGTCCAGTGTTACCGATCTGACCAAAGTCCTCTGACTGTGTTTGGCTAACAGGTGTTGGACACAGACTAACATGTCTGAGGCTTTGGAGAGTTCATTGCTCTAAGCAGAGACACTTCAGTGCAATGACTGAGAGTGACCGTCTGAACTTTAGCTATATTAATCATAAACAGAGACAGGATGTGCTGTTGTCCTGCAATAATTAAAGTTGCACAACACCGGTTGTTTGGTTGAGAGGTCAACCTGTTTATATCCTTAAGTCAGCGATTGGCGTCGTCCATCATTCTTTAGCTGGTGCACTAGTCAAATTCTTGTTTCGTATTGTTATTCCATTTTTTGATTGATTGATTGATTTTCTCTCCCTTTTTTGTATCCAATTGCCGCTGTTGGTTTTTCCTACTGGGGTAAAGAATTTAACAAGGAGAGATTTGATATGTGACCTTTGTGTCAAAATTAGAGAAAAGAAGGAATTAAGTACATTTCTTCAAGTATTGTTCATAAGTACATTTTAGAGGTACTTGTAATTTACTGTAGTACTACAATGTTTTTGTTACTTTTTACTCCACTACATTTATTTCACAGCTTTAGTTGCATATATCAATAATAGTATTTCCCAATACAAAAGTATAATCAAACCATAAATGGAGTATTATAAAGTGGCTGTTAGCACAGTGTTGAACTCTTCCTGTACCATCTGTATATTCTTTTTTTTTTTTAATTTTTTTTGTAATTACTAGATATGTGTTTGTCATTTATTTGTCATGTTGTTGTCATATTTCTCTTTATATCTCTATCTATACACCTTTGAATCTTTGCATTTTACAGCACAAATGTTAAGTGTGTTCACAGTAATAATTAATTAATAATAATAATAATTATTATTTTTTCTTTTAAAACATTGACTTTCATTTGTGGGTATCAACATTAACCTTTTCAATTGCTAACAATTGAAGGGATCTACTTCCTAATTATAATAAAGTATATTAATAATCACCTTAAATCTGTACATGAATCAAAGTGAAGAAGACCTGAACATTTGAGATTTCTGCAGAAACTTCATGTGCAGGTGCTAAATTGTAGGGACATACTTTTCACCTGACAGTTTCACTTCACATTTGTGTGAGCGAATGGAATATTTTTAAGTGTATACCGTAAGTTATAAAAATCTAATTTAGGTTGCTCATCGTTGTATTTTCCTGAGACATTTATATAGGAAAGTCGTGTTTTTATTGTGATCAGTCAACATATCTGCTGAAAGTGGTTTTGTGTTTGTACTTTAAACATGCACATAGCTCCAAACCTGTACTGTAAGTGTGCAGTTCCTCCGTGCACACATACATTTTCTTACCCAAATGTCAAGATATATCCATGTATTCAGGATCACGTTGTCTGTTCACAGATTAACTGGAGCCTTCAAGTCTCATAAGAATCTTTTTATCTCTTTGCTTTTAGTCAAGAAGATGATTTAGAAACTTGCACCTCGAGTTCCAGATATTGATCCTAACACACACGTTACTCTGTGCAGAACATGACACACGGATAACTTGTATAAAAAGAAAGTGACCAAACAGCACCTGTAATAGTAATATTAATATTAAAAGTAATATTCTACTATTTCTTTGCATGTACAATTTCAACCAGGCAGTAAAATATGCAGTATGAACACACAATTAAGCTAATAAAGCACTGCAGGGCCAACAATTCAGTTCCACTCCAGAGACTGTTGCATGACGAACATTGAACATTTATTGAATTCCACGTTTCTCAACGTTAAAAGGATGAACTTCAAAGGCAAACCTCAAAGGCAAGTTATGACGTCATTAATGACATCATCGGTACGCTTACACATAAGCTTCTAACTAACCTCACAATATTCACAAAAACAAAAACCGAGGAAACTCGGGTTGGGCCATAGCAGCACAGTGGGTGGAAAAAGTAAAACGCAGTAAGATCCCGGAGTTAATCACGTCTGTCTGACTGTTCCGTGGTGCTGCAGGTGGATCCAGTGAAGCTTCGCCAGGCGGTGAGGTGTGCTCTCTTCAACCAGGTGTTCATCTCCGGGCCCATGGTGGTGGCAGCTTACTACATAATGAACTGGAGAGGGGACCCCACTGGCCCCGAGCTGCCCACCTTCCACTGGGCACTGACTGAGCTGGCTGTTTTCGCCATATTGGAGGAAATTCTGTTTTATTACACACACAGGTGAGGATCATTAATTTGTCCTTGATAAATGCTTTTCTAGTCGGTGCAAAATGGATTTAAATGTGTTGTTTTTTTTATTGGTAGACGTGAACAAGCCTCCCTCAGTTTAGATTTTTGTCACCAGGATCACTAAAGTCTCACATAGTGGTGAGGTGTTCTCCGTGTTTACCAATGCAAACACTTGCTCTCCGGCATCCTCGGGCGCTTTCAGAGCAGAGGAACCGTTTTGTGTCTGCACAACAGGAACCGAGAATCCTAAAACCTTTTTAGTTCCAACTTTAGAGCTAGATAGTAAACCTCCGAATTTAGTTTTCGTACTTTTGGCCATTTTACGTATACAGTTAAAAGCTATTCCATCAGCCTCATTATTCAAATTATTGAGGATATGAAAACTGATAACATACAAAAAGTCAGATATCAATCCCATAGAAATATGTGGTTGGTTTAAAGTAGTATAAAGTAGTATATAGTAGTAATATTGTAAAGATTATACTTTAGGTAGTTGTCCATGCTTCCTCTAAAGCTAAACTGACTTCGTAAATGTGAAGCATTGTACAGTATTTACTGACTGTGTGTTCTGTTTGACTTGCTCTCAGGCTGTTCCACCATCCCAACCTTTATAAGCATTTCCACAAACAGCACCATGAGTGGACGGCTCCCATTGGAGTCGTCTCCATCTACGCTCACCCTCTGGAGCATGTGGTAAATCATCCTCTTCATTTTCTGTGTTCTTGACGTGTTTTTGACCTTTAGAAGGTTTGAGTATTACAGCATTTACCCTCCAGTCAGTGTGAGATCTTTCTAGAAGTTAGAGCTCGGATTTGGAGAGTCTGCAGTGTAAAAACACTGAGGCGAGGTCTTCACATGAACCCGTCTCTGAACTTCAGCTCTTTGTAAACCTTAGTCAAAGTCAGAACCCAAAGGTGTCGATGCTCAGTCTGTTTTCTCAGCCTGTAAACGCGATTGTTTTTCGTTCGGTTTCGTTAGATATCCAACACGCTGCCAGTGATAATCGGGCCGGTGCTCCTGAGCTCCCACCTGGCCACCACCAGCTTCTGGTACTGCCTGGCTCTTGTCAGCACCAACATCTCCCACTGTGGATACCACCTCCCCTTCCTGCCCTCCCCCGAGTTCCATGATTTCCACCACCTCAAGTGAGTCTGCTCAGTGCTCTTAATGAGATTTTACCTTTTAAACATAATCTGATTTTATTAAAAATTAAAATACGGGACAGTGTCAGCAAACTTGGTGCAGACAGGATAAACTAACATTTATTCCATTTTATTTAATTAACTTACCTCCAGGATTTTGCAGATTTAGGAAGGATTTGTTTCATCCTGCAATTTCCGAAAAACCAAAAAAAACAATGCATGTTCACTCAAGTAAAACAGCCTCTGTCACACGGCTGAGTCTTGTCTGTTGTCCACACACATTTCAGCCGTAATCCAGGTGTTTCGTAAAAAAAAACACAGGTCCGTTTGTGTCAGTTGCTACAACTGCAACATTGCCAATTCATTGAGGCACTGACTCAACGGTGCATGTAGATTTTTCTATAAAATCTTAACTTTCTTTGGGATGATATTCTGAACTGTCCTTTTTCTCAAAGGACTTTCTATAGATTCATGTTGAAGTGCAATGATCTCTTTAAATCATTTTGTATAAAAACTGAGCTGTGATGTATTTGTTGGGACTTGGATAGTGGTGAAGCAAAAGACTGGTGGTCATGAGTTTAATAACGGGAGAAATGTACAATATTCTTTTAATGTGACTTGTAAATTGGGGCCATTCTTGTTGGTAAAAATTTGGTGGTTGTGCTCACGTCTTCATTCACGTTTCCAGGTTCAACCAGTGTTATGGGGTCTTTGGTTTTCTGGACCGGCTCCACGGCACCGACACCAAATTCCGGCAGACGAAGCAGTATGAACGCCACGTCCTGCTCACCAGTTTCACCCCACTCACGGAGAGCATCCCCGACTCACCCAAGAAGGGCCAGTGATGGCACCTGACCTCTCACGTCAGACTCCAGCCTTTCCAAGTTTGAGACTGTGTCCATGAAATATGGAAAGTAAATTTCCAATCGGTCTTAAATAGCTGTTAGATTTTTGTAATTTCCCTAGAGGCAAAACATGTTCAGTTTAAAACTATGGACACTTTCACATACTCTGTTGTTAAGCTTGTTAATGATAAGCAGGTTTCAGGCCATGTTGAAAATCTGGCCCGGTTTATCTCTTAGAGCTGGGAAGGTTGTTGTTGTGGGTCGTCATGGTAAAGTAGCACAACAGCCAAGAGCTTGGGTCCATTTTCCGGTAAATGTATTTATGAGCCAAATGATGCATGATGAAAATATAGTAAGTCAGTCAATTATGAGTAAATTGAACTCAGTATTTTTTTTTTTTTTTTTTGTGGTGAAATTAGATTTGCTTTAACATTTTCAGGGCTTTGATATTTTTTTAAATTCAGAATTAGAGACAATAAAACTTAAAGGGCTGTAGTATTCTACTTACCAGTTTCGTCCACTTTGGCACAGTGCTGGTAAACTGAATGATACTGCAGTAATACTTGGACCAAAGCACCTGCAGTGTAGTGAGTATGTGAGAGGAAAAGTGCCTTAATATGAGCTCTCAACATTCCTAAATGATAATGAGATACAAATAATTGATTTCAAAATGCAAAACAAATCTGTAGGAACCGAAAATAAGTTAACAGGTCAGATTAGCTCCCACATTCCACTAACTTGTTCATTTCATGAATCTTCGCTACAAGTTAAAATTATAGCAATACATTTTGTATTAACACTAGTCACCTCTGAGTTCACTTGATGCTCAGACATTTGCACTTTTTATTCACTCTGCACTTAAAACCAACACTATGTAACATTTTGTTTTTGTTTTTTTACCAGAAATGTTCATTAGTCAATTTCCACTGGAAAGTTCCTGGCACTTTTTTTTTTTTTTTTGTGGACCTTCTTTGGGGCTCACGTTCTTTTGGAGGGAACGGTTTGCATTTCCACAGAGGAAAAGCTGGGTAGAGTGTAAATTTAATATGTCAAATGGTAAAGATAAGCAACTTATGCTCAAGCTACCATGAGACTCTGAGTCTGGGTCATGGCGTCTCTACACTGAACATTTGCAGGAACCTTCTGGTAAATAGAACTGAAAGTTAATCCTCTGCTAAAACATCTCATCTAGTATTACAGAAAGCCTCCGTTTATATAAAATGCAAAGTATGTGAAGAGATGCTAAATAATTATCTTACTGTAATTTATACATTTAGTGGTAATAAAACATTTTAAAAATTGCATTAATTCCTTCTCATTTCCTGAATTTTGCAGTGCTGTCCGGACCAACGTTTTGTACGGTGGCCCTGACAGCTCACACTTAAAATACAAATGGACAAAACATAAGCAAATTAACAAAAGTGCAATATTTAGAACAATTTCTCAGAATACAGAAACACGCTGCCAATACATTATTACACTGCAGGGATTTTTCTGAACATTTGCACCTTTTGTTAAAGGTTCTTAACACGCTTGCGTTTCCTTGCAGTTGCAGAGTGTTGGGTTCTCCGGGCCGCCGCCACCTTTGAGTTCCACACTTTAACCTCGTCACAGAAATAATCACTCGGCAGTCGGTGTGTTTGAGGTTTTTTTGTCCGTTTTGTGGTTTTTTTCTTTATTAAAGGAAAGCGTAATTACTACAAATTACAAATAACACTAACAGCGAATCACATCAGCCTACAAAGCAGATATTATGAATATTAAATGTTATAATACAAGATCTCATTCAAGTATTTTACATTTTTCCGTTTTATATATATTTTTTTGTTTTTTCCTTGTTTTCATCTTTTTTTCCTCATGACAAGCCTTGGGTATTGTAATGTAATGAACGGTTTAAATGGTTCATATACAGTTATTTCCTATTCATATGGCTTTATGGAATTGTGTCCTCTCTTTTTTCCAGTCACCAGACATTTTAAGCCAGCCAATAATCCTTTGACCAACATCCCAAAATCCAGCTGGGTCCTTTCCGCTTCCTCCCCACATCCATCATTGTCCAGTATTCAGCCAAATCTTTAAAGCTGAGAGGCTGAGGGTGCGGTGCCTCCTACAGTCTATTTGAACAGCCAGCAGCAGGTGTTAGCTGATAGATGGCGGAAAACTCCCACAACAACTGAAATCCCCAAATGTCCTGTGCCGGGTGATGATCACGTTAGAGGAAGGGACTGTTCCGGGAGACGCACCCCCTGCTGGCAATCAATCATATCTGCAGCCACATATCGACTCAAAAGCTTTCACTGGTTTGAGAAATTGAATGGAGCTTCTTTTCAAAATATGTATAGCTCTAGTTTAATTAACTTATGTTAAACCTCCAGTAAACGCACTGATGCATCAGCTGTAAGCCTGAAATGGATCCAAATCTCCCATTAGACTTTAAAAGAAAAACAATTTGACACTAAAAAGGACCTAAACTTAAAAAAAAAAAAAGAAAAACACAAAAACAGGCACAGGTGTCCACCAATACAGTTTCATCTAAAATGTCAGGTTTTTTTTTTTTTCCCCTCCAACACATTTGAAGATTTTCACTGCAATTTAACGGAAAATGGGTCGTTTCATGAACATCTGGACGTTCACGTGTGTTAAGACTCAAGTTCTCACTTAATTCAAACCAACTGATCAGTTTCAGTTTGCCTTGTATCAATAGTTTGTAGATGTAAAATGCTGCTCTGAGCAAATTAACTGATTTCAACATGAAACACTGGAAACTTAGAGTTCTTGTTCTTGCGCTGATTTTCTGTTGATGCCCTGATGTCAACTTTCCCTTTCGTTATGTTCCTGTTTCTGAAATCCAGATGTTTAAACAGCCCGACACTAACCCCTCTTCCATCATAACGTCAACGCTAGAAACACTGCAAATTGAAATTAAAAAGCATTAAGGAAAATCATGTGAACATAAAAAAAAAAAAAGTTAGAGTACATACAATTGTAAGGCAAATGTTATCTGTTCTACAAACGATAAAATAAGTAGCAGGGAGCCTTGATCCTTTCTCTTCATCTGTCAAATTCACATTTACATTAGTGGAGGAAAAACAACAGAATCACCCTTCTGTTTGATAAAGTCGGTACTCGAGTTGGATAAAGACTTAAATATCCACACTGACTGAAGGAAGAGTGATGGCTGAACAGGACTATCCAGTCCACAACGAAGCAAGATATCAAGCGGTGTTTTTCAGGTTTGCTTGCGCTGCTACATCTGTACCTGTGTCAGTGTTCATGCCTGGAACTGGTGTAGGTAGGTGTGTGTGTGTGTGTGTGTGTGTCTGTAAGTGTGTGTGAAAACAGGAAGAGGCAGCAGGCGCCCCGAGGCCCCATCGGCCTCAAACTTCCAAGTTCTAGAGGAAAGTCGGAGACCAAACGTCTGAGCCTCGCTGGCACCTCCTCCCAGAGCACCTGCGACAGAGCACAACAGCTCCTCCTCATTAACATCGCTTCTTCAAGTAATCCAGATTGATGATTCCAGTTCCTGTAGCGTCACTGATGGTCGGATGTGAAACGGGATGGATGAATGGATGGATGCAGCTCGTCTGACGGAAGATGTAGGGGCACAGAAAGCCAGAAAGCAACCAGCAGGGATTCTCCCACCTCAGTTGTCCCGTCCACGCAAGGGTCTTTTTTTTTTTGTTTGTTTTGTTTGTTTGTTTTTTTTTTCCTCTGGGAGGGGGAAATAGGTGACAAACCTCCACCGGGTTGTTTCAGCACACAAATCTACGACTTGCAAACACAGGGATGAATTACTGGACTTGTAACAGACTGAATAACACTTGGAAGACAGCTCAGTAAAGACAATGGAAGGGAGTGGGGGGGGGGGGGGGGGGGGGGGGGGGGGAGAGAAACAGTCTGGCAGACAGCGTTCACCTTCTGGCCTTTGCGGGACATGGTGACGGGACATATGAGTGATCTCAATGCTGTACAATCAACAATAAGGTGGCGGGCACGAGTTAGAAGCAGTAAAACCATTAAAATAAGGCAACTTTCAATGATCGCGTCCATGCTGAGGGGGGGGGTGCAAGTATCTACTTTCCTCTTTTTGTCATTTGGTTCTTTGTGTCGTTTTCCCCTCAGTGTCCCTCCATAAATTAAATCGGATATTTCTAAGGTCTAGTTGCTCAGCTGAGAGCAGCCGGGGCTCTGCGGATGGAAAGGTCAGTCGCTTGGTTCAAGCCACTTTGGTCCGGTTGGATGTTTAGGGCAGCGCGGCCCCCAGTAAGCAGCTAACGGGAGTTTTCAGATGCTCAGTCTAGGTTACGGTCCAACCACATGCTGAAGGAAAAAAGAATTATTCAACTAAGATCGGGGCAAGGAATCAAATCTCTTTCATCCAGCAGCACAGTGACAATCAAAGAGGGGTCCCGGTGACACAAAAAAAAACAAAAAAAAGGGGGGGGGGGGTTTAACATTAAAAAAATTCCAGGGTAGTGAATCACTTAAAACAAACCAGCATGTCGACTGACAATAGTGTTTAAAGAAATGTGCGAAGCCTCATCTGTTCTTGCCTCCTTAAGACAAAAACCTAATCAATAAACTGAGCCATAATAACTATTTTCGTCCGTATTTCTCAAACGTTGTCCTAGGAAAAAAAAAAAATATTCTCATGCTTCAATAACGAGCTGGGTGACGCCCCCCCCCCGTGGTGTAGAGAGAACTGGCGACTTGCAGATGTGGTTAAGTGGATCCATGCGGGCTGGTGTATCTGTGGAGTTACTTCAGTGTTTTGGCATCTGGTTTGGGGTCAGCAGTGGGGGCGCCGGGTCTCTGGTTGGTCGGTTGTTTGGCATCATCCTTGGTGGCGGGGCCCTGGGCGGCAGGGGTGGGGCTGGGGCCTGAGACGGCCTGGCTGTGGTGCCGGCCGGAGTTCTGGGAGGGGTGTCGTCGGCGACCGTCCCCGCTGGACGAGTGTCTTCTACGGCCTCCTTCCTCCATAGGTGGCTGGAACCAGAAATGACAAAAAAAACACTAAATCCTAAATGTGTCCATATCAACAAAAACTGAATGAAAAGACAACCCGAGTTTCTTTAAAAGCAAACAAGACAGTGTTTCCTGCCGTGAAACACAAGATCATCACAGCGATACAAAGGTAGAAAGTTTAAATTTGACCACAACAGACACTGTGGAGAGCGTGAAGTACAAAGTGGCCATTGCTATTTCTTACTACTACTTACATCAATTCTGAAATCTTCCAAGCGTTTAAACTTGCTCAGATACTCCTGCAGCTTGGGGTCGATCTCCAACAGTTTGACTTTGGAGTATTTGAGGAAGGCCCAGAACTTCTCCAGTCCATACAGCTGGCCTGTAGAGAGGAGCCCGAAAAGCAGTTAGGTCTGAAAGTAATTTTCTCCATCCCCCTCCATTCCCCCCCACCCCCTTCCAAATCCAAACATCACAAACACTGCACTGGTGCCTCTGAGCCGAGACAGGATTTGTGTGAATCCATTTTTTTTCCCCTCCTCTACTCACCAGCCTCGTAGTCTCTGACGGTCTCCTCCTGGAAGTCTTTAAAGATGTCCGGCCTGAATTTCTTCTCCAGACCGTAGCTGTAGTACCTGAACAGGCACTCCAAACCGTACCTGCACCATGGACAAGGACACACTGACTGATTTGGACATGGATTGGATACTGCTAATGGCGTCAACAAAAACAAAACAAATGTTCGGCCGGAACCGTAATTCCTTATAAATGACTCAGCTGACTCGGCCTTTACACTTGTAAAGTCGGGTTTCTTACCTGTATCCTTCTTTGCCGTCTTCAACCCCGAGCTGTCTGAACTCCTCGTACATCTTCCTGTTAAAGTGATCCCGCAGGAAAAATGACCAGAAACGGAAGAGTGTGTTCATCTCCTGCGATTGGCCGATTCCCAGCCGCTTTCGCTCTGCGATTGGTAGAGAGGGGCGAGAAAAAAAAGGGGGGGGGTGGGGTCATTTCAAACACACAAGGGGTTTTCTGTCTCTGAAAACAGGTGGAAAAATGAAAAACAACAACAAAAGAAAACACGTGTACCATTTAGGCAGCGCCGGCGGTACTTGTGGTAAACGTGTTGCGTGAAGCCGTTCTCCTTAAGCAGCTCGTGTGACGGGTGCTGGAACTTGGGGAGGGACTGGGGCGTGCAGCCGATGTTGCCCAGGGCAGGGGTGGCCTCTGATGGGCTGGCGTTAGAGCTGAGAGAGCGACAGTGAGAGATAGTGAGACGGGTACATCACCACGGTGACACCAACAACACGCTGAGACCATGACAACACACGGGGGAGAAATGTTTCCCAAATGCTCTAAATTAGCCAGTCGATTCAGGGAAAATGTGGAAATAATCTCTTACAAATATCTCGACGAGTGATTTGCAGTGAAGAAACATGTCACCCAGTCGAGAGAGAAAAAAAAATAATCAAAGCCATTTTTTAAAATTACTAAATCGTGACCAACGGCCAACTTCTTTTCTATTCGTTTAACTGTAAAGAATCACACATTTCACTGTGACTTCTCCAAAAAAGCAAAACAAATATGTTCATTTATGCTTCAAAGAGTAAATCTATTGAAAAAGATTTTTTCCCCAACAATTAATCGGAGATTCATAAACCAATGAGGTGAACTTTAAAAGTCGAGTCTTGCTTCTCCCCACAGGGATTTTCTTTACAGTTGGGGGCAGAGAATCTCACCTGACGGAGGCCGTACGGGAGCGATGTTCTCTGGAGTCCATCACCCAACCGACATGGCACTCCAGGGGCGGGTTGGAGCTGTGCCGGGTCTTCCTCTTGCGTGGCGTCTGAAATATTACAAAGTATGTTTTGTGATAAATGGGGTTTGAGAGTGACAGAACCGAAATGTTTCGTTTTTTTTGTTTTTTTTTCTTCATCTCCCAGCCCCAAAAGTGCCAGACGTCCAAAACATTTCGGGTCTCTCACCTTGGCATCGACAGGCCGACTTTCCTTCACCACTGGGTAGAAGCGCGGCGTCATGGTCGGGTCCTTCCGGTGAGGGGTGCGCGGCGTGCGTGGCGTGCGGGCACTGCGGTAGTTGGGCGAGTCAGGCACAGTAGTCGGGAGTGAGCGAGCTGTTGAGGAGGGCTCGGGGGCGCCGAAGAGTTTGTTCGCCAAAGCATCTGTGGGGACTGTGAGCACAAGGTGGGAGATTCGTCAGATGGGGAAAAGTTAAACGAATGAAAGACAGAAGCAACTTCTAACAAAATGACAGCTTCACTTTAGTCTCAGCAATCCTGAACTAAAACGCCTCGAACATCACACCGTAAGACACTGATGTGTCTCAGCGGGGAAACTCTAGGTGTCGGGGTTGATGTCAAGCTAAATCAACATCCATTTAAAGGTTTCATTACATCGGTTTAATAACGGAGGTAAATGGGAGCTACTCATCCTGTTAGTTAGAATAATGTAGCTCTACGTTCACACAACCAACAACAGATCTCTCAGCTCTGCTAAAGCTGTAGTTCTAGGGACGATTCTTGTTTCTTTCATGCTCTGACAGGATGGTTGTTTTCTGACATATCTGCCATCAGTGTGTTTACATGGACTTAAGGTTACTCAGAGAAATCAGCTTTTTTAGGGAATCAGGGGAATGTGACTACACACACTTAATAAAAAAAAAAAACAACAACAAAAAAAAAAACGCCTAGTTACTCGAAATCTTCGTGTACATGCAGCAGTAATCTTTCTCCTCCACCTCGGGCTTATTTAGGAAGCCTGGCTCTCAGGTTTTTAACTGCATCGTGACACGAAACGCTGCCTTTTTGACGGAGAAAATCGGGAAGGGAAAAAGCAGATGAAACCCTTAATGGCCTCTTAGAATCGAGCACTGTCTCCATCGTCTGGTCAAATGTGAATCAGCTTCTTACATCTTACTCAGTGACAGTGAGTTTTCTCCATTAAAGTTCATTTGGTAAGTGCATGATATGTTTAAAGTGTTCTTACTCTGCTGGGGTCGTGGTGGGCCTGGGGGGACTTCCTGGTTGGGGTCGACGGGGGGTTCGGGCGTCAGGCAGTCGAACTGCTCGCGGCTGATCAGGTGGACCTTCTTGAAGTTCTCCACCTCTTGCTGTGAAAAGAAGGCGACTGAATGTTAATGTGATGACAACGTCTTTACTTACAAATATCAGCAGAGTAGAGCAACAAGCTGCGTCACATCAACGCAAACTCTCAACTTTCCTGTAGCGAAGAGCTTCTGCTAGAACCCATTTTAAAAATTCACCCGACAAACAAAGTCACAACTGTTATTGACCAATCCTGCAGCTTCACACAGATCACAACGTGTGACTCACACTCGTCCCTTCACTCCACCAAGTCTCCCCAGATCTTTGAGAGTCCATCTTTGCCTCCCCCTCGGCCCGGGGCCTTGTCCGGGGGGGGTTTTATTTATAAACAAGCCCGCTCGGTTCCACACACTGCTGGGTGTGTGCTGGAGAGCACGTGAAGCTCTGACAAAGAACGGAACAGAGACAACAGTGCTACAATGGGGCAGCAATGACAACAAAACCTGGCTGTTGTGTGTCAGGTTTCCATGTCCAGAAACAGCTCTAACTGAACAAGAATGAATGTGCTTGTGATCCGGCTTTGGGCAGAAACACCTTCTAAAGGACAACACGTCATCTGGAAGCTGGCAGAAGATGTGAGTCACATGTCATAGTGGCATGTTTCCCTCAGGTAGGTTTTCAAAGTCCAGACCACTGAAACTCATTCTGGTCGACTCCAAGGTACCTGTGTGTACGTGCACGTGAGTAACCGGGTTACCTAGAGAAACCAGCCGTCTCAGTGGTTTCTGGAAGGCCGATTTCTCGTCCACGTCTGGGTTACGTTTGGAAGCAGTGCTCACAAATTTTAATTAGTGACAGAAAATGCTGCTTTCTTACTTTTTGTTTCGGCTGTGTGTGTGTCTCAGCAGGTTGACACATCTCTGAAAAGTGACGGATTTAGAACACACACACACGGCAGAGAAATCAACATTCCCCAGGAGAAATGGACCTGAGGAAAACCACGTTTCTCTAAGCTGTGACCCATTTTAGGGAAACCGGTTTTCCTGTTTACATGACAGGTCAGAAATCCCAAACTGTAACCTAGTTACTTGTGAGTGTGTGTGTGTATGTGTGTGTCTATATGTGAGATGAATCTAAAACAAATGTATCTGTAAATAGGAAAAACATTGACTTTTATAAATGTTCACTATCCATCTATCATCATAAACAATGTGGGATCAACCACAGCTTTTCACATGCGTTCAAACAGCCTCACCGTGGACCAGTAGAATGGCCTCACCTTGATGGTTGCGTACTCTGGCTCGTACGTGTCGTCCCACAGGTCCTGCTCGTAGTAGAAGAGCCCGTCGTTGATGACCTTGGCCAGCTCGCTGGTCAGCTTGGCGCGCGACACGTGGTGTCCCGTGCGGTCGCCTCCCGGGTGCTTCCTCAGGTAGGGCGGCGTCTGCGTCACGATCAGGATCTTGTTGAGGTCCTGGTCGGCGATCTCACCGTCCGAGTCCTCATCCGACCAGTCGGTGAAGGTGTTGCGCCGTCCGTCCATCTGCTCCATCTCCTCGTCGAACATAAAGTCCAGCTCCTCCGGTTCATCCTGCTCTGCTCCGTCCTGATCAGAGTCCAAGTCAAAACTAATTATAACATGGCTTCAAAAAACATTTGGTCCCTTTCTGAATTACAAAGTGACACTAAAAGGAGCAAACAATTTCTTCAGGAAATTGTTTTTTTAAATTGGTGCTATATAAATAAAGTCGGATTGATTTGCATTAGAAAAAACTAAGAAGAAGAAGTATTAGAAGATAGTTTAAAAATGTAGGATAGGTCCAATACACATCCAAGGGGAAGTTTGATAGCCTCAATGATTTAATTAGAGAGGAACAAAAGTCCTAACTTACATATCCAAAAAACAAACGAACAAAAAAAAACACATCTGCAAACTTTTCCTCTTATAGGAAAAAAAAACAACCAACATTAAATCCAAACCGACCTTATTTCCTGAGGTAGCAGCTGAAGGTGAAGAGCCAGGCTGAGGCAAAGGGGAGCGAATCAAGTCGTCCTTTTCCTTCTGCTGCTGCAACGAGGGGGCCTGCATCAGTCAACCAACACCGAGTACAGAGGAGAGGGGGAGGAGGAGGTGGTGGAGGACATGGGAAGAAATAAATGAATGGAGCAATGGTGAGCAGAGTCAGAGTGAGGATGAGAGTGAAAACCGAATCCGTTGTAAAAAAAAATATATAAATAAAAAGCTAAATGTGGCTTTGAAGATGAAATGTATTGGTCCAACATGAATGAGGTTTGATGTCTACTTGCCATTGTGACTGAATCATTTCCAGTTCTGCTTTTTCAATTAATCAATTAATCAACTACAATTAATCTGCAAGTAATTATTTTTTGTATCATGTCTGAAAAAAAAAAGACATATTTCTGTAGATAAAGTCCAGCCTGATGTATTAAAACAGCCTTTTGTGTATAATTGACAGTTCAAAACATAAGTTTTCATTTTAAACTGGTAAGAGATTTAAAGATTGTGGAGCATGTTTGCTTGACAACTAATTAAAATGACTATTTTTAGTGGAGAATCTACTAAGTTCACATTTCAAAATTTAAATATCATTAAATTTGTTCATATCTAACACAGGTATTAACCCTTCTGCTGGCCAGTGGCCACGAGGCACCGTGGTCCATGTAGGACTTAAGTGATCATACGAGAGCTGGACGATATATAAAGATGATGAAAAGTCAATGATATGTGTCATGTATGTCGACATTCAGTCCCTCTCTCATCTACTAAACACAAGCTGCGAATGTTCCTCGCTGGACTTCACCATCTGGGCACTGACCTTTGGTCTGGCTGGAGAGGGTCTGGGCCTTTTCTTGACCTCAATCCAGGACTCCGAGTCCAGGTCAGGGAGGCTAGCGGAGAGGCCCTTGGGCATGGTCTTGAGGTTGGAAATGTCCGACTCAGTCTTGGCCTGTTGCTGCACCGGTGTGGACGCCCTAGGAGACCCTGCAGGAGACACAGAGGGTCACAGAACAGTTTCTTTAGTTCCTTCTGTAGAAAATTATAATGCAAGACTGCTGCAACACTCCTATAAGGTAATATTGGTCTGTTACTTAGCCACAAAAGGTTTCGGTTCCTCCAGTGCATTAAAATATTTCCAATAAAAATATTTGTTTTCTGGATGAAGCCGACCAGTCGATGCTTTAAGCCTCGTCATTCTTTGATTTACTCCTTAGCTTAAATTCATCAACAGCAGATCAGCACGCTCACCTGTGGGCTCCTCTGTCAGTTGCCGTGGGACAAACTCGGGGCAGTTGATGAGCTGGGAGAAGTCGGTGTGGGTGTGGTTAGGCACGTTCAGGCCCGGCAGCGGCCACTTCTCCGGGTCCACCTTTCGGCGGATCTTCATGTTTATCAGCTCCACTTCTTTGCTGTCCTTTAGAGCCTGACGGGAGAGACGAGGGGTCTGTTAGTCTGTGCCATAACAGAAATACAGCGCATCCCCTGCATTAAAGGTCCCCGATTATTTCATAGGTCTTCTACTTAAGAAGATGATCTTTATATGACACTTCTCACATTTGAAGAAGCCTCACATTTTTATTCTCTCACATGAGTAAAACGAGCAAACTTTGGTCACTTTCTTGCCTTTAGTTTATTTTTCATGTTTAACTTTTTTCAAACAAAAATGAGTGAATATGTTGTCATACACACTACACTTCATCCATTTGCCATGAGCACTGACCACCAAGTTGGAACATTACCTGGGGATCAAGCACTTAATTAGCTAACCAGGTTACTCAAGAGAAATCAGGTCATAAAGATCTGAAACCCGGTTACAGAAATCTGCACACACACATGCTGTAGACTTATTATTCATCTGCATTCTGTAGTGATGTAGCTCTAACCAACACAAACATCATCACCCACATAATCTCCAATTGTTGTTCTCCACTTTCAATAGTCTCACTGGATGAGGAGAATCTGTGTTGCTGGGAGAAGAAAAAAAGTTCTTACTTCCAGTATGAGGTTGATGTCAGTGGTGAGGGCCTGGACCCTGTGGAAACTGGCGATGAGTCCGATGGGCAAGAAGCCCTCCTGGTCCATCTTTCTCCGCAGGAAGAAGTCGCGCTCCAGGTTGTCCAAGCTGAAGTAGTACTCACTAGAGCGAGCAGAGAAATGAGGTCAACAGCATCCTGTGCATACTAACAAATCAGCTTTTCCTAGCAACTAACAGGGGAGACAAACGAAGAGAAACAAGAAGCAAACACTGGGTGGACTACAAAAGAGTGCACACAACTGAGAAGGGAAAAAAAACTGTGGAAACAGACACTGGTTCCACTGTGTCAGCTGCAACCAAAGAATTTCACAGGAACCACTAATCAAAAACAGACTGCAATGGATTTCAACATCTCTGAGCACCTTAATGCTGATCTGAAATGGAGAGAGCGACGAGTGCACACAAGCCAACTGTTACGCTGCCTCAGTTTGGAGGCAAAAACTACATCCAAGTTTTTCGGCTTGGATAAGGAGCAGAATTCGGGGGAGACGTGTTTTTTTAAATGGCTTTCCACAAACTGAAGGAGGTAAAACTCTGTAGTTTTTAGCAGCTGGCTTAAAACGTCGCTTTTCGATAAAATAATTAGTGAGTTTTCTCCATCTGTCTGTCTGATGTGCTGTAAGAACGATTTTTACGGTGCACTGCAATAATTCCACTTGCACGTTAGGGTGATTTCCAGCCCTTGATGCAACTTTAAAAAAAGTTCTCGACTGAAACGTCACCCAGTGGAGCAGAGAGCCTGGATGATGTGTTTTTAATCACCTCAGGAGACTGGAGGTCTATGACAGGCAAATTACTACATACATTACTGTGAGGGAAGAAATTCGGTTTTGGTTTTAATAACTGCATGTCATTTTGAAAATGACTGATATGTTTTTTTTTTTTTAAACATTCTGGCAATTGATTACAGACTTTATTAAAATCACGTTCAAAGAACTCCAAGCCAAATGTATTATTTAAGGCATCCAAGAAATGGACAAAGACCTTGTTAAAGAACTGAAACAACTGACAAAGTCCACCTTAATTTAAAACCTAAAAGTTTTTAAAATTCTAGAAACTGAAATAAGCGTTTAATGAGAGAACTCATCATACGGTGGAGAAAATGGTGAACAAACGGAAGCCAGAGTACAGAGGCTTTATTTTTGTCCTCTTTACACATCAGTGCTGAGATCAGAGTTGTGCACGTTCTCTCCAATGATAATTTGTCAGAGAAGAGACATGAAAGGCTCATCACTTCTACAGCATGTCCGCAGGTTGGAACTGATTTCATTTTTTCCCACCGTGTACGACTTAAGAGTCGACGATTAACAATCTAAACTCACATCTGCCTCTTGATGTAGTCCTTCAGCAGGTCCTGGTCGACGGAGTAAAGGTCGTTGCTGCTCATGTTGTCGTAGTAGTAGGTCACCGTGTTGCCGAACTTCTGGCCGTAGGGTCCGTCTTTCATATCGTAGGACTTGTAGCCATAGTGGTATTCATAGTGACCTTGAGGACAAAAATTGTCAGTTCAATGGACAGACAGGTATATTTGAGAGATTTAGACCAATTTAATTATTCATTAGTTTACACAGGACTCTATTGTTGATTAAAGTAGGAGCACACATAAAGCTCAGCTGCCCAGCTGTAGCTCTGAACATCTCCTTGCTGCTGCTCAAAGCCAGCGTGTCCTCAAGGAAACAGGGACACAAAACCTGGTGATTGCTTCTTTTCCTCCCTCCAGAATGTTCTGGTGTTCTCTCCTGTGTTTGCTGCACCTCATACAAAGTTAAACTACCACTTGCTGTACCTCAGACAGTGGGCTGAGAACGAATGAGTGAAAAACAAACAAGGAGAGTGACATAAATAAGCGTGAAGGGGAAGTGAGGACGGAAAGACAATGTGTAGGAAAACTGGGAACACGAGTGGGAGAATCCTGCCAAAACCAACAGGACAGGGAAACCTGCTTCTCCTGCTGGAGCCAAGGCTTTTCCTCATTTTCACACTTTCTGGTGGATATTGCATGTTTTTGTTTTGCAGCTTCGGTGGGGCCTGATCAGGGTCACCGAACACCCAGCTGGATGGCAGAGGCAGCCAGAACATCGCCGAGACATGCTTTGTTCCCCCCCCCGGTAAAACTCGTTTGATCTTGTCAGGTAAAGTCAAACTGTTCCATGCTCGGAGAAGCAGTGAGGATGGTAGGATGGTGTGCACGCTAACAAACAGTCAGGAGCTCAAAACTTCTGCAGCACGTCTACAGCCTTAATCTCATTTATTGGTCCATCTGCACATTTGTTGCATTGAAAAGTAAACAAACTAGATTAAAAAGTTTTGGTGTGTGGGTGTGTACATCTCTAAGAACATACCTCTCCCACTACCTCTGCCTCGTCCACGGCCTCTTCCTCTGCCACGGCCACGACCTCTGAACCCTCCGCGGAACGGCGCCCCCTCGCTTTTCACACTCGACACTTCGTCGTGGTCGTCGCGCCACTCGCGCTCGTACTTTTGACTGTGCCAGTCTGCGAAGGAATCAACACATCAGCACAAACGCTTCACCAAAGTGCATCAGTGGAACAAAACGGAACTTTGAGTTTGTTTTTTTTTTATTTAAAGTTAAAGAACTTGTAATGAAGTGCACAACATATTTAGTTCCAAGTCAAAGCAGAAGTAGCAGTATCACTAATATTAGCAGATACATTTTCACACATCCTGCAGCTGAGTCATGAACACTGTCGCACATTACGACTTTTCGCTGGTTGAATCAGCTGCAGATGAAGTGGAACAGGTACAGTAGGAACCTCTGGCTTTTAGAACATCCTGACACTTCCATTAAGTAACCTGAACATATGCTGGTTCACAGACTGACCTCTGAGGTCGTTCCTGGCGTTGGGGGGCAGACGGGGGTTTTCATTCTGCCGGCTGTTGTTCCTGGAGGCAGAGCGCTCCCTGGGACCCTCACTCTTTACCTCAATCATCAGGGGAACCCACTTCTGCTTGTTTCCTGCTTGTAATAATATGGAAGTAGGAAACAGAGTTAGCTGAAATGCACAAATGAGTCAGTGTTTTTCTTTACTAATTATTTCATTTACATTTTTGTAAAAACTTTGCACAATGCCCCTACTATGGAAAATCCTTTTTTAAAATTAACTGTATTGTCCCCAATCCCCATTCAGATGTTAAAGCCTGCACTAACCTCCTCTCTACTACTATTTGGTTAGTGGTTTTTCGACAGCAGAGGTGCATGGCACAGACGCACACACTTGCTGTGTAGTTTCAGTGTGTACCAAACTCAGTGTTTCCAGATCTGAGAATTTTTTTTTTTTAATTGCTGCAGTGTCTTTCCAAAAACAAACAAAAAAAAAAAGAGCTGCAGTACCTCTGCCGGCCCATCAGGGGGAATCACTCACCTGCTCTCTACAACATCTGCTTGTGAGTAAGCTGTGTGGACATTTGGGGTCAGTGTGTGAAAGATGAGAACCAACGACAACCGCTCTTCAGTGACGTGGCCCTGTGTCTAAGTGCTGGCTGAGTGGAATAGGGAATGACAGCGGGGGGGGAATAAATAACAATGTGGAGCTGCAGGTGACACTGATGTCACTGTAGTGATGACTGCTCGATCGTCATCAAATGAAGCTCATTGCAGCTGGCACACGTGACACCACACACGCCTAGAAATTTGGGGGTCGTCAAATTTAGGGTCTCAAATTTAGGGCCCAAGTGTTTTTTGTTAGGGCTCTTCGCTTCGACGCTGAGATCAGAGTTGTGAAAGTTCTCTCCACAGATGTTGAGTCAGAGAAGAGACATGAAGAGCTCATCACTTCTACAGCATGTCGGCAGATTGGATCTGAACGATACGTCACCGGTCAACAGAAGAAAGGTTTGGGATTGTTATAAAAAATAAAATAAAAGACTTAAACTATTTAGAATCATTAAGGTTTAAATGGGTGATGTTCATATTAATGTGATCTACAATGAAACAAAGATCAGACCCAACCTTCCTAATCGTGACCAAACTCATGTGGGCACCAGCCATATCTCATCACAACTGCTACATACTGTTACTAACAGGGCAACCAGCAGCACAACCAAACCTCTTCAGAGCAGCATCTCTCACGAAAGGAACTGGGAAAGTACTCTTCATATCTCTGGCTTCCAGTAGCCAGCACCTTCCCGCCTGAACATCCAGGTCTACACAATCCTTGTGCTGACAAACAGCATCTCAAGCCCTGGTTATGTGACTAACTGATGTCCACACAACGCAAAAACTGTTTAGACCAGACCCCTGTTCTGCATGTTTTCCCACTACCCCTGCACTACCCACTGATGATTACCCAGTTGAGGTGCATTTAATCAATCAGAAGTTTATGTTTTGTAGTTGCATTTGTTCCTAAATAATGGATATGACAAAATATATGCTTTGTAAACAAAAGGAAACGTTTGCTTAATGC
The DNA here is from genome assembly GCF_033026475.1 of Channa argus. NCBI lineage: Eukaryota > Metazoa > Chordata > Actinopteri > Anabantiformes > Channidae > Channa > Channa argus. The sequence goes on from NC_090218.1 coordinate 10,812,592, forward strand.
CACGCTCTGATCATATTCACCTTTCTTCTTCGGGCCGTTCTTCTCCTCTCCGGAGTCGTCCGACTTGGCCTTCAGGTTCTCCTTGCTCTCCTCATTGCTCTCTCTCTTCTCCTTTGACTCCTTCTTGACGGTCGTTGTCTTTGGAGCCTGGAGAAGAATATTATGATATGAAGAGAGCGGGAAAACAGTGAAGCATTCAAGAAACATCAGGTTATTTACCTAGCTCACAATTCTGCACTGTTAAAGTCATTTAAATGGGAAAATAAGTTTGCAAATACAACATTTTCTAATTCTGCAAACTTGAATCTGAGCTCCAAACATGCTCCAAAACATGTATTTTGATTATACATGCACAGGCTAATAGCCAAGAACAGATATCAGATAAGGGGCTGCTGCTGCTGCTGCTGCTGCTGCTGGGACCCCCCCCCCCCAATGAAAAGTATAAAGGATATCATCCTAAATTTTAACTTTTAAAAAACTCAAGGCCTTGCAGTGTTTTTGCATGTGACAGAATTCTCTCATGATTTTATCTTGACATCATGGATACAGCCAGCAAACACACATAGAGGACACTTTACAGGCTTCTATCTTTCAGTTGAGTGAAATTGAAAACCAATATTGTTATTGCAAACTGCATGTGATGTGCAATAACAAAAAGCCTGACACAGTAACAAGGGGCTGGGTGGGACGTGTGGGGTATTTTACAGCCCGTTTTAAGGTTCGAGTCTGTAAACAACTGATTTTTAAACTTGTGTCCAGTGGTTCTAGTTTGTGTTTCTGTATGTATACAGATGGTTCCCAAGTTCCCTTTTCTCTTTTTTTTTTAAAAAAAAAACAGCTCTCTGCTTAAAAAGCACTGCCTAGCACGGGAAAAATGTGTTTTTGCAGAGAACATTAAGATCTGTATAAAACAGCGATAACGTTTCTATAAAACAGAAGCTAACTGGCAAGCTAATTAAACCGCTAACATTTCTCAGTCCTGTCAACTCTCGATGGTTGTTGGGAGGTAAATTTCCTGTTCTTGTTGCAGTAAGCGGACTTAGTATTCGCCTGCGTACACGTTTAACGTGAAAAGCAGCTCTGCACGCCGACTGCGATGTCTTCAGGGACAGTACAGAGTGTAGGTTATTTGTGCAGAGAGAGATTAATATATTGAATGCAGGGGGAAGTTTATTATTTTTTAATCTGTATATCCCCAAATAGGAAACATAAGGACGATGGTGAAATTGATGTACTAAGTAAAACTAAATAAGAAAATGTTTTAAAACTTTTTAAAATAAAATTTGCACTTAAAACAACAAATCTTACATTGACATTAGCTGATTGACATCAGCTTGAAATAGGTAAATACATTTTTTCTTTTCTTTTTTTTTTTTTTTAATTCCTTCACGGTGAAATAGTACATTGTATCAATAAAAGTGACCAGGACAAAGCGAGTTTGCATGTGGGTTTAGAATTTCCATTGTCCTATCGTTCATTCAGTTCCATTTAAATGTGGGATTGCAGCAGAGCAACACGACTACTACCGCTGTCCTTCTGATGACGCCAAGCTGTAACGGACACAGGGTAGTCCAACATACATCCAGTGGCCTTTTCTAGCTATCTTTGTGAACAGAGCTGATATCGGAGTTTAGTCAAATCAAACAGCTGCTGCGCTGTGCTGCGCCAGCTCGGCTATCAACTACACACACGTCTGCACCGTGTGACACTCCTGCAAAGAGTCTGTCTTACTGCAACAAACTAGATGCGAGATGCACTTCATGCACCAAACAATCGAGTTCCCACACACCAAACGTGCACTTTGGCCCTTTACCGACGTTAACGTGCGTCACCAAAGATCAAACTTCAAAAGGAGAACCTCCCTAAAATAACGCTCATTTAATAACTTTTATAAAGCCGAAAAAACTCAAAAGGATTTTGATTAAATTAGAGATTCATTTAGAATGCAGAAGAAAAACATTTCAAACTTAAGGAAAAGCATCAGTTTTCATCCCCCGCAGGCAGAACATCAGATCACCTCTGTATTTTGTGTCATTTTCAATTCTGCAGATGACCATTGATATTACTGGGCTCATCTACCTGTTACAGCTTTTTATCATCATTATCAGAAATAGGAATAAGTCTTGTTAACTTATGGCTTTATTCTGGCTGGACACTGCTGTTACAGAAAGAGCCACAATTTTTTTTTAGTGGTCTTCTTTAAAAAGGTGCAAAGAATAAAATCAGAGATAACGGTTTGCTATTCTATGGCCTCAACGCTGTGTAACTTCATTGGCAGCACACTGGTCAAAGTCACAGCCCTTATAAACGGTTTGTCGTTTAAGTCGTCCAATTAATACATTAATCTGCATCATCTTTTTCAACTTTTATGATACTTTTCATCATAAAAGCATCACGCTAACATTTTGCGCCACCATGCAGTTGTGGGTTGTCTTTTTAACTGGATATTACAGATTGTTGTGGCGTTGTCAGGCCATGTGACCAGCATAAGAAAAATGACAAAACACATTCTCTAACTTGAGAAATGTGGAGTAGGTTGTTTATCACCACTGCAACATTTTGCTTGTTGCAGCTGAAAGCTAAGAAAGATGTAAAACAGGAAGTGGAGAAAATAAATAGGGGTCGATAAAGCATGACATTCAACAGTTTGCACAAATATCTAAAGACAAATAATATTTTCTTTTAAAATAGTTACCATGAAATCAATGTTTGTAAAATCTTCCTCACACACGGGAGAATTAAATTTAAATTTGTCCAGATGTTTAAATGATTACTAATAGAATCATTAAGTTATCTGATGAATGCACACCAAAATCTCATGGCTACAATATGCATAAAATTTGTAACAAAAGGAAGATTAACTTTTTTATCATGTAATAATTAACTAATGTTTTGACCTCAAAGGGTAAAAAAATAAATAAATACATATTTCAAAGTGTCTAGAGAAAGACCCAGTGTGGCTGAGAAGTGTGCAGTCATCTTCACTGCATTCATAACTTATTAGTGGTATCATAATCAGATACAGTGAATGTTAGCAGGTAGGCAGGTCGCAGGTTTCATGGGCTGCAGGTTGAACTTACAGTGGATCTCCATGAGTCTCTGACCTGCCTGACAGTCGGCGGGCAGGACACGGTCCGTGCCACTGCCTCGATCTGAACAGAGGGAGGGAAGAGCAGTTTAGAGAAGACAATGAGGCGGACCATGATTTGCACACACACACACACACACACACAGTATGTAGAGAACGTACAGCATGATCTATAGCTAAACAGAAAATGAACATGAGTTAAAATGTCAGTGTTTGGGGACTTCATGAGAGAAGATTCTGGGACCAGGTCTTCAGTGGGTCCCACCAGGGCCCAGCAGTTGTATAGATAAAAAGGATTCGTTTTAAAAGCTCTTCTGTGTTGTGCTGCTCAGCCCAAACAACATGAAGGCGTTACGTCTATTGTTGCCATCAGACACACTGAAATTATCAACTGGCTGTGGATAACAAGAAGCATCTGCTGCCTCTACAGCTTACGGAGCTCCCCTTTGGTTTTATTATTTTTATATATAAAAAAAAAAAAAAAAAAAAACATTGCAATGGCTGAAAGGCAAATGCTGCATCATTACCATAAACACAGGCCTTCTTTGTGTTCTTTATAGCCCTGTGCAGAGATCTGCGATGATTTTCAGCGAGGAGAGTGGCATGATGAAAATGAACAGTTAAACTTTGTTTAAAGCTCAGGTTTGATGGGTAAACCAGGTTTCCTGAATCAATAAGGATGTGAAATAACGCAATAATGAGACAATCATGTCGCGATCATAAGGATGCTGATTCAGTCATTCTTCTTCCAGTGCGGGAAGGAACTGATGTAGCTTATGTTTCAGTCACCTTTACAATGAAAAATTGCTGCAGTTACAATATCGACCGCTAAAAAAAGACCACGAGAAATGAAAAGCAGATCCAAATGGGGCAGTATTTAACTTTCTTACAGTCCTTTCTACAAAAAAAAAACAAAAAAAACACGTGCACCCTAAATAAATAAAAAAAATACATTTCTCAGGAGATTTTTAGGGGAATAGAGTCTATCACTGTAGCCTAATATCTCTTCAAGTGCATCAGTGCGCAAGAACTGTGCTAAGAAGCTGAAACTTTAATTGACTAAACAGTTAATTAAGGAAGTAATAAAGTACAGAGAAGTTGGTTTCCTGTCATTTATATTTCAGACTCTGTGTTGCATAAAAGTAAGCATCAACTTTTACTGCTTTGTCATCATATCCATAAATCAAGTTGCTGTTTACATGCATCTGTCCAGACTCCCATTCTAAACATTTCCTCCATTCATCACAGTGACCTTTGACCACCTAAATCTAATCAGTTGACCAGTGTCCCAGTAGATATTGGTCCCAATTTAGAAGAAATTCCCGAAATCTCATGTGCACCAAAATTCCTAAAGACATGTATTTCGTAGAAAAAGCAAATAATGAGACCGACAATCCATTTTCAAAACCATTTTCTTTCACTTTGATTAATCGTTTCAGCCCAAAACTCTAAAGCAGAGAATTTGAGAAGAAATAAATAATAATAAATAAAAATAAGGATGGAGGACCCTCAAAGGACATCCCTTCCTAGGCCTAAGCCATCATCTTTTAACTCCACCCCTCTCACCCTCCTGACACTGGACTGGATCCAGCATTTATTCCTAGCACTGGTGACGTGACCCACATCTTCCTGCTCGGGGGGCGTGCACGCTCCCCTTCGTGCTGCCTAAAATAGGGGGTTAGTGGGCTCGCTCTCACGGTGACACACTACCATCCAGGGATCCGAAATAGAAAATGGGTGTGAGGGGCACCCGGTTACTGTCAGTGCTGTAAGAAGACACAAATTAAACATCCCCCATTGGAGAAACAGCTGTAGGGATTGAGAGCACAGAGGAGACGGGGGTCTGTACGTCGGCTGTGATCAGAGATGAGATGGTTTTCTTCTGTTTTTGATCGGATCATTTGCTTTCATGCCAAATTCCAGACAAGACGACCAAACAAAAATGATTCAGCACTGAGCTCCAGTGAAACAACAAATTGCTGTTCTCATCATGCTTACATCTTCTACCATGTTGCCAATTTATTGACTCACTAGATGTACCCACATTTTCTCATGTGGAGGGGAGGCCAGCAGCCCCACCGGGCGACCAATAAGAAGCCTGGAGAAGAATAAATGAGCCGTCACTGTGCCTAGACAACCGATCACTTGCCCATTGTTTGTCCTGGTGAACTGCTTCTTTGTTTTTGTTAAAGCTAAATGTAACTTGAGTACTATTTAAATAGAGTTAATTGAATTGGAACAGAGTTAAACGATTTGGAATTGCTTCTTGATTCCCATTCCCACCACTGCAGTCTGGCTTCTAAAGGATTCTTAATCCACACACAAACTCTGTAAAACATTTCAAAAAATTATCCCCTAGGTGTGTGTGTGTGTGTGTGTGTTTGTAGGATTTTCATTCAACAACTGAAATCATCTGTGTTCCACTGAATGTAAATAGATAAATTGTAAAGTGAAACTAGGTTAAATACTAGAAAGTAATAAAACGCAGTACAGTCCAAAAGCAGTACAAACTATAGCTTCCAAAATGAGCAGTCAGTGTAATCAGCACCTCATGAGGATTAACCCCTTTGTGAAGGGCCATTTACTCCCGGACTCTTTATTTTAACTGGGTGAACCCAATGAACTGGTGATAAGGGTCAAGGATGTTACAATCTCCTTGATCTGAGACTGGGTTTTTCTAAATATTGAGTTTGTTTTTTTCCCCTTCCATTTCCAAGTCTAGTACAAAATAGGACTGATTTCCAAAAGAGAAACTAGGTTTGAGGCAGTGTCCAAGAGGTCAGGCTGTAGCGGTGAGCCTGGACTAACCCTAACAATAAAAAAGAAAGACGCAGTCCAGGGGACACAGAGTCAGACCGGGAGAAACAGACTGCGCTGTCTGCACAGTGTTTAGTTGCTGTGTAATTACAGCCACAACCACTAAAATATCTATTGTAGAAAGGGACACACTCACTACAGAAACTAGAGCAGGAAACCTGAGCTGCTCGGACTGGAATGCAACATGTGACCTGAAGTTAGTGAGATGTTTTTTTATATAAAAAAAAACAAACAAAAAAACAATGCATGTTTTTAACTCTGTGTAGCATTGTTGTCTGCCTCCTCCTGCATTTTCCTGATATCAAATGTCAATTAAACCCCGAAAAACACGTAGAAAGTAAAAGTAAAAAGTTGACTTTATTACGACACCCAGTCCCACAACGTGCCCCAGAACAGGAATCTTCTAGAGAAGAGCCTATCAAGTTACGAGATGGTGCCAGCTTCTTGCCTTTTAAAATAAAGAAATAAAATTTGGGTGCCGGAGATCACGCACACATGAATGGTACAATTAAAATTCTCTTATGGCTTTTTTAGACTCTCCAAACTGAAAAACAAAGAGGCAAAAAACAGATGTGAACCTGCAATTGTTTCAACTTTAATTGTGTTCATGTCTGGATGCAATTGTGATGGTTTTATAGGTTGTGTTGCCCTATTGTAACTTCCAGTGTGTCATCAATGAAAAGTACCAGGCGTAAACGATGTGTTTTACTGTTTTTGCCTCCAGGTGAGGACCCAGTCACGCCGAAACCAGTCGGCATTTTAAAAGCGTTTTAGAACATCCTCCTCTGCCTACGACTTACTGAAGAAGATTTCCTCATGTTTACATTTGTTCATCTTAGAGAGAGCTTTTTCACAGGGTTTGTGGCAGAAAATTGTATTCACCATTTTACACCAGTGCGAGTGTGCGTCATGTGACGAACGTGGAGGTTGTTGTGATGCACTTTGGCCTCTGCCTCCTGCAGATAGAGGCACGATTCCACTTTTCTTCTCACTTAAATACACAGTGAATTAAAACAATGTCTCCTGTCATCCTCAATTATATGGCAAATAGTGTAAAATGCCATTTTTTGTGTTTTACTTTGTGTTAAAAGAAATAGTGAATTGAAGGTAGCTACACGATACAATGTGATTTAAATTATTTCAGTTACAGCAGCATAGTAACGGGTCAGACGTTTGGATGTCTGCTTCACTTGTGTGTTTCCTCACTGTGACTTTTTAGTTGAACTTGAGCTTATAATGTAAGAATATGAATAAATAAATCAACTATCAAAAGTATAAAGTTCTTATAGAGAAGTACATGTTGAATGAAATATGTATCATACAGCCACTGGGGAATGTGTGGACATCAGGTTGATTCCCTCCTCTTATCTCGACTTCTCTATACACCCATAAACCAATAACTCGTGCGCTCTCCTCAAACAAACAATAACACCTACCTGCATGTCTTTAGTTGCGATCTCCCCAGGAGTTGGCCAACTGTTGGCGTCACCAAAATCTCCAACCTGAGCAGCAATTAAGGGGAAAAAAACAAAGCTGAGTGAGAAGGAGCTTCACATGTTAGTATTATGTTATTGCACTATTTACACGTCTCTACTCTACTATAAAAGCTTTAATTTGACAGACAATATCCGGGCATGTCTGCACAGGTAGCACCACTCCACTCCTTTGATCCCATCATAGTCTCGCCTGTAACGTGCATGTGCATAAGTCTTAAAAAACACGTTTTCATCGCGGTTTTTGTCTTTGTTTTCTTATTACTATTCTGCTTGTGTAATAGTGTCACACCAGTTTATGGTCAAGGTGTGGTTTACAACCCAGGAGTACTCCGGCAGAACGAACGCCTGCCATCAAGTTGTGAATGAAACACTTCGAGCGGAGGTTGTCTGCTTTATCTGCGGAACCATTGGCTCGCCAGGAACTAAAATTTGCATTCCAAAAGTGTGAGGGGAGGTTTTCACACATTGCCTAAGGCAAAACAGAAACGCAGGCTCGCTGATTTCACTCACCTGCCCTGAACTGACTAATGAAAGTGATCTGTGCAAGTTTTAATGTCTAAAACTACATACATGCTGTAATATGGAACAACAGACGGTTAAAACTGAGGATTTGACACAATTCTCACTGCAACTGTTGTACACATGTAGGAGCCAGGTCGGTGTAGTCAGTGTTATGATGATGTCTTTAAAAATGAACCGATGATTACCTTTCCCCCACGCCTGGCTTTGGGTGGGTTTCCTGCTCTCACTACCTTGGCGGGGCCAGTCGACTCTGTGGAAACAAATGAAGATGGTCGACGTTACATCCAGCTCTGCAGATATCAACACAAATCATTTAAGAACCATCAGGCAGCTGCAATATGTTGAGAATGAAGCAGGGAAACATCACACTTCCAAAAGTGACGTCAACACGAAAAACTAAATTTTTTTTTCTCTCATTTTTCCCCACATGTGCTCAATTATTTTTTTGGGCCTGTATTGTATGTTTTAATGAACGTCTCCATTACTTTTCTTATCTACCTGTGGCAGGTAGATTCTCAGTAAATCGTCTGCCTTTATCCCCAAGGCCTCCGATGCTTAATACGCAGCTGTGCCATCATTTCCAGATAGACTGAAGCAAAAAGCAAACAGGCTTTTTCTGCCCTGCCATTGATGTAACCACATATTGCAACAGCAAGTGCAAAATAAAAATGTATTCTAAGGGTTTGTCTGCATGTTCACAACCAGAGCACACTGTGGGGAAAGATGGAGTGAAGTGCGTTGGGAACACTTGAAGACAATGAGCTGAAGTGTAAAAAGAACATAAGATTATTAAAGACTCAAAGGTGAGGTCTTCAAAATGCTTTATTTAACCTGGAGAAGAAAAAAAATTACAAAGATATTCCACCTTGTTTCAGATTCTAGTTCAAAATATGACAATTATCAAATTCGCAGACAATTAATTTGTGATGTGATAAATTGATGAATTATTTTTGCATTAAAATGAGGAAGTAAGCTGAAACATACCCATAATCTTTTGGGATTCCTGCATTAATGAAAACGGAAGCTAAACCCAAATAAATAAAATAAAAATCACCCTAGAAGATGTCAAAGCATGTGCATTTTTGTGAACAACAATCTGTAAGACTGACAAAATCACACCAATTTCAAACGTTGTGTGTGTCCTAAAGGGGGAGTGGCTACCTCCTGTAGCGCGTGGCGTGAGCGCGTCTCACAGGGACGTCACCGAGCTACTCGCACGAAGAGCAAAATCCCAGTAAACCCCTTAAGGAAGATTGTGTCGAGAGACCGAGCCAGCGAGAGGGGAATGAAATCCTTTGACAGACAACATCACTAACAACACAAAGAGCAGCAGTAAACCAGAATTTCACTGCAAGCAACTTAATATAGGGTTAAGTTTATATGTATGAGATCAGCACAGAAAACCAGGATGATCTTTTATTTGCATCCCTGAAGCAAATCGCTTGATAAACGTTTAACGGGCCAAACACTAAGCAAAACAACACACATCAAGTAAATCAAAAGGTTTTTACCCATGAATCATGTGAAACGCATCATCATAAATACCAACACGTCAGGCTCAGGACAGATGCTAAAATTGATGAGGAGAATATGACAAACAGAGTAACTTTGACAGGCTTTGAGGATGACTACTGACTAACAAAAGCTGAAGGAGATGAGATGGAAGCATTGAAACACACACACACACACACACACACACACACGTGTGAGCGCCCAGTACAAAGTCCAGGTAATGTCTGAGTGAGCCTGTGTGTGGACAGAGCAGTGAATTATCATCTATCTTTTTAACTGGCAAAGCATCCACTTTTTTTTCTTGGATGTGCTCTAAAGAAAACACTGATCTCTGCAGGATAATCTGAGCAGGTACCACCACTCACTAAAATCAAGCAGTTTCTCGGCATGTGAGAACATACGACTCTGACTAAACCCCCCACTGTGCTCCAACATGTGTGAAACACATGAACTCTGACACTGTGTCTTTACAGTCCAGAGGTCATGTCTGCGTAGAGCATGGCTGCACAAACACACTGCGTAGGACAGAGAATCCACGGAAAGGTGATTCTCTAAAGGTGGAAGGAATGGTTCTCCATATCTATCTCTGCTGTGACTCAAAAACGGTAGCGCCAGCAGGGCTCTGGGGCTACAACAGTAACGTAAGCCGTCTCCATTTTCCTAGAGACGCCAGCGCATGTTGACTTTGCTAGTCAAGACGCAGCAGTAATGGTGCCTGTGAGGACAACAAAATAAAAGCGAAGAATAGTAGTTATGTTACCTCAGCGATATGGAAATTACCGACATGGTAACTCCTTACTCTTTCCCTCGACTTTGTGTGCAGGCTTACATAAAAAAAAACATTTAGAAATTGTTAAAAAAATAATTTAAAAAAAGACTGTAAAACACTTTCCCTATAGAAGCTGTGGCATATAGCTGCTTTTTTGCAATTGTGTGACGGTGCTGTCTGACGTACGCTTTGTTATTGCTGCACAGGTCCTTTGAATAAATCTATTTTTAATTGTGTTTTGTCTTGAATTCATGTAGACAGCAAAACAATTAATACATTTTAAAAAAAGAATTAGGTTGTAAATCATCTAAAAAAATAAATAACCAACATGTAATTTTGTTTAGAGACAATGACTTCAATTGAGGACACAAGGAATTTGTTAACTATGACACAGGAAGTGCCCTTTGTTACCTTGCTGCATCCAATTATTTTATCTATGATGTTTTTTTAAATCATAAAAACTATGCATGGCCAGCAACACAGACAGAGCACAGCATGTCCAGACTATGCTTTCATGAAGCAGTGAGCAGAATAATTTACACAGCTTAACTTTATACTATAAGTTGTTTTGTGTATTTTTGCATCCCAAACATGGACGTCACATTGCACGATTTCTTTCAAACTCTTGTTAATTTTAGGCTATGAAACAGTGAACAAGGTAAAGCTCAAACCTGGAGACTAGTACAGTTTTGACCATTGATTCATTTCGCTGTGTGCTGCGTCACCGTCATGTGTCTTCCAGTGATTTTCTGCAGAAGCTTTGTGGGAATTTCTGTTCCCAAGAAACAAAGTTTTTCTCATAAGTATAAAGCATGAGAAAGGATTAAAGAGAAGAGATAAAACCCAACAAGAAACCCTGTATGATGATCACTTGAAGCTACCATTAGTAAAATGATTTTAGCAGAAATATGCACCAAAATGTCTCATTAATTTTCATTTCATAACGCTGTGAAGAGCACAGCAGAGCAGGCCAGTTCAGTTACAGCTCACTTTGAAGTTTCTGTGGTGAAAACCTACGTTGAGTCAGTAAAACATAGTATTTTTATTAAAAATCAAATGTTAAAATCTCATTGGCTTTTCTTTCCCCCCCTTCTTAATTTTTTGTTAAGCCACGTCTGGATTTTGACTGAACCAGCAGCTAACCTGGTCAGCAGCCTGACGAAGGAGCAACAGCTCAACTTTGTGCTAAATTAAGTGACGTAAAAATCGCCATGAATTCTTCAGCTACTTATTATCCATCCGTTTTATTTAATTAGTTTCACCACAAAGCATGAGCAGCGGTAATGTGGATTTTATAGCTGCTTACAGTGCATGACAGAGCATGTTAATTAGAGAAACACACACACACACACACGCAGGCAGATTACAATGTGACTCCTGATCAGATCAGGAACCAAAGCGCTAGTTCCCTCTGAAACTTTTTTTTTTTCCATGGAACAGTCAAATTTAATTTAGTGTTTTAGCGTTGTCATCATGACAGAGGACAGGATCTAAGTAACTTTACATAATACAGAGAAAGTTGTGTGTAGAGGCAGGCTTACTCATGTCCGGTGGTCCAGCAGTTATCCACTCCAGATGCCGTTGTGATGAAACACTGAACGTTTATTGAATTCCAAATTCCACAACTGAGCTGATAACAAAATAATTCCAAAGAACACGTTAAGAAACTGTACCTCCACTCTACACACAGAACTTTCCACTACTCCCTTGCTGCACTTGCCTGTCCATTTGCTCATATAGCCAAACAAAACATTGTCTCCTTGACAGCTGGTGAGACAAACTTCAAAGACAGTGATGTCATTGATGATGTCATCAATACGCTTACACACGGACGTATAATTTACCTTTCGAGACGCGTGACAACAGGAAAAACAGAACAGAAAATTGCGTTTACTTCTATTTCACAGTGTTCTCAAAGTAACCTTCCTTGCATTCACTGCATGTATTTAAACATCAATGTTTCGTGTTTCTTGTCCAACACATAATTTGTTGCGCACATTCATGGTAATGAGGTAAAAATTGAGAGAACATCCAAAAAAGGCCACAGCCCGGTTACTTCCAGTAAAGTGTGCCGTTAGATTCCCCCAAAACAGAAAGGTTATCAAACCTGGCCTCTTCCTGCTTCCTAAAACTGTGCATTGAATTGCTGGATTCAACTATGGCAACCGGTGCACAATCAGTGGTTGTTCAGTGATGAACCCAAAGCCTGTCCAACTACACCACATCGTCCTGATCAGCTGAGTCGCAATGATTCCTCACTACAGGAATGTAGGCATCACTCACAGGGCTGCTCAGTGTTCAGGGGATATCAGATGATAGTTTAAGGTCAGAGGAGAGACACCCTCCCACCCTCCCCCCCCACCAGGACCAGGACTTCTCCTCAAGGAGCCACATCACAAAAATTTCCATGCTGGTCAAAACATTATCCCATGAACTTTCTATATTCTTTAGCACTTCAGTATGTGTTTTTTAATGAAAACAGATCACATAAATGAGGAATTCATACATGTTTGAAAAGTAGCTGACCTCCCACCTACAATTAAAAAGCTACATTGAAAAAACAAATGTTCCCCAATTTTATCCTCAAAGTCTGTAAACTTGAGTTGAATGTGACTTTAATTATGTTTCTATTCTACTTAAACACGATATAGCAGAGTCTCACTATTTTGACAGACAGAGAAAGAACCAGCGCAGACATGAAAAGGTGAAGGCTCAAGACGATCACGTTTTAGCATTTACATTTCATCAAACACAGATTTTTTGTGTGTGTCCTTTCGGCTTATCCCGTGAGAATCATGGAGAAAAATGAAACGCACTAATCCAGTCAATTAGACGTAAACAAAAAAGGGTTAAATTATATTCTATATTTGCAGCTCTGCAGGGAAACTCAGGAAAAAAAACAAAAACAACAACTAGTATGCTTGCTCCTCAACGAGCTGACAAACCCTGCATCAACTCAGACAAGATTTTAATCCTCATTTTTAAAAATGACACAGTGCTAAATGAAACCTCATGACCTCTGCCCACACACGCAGAACACACTTTCTTTTGACCCGTTACTATCATTCTGGTGCAATTCTGAATAAACAAAACGGGAAGATTGAGATGCATCAGCTGTACCTGAAATCTGACCTGACACATAAGAGCAATGTAGTTCCTGTTAGGTCACAACAGACACATTAAACCAGTTTCATGCCCGAACTTCAAACTGAATTAGAAGAATTTAAGGGAGCCATCACTTTGTAACACGTCTTTCTAATGTAAATAGGTGTAAACTTATTAAACTGTCACTTAGAGTGGTAACGTGAGAAGATATATTGGTTTCATCTGTGTTCAGTTTAATACATCCACACAAAACTAATGTAAACTCTACTTAACCAACATGCAAAATATCCAACAACTATACAAAAGCATTTCGAGAAAATAAAATGCACTGAAAGGATTTTCAAAGCTTTTTCAAAAGGTTTTTGCTGAAAATGGCTGTGAAAAACTTCAAAGGAAACGATGTGATGTCACAGATGTCATCAATGACGTCATCACTTTTTAAAGTACAAAAATAATAAAACATATTAAAAAGCCACATACAAGCAACAATGTCCATTATAATCTGAATGTTTTGAAGTTTGAACGGTGTTTCTAGCTTAAAGTAGGTGCCAAGTAGCGTATGAAAGAGGAATGTCAGAATAATAATAAAGATTAGGATATTATTACTCATTTAATTTTCCATAAGCGTGCATTATGTTTTTACCAGGCAAAGTTGGTGATGGTTAGTAAACAGCTCCAGTTTGTGGCAAACACTTTTTATTTTTCTACTCTTATAACACACACACACACACACACAAACCTGGTGTTCTAGTCCAATATTTTTGGATTTAAGTGTTGATAAATCTATAAAGATATTTTACAAATTACTTCCCAAATAACTGTAGCTAAACTAAAACAAAACCAAACTATTAAGGATTTAGACGTGTTATGTCAAACAAGGTAAACCACCACCACTGTGGATGTCTATGACAAAACACAGCGACCTGCTGGATGACGTCACATTCCAGAAAAAGCTAAACGGTCACGCAACATTTCGGTGAAGTCTACGGAAAGGTCTGGGGGGGGGGGGGGGGGGGTTCGGGAACAGGCCTCATTAAAATTAGTTTATGGCAGGAGTTACCTGCGTATAACAGAGCTTGTGTATAGATCTCACTCTTGCTTGTTGTTGCATAGTAATATTGCTCATTTTGTACAAACTACACGACTTGACAATATCACTGATATATGTAATGAGTTGTAATCAATATAAATACATTTTAAAGTTTACTTTAATTACAAAGGAAGACTCTTAAGCATAAGGAGAACTGAATCTGTGGCTGAAACAACTTGTTATTATAAATATCGATAAATAAATGATAACTTTTGGTTTTTGCACAGTAAATAATGCAAACGCAAAGTAAAAAAGTAGCCTCCAGATGAGCCCAAGCTTTACACTGTAATGTCTAAACGGGTCTTCAGCTTAGGTTGCATTTAGAGATCAGGTGTGGAAGAAACACTTATCATTAATTTCACCCATGGAGTGATTTTTTTGAGGGCACAAAAGAAGGTGCACAGAAAAACAATTGGATATGGTTTAACTCTTATTTGACGTTATCCAGCAAGGGGACGTCCGGCCAGTGAAGCCCCTCTGTAAAGCGAACGGATTTATGCTGCTTACCTTAGGAATGCCCCGACCTGAAATCAAACTGTTGCCACAGATGGATTTACTTTGCAGAGTTGCAGAATCCTGGCTGCGCCACCGCGCTGTGTTCCAGCGTCTACCGAGCTTTAAACAAGCTGACAATGTCTGTCTTTATGAAGCCAAACCTTGCATTCATCCTTCAACTGCTTTACCCTAATCATCAGTTTATCCAACACAGCCTCTGCAATCTGTCAGTTCCTCCCCTCTTCTCACAATCCACTCTCATTTCTCAGTCTTCCTTCTCCCCCTTGGTGTTTACTCCCTTGGTTTTTCTTTCACTGCACTCAGAGGCAGTTGTTGCTGCGCTCGTCAGATTGCCAGAGGCTACCATTAACATTAGCCCCCACCAACCCCCGCCAGTTCACATTAACCATCAAGTCTCCCTTTGCCTTCCCTGTGCAGTTTGTTGAGTTTCCTCAGCTTTACGGGCTCTATTCTCTGATCATTTTACTACTTGCTGACCTCTAGATTAAAACTAAAGAGCATCTGCAGATTCCGCTCTTATTCTCAGACTCACAACCGAGCGCACAGCTCGGCTCAGGTGGAGTCCAAAGACAAAACTCCCATGGGTGCCCCAGCACACACACACACACACACACACACAAGTGACAATACCTGCTCCAAAGCCCCTGGGTAGAGCTGGCAAAAAACTATAAATAAACTTTGTGCCACGTAGGCTGCAGTCTTAGATAAACACACTGGTAGTCCTGGGAAACTGGCCGCGTTCAGCAAGATGATGGGACTTTTTGGTTTGTAACATCATTCTGAGACTGAATGATATTTGAATGTTTCTTCTGGGATTTCCCCAGATACTAAGGCAGCTTAAGATACTAAGGAGCAGCACCCTGACAACTTCCTTACGGGACAATTTCAGCAAAGCAAACACAGGTCTGACAGAGAAAACACTTATTTAAATGGATTTCAGTTTCTTTCTGAATCAAAGATTTTTGAAATGCTGTCAGAACCTTTTGAAAAAGTACTCAAACCAGTTGTGATGTCTCATTTTGGGTTTCTTCCTGGTTTGCCACATTAAACTTAAGGTCATGTTACTCATTAATACAAGTTTAATACTTTACACACTACAGTTCCTATTCATTATTTTTTGAATTTATTGACTTTTATTGCATTTCACATTGTCAATAGCACTTTTCAGATAAATATGACAATGATACCCATTATTATAATGACTCCACTGATGGGGGTGGACGCTTAAGTATCCTACAACAAAGGCCTTCTAAGCATGTAAACCCCCATCCCCCCCCCCCCGACCACATGAGGCCCTGGGACAGAGACTGTAACAGCATTTACATGCACTAAACTAATCCATTTACAATCACAATTAGCTTTCCTGAGTAAGATGATTTCTTGAAGTCATGTGAATGAGAAACTTGTTTAACGTAATGGGGGGGGGGGGTTAGGGAAACTCGATTTATCCTGAAGAATGCAGAACTCTCTGCCACGTGCACCTGAAACCAGGTCTGTAATCAGCTTTTCAGAACTTTGCATGTGCTTAACAAAAGACCCCAGACAGTGGCGGATGAAAGAGAGATCACACCTTCTATTTAAAAAATGTGTGCCGATCTGTTCCTTGTATACAGTAACCAGGTTACTATAGTGCGTGTGAAAGTCTCCACTGTTTACCCTGCTAACCTGGTTTCTTTAAGCAACCAGGTAAGGCAAATGCATTTGAAGCTTGGTAGGAAGAGATAGGAAACTGATGAATTTAACTAATAAAATACAAAGTAAATACACTTGTTGATTTAACTTGTGCTGAAAGAGCCAGTGAGCTTTTTAGCAAACATCAACCAGTAGTAATAATTATAGGCAGAATTTTCCAGACCTTAAAAAATTAAATGTTGAAGGAACTGAGTTCAAAGCTTTAAGAAGTTAGGAGCTGCAAGTGCTAACAATTGTCAATTCTCTCAGAAAAAAATCTCAAGTAACATTTAACCACCGTGAAACAAACTCTGCAGTTGTTGCTATGAGCTGCTTGCACTCTGATGATCTCACAAGATGCACAGCAGAGCAGAATGATGACAGAAGAGGGGAAGCCCTCCTGCAAGAACCAAATATGGAGGAAACAGTCAGAGTGTGACACACACACACAAATGTCTAATACTCTCACTAGTGTCACATGACCAGTGAGGTCACCTCTTACACAGTAGAAAGCTCAGACAGCAGAGGGCCACGAGGCGTCTCCCTGTGTGCACACACAAACATTCACACACTTTAAGCCAAGGTAACTTAGCAGCAGGGTAACTGAGCTTTACCAAGCTCACCTGAGCTTACCTGTAACCCTGAATTTAAACCCTTAAATCTAACGGGCATGTTTTCTGTAAGTTCTGACTTAAAGCACTGCTTCTAGTCTCGCTGTGAGCCAGACGTGTTAAAGAATCCATCTCATGTTAATAGCTCAGCACTTTAACATAACTGATATAACAGCAGGAAGAAGAAAAAAGATCTGTAGGGTTTGGATCACAATTTATTTATTATCAAGATCAACCTTTTCCAGTAGATATGAGGAAACTTGCATCAAGTATACACAGGACACTGTAGTCAGCTCAATAACTACATTTTTAATCTTACGTTTAATCTTTCGTTATCAACCTATTAATATCATTTGTGCCTTCTTTGATTTATAACACTATAAGACATTCAGACTGGTGTAAGGTTTTTAATTCGACCATGTTATACTGAAGAACAGCATCACTAAGAAAGTCTTAGACACAAAACTACACTGCATTTCCTGTAGCTGCTCCACAATAAAAGCATAACCACAGAGACGCAGTTATAATCTACTAAACTGCTGAGAGGCTTTTAGGGGCATATTCACTCTAGTAAACAAACAGAGCCTGACCACAAAGGAGAAGCACAACAACGCAGGTCAACACACTTCAAGCCAATTCATGCTTTCCGTATCTATTTGACATTAAGGATGTGGACCCAGCAAGAACGTCTGTGTGCATCCCAAAATCTGAGTCTGCACAAGCTCAACACAAGTGAGCTGGATATTTGAATTGGTGCTTCATATGTCTGCAATGCTAGTTTTACATCCCTGGTCTAAACCTTTTAAGCAGTGTCACTTTTTATGTTGTTTAAACGCATGAATCAAAAGAGCTCTTCTTGTTGGAAGGATCTGCAGGCCCACACCCTGACAGTAGCGTGTGCGTGTGTAGAAGGATTTTATTATGTGAAACCAAGACCCACAAAACAAAGATGGTGACAGGAAATGACATGTCACCCTTAAAAAGGATGTCATAGCCAAGAAAATGACTACAATTATAAAAATTGAAAAAAAACAATATTTAGGAATGGACAGCAATATTTTTGAACATGAATCCCTAGGAGTCTTGGGATTTGGTAAATACCATCATAATTTGGGTTAGTTCTCAAAACAACTAATGATGCAAGAACTGTCACCCTGTACTGCTTTGTGTGGTACCCAGAGAGCAGTCATACGTGAGAGGCATGACTTAGGCCCAGCACACACGAGCGTGTACCGTTAGGTTCAGGTTTGGCTCTACAAGCACCGTCGTGTGCAGTGTTGGGTCCAACCTCGTCCGTAATCAAATCTGTTTCCACTTGTTCTAAATAGACACACTTTAAAGCTGAAGTAAAACCATAAAAGAAGAGATGCATTAGTTGTTATATGAAGGGATAGTGGTGCAAACTATTAACAGTCTCTCGCAAATCACAGTGACTTACAGTCCTTGAGTGTTTGACTAAAAAAAAAAAAAAAGAATATACAGATTTAAAGAAAAAGGTGAGAGTTTCCTTTTCACTTCTGTGCTGCTGCACAGTTGTGATGAGAAATTGGTGTGAATGCTGGATTAACGATTTTGAAAAGATACAAAAAGTGTCCCACACACACACACACACACACCGCAAATGTCTGTGTGGGGGGAGGAATCATGGCAGCTTCATCCTCCGCCGTGCAGAAGCCACACAGCTTGACGAGCTAAACGTACTCCTAGAAAAAAAAAGAAATGGCAAAAGTTGATGCTGCAGCTTCTTGCTGCTCTCACCGATTAAACAAACATCTCATTTCGGCAGGAAGAGTTTGTCTGGAGCAAATGCATGCAAGTGTGTGTCCCGCCTGGAGGCAGAACATCAAATCAAACAGAGATTGGTTTTGGCATTTAAAAATAAAAGTGATCTTTTCTTCTCTTGCTTTTTTTTTTTAACCTCAGGAGACATGTTTAACATTTCCTAGAAAGTTAAAAACCCATTCCACTCCCAGATGTCCTCTGTTAAAAAAAGAACTACACCTTATTGTTTTGGCTGGTTGACTCTGACTTGCCGCTACAGAACCAAACAATTCCAAATAAGACACTTTGTCACAAACTTCTTTCCAGACTCACAAGCAGAGGCCAATTACTGGTAACATTTTTCTACTGCACAAACTGGACACATCCTTGATATAAACTGTCCACACCCTGAGCAAAAGCCAGTAATGCAAAGTCTCCGCTGCGAGATGTACCACTATCACCGAGCGCAGACACAACCCTGAGCTGATAAAGCATCTCAAGCTTGGACGATGCAAGACGAGAGCTCATCTGAAACGGCTGAGAGAGTGTGTGCAATGAATGGGTGTGTGAGGTGGAGTAGATTGGCATCTAGTTTAGCATTTCCACTCGGGGTTAATCTGCTCCGAGGTTGAGCCCTTTGATATCCCTTAATTTAAGCAGTAAGTGCTATTATTCAGTTTTTATAAGACCTTAATACAGTACTCGATAATACAACATGGTTCCGTTATGTCAATAAGCAGATTTTACATAATTATTACATCCATGTCAGAAAATGGTGGAGAGTTTTTCAGAGCCTAAGAGGACGCATTTAAAATGTCCTTATGTCTGAAACCCAATACTGACAGACTGTCAGACAGAAATTACATGCAATTAATTATAATCATTTGGCACCTTTGATTTCAAAGTTATATGAAATCAAGGGAGTGACTTTTTGAAAGTAGGATTGATAACTGACTGCACAAAAGGAGTTTCAATCGTGGTTCGTTTCCTGTTTCATAGAACGAACCCCTACATGGACAATTCTATTGTTCTTGGCATCATGTGGCAATGTTATATTTTATCAGAGGGGTGAGGTGATAGAATTTAAAGCATGATTTTAGTAGGAGAAACAGCATCAAAGTAAAAGTCTGTGCCAGTAAAGAAATTAAGGTTCACCTCACAACTTCTACAGGAAGAGCAATCAGAGGTCACGTCAACACAGAAAATATCTACTCAGCTCCACCTTACTCCTTCACGCATCAGCATGCTTCCTAGCTTTGTGACTTTTGTTGTGTCCTGTGACCTCGTAAAACTCGCCGACTACTAACAATCCTCATGTCACCTGATGACAGCAGGTGAGGGTGGGGGGTGGGGGTTCCCTCTCAACAGCCACAAAAAACAGTGTTTACACGAACTTCGGGTTAATGGAAATCTGCCTATACATGCAGCAGACCAGTGATCCACCACCTCTGACATTTTTTGGAAGCCTGGCCCACACATTTTAACTGTATCGTTAACTGCAAACAGTCTCTAGTTTTGTTTTTTTGTTGTGTTCATGTCACTACAGAATGGAGCGCAAAGTGATGAGCACAAAGAGTGAGAGTACTTGCTGACAAGAGGACTGATACAAGTACAAAACAGTTTTTCATGTCGTACGAGTTCCTGGAAAGTAAAATCCTCATCAACCCACTGCAGTCAGGCAAAACCCGCAAAACAAATAAAGCACAGTTTTGAGGTGAGATCCTCGATGGAGATGGGCAAAGAAGACGGACTGTAGGTAAACTTGCTTAAACGAGTAATAACTAGATCTTAAGACTTTAGCATAGCAGTGCTAGCATTCTACTCTTGTTGTCGTCAGTCATTTTTCCGCCACCGTCCACCTGCAAATGTTAAAGTGGTAACTTTGGGTGTCAGAGACCAAATTCAGAAACCCGATTTGTTGTTTCCATGACAATTAAGGGTCAGTGGTTCTATTCCCAGCACCCCTGGCTACGCGTCAAAGTGTCCTTACGCAAGACACGAGTTAAAGTCCTTCGTGGTCACAAGTTTGTTTAGAGTCAGAAAGCCATTCACACAACGTAACGCTTTTGTCTTACACGATGTCACATTACACAGTATGTGTATACACACACACAATAAAGTTTTCCTATGAAGTTTACGAGTAATGGCCAGTAACCGGCGGATGGGGGATGGGGGGGGGTCTTTTATTTAACAGTTCCTTTCTACCTAAGGTTTCACATAGAGCGTGCGGCTCTATGTGTTATGTTGTTAACTGAGCTTCCTCCATATGAACAAAGTGCTAAAGCGTGAAAAACTTTTTAGATGCAGGACACTGGCAGATCTGCCATTTGCTCCTGATTTGCTGCAGGACAGCAAATCAGACAAATGTGTCTGTCTGCCCTATTCACACCAGCAACAAGAATATAGTCTTTAAATAAGGCTGTACCATTACTTCATCACTGTGTGTGCACGCGTGCACGTTTACACATACAACAACTAATGGCGTCGTGCATCTGCTTATCAAATAAAATGCACAGATCAGTGACAATTTTGAAACTCAACCTACTACGATACATTGTGTGTAAGTGTAAGACATACAAAAACTAAAGCTAACTAATATGTTCACAAAATAAAAAATTTGACCTGCTAGCACTCTGCCGTACAAACCAGAAAGTAAAGTGACCACACACACCCACACTTCCTTAACAGTGACAGACATGTGCAAAGAAAAAGTCAGTCATCTTAACATGTTGAAATATTCAAATCACAGTCCTCTGCACTTTGCGAGAAAAAAAACTTAAAAAAAAAACAAAACCTTCACACAGGCTGTTCGCGACGTCGATCACATTTTAAGTCCAATCTGCTTAAAGAAAAATGCGAACTGATGTATTTTATTTAAATACGGAAGATACAGTGACGCAGCAGGCTGGATTCCTATAGGGGGTAAAATAAAGTTCAAAGTAACAGTTAAGCAGTGTGCAAAGCCAGTTCTTCAGAGACAACAAAAGCAAGCTAGAATGGACCTTGTCACTGTATCCTTGTGGCTAAAATGGTGATCTCCCCAGATAATTAACAGTAACACCAGCCTGTAGCGACACGTCTGAGGCGATTGTGAAAATGTGCTGCCTGCTGTGGAACCAGATCCGCCCTTCGCTTGCCACAAATTAAAGCCACACACTATAACATCTTCCCACTGTGATCCTAAAACAAATCTGTCTGCGCCATGGAAATACATTTTCAGTCTTTCAGCTGGTGTTCTTATCAGGACATGAGTCCTGGATCATGTTCAAGGACACACAGGGTACACATGACTGATTAGAGTGTGTTCTACCTGTCAAAAGGGCTTGATTGTTAACTTTTTGGTTGGCAAACTAAAAAGAAAACTTCCCAATTTTTAGATCATTTAAAATGGTAAAACGTGTGTGTTGCTACCCTTTAGTTACCACTCCAGCTCCACTATCGTGCAACACTAATGTAATTATTATAATTGACAGATAGGAAATCATAAATGGGGCGTACATTATGAACAAATATGCTCAACACAAGCTAGAGACAAAGTCAGAGACATCACATTCAGAGATCAGAGACAAGTTGGGTTGTAGGGAACAGCAGTGGGAAAATGTAAAGTTTTGACATTTTGGTCATTGCTGTACAAAAATCACCAGTAGATACACCCCCCACTGGGGGGGTCTTATTTGCCCGGCATCATTTACTTTACACGTATCAAAAAACGTGGGCTTTGTGTGTTTACTCCTGTGTTTGGACAAAGGACAAAGACTGTTTTATAGCAGACTCACAGGACACTCAAAATTTCATCTATTTTTTTAAAGTCCTAAATAAGGCTGAACAGGAAATGTTTCTCACATAGAAAAGAACCATTTAACAGAAAGCAATTTTCACATTGCAATGCTCCGATCTTTTCTTTTGATGAGAGGTCACAAAATTTAAAATCAGAGGGGGGTCCCCACTGTCTACTACAACGCAGAGGAAGTGATTTAAGTGCACAAAGCGACTTTCGAAGTAGGACGGATGTTCATCGATATGAAAATAAATCTAAACACCACTGGGACATGAGAACCTATATGGAAAGACATGATTAACAGTCAATAAGACTCAACTTTAAGATTCTCAAGTACAGTCTGCTCTTGCATACATACACTGCAGCCAGGTTGCAATAAGATCTGTGTATGGAGCTGCAGAGTTTAGTGGATCATAAAGACCAAAGGAGCTTCAAATACACGAAAAACCACAATTTGACTTTTTCTTGCTTCTCTAAATTATTCAATTCACACATCTGATAAGGGTAAAACAGGGAACATGCAGCATAGTGGGCCGACAGACAGTGCTGACTGCTCATGTCAACCTCTTCACCCAGACTGATCCAGAGTCAGGGGACAGCATTTACATTGAAATCCACATCGCATGCGTCAGCACAACAAACAAAAAGACAACACAAATGGCTGACAGGCTGCAGCCACAATCACGGTGACCTGACTGACTGCAAAACAAGTGTCCAGCTAAAAACACACATGGCTGAGCGACATGGAACCACAGTTGGCTTTATGGAGAGAACCTGGCAGCCCCCCCAACAAACACCCCAAATAACACATTAAGGATCTTGATTTAAGACCGTCCCGATTATTATTTGAACGATAAAGCACATTTAGTCGCGAGTTTTAGCCCAGATACATTTCCGTTAGCGCAGAAGCCATGATGACTCTGCCTGCTAGCTTAAATGCTGATTACAGCCAGCTGGGCGGACAAGCAGCCACGAGCCGGGTTAGCACTGACAACACATTCACACGACATGACAACCGGGTTATCGACTACGCAACGACCATACACTGCCCCACAAACTCAATTCGCATCTGCTTTCTTGAGTTTGCACAGAGCTGGCGAATCCTGCTATTAAGGATTGCGAGCTAGCAGCCTAGCTAGCTAGCGCCCATGCCTTTCTCTCGGGGAACACGTGGAGTGAACACGTGATGTCTCATAACAAACCTGCTCCGTTTAGGGATTAAAATGAGCAGGTGTTTCAAGTTTGGTGGTGCTTCTGAGTGTACAACCGATAATAGAAACGCCATAAAGCTGACACATTAAACACACGGTGACTGTGGAATAATAGCAACCTGGGCGCTAAGCTAGCATCTGAAGGGGAAGGGCTCACCGACGAGCTAGGCCGAGGCAGGACCGTGTGCTGCTATTGTTAGCCGGCTAAGCTGAACCACCGGGCTTTTTCTGCACACTAATGCAAGGGGAGACATGGGCGGATGTCTCATTAATGTCTGGCGGGGATGTGTGGCGAAACTTGGCTCCCGAACAAACGCGTAAACAGTAGTAAACACCGGTTCAAATATTTGGCAAGCGCAGGGTGTCAGCTAAGGTTTGGCTGACTGGTTGGCATGGGATTGGACACACAGGAGTGATTAAGTAAAAAAAAAAGGGGACGTTCTAGTTAAATTCGATGTCTTCCAACTTTATGCGGCTGCAACACCAGCTGCAATTTAGATGTTCTTCACCTCCAAAGAGACAGACAAATACACTCATAGAAAAGCAGTTTGTCTGGTGTGATTTGTTTCACAACCGCTGCACTGCAACACAACCTGCCCATAAAAGGTGCAGAACAAGCAAGCAATGCATGCTTTTCATGCGTTCAGGGGGAACTGGAGCCCTTAATTGTTCCGCGTGTGATTAGGGGAGACGTGCTTTCACCTTAAAAGAAGCGTGTGTTTAAAGCAGCTCGGCCACAATTAAACCCTGAATCATGCACACAACAAGTAGGCAAAAATGCTACGAGGAGTCTGTTAGCTTTGTCTGGGTGTGAGCCATTGTGCCATCAGCCCCCCGTGGGTCCACTCCGCCACCCGGATCTCCAGGAATAGCCTCCGACTAACGGAGGGTGGAGGGGCTGTGACTCCAAATATAACCAGCTTTCAGGGAGCAACAAGAGGGCGACCACAGCCATGGATGGTTGCTCTGTTTCAGCTCCATAAATGCCTGATGCCTGACCCCTGTGACAGCTGCTGGCGTGGCCGCACACACACACACACACACACACACACAACCGTGACAACATCACAAATCAACACAAGGAGGTTACAAACCGTGGTGTGCCTGTCCGTTCACGCTGACCACGGTCACTGCGTTCATTTTCCTGGTCCACGGGTTCACCTTGGGCGGGGGAGCTTCAGTAAACTCCTTTCTACTGCCACTGCTGCTTTCAACACCCTCCTCGGTTTGCTTGTCCTCACTGTCACTGATGGGTTTGCTCTCCTCGGTGGCCGGTTTGGAGGTCTGCTCCTCCCTACTGGGGGTCCCTCCCTGCCCGGGGCTGCTGCCGCCGCTACTGCTACTGCTGCTGCTGCTGCTGCTGTTCCCGTGCTCGGCGACACCCGTCTGCCGCTTGGCCCCGTCGCCCCGGCGGCCCTCTTCTAACTCCGGCTCACCGCGGATCACTTTGCCGTGCTCCTCCGCTTTAGCAAGCGGGTTGCCGGGCAGGAGAGGCTCAACCTGAGTGGCCATTTCCCCACCGCCGTCTTTCTTCCCCCCTCAGGATTACCAGTGCTCCTCCCTCCCCCGGTCCGAGTTCGCCTTTAATTTCAAGGAAACCCGAAGTTGTTCCGCGGAGTGTGCCGCTCCTCTGTCGCCCCCAGACCTTACGAGCTTCGGTCCAAGACGCAGAATACTCCGCGCTAGATTAAAACTATGTATAAAACTAAGAAACGTAGCCGACGACCTCTCAGGATTACAACCTTATCTCCTCCACTAGCAGCAATATGGATGATCCCCACCACGCGATACAGGAGTGCGCGCACGTACAGCATAGAGGGGGCGTAGGCACGTAAGGCAGAGAGCGCGCTTCTGGGTCAGGGCGACAAGATGCTTTCAGGTGCCTCCACTTACTGAAACCTCTCAGGATGTCTGCACACTTTGTCAAGGCAAAACAATTCCTACTGTTCGTTATGGCCTTAAATATATTTCGTCTTTGGCCTTTCAATGTGTGTCTAAGGCAAATAGGAAGCTTTAGCAGTCTGAGAGAGTTGTTACGAGAGGGAATGTGGCAAAAACAACCCAGCTAGAGCCAGTTGGTAATTGGATTCTAAAAAGCGACACAGCTCCTGGATATATCATCTTAACTTGACTAAGATTAACTAATTCTGGAAAATGAAAGCCTTCCACCATTTCCACCAACACTTTTTTGCACAGGACCTGCATTACCAGGATAAATGATTACAACAAAATAATCTCTTTCAGGGTCCATATAGGCACCTGACTTATTTTAATACAGACTCGATAAACTGCGTTTTTTACCAAACAATATACGAATCGTGGTTAAACTATACATTTTTATAGATGAAGTTCTGTTTAATCTACTTCAGTTTACGTGTTTGAAAACGTTTTTTTGTTTTTGTTTTTTTGCTAATCCTGAAGAAGTAAACTAAGAAATAAAATGCTTGTGATGCATGTTTAACTGTACATTTTTAGAAACAAAAAGATATTCTGCTGCAAATATGTAATTTATTGGTCCCCTGCACTGGTGCTTGAAGACATTTAACCTTATTTAACCTGCGTTAAATACTGCATTGCCTAGTATAGCTTCCTTTTCTCTAAGGCTACTTTATATTTTGACCTCACCACATTTTATACATGGAGGTTGTATTTGTACTGTACAACATTTATTCGACAACTATACTCACTCTGCTTTCGACATAATAGCACCAGTTCTGTTCCAAGTCTTAAAGTTGGTTGTTTCTTTATACTCGTATTTTTTCCCGACAACCATGAACGCATCGCAGCGCTAAGGCGTACGCTTGTTCGAGTCGTTGGGAAGCAAGTCACCGTGAAGTCATTAGGCAGATCCACAAAACACACAGTTTGTTGGAGTGTACAGTCAATTAACCCCCTCACGGATACGATTGGACCTTTTCTTGTACCAGACCCATGTTTGTGTTGTTGTTTTGTTTTACACAAACTCAGAAAGAAGGTGGGAAAATGCACCTAAACCCGTCTCCACCGCCCTTTACGCACAACACACGTGTCCATACGAAAACTGCGCGTGTGGTTTCTTGCTCTGAGTGCAGTTTTCCACTGCTCTATTTGCGTTTTCTTCTTTTTTCCTTTTTTTCCCCCCCAAGCATTATAATTTCAGCTTATCACATCGAGAGTAAGAGTTTTTTTTTTGTCCGCGTCGTGTCTGTTGTCACAACCCACGTGGTTCAACGTTACAGCGTCTGTTTCAGAGTGTGTGGTTGATTATATAATAGAAGTTCAAGTGTGTGTGTTTCGGGGGTGGGGGTACGTCTGAGAGCCAAAGGGAGAATAATGAAGCTTCATGACTCAACTGTACAGCAAGTAGATACAAACGGTGTTTTCTAAGCGCCAAACCCAAATTTAGAAGTTTGAAGAATGAGGCATAAAACAAAACTGTACGTCTCTTGCATCAGAAACCAAATTTACTCAAAACCCTATTTATATAGCACCTTTCCTACAGATGAATGCATTTCAAACTGCTTAACAGATGATTCAAAATTGGTAGAAAGGCTTATCAAGCAAAGACTTGTCGACTAAACAAAAGTATTTAAAATAAAATCATAATATTAATAGAGAAGTTGACAACAAGGCACATGAAACGAGGGCAATAACACATAAGAGCATGAGACTTTGGGTCAGTGAGACCAATGCAAACAAATAAAACGATTAAAAAAACACAGTAAAATTAACTCAATTAGAAATGATGATAAAACGTTAATATGACAAAGAGAATAAGAAAGTAAAAGATCAAATAAATGATATGTACATAGATAAATCCAGTTAGTGAATAGCACACATCAGATATTTGAATCCAAAGACCAGGCGAAAAAAGTTGGGTTTCTGATGTTCCAACCGCTCGGAGCATAAACACTAAAAGTTTCTTCTCCGACACTTGGGAACAACAAAAAGATTCGAGTCAGAGGATCTGAGAGCAGGGACCGGTTCACACACTGGAAGCATGTCAGACAAGTTTGCTGGTGCAAGACCATGAAATGTGGGAATTATCAGATCTGCTTCACATTCACATTCAGGTGACACTGAGGTGGATTTGCTCCAGTCGTCAGATGCTTGTTTAAGCAGGTGAATACAAGTGAAAGTAGCACAAATGTTATTCTAAGCAAAGAGTCAATTTCTCAATGTGGAGCTTTGTCGACGCCAGACTGAAGGAAAAGCTGATTTAGAACACTGGAAACAAAAACATGGGCACAATAGTGAAAAAAATCTTTCAAAAAGTTTAGGGACATTAGGAAATTCATACGGTACAACAACGACATTATAAAGGCCACGTTCAGTGATTTGGGACTTGCTTCTGTTGTTCTAGTTTGGGTTGTACATGTACATAAATGCCAGTAAACTTCCCATGACCCCATATTAAAATATCTCTCTACTTCTGCCTGAAAAATTCCTCCAGATGAAATCACCTAGAGGAAACTTCAGTTCACATTATGTCATGTTGTTGCTCAGACTATAGAGTTTGTAATCATGGTCAACCGGCTTTTGCAAAGCTCCCCCAGATGACATCATCTGAAGCCCTAATGATGAAAAACTCCTCTGGGTGATGTCGACTGGAGGAGTTTTTCAGCTAGAAGCAAAGACATATTTTAATATAGGGGAGTCAGAGGAAACATTGATACTAAAGCCATAGAGAGCAAGTTTGAATTTGCTGAAGTTGCCCTGTAAATACCACAATTAAAAAAAGCCTATGTGGCCACAACTTCCAGCACAAAAGCATAAACAGAAATATTGTAACTTAATCATAGAAACATGTTTCTATATTTCCGCTCTACATGTTTTGTGGACCTCGAAACCAATGTAAAGATTTGGGAATTGGGGTAACATGCTCTGTTCACTCTGAATGAGCTGCAGCTGGATAATGGTCGCATTAGGAGGTGTAATCCAGAGACTGGGACAGTAGTCCACCCACCTAGAAAGTATCGACTCAATGGACATCAAGCCACACCAAGATGTCGGACCTAGGGCAGTGCACACTTTGCGGAAACCGAGTTGGAAAATGAGCAGCTTGACCAGACAGAGCAAAAGAAACAAGGCCAAGGAGACAGTACTGTGCAAGTACATCATTCTGTCACTCACAAGATCTGATCTGAGGACAGACATTAGAAAGACCCAGTGTTAAAGCATTAATTGCTGGATTCCTCATGTGTCTATGACTAATGTCTGAAAAATGCAAATTGTGACCTGCACGTACTTTCTCACAGCGCTCTGCAAATGTCAACGTTATTATCATGAAGGGGCGTAACAGTGGCTGCTGCTCCTCTGGGCTTGAGTGACAGGCATGTCCGGGGTGTCGCAAGAGGAGAAGCTGTCGGAGCGTTTTATATTAGACCCACAAATTCTTTTTTTAAATTTTTTTTATTTTCACACACCTGCAAATCTTCCTCACGCCCGAGCTGCTCTAACAAGTGTTGCTGAGTCATGAGAAGACCAGGGGAAAAAGGTCGGCACTCGATACTGCTGGCACTCTGCCTGCACAGCAGATATTATTGTACATGCAAATCTATAAATATGACGTGCTGTTAGTGGCACACGCTTGTACTCAGTTTCCACCTGCACATTTGGATGTTCACGTTTCAAAAATAACTAAATGCTTCATAAGTGCGCGTTTAGACGTGAATATTGCGTTAATCTGCTGGTTACTTCTCGTTGCAGTGCTGTTTAATCCTGTGGCAGCAGCAAAGTCCCCCGTACCCCACAGATAATGACCATAATCCCCCCCCCTGAATGGGGTGTGGTGGACAAGACTAAATTGGCCGCCCTCCTTTGGCTGCTGCAAAGCTTCTGGCTGTTACTCACACTTTAGTCACATGACCGCCAGACATCTGAGAAGAGCAAACTGTCAAATGTCATGTCAAGACAAATGACACCCCCTCTTTAAAGGTCCATCGCCACAGACTTTGTAAGGCTGCATTCACATTACTGACCTTAATGTCCAATTCACAAATAACCAACATTAAAATATATAAAGTGATTTAGAGTTTATTATATTTTAGGTACTAGCATTTTTCTAGCTTGCTAATGTATTCAGCGTGTTTTAGGGCTGTATTAGCATTCTGATGGGCCATTCCATTCCGTAGCATCAGTGCTACGTGGCATTAGCATAACAGTGCAGTGAGAAACGACTGGGGTCAGATCATCTGTATGAGGAGAGGTTTGACTTTAAGTGCCTTGAGATGACCTTGTTGTGAATTGAACGAACATTTAGAAGATAATGAAGAGGACATAAGCATAGACCCTTGTAATACTGTGTGTTTTTGAACAAGCTTCCTGTCAAGTTGGACTCAAACTGAAGAAGATGGGTTCAGAAAAGGGGGCCGGGCATTACCCTTTGTTAGAGCCGATTTTTGTATTTGTTATTAATTAATTTATGTATTTAAAGAGTTAAGTTGTTGAAAGAATACAAACAATTTCCGATAACATATGAATTACAAAGAGGTTTGGTGTGATGATGCTATGATGAAAGAGGTGGGTTTTTTCTTAGTTTTCTTAGGTAGGAAGCATCAGTACAGAGCACTTACACATTTATGATGTCATGGTTTTGTTTTGTGTGTTAAAAGTGAACACAGTCCAAATGGGAGATACACAAACTGTGTAATGCTTCTCCAACTTGTTTGTTATTGGATTAGATTTCTCTGCAATCATTTTTTATTATTTTCCAATGTTATGTCCCATCTGAACAGACAATCTCTGTGATGGGTTTTGTCAGGAAATTGTGTTTATGGTCGCACGTGAAAAACAAATCATGACACATCAGTGTCCGACTCATAGTGACAATACCTTCTAATCCCCCTGTTCTGCATCCTTCTCTCTGTTCTCTCTCCGTCTCTGTGTTTTGTATGTGTATTTAATTGAAACTCTTCATAGAACCCACAGTTTCATTTTCACTCTTCGGGTTTTATACATATTAAACAAATGAAACTGATGTCAGCTTGTGGATTTTTTGCCTATTTCCCACTAACACATACTAGTCATATCAATGTGTTTCCAAAAAAACTCCTAACTGCCCCTTTAAATTTGGAACTCTGAGGCATCCGCGGTGCAGATTTCAGAGACGAGGTCTGTCTCTAGCAGAAAAACGCGTAAAAATGTAGAACAAGGTTGAAAATGCAAACTCAATTACAGGTAAACACATCCGAAAGAAGCTGACCGCGTTCGTTAACATTAAGCTGCAGGACCTCGGCGATTTGGTGAAACATGTTTCTCCTCTAATTTCCTGGAATGTTACAAATGTGCTTTAAACAGCTGGTTGTGTATTGAACCTTTGTCACAGTTGTGTGTGTTTTTTGCTGTTACAGTCGATCTTCTGTGCACAGACTTAAGCAACACATTTGACCTCTGTTATCACCTGTGTGTGTCCGCAGCAGAGGCTGGTAAATAGCACAGTGGGGTGTGTCTGTGGCGCGTCTGATCTTTTCATTGCAAACACACCGGGATTGTTTTTGTGTAACAGTAAGACCCCCTCTGTCTTCGTCAGGGAGACACAAACACGTTTGAATGTGCGAGCGGTGAGGTGTGTCATCGTCACACCACCCTCTGTCTGTCACACAGACCCCATTATCTCGTACACACACCAAAGCCTCTGCAGCCACAGTCTCCAGTAGGAACTGACATGTAGACACACACCCTCCCCTGCCTGCCCACAGTGGCCCCTCACTGTAAACAGGCTGATATTTCATTCAGCGGCAGCGGCCCATTCTTTGCGGCCGATGACACTGGTGACATGTAAAGCTCTCTGGCATTGTTCACTTTTCTGGAGCTCTTTAGCAGTGTAATCAGCAGTGAAATGGCAATGGGCCACCAGGATGAAAACACAAGTCAGCAGCTGGTCAGCAAATCACAGCTGAAAGCCGCTAAATGGTGGATTTGCCCTGTAAGCAAGACACGCTCTTTGTGTGTGTGGGGGGGGTTTATGGACCCAAAGCCTGAGAGCACAGAGTTGGATGGAGACTTATTTCATAACCATTACTATCACCTTTATTAATTTACTAGAACTTTGACTACGTTAAATTAAATGCATTTAATCAGATAAAGTCAAATACTTTTACTCCACTACACTGATGTATTGTGAAAAAATATCCACTTCCTCCTGACTTGTTCTCTTTTGGTTCAGATCTTATACAAAATTCAGAACTTATAGATGAACAAGTGTAGGCTGTGTGGAGAAGGTGTTCACTCCTTTACTTACTACGTCTGACCCACTACCAAACTGAAATACATGAGTGTGTGTGTGTGTGAAGGTTACAGAGCCATTTCTGAGGCTCCACTGTGAAGGATAATGTCTACCACTTGTATTGGAGTACTTTTTAAAGTACTTTTTAGTTTTTTTTAGTTTTTGTGCTTCTACCACTTCTGATCTATTTACACCATATGTCTCATCGGGAGGGTGGATGAACTGGAATTTACTAAACAAACCCTCAAAAGGTGCAATAAATCTTAGACACATGTAGTCAGACCTCACATTTCAGTTGGGTACAATTGTAATCAGACAAATGACACTTTTCGAAGCAGATCTCAGTTAAAATGACTGAACACGAGCCAAATATGTGCCAAACTAAATACAGCACATTTGGATTTTTATCCACCCTTATCTAGACAGCTTATCCAGGTGGAGGTCGCTGCGAGACTGGACTGGTTCTGTCACTGGGCAGCAGTTGGAATAACCAAGGACAAAACAAAAGCACAGTTCGTGTTCACATTCACCAATCAACCTGATCTGCTGGAGGAAGCCAATGCAGACACAGGGGACAAATGTCAATGGGTTCAAACAGATGGCCTTCTAGCCGTGCTAAGCCCTTCACCGCTGGTACAACTCATTTCTGTTTCTCGTTCAGTTACAAGCTGCCATGCTGACAAGAAAAAAAAAAAAAAAAAAAAAAAAAAAATTCAAAATGAAACCACATGTGTAGATAATAAGAGGTATTCATATAACAGATTTTAATGTCAGGAATTTTTTAAAAATGAAAAAGATTATTGGTTTCAAACTAAATGTACGAATGTACAAAAGTCATGTAACCTGACAGAACCACCACCCGCAGACCTCTGACCTCGAACAAAAGGAGACAAGATTAAAAGTGTTTTAAAATTAATTCTTCATGCAAGAGATTATTTGTTCAAATTTATTAATGAAAAAAAAAACTTTTTATAGACTGGAAACAATCTGTTCACATAATCTGTGACGTCACAAACATGACAAAGTATCCAAAAGGAAATAAAAATACAAAAGTGATTAAAATGTACACGGTTAAACATGTAGCCGCCAATGTTATCAAGGTAAAAAGTCCACGTGTTCAAACTTGCTGAATCTGAGAAACTGTGACGTAAAACAGACAAAAAGTCACCATGTGGCAACTTTACCTTCCACCTAGTGGCAGCACGCGGCATCTCTTTGCAGCGCAACTGAAAAAAAATTATCGACCAGAATGAATGGAACTGTAGAACATATTAAAAGTATTTATTCATTTATTGTGGGCTCAAAAAACAAACAAACAAAAACAAACAAACAAAAAAAAAACATTCCCAGCTGTGGTTCTTGTTATATTAAACAAAAGTCACGTAACCTGACAGAACCGCCATCCACTGACCTCTGATCTGGAACAAAACGAGACAATATTAAAAGTGTTTGGCGGCACCATCACGTGTCAGATCTGTTGTGAAGGTTTTGGGCACGTTTCTCGTGGTTGGGACCAGACGGCCTCACGCTCAGTCTTGTCTTTAGTATTTCATTTAGCTCCCTCCACTCACCAGTACGCAGCCGGTCTCTCGCACTCAGAGCGGGCTGGAGTATCAGGGTGGGGTGTGCCAAACCTGAGACCAGCTGATAGGGCTGCAGGAGACACTGACCCTGATAGAGGAGAGAAACCAGTTTGTAATCAGCAGCTGGACGCACAGGGCAGCATACAGCTAAATACTGAGAACGTGACACTGGATTTACTGGAGTAAATTTTAAGTTTGTTATATATATTTTTTTTAATTTTTAAGTCCTCAAATCAATTTCTATAGAGTGACAGTTAAATTTGATGTGCGCTGAAGAAACTGACCTATTTCAATGAGTCGAACGTATCAGATGAAACAGCCGCGTGCCTCCATCTAGTGGCCACGTGTGCGTACGAACGCGAGCCCAGGCCACGTTTTTCTTGGTATCGTCGCTCCAAACGCCATTACAACAAAATGGCAGTTCTGAAATTTTCTTGTATTAGACAGATATAGAAACAATTCACACTCCACATAAGAAAGTCGTCATAACTGCAAGGACGACTCGTAATTTCGGCATATATTTCATTCACCAATGTAAACTCCAATTCATTAATCAGTCCACTTTCTAATTGGTCCACCCTGCTCCCCACTGCACATATGACTGGCGTGGGTTTCTAACAAATGTTACTAAAGTACCCGACATTTGGTTAAGTGCATCTTTGCCGACTTAAATAACAATTCAACAACAATCATAACAATAACGACACAAGTGGATTTTACTTTGTTGTGCAAAGACACGTGATGTCTTTCAACCAATGTACAAACTTTGTGTGTTGTCATGCGGGGATTTGGTTTCTGCGCTTAAAGGCTCATGTTTCTGTAATATAAAAGAACAATGAAAAAAAAAAAAAAGGTTTCCGCTTGGCCAAGGATTATTTCACAATACCCCCCCCCCCCCCTCCCTACTTGTTCATATGATTAATTAACGCAATTTCCACCTTGTTTCCGGACATAAACCCTGCATTTAAAGGCAGTTTATCTTCCTACAGGTAAAGTGGTGTCCCACACGCGCGCACACACACACACACACACACACATCTGCATCCTGTTGGGACAGGCTGAGTATGTCCCTGTGGGCGGTGTTGGTTGGAAACACGAACATCTGTCTTCACTGGACGCTTCCCTCCCGTCTGCAGGGATCCTCCAGCTGACACCCTCCTCTCCTCGTACCGAGCTGCTGACATGGATTTAAGTGGGAAAATCGCCGTGGTGACCGGAGCAGCGATGGGAATAGGAAAAGCCATAACGGAGAAACTTCTGCAAAACGGTGCCACGGTAAATGTTCCATTTACAGATTACGGGGAAGCACGAGGAAGTTCCTACGTATTAACAAGCTGGCGTTAAAACTCGGAGATGTAAACACGCGCGCGCACACTTAAAGGTGGTAGAAGGCCGCAAAGTCAGTACAATGGCATTAAAATTGATTGGGCGGATCGTGAGAGAACGGGCCCCCCTC
Source organism: Channa argus (assembly GCF_033026475.1). Taxonomy (NCBI): domain Eukaryota; kingdom Metazoa; phylum Chordata; class Actinopteri; order Anabantiformes; family Channidae; genus Channa; species Channa argus. The sequence continues at coordinate 10,847,784 of NC_090218.1, forward strand.
CCCACCCATCCATCTTCTTTTTCCTAGTATTGTAGACATTTACATTTTTTATTCTATTTGTGTCATTTTGTGTCTGTTTTCCTCGACTTGCTTTAGAAACTCTGTCAGTTTTTGTGTCTGCGGCCATTTGATGCCTGTGTTCGCTCATTCTGTGTTGTTTATTCTTGTTTTGTGTTTATTTTTGGACATTTGCTTTGTATTTTGGTCATTTTGTGTCTGTATGTTCTTATTTTGTCTGCTTTTAAATTGACTGTGGACCTATTATCTGTGCTCACTAAACTCCTGGAACATCTTGGCTAATTGAAGTACTTTGAAATCACCTGTATTTCCTTAGGCTATTAGCTCTTACATCTGAATATCAGCCCAGGTTTAGGAAAGTACTGCAACAAAGATGGTAACTCTGGATAATAAGAGATATTTATACGTACATGAGAGTAAGACTTGGTTGCTACACATTTCTTTTGAACTCACTGCTGTAAGAAGTGGGGGACTATGCACAGCCCTGGTTTTGGGCAAAATGTACTGCAAGTTTTAGTTAAAACACATATGACACTTCCACAGTCCTTTGAATTCCTTAGTCAGTTAGTAGTTTAATATCCTCTTTAGCTTTAGAGGTAATGTTAGTTAAACTCTATGTCAAAGATCAGCGGCTCTCTGCTTGTCCCATCAAGGGTCGGCACAGCAGATTGGGTTCCGGACAAGTTTTTTTTTTTTTTTTTAATGCCGGATGCCCTTCCTTCTTCAACTCTCCCATTTTGTCCGGGTTCTGGACTGGCACCGGGGTGGGCCTTAGGGGCTGGGTGGGGCTGCACCTGGTCCACTGAACCACCAGGCCCCCACTTACACCTCTATGCAATGCGATATAATTCCACAGCACCACAAGCTACAGCAGAAAAATAAAAAACAAATGCCAGATGTTTGTAACATTTTATGATCTGAAGTTATACTCTAAAAAAAAACCTGATTTCCTTTCACCTGTGCAGGTGGTCCTCTTGGATGTGAATGAAACTGCAGCAAAGACTTTAATGGAAGACCTCAGTAAACAGTACGGACAAGACAGGACTTTGTTCCTCAGCTGTAATGTCGAGTCAGAGGAGCAGATCAAAGGTACATACACATAGAAATGTGAACATCGTTGTCTAATTGTTGTCACTGTATGTCTGTACTGATACCAGGAAGCCCACAGACATGGGGACATTTTGTCTTGAACCTGTCAGCTGGTGGACCACGCACTTACAGATTAATTTAGCATGTAATTGTTTTTACGACACCAAATGAAAAGGTAACATGTTTCCCCGCTGTCCAGCTGCCTTTCAGAAAACTGTGGAAACCTTTGGAGGAATCGACATCCTGTGCAACAACGCCGGCATCTTGAACGAGAGCGACTGGGAGAAAACCGTCTCCATAAACCTGGTGAGACCTAAAAAGAACAACACAAAGCTGTATCTTATAATAATTAATATAATAATTTAATTTGCAATAATCAAATTTGCAGTTTGTGCTAAAGTAAAGTGAAGCGGTCACATTTTCATTTTTTGGTTCCAGATAATTATCTATAAGTATAGTTACAAAATGTAATGATGGCTTAAAAAAAAAACATCAAGCTAAGTTGTTTTCTACCTTCTCTTCACTGTCCTGCTAATATTCTCACAGCTTTATGTCACTTCAGCCAAAATAAACCGTTTTCATTCCGTGCTGTAGCTGGGTGTTATCAGGGGGACTTACCTGGCCCTGAAACACATGAACAAGACGTCTGGAGGTCGGGGAGGGGTCATCGTCAACACAGCATCCATGGCAGGTAAAGGCAACGCTGTTGAGACACGTTTATATCCTTCTTATGAAATATGTTCAGAATCACTGTTTGGCTCAGTTATCAGATTGTTTTTCAGGAGCACAAATCTTTCTCATCTATGACTTCCAACATTCCTCGTGTTTATAGATTAGTAAAGTATTTCTATCTTCTTTTTTTTTTACATACATATGCTTACAAACCAGAAATAGCTGTTTATAAAGGATCTTCAGCTATTAACACGTTTTATAAAAAGATTTCAAGATGTTTAATAATTCACTGTACTGCAGTTGATTACGGTTTTGGCCTGTGTCAGCACACAGAAATAAAAGTGTAACAAATGCCAACATGTCTCAACAGGGTTGAAAACTGTTACTAGAATGCAATGCATCATGTAAAAAGGAATTTGTTGTGTCAGTTCGTATTTTAACCCTAATGTTGGCTAATATGAGGCACTTTCTGCAGGTCTCGGCCCTCTAATAAGCTGTCCTGTCTACACGGCCACCAAGCACGGAGTGGTGGGCTTCACCCGAGCCATGTCGGTGAGGACGCTTCTCTTATGACAGAAGCCACCAAGATAATATTACATAAGAAAATAAGACGGAACTAAATTGTTTTGCCAGTTGCGTATGCATGCAAGTCTGGAAATCACTGCACACAAACAAGACCTAATCCGACTTGTTAATAGTCGGCGACCTGTCATCAGTTCAGTGAAACTCAAGCCAACAGTTCTAGTTGGTATTTCGCCGTGACTTCTGTTCTCGGGAGATTCAAACGCTGTGTGTCGCCTTCATTAACGTCCACATGTCGAGGTCTCACGTGGACATGTTGTAGAGGAACCTTTAGTTCCTCTAGAGGTAAAATAAATGCTGTTATAGAGATTTGTATTGTGTGTGTCAACGTCAGTGGCAACGTACTGTAGCATAACAACATGCATGTCCCAGTTGTGTCCGTCACTTTTCTGTGCCCCCCCCCCAAGAAACATTACAAATGCCTGCTGTTGATATTAAAGATATATCCAGTTTTTTTTTCTTGTTTTGTTGCTCCTGTGTTGTCAAATCAGTTGTTTTCCTAATTGCTGTTTGGTCCATTTGCATTCGTTTTATTTTGATTTTTTTAGATAATCTCGTAACGTAGCTTCTCCACGCTTTGATTTTTCCACCTGATAGAGGACACAAACATTCAGTTCACATAGTTTTGACAATGGTCTGTGACTGTGTGAATGTAACAGAGACGAGAAATCATGTTGGGACTTTTTCCTGGGGTTTTTCCACGAACTGCTCAAGACTAACTATGTGTGTCTTTTACTAGGGCGCCTCCACTGCATTGGGATACGGTGTTCGATTCAACGTCATTTGCCCAGGTTTTGTGCAAACTGAGCTCCTCTCTGATCCCAACTCAAAAATGGGACAATTCTCCCACCTTGTTGATGTAATCGAACAAATGATGATCAAAGATGGGACATTAAAGTGAGTCTGCGCTTGTGTCCTGTTGTTAAAGTGAACTAAGCCTCACAAAAGTCTACATTTGGTTCATTTCCAGTGTTTAGCGACATGTCATAGAAAACATGGTAAATGATACCGTCTGCATGCGTGTTCATGGATGTCTCTGTATCCATTTGTCTCAGCGCGACTGAAGTAGCCGACTCTGTCCTGGAGATGGTGACGGACGAAACGAAGAATGGAGCGGCTCTCATGATTTTCTCCAAAGGAAAGCAATACATAACTTTTCCATCAATGTAGATGCTTCTGCCACTGAAAAGTCATTGTCCTGTACCAACTAACGATGTCCTGATACCACTTTTTTTTTCCAAACTGAGTAAACACTCCCTTCCAAAAGTATTGGAACACTGCGGCCAATTCCTTTATTTTTGCTGTAGACTGAAAACATTTGGGTTTTACATCAAATGATGAATTTGAGATAAGACCAAAAAGTATTTGAACAGAAAATTCTATTTGAGTAATTGCTAATACCCAGTAGCAATAGTAGTGCTAAAGTTTGCTGAACAGTAAAATCTTTGTCCATCCATTGCACCGTTAAGGTGATGAGAGACTTTGGCAGACACTGCTGGTCCGAATAGTACTGGGGACACTAGTGAAGACTAAGACTTTCAAAGACTGGACAGTTCACAACTAAGCACTGTTTCCACAGGCTGTCACAGATCTTTAGTTCTTTCTGCACAATGAGTTTCAGCTAAAATATGATGTAAGGTCTAAGCTGTCGGCTTTGTCCACGGTATTTGGAGCACTAATAATAATTTGCATGTTCTCTTGGTCTTCATTCATTTAGTATACAGTATAATGCTTATTAGTTAGAAATGATTAAATGCTTATTTATCATCAATGCTTTTGGTATATTGTAAATGGCCACTTACATAACGCTTTAAAAAGTTGCTTCTCATTGGGTGCTCACCTGAGTAACTGGGAAAAACTTGGGGTTCAGCGTCTTTGCCCAAGGACACATCGACACAAAGCCAGGAGGGGCCCAGAATTGAACTCCTGACCCTGTGGTCCGCGGAAGACTGCGTTACGGCCCCATTGTTTTTGCTGCTCTGGAAAATATGAACCAGAATGTCACCAGTTTTAAACATGGATTAGAAGATTAGATTACTATCACTGAGTTTTTTATGCTTTTTAACTGGTGAACGTGTGCAGTAAATATCTGGTCTTTTTTAAAAATGATTATTGCTTTATGCAATTCTGGTTTGTAGTTAATAAAATACTCATGGTGTGCAGCTCTTGCTTCAGGTGTTTATTTCTACGCTACATTAGGTGCGATTGCCTGAAAGTGTGTGGGTTTTATTGGCAAATGGAACTAACATAAATTACCCTGTAGACGTCTAAATAAGCAGGTCACTACACCCACGGATTCTTTTTTACTTCAGACAGTTCCGGGATCAGCTGTGTGCGTCTGCCCCTTTTGCCCTTTCTCTCCCTCTGCAAGGTCACGGCACTGCGACATTAACGCACACAAAAGAAATAAAAGTCAGAAAGCATCATTTTCTGTCACTATACAGTTCAAATCTGTGAACCAGACTCAAAATAGTTTGAGGTGGAGCAGAAATCACGTTACTCTGTTGCTGCTGCACGTATTCATGGACTTTCACTTACCAGGTTTCTTAAGTGCATGTAAACACAAGCTATGTTTGAGATCACCATGAATCACTTCATAGATATGGTTCAGAGCCCCCCCCCATCTCTGCCTTCTCACTAAGCCTTTGCCAAGTCACGTCTCGTCTGTAATTCATTCATGGCCGGAGCACAACGCCTGAAGAATGTAAAGTCTGTGACTGTATAAACAGACTATGGACTTTTTCAACACACAGGTTGCTAAAATGTCAAAACGCCGTTTCACTGTCTTTCTGCCTGTCCTTCATTCTGAAATGTGAGGTGTGATTTGGCTATTTTAACCTATAAAGTGAAGTATGCCACTTCTTCACCTACCTGTTCTGACATGATGGGTATTTTGCTGTGGGCGGAGAATTACTTCAAGAACGCACTACCAACTAAATGGTACATTTTCTTACTTCGTCTGCAGGGATCCTCCAGCTGACACCCTCCTCTCCTCGTACCGAGCTGCTCAGATGGCTTTAAGTGGGAAAATCGCGGTAGTGACCGGAGCAGCAATGGGAATAGGTGCAGCAATAGCGAGGACTTTTTTAGAGAACGGTGCCAAGGTAAAGTTTTGTCTGTTATTGTGACTACACGTTACAGCTTACAGGACATTTTTGCAAACATTACACACATGCATTTAAGGGGAAGTCAGTGTATGGACATAAACAAGTCACAGCCGAATAATGGGATGTGTCATTTTTCAACGTTCACCAGTTAGACAGGCTGCTCACTAAACATACTGTGTGTTGAAGGTACTTGCAGCTGCTGGACTGTATTTTCCTGAGCGCAAAACATAAAGCTGAGGTCTGTTATTTGACCAAAAATGTCTGCCAATGCATAAATGTTGGACCACATCCCCGGATTAGTTTGAGATGTACAGTTACACTTATTAAAGTTAAACTGTGGAGAAAACTTAGATTCAAAATACTCGCGTCAACAACAGTGAGATGGTAAAACCCCCCTGCGGGCAATAACACTGTACATATAATAATATTCAAGTCAATCACCAGCCCTTAACCCAACTGAACACGCATTACACCTGCCATCTGATAAACTGATGCAGTGCATAATTGGGGGTCTTTCACCTGTGCAGGTGGTCCTCTTGGATGTGAACGAAACTGCAGCAAAGTCTCTGATGGATGACCTCAGGGAACAGTACGGAAAAGAAAAGACTCTGTTCCTGGTCTGCAATGTTGAGTCAGAGGAGCAGATCAAAGGTAACAAGTTTGTACATGAAGTGCCCTCATTGACATGCTTGCTCCTCACATTACCCGTGACCCCGACACTCCCCGATTAGTTACAAGTGTACAGTTACGCTTATTACATTCAAATTGTGCAGAAAGATGGAAAAACACCTTGAGGCCGTAATGTAATAACAACAAACCAATTGCTTGTCAAGTTTTTGTCAGTTGATATTTGTCACAGTATAAACGTCTGCTTATCTGCTCATTACTTTGTTTATGACCGACTGGAGTTTGAAACTGGTAGTTTTTATGGTGCCACATTTGCAAATTCTGCAGCTGGGCTGAACATATGTGAGGGAGAGAGCAACGTGGTTGTGAAATGAGAAGTTAAATTGTGTTTCCCTGCTGTTTTCCTGTTGTTGTCACTGTATGTCTGTACTGATACCAGGAAGCCCACAGACATGGGGACATTTTGTGTTGAACCTGTCAGCTGGTGGACCACGCACTTGCAGATTAATTTAGCATGTAATTGATTTTACGACACCAAATGAAAAGGTAACATGTTTCCCCGCTGTCCAGCTGCCTTTCAGAAAACTGTGGAAACCTTTGGAAGAATCACATCCTGTGCAACAACGCCGGCATCGTGAACGAGAGCGACTGGGAGAAAACCGTCTCCATAAACCTGGTGAGACTTAGCAATAACTGATCAGTGCCACAAAACCACATCCCCTTTTCTGCAACCCACACACCTACCAGAACACCAATTAGTATCTGTCATATCAACTGTTAGCCATTCGTTAGCAGCATGTTGCCTGAGCCACTGAACATTTCAAGTAATTTCTTTTGCTGCCTTTATTTAAAAAAAAAAAAAAAACCTACCCTGAGCATCACTGAATTCAACCAGTCAAACATCCTCAATAACCTTAACTTAGCTAGATTATGTTACCAAATGTGACCCAGAAAGTAGGCGTCTAACTGGCCAGATGCTCCAAACACTTTTTTTTTGAGCAAACAAGTCGTCCTGTGCTGGTGTATTGTGAAGCTACACTGTGGTACTTTTGATTTCAGACTTAAAGAACAGCACTGTCGGTGCACAGATATTTGCCTCTAAATTTAAAAAAGAGATATTTTTTTTAACACATTCTGCTTCATTCTCATCTATTGTAATTCTACAAAGTGTTGAAGAGCAGGGAAGTTGCAGGTCGTAGCTTTAAATTGCCTCAGCAAAAATAAATGATATTCCTTCTTTGTTGTTGTAGCTGGGTGTTATCAGGGGGACTTACCTGGCCGTGGAGCACATGAACAAGTTGGCTGGAGGATGGGGAGGGGTCATCGTCAACACAGCATCCATGGCAGGTAAAGCCTGGAATCAGCAATTAAAATACTACAGCATTTAAACATTTCTGTTGTTTACACAATTTGCACTCTAGAAAATGTAATTTCTACAAATTGGTAGAAAAATAGCAGATGAGCATCAGGTTTGCACAGAGCTGATAACATGAATCATTATGCATGGTTCAAAATATTCCTCTTTCCTGTCCCCACCATTGGCAAAGGACAACCTGGCCGCTCCTCTGGATGTGCCCCTGATCAGAGAAGGTCCAAAACTTTAAAACCATTTCCACTGGCTCCGGGTTTGAAACCGGAAACTCAATTAGAGTGTGGGCTCAGGTTGCCAAAGGTTGACAGTGCTATATACACACTGACTTCTGCCACACAAAGGAATCAGACAGAATGATTCAGAAATAACTAAATTCTGTTTTTATAAACCATTAGAACATAATCTCAGCTCAGAGAAGGATACAAATGCTGCCCTGTCTCAACATGATCATATAATTAAGCAAATTGCTGCATCAACAAGAGATGACGAAGGAAAGTATTTAGCATGTTAGGTAACTGTTGGCACATATTTTAAGGCTAATATTGATTAATATTATACACATTCTTCAGGTCTCACGCCCTTTACAAGCTGTCCTGTCTACACAGCCACCAAGCATGGTGTGGTCGGCTTCACTCGAGCCATGGCGGTAAACAAGTTATTCTAAAAAAAAAAAAAAGAAGTTCTCACTTTCAGTTTCCAGTTTCTCTTGTTACAGTGTTTTTCTAAATGTTGCCCATCTGCATGTATTTGTTTGCATCGCTGCGTGTTGAGCTTTCTTAGCCACACTAGTACTAATTCTAAAGTTAGATAACGTAGCATGGCTTCACCTGCCTGAAAGAAAAACAAAGATTCAGCTGATGCAGCTTTAATGTGTGAACATAATATTAAGGCCTTTTCCTTTTCATGCTTGTTGTATACGAAGGGCTGAAAGCCTGTGTGTGTCTTTAACCAGGCTGCTTCTGCTGCATCAGGATACGGTGTTCGGTGCAATGCCATTTGCCCAGATTTTGTACAAACTAACCTTCTATGTAACTTCAAATCCAAACTGGGACAGTTCTCCCATCTGGATGATGAAACCAACCAGAAGAGGAAAAACACCGGCCTGTTAACGTGAGTCCGTTTAGTTCTGTGAAATCATTTCCACTATTTGTTCTGCACCATCATTTTATACGTGCTGAAGAACATTGTGATGACGCCGTACCTTTTGGTTTCAGCGTGTCTGATGTGGCCAAGTCCGTCCTTGAGCTGGTGATGGATGAGACAAAGAATGGAGAGGCCCTCGTGATCCATAAACAAGGAAAACTATATATGAATTTCCCTTCGATGCAGTAGCTCTTGCTAGTGGGAAACCATTGCTGGAGTTACAGAGGCAGATTGTGTCAGTTCTTCAATGGGCAAAATGTTACATTCAAATTATTTTCACTTAAAATGTAAAAGTGAAAAACGTCCTGTTCAACCAATGGTGCGCACGTGCCCACCCACACACACACACACACACACACACACACACACACACACAGTGACGTCTGATTGTACTTGTGTGTCAATATCGAAAACACCTCCAGTGTATCAATAAAAAAACGTCAACATCCAGGATTAAGGGGTTTTATTTTCTTGCAAGAGAGAAATACACCAACAGCTTCTCAAGCCTCCACTCAGTGCAGTTTTAAAGGCTTCACCTGTCACACATAAATTTATATCCTTCTGTTGCTGGGCAGAAAACACTCTTCAGCCTCTAAGCTGCTGCTTCCAGTTTTTCTCCTTTTATGGTCCCTTTTCCGGTGCACGTTAAGCACATAGGAATCTGGCATAACTTTGCTGTGTGGGCAGGTTACTGTGGAGCTGACGTCGAGCACTTCTGCAAACACTTATCACGACAAAACATGACGTGAAACCGAGTTTCACTATCCCCCTCAAAGCATCCTTCACAAGCACAATAAGCACAGTTTACCACCGTACTAGACCAAACATAAGATTTGATTTTCCATCACATTGTGATGACACTCACCTACATAAAGAGCATCCTCATCATTTTCAACCGGAACAGGGACCTGCTCTGCTGGTGAAATGAAAAAGGGCTCATTGCTGCACAATGTTTGTTCACCTCTCTTTGTTGTTTGACTTTGAATTGTAGGATGTATTTGACATAGACATTACAATCACCAGACCTGTGAAAAGGACCAGCTCTCCTACCAGAAGCCCTGCTACAGCAACGTAGACCAGCTGCTCACCAGGCACTAGAGATGAATGTTCAAAGAACTACAAAACTTCCACTGTAACAATACTTGAAGCCTGATGTGGAACTAGTGTGAATTACTCTGAGACCACAGTACTAAGGAAATGTAATAACATACTTTAATGCGCCATGTATGTTCCACCAAGTGGAAATGGCACCAGAACGGCAAATCCAATTACAAACTATGTCCACCTGCATTTTTAAAACAAGCAGGAGGCACCTGTTTTTATTCAGGGTGATATTCACCATTTTTCTTTGGATAAACTGCGGCCTGGTTTTTTACCCATACGTTGAGTATAACAACCTCGATCAGTGTTACGATAACACTAAGGATGCAGTCTACTCACCTAGAGCTGGGCCTCCTTCTTGGGAACTCTGGTCATAACATGGTCCAGTTGCTTCCCACCTACCTATCAGTTAACCAGATTTTCAATGTATAGTCTAAGGAAAACATTGAAACACTTGGAGGATGTTTTCTGCCTTCGTCCAGGATGTAGATATTGACATGATTTAACAATTCCTCAGAAGTAAAGACTGTATTGGCATCTTGCACTAAAACAACTGTGTGACTCAATCAGGAAAAAGACTAATTTAAATCCTTGTTTGCAGACAGTGAGTTTGCAGAGGCTCATGCATTGATTGTTATTTGCATTTTAAGACTGAGGAAAATACAGCCTTTTAAATGATGCAAATAGTAGTGTCGGGGATGACAAAATTATAATTGGACCAGGTGTTGTTGTTCAGGTTGTTTAAACTATGCAAATCCGTAGTGACTGGGTTGGACAGAACCTTTGCTGATATACTCATAGCAACCTTCAACAGACTTTCACAGCTCTCTATAGATTTGCATATGGTGGCAAAACTCTGGAAAAAGTCTAATACAATTTCTTTTTCTAAAAAGTCTTAAGAATAATTTCCAATATTATGAAGGGTTTGGAGAATATTGCTGCACAGTGAGCTGGAGCCTTTTGGTTCGATACCACATTGTTCACACGAGAAACGGTAGCACGGCCGATGCTATGCCGACTGTACTGCATCTGATTTTGAAGCATCTCGAAAGTTCTGCCGCCTACGTCAGATTGATTTATGATTTTAGTTCTGCATTCATATGTAAAACTGAAGAAATGCTGATAGATCTCAGATCAGTCGGTTACTATATTCTCTCAGAATTAATTGCAATTATATCAGTAACGTCACCTCGTATAAATATTTGGGATGCACGATGACAGGGATATTAGCTGGAACACTCAAAAACTTAAGTGTCTTTGATTGAATCCCTCAGGGACTCTATTGTTCAGAGACTTAGACCGTTCTGTAGTATTATGATTTTAAGTTTAGTCCGGTTACTACACAAAGGAAAACTATTGGGGGACCTTTACCTCTCGCCCCTCCCTCGGATAACTTTGATCGAATTCATTGAATCATTTGACGGGCGAACGGGATTCTATCTGATCTGTCTCGTGTTGAAGGCTGAGTGTATGGTGATGAATTGTGGAAGGAGATATAAGGTTCCCTTGTGTGAGCACAATGGTAATAAACACTCCTTTGTTCCTCTATCAGTCAAAGTGATTAACAAGCAGCTCATCGAGGATGTTAAGAATAGTGTGTTGTAAGTTGCCCTAAAAGATGTGGGTCTGTATAGACACTGTGAATGGGTATAATTAGCATGATGCCATCAAGATTGGCAGGTTTTTAATGTTTTCTTTATGTTTTTTTTTTGTTCATGATCCACAGCAAATTCTCCTTAGGGAGACAACAAAGAGATCTTAATGCTTTCCTTAGCCCCTCACTAAAACCACCACGACTCTAACCCTAACCCTAAAACCGCGTCCTAACCCTCAAAAGCCCTTTGAAGTTGTGCAGACCAGCTAATGTCCACACAATAATGGTAGTGAACCAACATGTGTCAACACAATAAAACAAAGTGACAACTTTGTGGATTTATTGGTTGTGGTAACGTTGTGTTTCCAACACTAAAAACACGATTTCTTGCCCCATTCTGCCTTTTATTGTGACTAAATTTGGATTTCTGTTGGGCTGCGACTTAATGTGGGGATTAAAAATAGTGTGGGTCAGCGTAGCAGTTAAACACAAACTAGTGAACATGGGCTGAAGTTGTGATTGTTCTTATCCGGCTAATTGTTTTTAATTGGTAAGGGAAATCAGTTTAATAGGTTATAAAAGCTGATGATTAAACTGATTCTTACAGATCAACAGTTGATAGGTATCTGCTCATCTCGACTACCTGGACTGATTCCAGAGAGTCAGACCAAAGTATAACACTCAATTGGTCTCTATTTACTGACTTTTACTGCCACAAAAAAATGCTAACGTTAAAATCTGAAAGGTACCTAGTATATCTAAATGTACTCAGGTAGTGAGAAAACGTTCAACTGGTATCTGTAATGCTGCAAAGAGTCACAAAGAACACACACATAGTACATTGGCCAATGTTGCATGAGTGAGGACAAGCTTTACCGTGGCACCGTTTTGCAGGAGAATCATAGTCATTGCTTTTTACTATTCCCATTGCTGCTCCAGTCACCACTGCAATTTTACCATTTAAAGCCATTTCAGCTCAGTGTGGAGAGAAGAGGGGGTCAGCTGCAGGATCCTTGCTATGGAATGGCTGAACCGAGACACATTAGTGTGCTGTTACACAGACATAAAGAGTCACCACCACCGTGCCAAAACCAGCAGGCAAGCAGAGCAGTATTAGTTTACACTGTCATTTAAACAGAATTTGGAAATCAAAGCACAACGGGGCACAAGCCAGTGTCTTCTTGTGCCAGTCCAAAGTCTGGATAAATGCGGAGGGTTGTGTCAGGAAGGGCCTCCGACGTTAAACACATGCCAAATTAAACACACCGAATCTGACTTCCATATGGGATCTGTTGACCTACAGGGTGCCGGTGGAAATTGAGCTACTGTTATTCGAAGGAGAGGAAAATGGTGTTTACATAGGCAGAGAGAGAAGAGGAAAGCCAAGAGTGTAGACTGACAGTAGGGACTATGACAGAGAAGGCTAGAGAGTTGGTTTATATGATGCAGAGAAGGAAGGTGGACATACTGTGTGTCCAGGAGACCAGGTGGAAAGGTAGCAAGACTACAAGCTTAGGAGCAGAGTTCAAGTTGTTCTACCATGGGTCAGATAGGAAGAGAAATGGAGTAGGAGTTATCCTGAAAGAGGAGTTGGTGAGGAATGTTCTAGAGGTGATTTACAGTATCAGACAGGTTGATGAGTCTGAAGCTGGAAATTGAAGGCGTGATGTTCATTGTTGTTAGTGGTTATGCCCCACAGGTAGGATGTGAGTTAGAAAAAGGAGAAGTTCTCGAGTGAGTTAGATGAAGTGATGCAGAACATCCCCATAGGTGAGAGAGTGGTGATTGGTGCAGATTTCAATGGACACGTAAGTGAAGGGAACAGAGGTGATGAGAGGAGTTTGGTCTTCAGGACAAGGACACAGAAGGACAGATGGTGGTAGACTTTGCAAAAAGGATGGAAACGGATGTAGTGAACACTTTCTTCCAGAAGAGGCAGGAACATAGGGTGACGTATAAGAGCAGAGGGAGAAGCACTCAGGTGGACGACATCTTGTGTAGACGTTGTAATCAGAAAGAGATCAGAGATCGCTGTAGCTAATTTGATCAGGGAGACAGGTAGCAGGGTACTCGGTGTGTCATCAGGAAAGAGGAAAGTGGACAAGGAGACTTGGTGGTGGAACGAGGAAGTTCAGGAGTGTATACAGAGAAAGAGGTTAGCAAAGAAGAAGTGGGGGAATCACGTGATGAAAATAAAGCAGGTTCATTGAAATGCAAAAAAACAAACAAACAAACAAAAAAAAAAACGTTAGCCTGTAGTTTCCCTACTGAAGGGCCTTTTTTTGTGCCTTTTGACACAATGAAATAGATATAAAAAAACTCCCTTCACAGCGGCAACGCTTATAAAAGCACATTTGCTCGTTCCTAGTTTCACTCCTTAAAAATAACTTGGTGTTCACGGTGTGCAGCTCCGATCAGTATCCGTGTATTGATGCTACACTTCAGACACTTAAAGCAGAGAGATGCCGCTAGATCCCAGACGCCCGCAGAGCGCAAACAAGCGGTCAAAACGCAATTTACGTAGATCCGCAGTCCACAGACCACCACTGTATCAGAATCAGTGGGACATGGTTTAAATTGTGTAGTTTGACAAACGCCTTTGTGCCAATCCTCGTTAGTATAGTGGACAGTATCTCCGCCTGTCACGCGGAAGACCGGGGTTCGATTCCCCGACGGGGAGGTTCATTTTTTTCATTTTGTAAACATTTAACATGCAATTTATTTAAATTTATTATTATTTATTCATTTTTTTCATGTTTTGCAAAACACTTGTTACTACTTATTTAACATTTTACTATGGTTATGTGACAACAGCAAAAGTAAAAGCTCAGTTTAGTTTAGTGATCAATTTAGTGTTGCGATTGTTTCACTCTGTGAGTTTCCTCTAAGTTTCCCGTTAACTGCTGAATTGGACGTTAGACATCAGATGCCAACATCAGGCTTGTTTCGCCCTGTGAATAGTTGTAGCAATCTTATTTCTGCCCGTGAAAATACAGGCCCTATTTCGTCTTTTAACCAGTTTAGGACATATTTCGATTTTTATGACATATGAACTCACCAAAATGTAAGACATATTCAAGAATGGTACATTTTAAAAAAACTCCCCAAAAAACAAAATTTTTGTCTGTCCCAAGGACAAATTAGATACAGAAGCTCTTTCAAAGAAAGAAATGATTTGCTATTCAATATTTCACACGAAAATATTAAGGATGCTGATGAACCCAAACACTGAGGGCGGATGTGTATAAATAAATAGTAAGTACGTTTTATGAGTCATAGCTCCCTTCTCAGTGACAATAATGTGACTCTGGGCGACTCATGAGCAGCGAAAGGAAGTCATCTGCTTCACCTAAAAACACGAAACACATAGGAAATAATTTGAACAATTCATATGATCACTTATTCGTGTAAGTGATTCATCATTTGTTGTCTTAATTTGAAAAAAACAAATTCCAAATGCAAACTAAAAGTAGGTATTTCACAGCTTTAGTGTGTGTGTTTGTGTGTGTGTTTTAACTATGTTTTTGTTCCTCTTTGCTTGTTGCAAAAGTTTTGGAAGTTTAGCTGAAAGCCCCGTCTGAAAGCCCACACAAATTACATGAAAAAAACGTTGCAACAGCAATATTAAAAAAGTCTCGTAGGTGAAACGTTCGGGTCTGTGTTTCCATGTGGAATAAAACCAACACGGTGATTCACTTTTTGGACAATTAAAAAACATTTCCCAGGGGAATTCCGAACTTGCAAAACCTCTACAAATTGTCCTGCTTTTAAGGTCAGAGAAAACTTCTATCCACCTTCGACGTTGACTCCTCCATGCTAAAAAAAGGAGCCGACCGTCTGACTTATTACTGGCGCATGGAGTGAGGGTGCAACAGTTCCAGCATCTGATGTGTTGTCTGAACTATTTACCATCCAAAATAGGTTCCGAAGAATTGCAAATTGTTGCATTCTTTATTAAATGAAATGTAAATGTAACACATTGAAAAGTGCACAAAAGCAATCTGACATGTGTTTCACAGCAGTGGACAAAGACTTACAAAAACAAATATGGACAGTGTGGACAATAAAAAGCTTTCAGTATTTATGTTGCATTGTTGTTAGTTCTTTCTAGCTGTATATGATAATAATAATAATATTAGACTTCCTAGTGAAACTCTGCTGCTTACTGAAGTATGAAAAAGGTGTTAACAGCTGTGTGGTGGTTGTAGTTAGTGGGGCACCTTCCTTCTGGAAGATGTTACAGGACGTTTTGCCCCAACTTAACTTTGCAAAATATTTATTGCTATATACCTGCAGTTACAGTGAGTACGAGTTGTTCACACTCTTCTCATTTTCCAACTTGTAAATGCTATTTTTGACCTATTTATTTATCACAGTTACAGAGATAAAGAAGCATTTTTTTTTGTTATAGTATAGAAACATGCAATGACATTAACTGTGTTCAGATTTATTACAGTTGAAAAAGACAGTATTTCCTGTTTTGTTCCTCTGTGATGAACTTACAGGACTTTCAAGGCTTTGTAAAGAGGAACTAACCCTTGTGGCACAGTAATGATAGGCTGCACACACACCCATGCAGGATATAAGCCTCTTCTCTGCAGCTTTAACCTCATTTGGACTCTGTGCGTCTGCTGTATCTCAACATGGATGGGATTTATGTCAGGCATGTCGAGCTGCTGGGCTACGAGAAACGGGACTTCCCGAGTAAGCACTATGTAAGGCTCAAAGCAATAACTCTAATTTTGATCATTTATTTAACGAGAAGCACTGACTCATGGCTGAGAATTCTAACAGAAAAGCGTCGCAGTGTACCTGATGGAAACCTCTCTTCTTGCAGGTCTACATGATGATGGTGAAATGGAGCGACCTCTCAGAGAAGCTGATCTACAGAACGTATCCCGAAATCCACACTTTCCACGTGAGTTCCTCAGCCCTGTGGACTTGTGCAGCTCGGCTTCACCTGCTTCATCATCGTCACCTACAAATAAACGTGTTCAAATAAACCCGAAGAATAAGATGCAGCTTTGTATTTATGTTTCTGTCACAGAAATTGCTGAAAGAGATGTTTCCCATTGAGGCTGGACAAATAGAGAAAAAGGACAGAATTATTCCTTCACTACCAGGTAAATAAGGTAACAATTTGTACTGTATTCACGCCGTCTGTATGCTGTAGTGTTTCAGGAAGCACCCGCGGTTATCAGACACATGTATTTAAGCCACTTCTCGTTTTTTACTTGTTGAAGCAACTGATCACCAAAAGGGTGCAACCAGTGTGTCAAAACAAGGCTTTTGGCAGCTGCAAGCTGAGTTTACAACTAGAAAAGAAGAACTAGAAACTAGTATGTGTATTAAAATAACAATTATTATCTAAATAAAAAATCTGTCACTGGGTACTGGCCCACTAGAAGCTAAACCCACAGCAAAGTCAAACAACGTGTACTGAGATTATCTAGTGAAAATAAAAGTACAGAAGTTGAAAAAAAAAAAAAACACGATAAGAATCAGTACAAATGTGTAAACATCACTAATGTTGCAGGAGGTGAAAGTGGAGCTAATTTGAATAACAACGTTTATATTTTGTATTTATATTCTGTATCTACAAAATAAGTACAGGGATTGAGTAAATATGCCACTATCATCTGGCAGTGGATTAAACACTTTCATTCTTTCTAGAGGCTGTTTTATGTTTAATAATAAATTATGTAAATTAGAGGCCAAAAATATATCTACGCATTGGAAAAAAAAAAACTTTTCCAAGTCTGTGTTTTTACCAGATAATTTTCTGTTCCTGTTCAGACGTTCATGGCCCATTTACATGAAAACAGAACTTGGTCTTTACACATTCTCCTTGTGAAACCTTAATTACCACACAGCTGTTGCGATGTGGAGAAGCTGAGCTGAAGCAACAGCAGTCCACCTGCACAGGTGTGGAAATGTCTTCCTGTCTAAAGTCACGTAGGCAGCGTGAGTGGAGCTTCTGCCGGAGAGAAAGGAGATGTGAAATAGCAAGAAATCTCAAAGCACATGGCAGAGTAACCGCTGAGCCCTACTGACCTCCTACTAATCCGTCCACTAACGTCTAATGTTTTAATGTTTGTTTGTGTTTTTATGTGTAACTGTGTTACTAGATGTTTGCAGCACATAACTTACAAATTAGTGAATGCATTCAGTTGTGTACTAGAAAATAGATACTGGACGTTTTCTGAACATCCACTTTGCAATTTCCAGGTTTTGAACACATTTTTTTTAAATAAGCGAATGATAAATCTCTAAATTGACCAGTTGTAACTTAACGTCATCCTCCAGTTTAACTTTAACTATGCTATGTTTCTTTGGGCTGGTACCAACTTTAATTTTAGAGATATACTCCCAGGCTTTGCTGCTGATGGCCTTCTGTGTTTTGTGTCCTCAGCACCCAGATGGGTGGACACGCAGAAGTCAATAGAGAGCGGAAAGACCACCCTGGCTGAATACTGCCAATCTCTTATCAACCTGCCGTCTCATATTTCACGCTGCAAAAACCTAACTGAGTTCTTCAAGGTTCGGTCTGAGGATGAAAACCCACCTGCCCCAAACACGTCAGTACCTCCGACACACTTCTACTTCCACTAGCACAGATGTGTTAGCTTGGATAAGATGGAGCTATGCTTAGATATTTATATATATATATATTTTTTTCTTCTGCAGACTGAAAAGAAATGACACATTTGTTGCATCCAGGGAGTTGATAAGAGACAATGCATCAGGTAAGAGTCATTTTATCAAACCCAATAGATCTACAGCCAAAGGAGACTTAGATTTTAGTGCAAGAATAGAAATGTCAATAAAATAAAATAATTTAGTTAAATTTTTTGTCATTTTTGTCAAGTCATTTTTAAAAATAATTAATTAATAATTTCTGACTAGGTCCCAAATATAAAAATGTACCTGAAGACAAATCAAAGCTGAGAATGAAACTGTCGCGTCAGTTTCCTGCAGGTGTTTGCTGTTATCAATAGAGATTACTGTGTTTCACCTCTCAGAGATCTCTGGCCCCATCATATTGGATACCTACAGAGTGATTGCAGACTTCATCAAGACGTCGAAACATGAGCTCAATCTGCAAACTGGTGACCTGGTGGAAATTGTGGAGAAAAGTCAGAATGGTGAGTTGACCATCACGACAAACTCGTGCTCTTCGTCTAAATGTATTTTAAACCCAGGAGACCGAACTTTATTGTAAAGTTAAAAACACCAAAGGTGCCAGACAAAATGATTTTATGAATCTTTAAGCAAATAAAAGGAAGAAAGACTTTTGTGTCCATTTGGGTGTGAAATGCAACTGATCAGTCAGATTTCTACAAGTACAAATACCATTAATTATCCATGCAAAACATGGTTAAAGATTAAAGAAGTGGTTTCCAAAAACTTAACTTGTGACAAATTCCCCCCAAAAGATGTCAATCACCAAAGAAAACTTTCTTAAAGTTCTCGCATGGTTTAACAAAAAATGATAAATAAATAAAAAGTTTAAATTATAATTAGACTATTTTGCTGATAATATCTGCACAAAGTACACTGTATGAGTACTTTTTCTACCACTGGCAAATACACTTGCTAAGCCGGCACTTTGGCTAACAGCACTATGCATTTGGTTCATTTGAAATCTACTTTTGCTGCTACAAAGTGTGTTTTGGATGCAGATTATCAGCCCAGTGGGAAAAAAAAATAATTCGAAAAAGCCCTGCGTCCATTTGTGTTGTATTTAGGTTGGTGGTTCTGCGAGTTTGAGTCCAAACATGGCTGGGTTCCTGCGTCGTACTTGGAGCCTCTGGACGGTCCAGAGGAGGCAGAGGATGCTGAGCCAAATTATGAAGGCACGTTACAGTCTTAATTAATGTTGGGAGGCTTGTTTGACGTGTTTTTTATGTTTTGGAAAAGTCTTTTTAATAGTGTGGTGTTTCGCTGCAGGAGAGCTGTATGTCACCATTAATGCCTACAAGGCAGAGCAGGAGGACGAGATCTCTCTGGACATGGGTGAAACCGCCGAGGTCATTCACAAGCTCCTGGACGGCTGGTGGGTTGTCAGGTACGATCTACACCCGTCATATTAATTTATTGATATATTCCACAAAAAAAGGATCTGGGAAAATGATGAGCAAGAGTCTTGAGGATGATCCGGAAATTATTTGCATGGTGAATAAATAGGCATTCATGGCTTCACAGCAAGTCAAGATGAAATACAGGTGAAACCAAAAGTCAACCCTCTACCAAATGATGGAAAGGAGGAAAGTGTGGAGAAAGAAAGGAACATATCAAGGCCCAAAGCACCTTCTCGTCTGTCGAACATCGGGCTGGTTCTGCTGTGACTTTACCATAATGAGCTGTGTGGGTATCAGTGGAACTGTCACACAGTCATTTATTGATTGTTCCAGTGGAGACAGAAGCGACAGAATGATTGTGGAGGATTCACCTGAGTCCATCCGAATTTAATGGATTCAGCAGCACAACAATCCAAATTGCTTAGCTACAGCATCCAATAAGCTTCTTGGGGTCAGGAAGCGGCAGACTTTTAAACAAATGTTGACTTGCGTAATTCTTTGTTAAGACGCCGAAAAGCTTGACTTGCTGCAGCCTGTGAGGGAAAGATCACCCCAGACTTTAAGACACATTCGCTCAAGACAGTGGTTACTTTTACATTTCATGGAATCCAATGTTCTTCCCATTATTTCACTCTGAACCAAAGTCCACATTCATCCAAATGAACTTTACTAACGTATTCCGCTTCAGCATTCAGTGGTTCCCATGAATATTCTAGTTATAATATTGATTTGTAAATGCTGTTTTGGACAGGAATGGAGAGGAGACCGGTTATTTCCCTGCCATGTTCCTACAGAAGGGTGGCAAGAGAGAGAAGTATGAGGCAGAGAGGGCAAAGCTGCAGGGACAGAAACCACCACCTCGCAGGTAAGTTACAATTACACAGAACAGCTACTAAAAAAGTTAATAAACATCATTACGCAAAATATATGATTTGACCCAGAAAAAACCAAATAATCCAGTTACTACTGTTTAAGAAATACCACCTTTAAAAGTAAAACTCTTCCACTGTAACAACCTGTTGTGAAGGTTTCCTCTGTCGCCACTTTGGATTGTGTCACTTCCGGGTCCAACTCTGCTGCACCACAGTTTACGATTTCATTTCTTTTTGCTGCTGACTGCAATTAAATCTAGTTTAATCTAACACTTTTCATTCGGACATCAATAGTCACAATCACAATATCTTTATTTATAAAGCATCTTTTACAAATTAATATCAGAAGGTGCTGCCACAATCAAATAAAACAGAAGACACAACAACATTATTGTGGTAAAATGACACACAACTACCTGTGTCATTCATCACTGGGACTTTAACCTCAATCAATAAAAAGACCAGATTGTAATCAGGCAAAGCAACTGACCATTCGTAGAAATTAACACAATAACAACATTAGCAATAAATCTTCATACCACAGAATATTATTAGTCTCAGTGTAGGTTTGCTGGGGATTTCGGTGGCCAAACAGTTGGTGTATGAGCCACTGATTGTAATACGTGAATGTAACAGCAGATGGCAGTGACGTGTAAAAGTGTGTAAAAATGAGCAGGTAAAACTTACATTTTACCAAATGTCCTCCAGATTAAAAAACAAAAAAACACCTGTGAGAGTGGGAGGAGCTTATGAACAAACTCAATGAAGGCAACGTTTGCTCAATTTGAAGATCGACACCAACTTCTACTTACTTGTGCAACTGCTTTTTTGTTCTCAGATCCACCATTCGAAACGCCAAGAGCATCCACAACAAGTCTCGCCAGAGGCTCACCCAGGATGCCTACCGCAGGAACAGCCGTCGGTATCTGCAGCAGAAGGGCGGCCGCCTCGCAGAGCCACACAGGAGCTCACTCAAGACCTCTGCAAAGTCCCCGCTGAGAGAGAGGAAAAATGAGGGTGACAGAAACACACTGTATTCTACCCAGCTCATGGGAATTAAATGGGAATTTCTTTTTTTGAAAAATACTCTAAATGTAACCATAAAACGGCTCAAGGCATAATTGGATGGTTTGTGTTATTTCTAACAGAAAACACCCCCGAGATGTCTGGCTCCAGTTCAGAAAGTGAAATGAAGAAGGAGGCTCCAGTCATCCCCCCCCGGCCTAGTCCAGAGCTCATCCTTGAGCGCTGTACTGACAACACCCGCAAGAAAGTCAGCATCCACAAGTCACGCAGCAGCTCCAGCAGCTAATGCGCGGATTCATCTTTCTAAAAGTCACACTGAAGTGTCCTTTGGACCGTTTTTTTTTTAATCTTAATTAACTGCAGACTTTTCAAACATAAGACTCAACACAGTGTGAATCAGTTGGAGGTAGAAGGGGATTTTCTTTTTCTTAAGTTCATAACCACATATGTTATGGATAATAGCCAAAACACGATGTTTTAATGGGGACTTGGAAGAATAAGGCCGTAGATATTATAGATTTTTATGGTCATCAAAAGTCAAGCTATCAAAACTTTGCGAACCTCCAAATCTGTCTGTGGTTCTAACAGTATTTAGCCCACAAATTGCTAATTTCAAAGAACTTTTTCAAATAGGGGCTAACACAGCTCCATGGAACACATTTGAAAAACAGTTTGAAACTGTTTTTGGTGCCATCTGATTGTCATTTTGGAAACAACACCGTGGCAGATAACAACACATGCTACAGGCCACACTTAATTCTCTCTACAACAAAAGCGAACTCTAATTGTACAGATTTAGATTTTAAGCCCTAAAAACCCAAGCGTCAGTTCAGTGTTGTCACATCTCATATTCCTACTTCTTTTCACTAAGCCCATAATCACAGTTTTTATTTTCTAACCTTAGTGAAATTGTTATATGCATTTTTTACAGAGACTTGAGTTAAATCTTCATATTATAACTGTCATACAGCAACACTTTCAACACCATCTTGCATTTTGGACATCGTTTGTCTAAGGTAGCTTTATGTTCAGGCCTCCTTTCTTCATAGCATTTCTTCGAGCATTTTCTCGAGAGGATGACACCCTTTACCTTTTTGAACTACAGCCAGTCAGAGTTGCTTTGGGCCTCTGCACACAACTCTGTTAGTTGGGTAAATAAATGTTTTGTAACTTCTGTGTGGATGCATAGATTGTAGAAAAGTTTCTGAGCATGCAGCCTTTGACTTTATTTATTTGCTCAATAAATGTTTACAATATTAAAACAAAATGTTGCTTGCGTTATTTGTGTATTTACATATGCTTGTGAATTTACATATTACATGATTCATACTGCATATGTACTTATTATTGCTGAATAGGTCATCCATCAGTCCATCATACACATAGTTCTTTTCACACAGATTTTTTTAAATAATAATAATATCAGTAATGGTGCTATTTCATAAAATGAATTCACAACATTCCACAGTAACTTCAATGTCTTTTAAAAACAATAAGGGAATTAAAAAGGGAAACTCACTGACCCCGACGTGATTTGAACACGCAACCTTCTGATCTGGAGTCAGACGCGCTACCGTTGCGCCACGAGGTCTGATAATCCACGGGCATCACAGTCAGTTATGAATAGGTCCAAGTCGGAAGCGTGTGGCTCCATATTTTGAAGTTTATTTGCTGGGTCGTTTTATGTCGCGGTTTCTAATGCGACGCGCTTAAATATTTACAACCAGCAACCGTAGAATTACATGGTAAAACAGCAGTCCTGTCTAATGTGAAGCATAGCTAACGCTAACGTTAATCTTGGCTAACGTGAGCTAGGTTAGGCGGCTAACATTAGCAAAGGGGATGAGGCAAGAAAGCCCAGAAAGTTTCTTTAACCTTTATTATTTATTTATTATTCTGTGAGAAATCAATAATAAAATATTATTCACGTACCTTGGTGGTGAAATTAACGAGGCACGAGTGACCTAAATAACATTAGTTTATTAACTAGCTTGAAGATGATGGCAACAGTTGACGTTACCCGTATGTTAAGTTAGCTATGTTAGCATTAGCTAGAACGTTAAACAGCTAACATGCGTGAACATCTCGATAGAAGATTACTGAATTGAGAAAAATTACTTATTAAACTTATTATCAAGCAAACGTCGATAATGACTCAATCAAACCTGCACACTTGAGACCACCACAACTGCTACTACTACTATTGCTATTATATATAATCTGAAGCATATACTGCTCGGAACAGTCCCTGGTGGTCTAGTGGTTAGGATTCGGCGCTCTCACCGCCGCGGCCCGGGTTCGATTCCCGGTCAGGGAACTACTGTTTTTTTCTTATTGATCAGGTAAATTATCCATTTTGCATTATTATATAAAAAAATGCTGAGAGCTGTAAGACCATGGTGAGGTGTGATGTAGGTGTGACAGAGGAGTTCAACGTGGAGGTGGGTCTGCATCAAGGATCAGCTCTGAGCCCCTTCCTGTTTACTCTGGTGATGGACAGGCTGACAGATGAGATGAGTGTCTGTAGTGAGAGCAGGGAGCAGGTGGAGGAAAATCTAGAGAGGTGGAGGTCTGCTGTGGAAAACAGAGGAATGAAGCTTAGTTGCAGACAGAATACATGTGTGTGAATGAGAGGGACCCAGGTGGAACAGTGAGGTTACAGGGAGCAGAGGTGAAGAAGGTGCAACGGTTCAGAGCAACGGAGTGTGGAAAAGAGGTGAAGAGGCGAGTGCAGGCAGGTTGGAACAATGTGTGTGTTAAATGGTATCAGCATCAGTGAAATGAAAGTTGTTCAAGACGTCGGTGAGACCAGAGATTTTGTTCAGCTTAGAGACATTGGCACTGAAGAAAAGACAAGGGCCTCATTTTTAATCAGCCAAAAAAGACCCATGTCACCCCACCCTTCAGATCTCTACAATGGCTTCCTGTAGCTGCTGGCATGAAGTTCAAAGCTGTGTCTCTTGCTCACAGGGTGGTTAACACGACAGCTCCCACTTACCTCAATTCAAGTCTACAGTCCTTCCTGCCCGCTGCGGTCTGCTAACGAACGACGTCTGGTGTCCCAGCACCGCACAGAAGACACCAAGCAAAACCTTTTAGCGCAATGATCCCACGATGGTTGAACGAGCTACCAATCTCTGCACGCTCAGCAGACTCTCTCCCAATATTCAAAAAACTCTTCTGCACCTTCCTCTGCACTTACATCTTTAAAAAAAAAAAAAAAAAAAAAAAAAATCATTCCTGCTCTTTCTCGCACTTGCATCTCATAAAATATAAACACTTTTTTCTGATAGGACTTTGCTTTGATGTTTTCTCCTTGATTTAGATTTTTGCTGCCTTGTACCTCACTTGTAAGTCGCTTTGGATAAAAGCGTCTGCTAAATGACTAAATGTAAATGTAAGAGGCAGAGCCGGAGGTAGCAGAGCTTAAGATGTTGAGGTTTTCTTTGGTAGTGACGAGGATGGACAGGATCAGGAATGAGGACATCAGAGGGACAGTTCATGTTAACCAAAGAGGAGATTTATGGATGTAGTGAGAGAGGACATCAAGTTAGTTGGCGTGAGAGAAGAGGATGCAGACGACAGAGTTAGATGGAGGCACATGATTCACTGTGGAGACACGTGAAAGGAAACAGCCCAAAGGAAAAGAAGATATAAACAAATGCTCAACTATAATCCAATGCATGAACAATATTTTCATGTCTTACATTTGATTTGTTGTCATTCTTCAGTTTCACTTATATTTAATTTCTCTCACATGTCTTGAAAATAAATAGCACAAAAACTGAGCACAATGTGACCATTTTCAATCAGATTTCAATGATATAAATGATGATATAAATATCTAGTAACGACTAACATGCAAAAACACCAGCAGAGTTTAGATTATCTGTACAACTGAATATTTCAGGGCTTAAAACATTTCAAATTAGCCTTAATTTGTAAACCGTTGAAGAAATTGATTTCACTTTCAATAATTGCACACTTGTCAATTTCCCGCTTAAATCTAGTGAACTGACCAACCTTGACGACAAGAGGAATGATTCCAGCTCAAATGTGGACCTACAGAACGTTTGGTTCCCCATAAAAAAAAACATTGTAAAATATGATATGATATGTTCTTAACTGTGGCTTTCGCAAAATATTTTCAGACAACTGTGGTAGAATTTTTTTTTCTTTTTTTTGTTTTAGTGCTCCACAGTAATCACGTTGATCTCAGTTATAATGAGCACAGCTATTCGTACAATACTGTGATCTGAATACTGCGTCTTATCAAATTGTTGGTTTCCGAACAGCAGCAGCAACAACAAAAAGTCAGGCCGCAGCGCTGACAACCACATTCACAGCATCATCATGTCTTAAATCTGAGCAACATTTACAGTGCTGAGGACATTTAAAATGTAGCACAGACTGTTTTCAGGAAGTACACAGGTTACGCGCTTTTCTTTCTGTTTCTGTTGTGGTTTTTCGTCTCCCCTGGTTCTCTGCAGAGAGATTGTGTCTTGGCTGCTGCAGAGAGACCAGTCAATTTCTAAGATGTAAAAAACAGGCTATCAGGTGATTATGTAATCTGTTCAAAGTAAAACAATGTTTGTGCAGACGATTAAACCAAAATCTACAATTGAAAACTCCATAAAACACAACGATACAATGTGTGTTATGTGGTAAAGCATTATTTATTGGATACAGTCAAATTAAAGCTTCTTATCGTCTTATATGTAACCACAAAGGAGTTTTTTTTTTTTTTGGAAATTACATTCATATATTTATTAGAAATTTTGAACAGATACTAATTTATGAAGAAGCTAAAATCCTTCATATTTTTATGGGTGTTAATGTGGACTCATGATGTAATGAAGTATCGTAGAGACTATAGTGAACTTTGCCTCGACTTAAATAATAAAATTACATCAGTGGAAATGTTGACGTCCTCCCTATGAAATAAAAATGGGCTTATTTCTTCCTGGTCAGAAACGTTTCGCTACTTATCCAAGCAGCTTCTTCAGTCCAAATAAAGTAGCTGGGGAACCCAGTTCTCTGCTCCGGGGCAGCCTGTGTTCCACTGATAAGCTCGTTAAGGTGGGACCAGAGTGGAGTTATAAAGATGTAATTACGAACCGCACCCCCTAAATCCGTTAGGCGTGGCCCTCTTGGTGGATGTGTGAAGTGGTCTTATAATCTTCCCCATTTTAGCGAGATTTCGTTACTTGCACCGTTTGAGTAAATATAGCGACGTGTTTTTGTTTCAGCACCTGCAACGAACCACTGCTCTTATTTTGAAAGCCGCAACGGAAACGCGTTCCTCTTTTCTCCTCCGTCTTGACGCTCGGTCCTGCAGCAAGGCTGAATCTTCTCCGGGACCAGGGCCCGCAGCTACTTTTGTAAAATGCCGACACTGGCGGCGGCCTCGGAGCGGACACACACACGGACAGCGGGACCGCGACGCACGGGGCTCACCGGGAACATGGCGGCGGGAACAACAAGCTGCTCGGTATCGTAGAGACGACGGAGTAAATCAGGGGCAGCGGCGCTGTTAGTAACGCAGGAGCATCACTTAACACAGGTCAGCGCAACGAAGTCAGCGTAATACTCGATCTCTCCATCCATCTACATATATATCCATCCATCTATCTATCTATATATTTATTTATGTATGTATGTATCTATGTAGGCATGTGTAGTCCAATGATCAAGTGGCTTCTTGTATGTTTTTTATTATGGCCTATTTATAATATACATGTACTGTAGGTATAGTAGTAGCTTCTGTATTATCTGTGTATTTACTATTTGCTTATTCTTTATGACAGTAATTAAGTAACACGTACGTGCAAGGTGTATTCTGTGTAATACAAATCTATTCCTAACACGTACTGATGAAGGATTGTAAAGATGTAAATGCAGCACATGCAGCCACTGTAAAATCGCAGACACATATATAGTACAGTAGCACTTTTACCTACTGGACTGAACTAAAATTAAATTATAAAGACAGTTACTATGCTCAAAAAGGTAGCAATGCAATTGTACACACACACTGACACATATTTGATTTAGAACACAAAAAAAAAGTGTTACACATATACTCATACACATTTAGAAACAATAAAAGCTTGCGCAGGCGAGTTAAGCTCACAAAGGCCTCGCTTATCTCAAAATGAAAACACAACAACAACCAAAACGCATCAAATTAAAACAAACTACTAAAAAAGGAAGAAAAAAAGCAGCAACAATAATGTAAAGACAGCAACTAATAATAAACAGCAGCACATTTAAATTCAGAGCACGGCCTCTGTGTCTGGATGGAAATGTAACCTGATTACTGGACCGTAATGGAGGACGAAGACGTTCAGAGAGTCTAGTAGAATATGAAGGGCAGCCTGAGTTTGTAATTTATTCATATTTAGGACAGCCACAGATTAATAAGTATGTGACTCAGGAGAAAAGAAGTTAATCTACACAGTGGTGTGAGTGTTTGAGTTTATTCATGTTTAAAATGAATCATTTACTAAAACCTCAGGGATCAGTTATGAGAATCAAATGTTCGGCCGTTGAAAATCCTCCTTTAGATCCACACTTTGCTAATCTATTTAGCTCTTTGTTTTTTAGGGAAGCCTGTTCAATTCACTGTTGACCTATTATAAACTAGGAAAGAGCTCTTTAGACTGCTGCTGTTTATTTGAGGAGTTTTTTATAGATAGGAAGTTGAAAGTTGCGTGAAATTAAAACTATTATTGCACTGAATAACAATTCGAAAGTCACATTTTGCAGTTACAGCAACAGCATAAACAACTTCTTGTCTTCTATTGTTATCAGTTCCTCCTTATGCCAGTGCAAGGCTGTTGTATAATTCAAGACAATGAGAGCATTTTTTTAGTGCCCGGTCTGAAGGTGGATAATAACTGCACCTTGTGACCAGCGTGTCTGAAAGCTTGCGAGGTTTTTCTCCTCAGAATCGTTTGTTGGTGAGTGAAGATCTCAGATGAGTCACAGCATCAACAATTGTAACAGTTACTGTAGGTGTCATTTATTGCACTGTTGCATCTATAGTAGTATATTTCTATCCTTTCTTCATTTCTGCATTTACATTTTTGTTTACCTTCCACCCAAACTTCGCCAATTTTGTCCTCCAAGTACATTTTTACTTGCTTATTCCCTTCTTTCCTCAAGTAACATGTGCTTTTAGTCTCAGTTATTCAGCTAAATACTATCATAATACGTCAAAAACATGTCACATTGGGCACAAGGGAAATTTTTCACTACTTTCTGATAATTAAATTAGAAAATAATCATGAAAGTAATTGTTAGTTCAAGCCCTACTCACAATCCACAAACATCCAGTTTACTATTAAATGTAAGAAATCAAATCTGGAGATTTCACTAATTTCAGAGTCTAGACCAGTAAAATAGAATTTCAAAATGAAACTGGTTTCAGATTAGTTTCTGCTAAATAGCTCATCATTTGATGCAATAATCAGTATGATGATTTTAGCTATAAACTATGTTAAAATTGCTGTCTCAGTCAGTTTTTCAAAGAGAAATGGTAACAATTGTGCTACAATTAGATTTATAAATACTAAAATATTTACTGTATTTATAGTTTGATGATGAATAATGGCAGTCTGGGATGATTAGGCCCCAGTCTGTGGCTGACATTTTAAATCCTCCAGAAATACACAAACTACGTAAAATAGTGAACGATGACAAAGAGAATGCTCGGGTAAAACAGTGAGTATATCTGGGCCCTAAATGTGCAGGTCTTAAAAAGCATTTCTAAAAAGAAAACAAAGAAATGTTGCTGCTGCTCATATTTTTTTAAACATAAATATGCTCAAGTCACTTAAAAACATCTTGGTGAATGTTCATTTTAAAAAGTCTGACTGTGCACAAACACTAAAAGACAGGACAGTTTGTACGTGGGAGTCCTAGTGAAAAAAAGTGCCGAGTTTTACTTCTGCCACTTTTCTGAACAAGTTTATATCTGTGTGTGTGTGTGTGTGTGTGTGTGTACGTTGTCGTGCAGGAGGCTTGACAGTGTGTATATTTATCTCTCTGACCACAGACGGGATGAGGAGAAACCTGAAGGGAGCAGCTCGTCTCTAAGCAACAGCAGCAACGCAGTGCGTGGTACCACACAATGGGCTACAAGGTACCATCATCACTGCTCGCCACACCGAACACAGCAGTAGCAAAACACACAGCGGTGATCAGTCGCAAGGACGTTTAGGGGCCACAAAAAGGAAAACTCACGTTCCAAGTTATGGGTAAAGCAAATATAGTTAGTAAACGCTGCAATTTAGAGTGAACGTCAGTCACCCTAAAAATAATGTATTTTTCAAATATATTCTATTGCGTTTAATGTCTAATTTAAACTGCCGAAGCCAAAACAGGGACTGTGAATTGTCTCTTGCATCTATTACACTGAAAGTGCACTGGGATATATAAACAGGACTGATCACAGCAAGGAAAAACAGTTTCAGTGTTCGTATGATCTCCTGACGTTTGTTTCGAGACCCGTTAATCATTTGGAACCTGAGACATGAGTTAGTTTTTTGTCAGATTTGTTCGACTTTGCAGCACAACACACACAGTCAACGTGTGATGCAAATTGCAAAGCTGATTTTAAGCCTGAACACAGTTGTTTTTCATGTTTAGCATCAAAGCCTATGTCGTTCGTTTAACCACACTTTGCAATGTTTTAGAAATTTTCACCCAAATATTGAGTCAATGCTGAGATGTGCTGCCTGATGTGATGGAGACAGCACTTGCAGCAGTGCAGAGATGTTCACGTCTGAAGGATTTTCAGGGAGGTTCACAAATCTAATCAATCAGAGAGCTCAAATTATTTGTCTCTGGTGCATTTAGTAGCTTCTTACCTCATGTAATTTGAGAAGACAAATACCTGAGAGGCTGTGTGGTAGATTGATTCTGAATCTAATACTACTGCTC
This sequence comes from Channa argus, assembly GCF_033026475.1. Classification (NCBI taxonomy): domain Eukaryota; kingdom Metazoa; phylum Chordata; class Actinopteri; order Anabantiformes; family Channidae; genus Channa; species Channa argus. The sequence continues at coordinate 10,878,014 of NC_090218.1, forward strand.
ATTCCCAACCGTTGCACATTGCACAGTATTTCTATTGCGACAAGAAACAGAACTGGTGGATGTGAGGAAATCATGGTTCCCTGCAGTCCTACTGTGGCAGTAAACACCCTGACCTGTAATCCGGTGCAGTTTAACTTCATTGTAGGCACTGATGTGTGTTGCCTTCATGTCATGTTGCTCACGCGTGGCTCAGTTTCAGTCAGCATGAGGAATAAAATGGTGACTCTGCAAGTGGAGAAGATAATTATGAGACTCAGTGCGGGGGTATTAACGTCGGTGGCTATGATGGAAAATATCTTTTGACAAATGGTTTTTCACCTTTGACGATGACAAATCACACCGAGCATATGAAGAATTTTGACATGAATCCAGGATTTATCATTAGGACCTGGACTTACTTGTACTCTGTGAACAAATGTATAAATGCCTCTAAACGTGCAAACTGTATGAACAAATGATGACTTTGTAAACACAAAACCTCTAACTAAATGCATATTATTAAAATGCGATAATAAAACTATTTGAATGGGGATATTCAATTAAGGCTTTAATAGACAATATCTGAAACTGATTATTTACTAATGCATCAGCTAAATGTATTAAATAACCAGGACATTGATGCCACTTTGTCTTCATCTGTTATTGTATCCATTTAACTATTAATCTACAAAACCTCAGAGCCCATTATGAAATCAGCTGCCTCTGCTGGAAATAGTGATGTGTCATTCGTGAACGAGCGCTCGGCTCTGAGAGCCGAGTCTCTGTAGTGGAAGAGAAGAGGCTCTGCAGAGAATTCATTCAGAAAGGGACTTTATTTCGATGGACACACCATGCAGCCAATCCTTTATTTATTTGACTTGTTTGGTGTGATTCTGTGTTCAGTTATTCATCCAAAGTCTTTATTAACATGTTAAACTATTGCAATTGAATTTTTTTTTTGTAACATAGAAATTGCTCACCAACACCAAAAACCCTTCATAATTGGAAAATTAGGCTACAATACAAGGCTCCGAATTATACTAAATTATACTCTGATCTTAGGGTGACAGGTCAGTTGGTCTTTGTCCAGCATCTGTTTCCTTCTGTTTCTTTTCATTATACATTTTTTGCAATCGACTGTCCTTCCATTTCTTTTTATCTGAGTCACAGTCCGTATGTCCGTCACTCCAAATGGATCACATTAGAAATTTCTGCTTTGTCTGGCTTCCACTGCATGCCCATGAATCTAATTGTTACGGTTAGAATAAGTACTTTAGCAAGGACCCAAGTAAGGAGACGGCAAGAGGAGGCATAAAGAAAAAGGGTATTTATAAAGAAACCGGAGGGTTTGACAACTAAAAATCACTCCAAAGGAGGAGGGTAAAAAAAAAAAAAACTTACTGAACTAAAAGGTAACAAAACAAGAACTAAACACATACAGGGTAATCGACAGGTACTCAAACAACGGCGTGCACACAAAATACTAACACAAGGTAGGATGCACTCAGGGACCAGACTAGACCTTAACTAATTCTAATACACAGGTAAGAGGGTAAATTAACAGGGACAAATGAACTAAACAAGAATAGACAGAACGGAATAAAACCTAAACAAACTAAACTAGAGGCAATGGGAAATTAACAGGGGTCACTAATACAGGGAACATGTGAGTGAAGAGGATGCAGAGGACAGAGTTAGATGGAGGCACATGATTCGCTGTGGCGACTCCTGAATGGGAACAGTTGAAGGAAAAGAGGAAGAAGAATAAGACGACGACTAATACAGGGAACAGGGGAAAGTAAATAAATAAACTAATAAAAACCTAACAGAGGAGAACCAGACCACAATAACTAGGAATAACAAAACCACATAAAGAAAGACCAAACCATAGATAAAAACCTTGAAAGTCCAGACAGGGATCAGGCAGGATACAAACTTGTGACTAAGGCAAACTGTGTACTAACACACACTTACACATAACACAAACCAGCAGAGAACACTGGGGAGCGCAGGGTATAAAAGAACAGGGGAACAGGTGAAACAAATCAGGACAGAACGAGGAAGATAAAGACAGCAAACAGACTCACAGGAAGAGACACAAGAGGATCAATATAATAAAAGTCAAAACAGGAAATAAAGCCAAATAACTTAAACACAATAAAACCAACATCAGGAAAGTTTTCTATTTGTACATCTTTTTGCTTTTTGCATCATTGTGCTCTACACTGGCATCTTTATTACTGTAATTTTACGTCTGATTGCTTCATCTATATCTTTGCAGAATGCTCACTGCATGTCTTATTACGCGTTAACTGTCTCTCAGTTGACGCAGCCAGAATGTGTCCTCCGAGTGCTCGAGGCATCGATGCCACCGCTGCGGCCGACGGCGACCAAAATCTCCGTGCTTTGATGCAGAGCTTTGCTGCTGCTGACACATCCATAATCATCTAACTCCCTCTCATTCTGCACGGCCCGATTAACACTCACACAATCAGACACACCTGTTTGCCTGTGGCCTGGGGATTCAGGGTGACGTCTTAAATCTGTCCGAAGTCCCACAGAGAAACATAACACAGCATACAATAGAGTACAGTTCACGATACATTTATTGTACTTGAAGATCAAGATGGTGATATAAGCTGTTGGGAAATTTCAACATTTTGTTTGGCAGCAACAATCACCAAAAACTAATGAAAACATGGAAGGACTGTTTATTACTCTAACAGTTCTTATCTTAAATGACAGAATAATCATTTGGAGCAACGGCAAATATCTGGCCCAGTGAGGCCCAGCAAGAGCCCCGGTGATATCACCCGGTGATTTAGATATCACTGTATCACTGAGTCGTTTGGGTAGTTTTAAGGAGCGATGTGAGCTGAACAAGCTCCAGCTCAACAGTCTTGTTTGGCATTAAGGTTGCTCTAGGTGTCTATGTAGTCCTCAACCACCTCCTCATATATTCAACATATCACTGTTCGCAGCATGGTCGCACTTTTATCTAACGCACTGAACTAAAAGTAAATAGAAAGACAGTTATTAGGCTATAAAATGTAGTTATCATGTTTTATACGCACATAATTAACTGGACCAATGCTCAGAATATTAACCTAAAGCTTTATACAAAGACCTCTCTTACATCTCAAAATGAGAACGGAGCAACAAAATTGCATTAAATTTAAATAAACTACTAAAAAAGGAAGAAAATAACTAAAAGAAGGTGACAAATAATGAACAGCTGTACATAGGAATTCAGAAGCCTCCATGTCTGAATTTAAATGTAACCTGATTACTGGACCGTTCAGAGTGTCTCGTGGAATATGAAGGCCTGAGTTTGTAATTCATTAATATGTAGGACAGTTACAGATTAGTGAGTACGCGACTGAGAAGAGGTAGAGGAAATTACTCTGCACGAGTTTATTCATGTTTGACATGAATCATTTCCCAATGCCTCATAGATCAGTTATGAGAAACAAATGTTTGGCTTGTAGGGTTCCGTGCTGCTGATGTTCTGCTTCTCTAAGGTGCCCAGTGTCCTCACAGCAGGCTGCTGTGGGTGTAGATCTGGATAAGGACGTTGTTCAGACGTCTGAGCGTCATGGACCAAGGTGGACCACAGATCCGCAGGAGGAGAGTTTTCCTCACCGTGGCATCAGTTTCTATTTTATCACAGACTATTGTTTTGTGTGGCAACTGTTATTGGTACTATAATATTACCCTACATGTACAAGGACACCTCGGTATGCACCTTGTGAGTGCACAAGACTTGTGTTTCCTGTTGATTTATTAATAATGATACTGTCTATACACGCCCGCTATTGTCTTAACGCCTGGCTAAACAACTCTTCCTCCACATCTTGATTTTTCCTGACCTGGAAACCGCTAAAGTCACATTTTGCCACAACAGTTTCCTCCAGAATGAACAGTAAAATAATCTTATAGGACATCATCAATTGTGAAACATAAGATTTTACCAGGTTAAAAACTACCCTGGGGCTACATCTACATCTAAAGAGGAAGATCCTCTCTCAGTTAAACTGTCTGTAACATGTACTCAAACGCACAAAACAAGGTTTCTAAGTTCAAAAGCATTCAGCCGTGCAGCAAAGGGGGGTTTGGGGGGGGGGGGGGAGTGGTCTATCAGTATGCTGAGCAGTCCTGCAACTGTCCTCCTCTCAAGCCCCCTTGTCTACAGATAGAAAAAAGTGGGTGCAAGCACATTAAAACCAAAGAGTTTGCAAAGACTGTTCAGGCCCTTTATATTAACACAAAACTGAAAATTCAAAATATGCCACCAAATCAAGCTTGTTTCATGCTGCAAGAAAATGTCTAAATCTGTGATTTATTTCAAACTGAGAAAGCTTTGTTGTGATTTTTAGTTGCGGGACAAAGGAAAAACACACAAAAAACTAATTGTACTTAAATAATTTACGTGGTTTTAAATGGCGGACTTACATTAAATTACAGTGTTCAGTTGTGTTTAGTTAATTAGTCAAATTGAGTCATTTAGAAACATTTTTAACTTATTTACATAAATGTACACAATAGAAGAAGAAGATTACAGGAACTGTTTGCTGCTTAATTAGAGAAATTCTACATATATACGACTCGTCCACTTTGTCGTCCTGCAAAAATCGGTTCCATTGTCCTACAGACCATGTCCTCCAACATTACCAAGATTAAAGTTAGACTTAAACCTAAGTGACCTGCATTCAGTTCCCCTACAAATCCCACTGAGGTCTAAACTGACAAGCAGTCTGACGTTAGTTGATGTGAGCAACGTGTTTTCATTAATAACAAATGTGTGCAACGATCAAACTGTGGCGTTTCCCCTAAAACTGCTCAGTTATTAATGTTCTTTCCAGTCCTTCTATCTCTACATCCATCCAAATTGTCCTGTCCTGACTGTGCATAAGCCAAAAAATGTTTGACTATTTAAAGGTTTGAACTATTTAAACGTCCCCGAAGCTGCTCGCTCAGTGTTTTATTCTCACTTTTTAATGCTGTTCAGTGAAATACAACAGACAAAGGAGCTGCTCCTCTTCTTCTTTTCTTCTTTTCCTTTTTACTGTTGCCATCAGGTTTTTGTGCTGCACTTGTGCAGAACGTGTCCGTGTTCATATTTCTAACCGTAGTATGTGACCCCAGTCAGGTTTTAAACTGGTCTTTAGAGTGGACACGTCCATCTTGCTACACTTGCACTGAAGGCTCGTGGTTGTGAATAAAGGACAGTCCCTGATGTCTTCCTCGCCTCTGCTCCCGTAATGTCCCTCCTCCATATGCCTCTCTTTTATTCTTCCTGTTATCTCTCTTTTTCCCCATTTTCTTTAGGCATGTTTCCTACTTTCCCTCCTCTTTTTCCATCTGGCCTGTGGCCTCTAATGAATTGCGCCTTCCTCCTCCTCCTCCTCCTCCCCCTCCCCCCTCCCCCCTGCTTTTACCCCAGGCTGTGATGGCATGCTCACTTGGTTTTATTCTTCTTAGTAAGTTCACTCAGTCTCTCCCAGCATAACAAGCAGAGATCCAGTGAGAAACTCAATCAACTGCAAAAGGCGGATTGTGTCTTTTTTTTTTTTTTTTTTGGTTCGTTTCATTTTGGGTTGAATGAAGCAGTCTTTGACGAAAGGCTAAATAATATAGCAAAGCAAAATAATTTTTCACATCACTCATGATCTTTAATCATGATAAGAAGTGTTAGATTTCGCCAAATGCAGAGAAGCACTTCATTTCTTCCTCTTTTATGAAACGCTGTCAGTTTGCAGTTTCCAGTTTTATTCAAATAAATATGTAGCTAAATAAGATATGCTTTGATCCTATTCTCTGATTAACCTGTAGCACTAAAACAATTCAACACTCAAAGTTGAATAATGACTTGATTGAACCTGTTCTCATTGTATTTGTCGGATACTTTTCACACACTGTATTTGGAAAATTGTGTGTTTTCCCTGCAGATCCCCGGTGCGGCAATGGACAGAGTCAGCCTGCTGTGGCGTCTGAGGCGTCGGGCTCGTCGCGGAGTGCTCTGCATGGCTTTATTTTGCATTTTGATGGCTCTGCTCTATGCCCTGTGCGCCGAAAACAGCGTGCCCGTCACCGACGCCATCTTCGGGGTCCGGGCGCGGACCCGGGCTCAGCCTCGTGCACACTCCGTCACAAAAGTATGTATGAGGCTCAGGGCAAAAATGTGTTACTGGGTACTTGAAGTGACTAACTTTTTACCAGATGCTGATTGACAGAAAATTAATGTTTCTACCCTTCAGTCAGTTTACTGCAAGTTATATTTTACTTAAAATATATTTTTTTCTCAATTGCGCTTTAATGGTTCTTTGTTTCCTGACCATAATTCTTTTAAAGCACCTTCAGATGAGCTGTGTAATTTAAATTTCACTTATTTACTTAAAGATCACCACAGATGGGAGTAATTACTACAAGTTAGGAAAGTTCTATAGTCACAAATAGGTTCTAAATGAGGCAGCTTTAGCTTAGTTGGTAGAGCTGGCGTCCATAAACCACAGGGTCAGCGTTTGCTGTTGACACTAAACCCTAACTTGCACCTGATGGGTCAGGGGGCACCTTCCATGTGAGCGGCCATGTGTTGAAGCAAAGTTTTGGCTAGTTACTGTAGGTTCCTCTTTCTTTGACCGATGCCTGACTGGACTTATCCCTCTGACTATCACAGGTGCTGCGAGGTGGACCCAAGCCCATGTACACTGACCCTCAGAAGCTCCCAGGTGTCATCCCAGGTGACCCCCACCATCCAATACCTGTCCTCTCCTCTCCAAACCAAACCCAAGCTGGGGACTCGTTGTCCAAGCAGAAGTCGAAACAGCGGGAATCCCTTGGTTTTTTCAGTCTGCTTCCACGCCCCTTCACACGTGCTCTGGAGACCCTTTTTGGAGGCAGGCGGAAGGGAGAGCTGAGTGGCAGAAAGGGGGACACGGAGCTTTTGGGAAAGGTGTGGGATGATAAGATGTCTAGTAAAATGCTGGGAAGCAGACTGAGGAGGGCGGTGGCAAATTATCAGGTGAGAGTTAATATGAGGTCGAGTCATTTCTGACACTGAAGGTGAAACAGTGAGAAGATGAGAATCTTATCAACTGTTACAGTCTGTCACTGTCTGAATTTAACAGACAGCGACAGGAACCAAGCTATTTTTAAACCTCTACAGGCCTCTACACACTTAGTTAGACCAGTTTTAACTATGATGAGGTGTCACTTCCTGTAACGATATCTCTCTTTTCGATACAGTCTGCTATAATCTGCTACTTTCTACTTTACATCTGCACTTTGAGACGTAGAAACCCAGCTGCAGGTGCAGAACGTGGCAGAGAAATCAGGATTCTCCGGGAGAAATCTACCTAAGGAATTTTTCACTGTTCTCTACCCCAGTTAAAGAAACAAGGCTTCTCGTTTACGCTGCAGTTAGGAAATCAGCTTACTCGAGAAAACCAACTGTGACCTGTTTACTTAAGTGCATTCACCGTAAACGTGACTCATTGTGAAGGAAAACTGTCGCTCCCTTCAGCTTCATGGGGCTTTATGTGAGTTTTTCGTGCACTGTTAAGTGTCCGGATCCCATATTTACTGTTTAGGTTCATTCTCACTGCTTCTCTAGCCTCATTTTCAGCTGCTATTTTTTAGCTTAATTGCTCTTCAAAGGTTATTATAGATTACTTGCTCAGCACCATCAGCCTCCGTTTGAGAATAGCTCCTGAACACTGGAGGAGCATGTAGTAGCTAAGGAGCCATATGTTTCCCACAGAAGTTAGTAAAGACCAAAACAGAACTAAAAGGAAAAAAAAAATATTGGACCTACGTTTATCACCAAGGCACAAGCACCACCCTAAGTGACTGTCCTCCCTCTGCCAGTAAATAAGCAAGTGTTTGCTAACAGGTTTTCCATATCTTTACATGAAATAATTTCTAATAATACTTTTATGATGTCTGACTCATAGACAGTTAAAAAAAACTAATTGATGCAACAAAAACTGTACATATTCCACCCTGAACATTTGGAAGATCTGACTAAACCAATCTATAAAAACTGCAGCATTAGACTATGAAATTACGTTTTTCTTAACAACAAAACTGTTCTTCCAGGATAAATCACCTTCAGCAACAGCAAATCATTCAAGCAGCCAAAGCGAGATGTTTGGGGAGACTCACCAAAGCCTAGCTGTTCCCCAAGAATGGCTGAAGAAGTGAGACTGGCAGATTGTGAGGATAAAGGTTCTGCAACTTTGTAGTTCAAAGAAATGTGTCATTGCATCTAAGGTTAAAATACAGTGTCCACGGAGTAGAGCAGGTGAAACCAGTGCCGCTCTAGAGAAGTAATTTGGTGGCTTCAAGAGGACAGAATCTGCCAACCTGGATCCAAGTAGTAAGCCATTTATGACTGCTTGCCACAAGTAGAGGTCATGAGGTGAACTCCTTTGTGGGCAAAGCCTTAAAAGAAGGGCAGATCGAGATTGAAGGACTGGAAACTGGCAGGAAACTGTCACTCAATGGTCACCATCAGAGGGGTCCTGAGAGACCCAGGGGGGTTGTTTTGATAGAAATGCATATGACATCGGATGAAAAGGCAGTGGAGTGCAGATGGCATCTTGTAGTTGAATAATATTGGAGGGACCTATGCAAAAGCTGTCTACAGTCCTACCATCTGTCTCCTAAATCATTCCTTGATTTAAACAGCATATCCTAACTTCTCAGCCACAGATTTTTTTATTTTTAATAACAGGTACAGGCATCCCAACCAGTGTTGACTAAAAATCGGTGAAGTTGTTCCTCAGCACCGAGAACGTTTAGCTATATCTGTCAAAATTCTTATGTTTCCGTCAGGCAATGAATAAATATGGCGTCGAGGTCTCGAACTATAGCTCCAGCAAGACGAAGTTGAATGGTCCCAAGCTTCTTTGCCAACTCAAAAAAAAAGTAGAGGTCACGACTTTGACTCCCGACCTCCAGCCCTTCTCATCGATGTCCTGGGCTACCCAGCTGCCACCCAAACAGCTGTCCGCTGATCTTGGTCCATACAAGAGCTGCGCTGTTGTATCGTCTGCAGGGTCGCTGCATCGCTCTGGACTCGGCAAAGAGATAGGTGAGACACTTTATATGGATAATTGAATATCAATTGTATAAGGAAGATATGGGCGGTGTTTTTTATGACTAAGTAGCAAAAGAACAGATCTTTATCGCCCCACAAGAGGAAAGTCTCCTTGTGAGCATACAAATTACAAACTTCTGTATTGAAAAATGTCCTCATAGATTAAAATTTAGTCCAAAATGCTCTGCAGGTTTCCCCAGCTGCAGCTTTCAATCACAGCACTTTAAAACCTGTGATGGAGCTTTTTAAAAACTTGTTGAAAATCGTGTTTTGGCTGCACAGTAATGGGCAGGTATACTATAGACATACTATGCAAGAAAACCAAATCTAAAGCAAATCTATTTACTATAATTGATTATTAATGGATTTGTCACCTTCATATCTACTATATAACCTTTCTTTATGTTTTTTTTTTTTTTTTTTTACTGAAAATGCTTGAACTACTCTTTGAGTTAATGTTTGCCACACACTAAAAAACACCATAAAGTGTTCATCAAGTATCATCATTGTCAGATTTTCACATTTTCTGGCATTTCAATCTTTTTATTGCATGGACAACTAAAAACGTCTGTAACTCAACCGGATCTTGAAGTTTCATGATTTTGTTACAGTTTGTTATCAGTGTGTTGCCTTTTGCAAAAGTTAAATCTGGTAACGTCCCACCGTTTTGTCACTTTGACAGAAATATTTCCAAACAATTCCGGCTTTTTTGTGAGACAGTAAAAAGCACGAAGAAGATGCTGATTCATTATTTAGTAACACATTTGTCTTTACGTTCTGCTCGTCAACATCAACATGAGCCAAATTTTACACCAGAAATCACAGCATAGGGGTCATTTCAATGTGAGTTCAGAATGTTTTTTGTCTATCTACTAAAACAGGACTGTGTGGTTCTGCTCTTTTTTTACTTAAAATAGCCATAAAACCACATACATTTTTGCTTATGTCTGACATTTCTGAGCGAAACCACAAACTTTAAGGAAGCACTAAAAAGGAAACACCTGACATTTCTGATAATGTCTGTTATTCAAAGATGCAGAAATCAACAATGTATTACCGGTAACTCACAAGGTTTCACTTCTTCTAAAAATATTGTCTCCTGCTAAATTACAGATTCTCATGAAGCTGTGCTGCGGTTTAATGCGGCACCAACCATTGGCTACGAAAAGGACGTCGGTTCTAAGACCACGATCCGGCTCATCAACTCACAGGTAAATTGCAAACCTGAGGACAGGGAGCATTTGAATACACTACATGTCCTACTTTTAGATCAAATGCAAACTGTCAAAATTAGATGAAGAACTTTTAAACAAATAAAAACTAATATTTAACGTGATGCATGGCCACTGAGCACATTTCATCACAAAGCTCCGACATTAGGCAAAAAATAAACCATGTATTTGTGTAATTTATAGGAGAACGTGTGGCTCATTGATGTGTTAATAGTCTTTAAACAGCAATGGTGGTTTCAGAATCTCTAAGCTCAAATGTTTGTATCATGTCAACTAATCAAGATCAACTTTTAGTCCTGCACCAACTGTTGGATGGCTGTTATTTGTAGAGATTTCTATTTATTTCTACTGAACATCTTTGGCTCAAGTATTTGACAAACTCAGAATAGCAAAGTAAATTAACTGTAGTGTCCTGAAGTGTTTGTAAGGAGCCTCCGAGGAGGTTGTCACCCTGTCACCCTTTTGGGTCTTCCGTCATTTTGTGTTATTTTTAAAAAAAATTTTTCTTTTTAATCGTGGTTTCCAGTTTCCTCTTCTGTTTTTCTGGATATGTGTCTATCCTGAAGTAGTCCCTCAAAACTGCGCTCTAAGCAGTCTGACCATTCTCACTTCCTGCAGTGTGGTAACACAAAAATAGGCAAAGAACAATGTGAAAGTTTGAAGTGAAAGTCAGTTTTGGACCTTTCTTGCTAAATAAGCAGCCAACATTTGGTCATTTTCATTATAAACACACCCCTTAATTGACACCTTTATAGAAAAGCTCTTGGTCCTTAAAGCAGCATCAGGCTCGATGCTGTTAACTAAGCTCTTCACTGTTTCTTGTTTTGCTTTCCAGGGCTCCTAACACTTTAGTATGGCACATTTCCTTTTTGCTTCTTTTCGCGGTAATAACAAGGGAACGTAGTGGGAGAAGGACGGGATTGTTTTCCTTTGGCCAAATGATAAATCAGACTCATAAAAATGAGCTATTTAAGCTGTGAAAACAAATTTTGAAAACCCACTGGATTTGCTGATGTGCACTGCCACAAAGTGAAGAACCACTAAATATTGAGATATTGGATTCTAGCAGTTTTGACATGACGACTTGATACTGTGACATCTGTCCCCTGCTAGTGAGATTTTACAGTTTTCATGACACACATTGGATAAGACCAGCGAGGCAGTGGTGTTGTGTTGGTTATGTGTTTCTGTATGAAAATGTCTGTTACCACACACCACAGGAAGTCTGAAACTAGAGGGTAATTTTCTTCACAATTCTGAAACCAGGCTCATTGCTGTAGTAACAGTTCAATGCTCATGCTGGTTTGGAGCTATTTTTATTCTCACATATGCGCACAGCAAGGCAACACAACATTACATGGAGTGAGGATAAGTTAATAGCAACACTTTTGCACTTTTGTTTAACAAATGAAGATACGGTAATTACTACATTCTCATGCAGTATCGATACCAGTATTACATCAAGCACTGCAGTGAGTAACGATACTGAAAGGTATCTGATGCAAATGCGTCGATTCCTCTTTACAGCAACATTATGTTATCTTCTGCCCACATGCGAAAACTACAAGGAGAAATAGCAGATTTTGGAGACATGAGACATTGAGGACAACTGTTAAAATTTCAGAAAAGCCGTGTCGGCTTTGGTTTACCCCACACTCAGCTTTGTCACTTTGTTCCCGTTACAATATTAGGGATTTGAGGACACTGACAAACTTGGAACAAGTGAGATAATGACTTCTCTTCTGTATCACCCAGGCTTTAACAGCAGAAGATCAACGTTTGGTGAAAGCATTTCAACTCACTCTTATTTCCAAATTAATCTCACCCATTTCCTTCTTTATATTTGATTTACATGCTTTCATTTTCTTCAGTCAGTTGTGTTTCATGGCATTTTTCTGCAGACTAAATGTCTGGGAGAGATCATACAAATGGTGCTTTTGTTTCTAAGTTAATGGTTATTCAGAAAAAAAAAAAAAAAGTTGTCCAGCACAGTCTGTTCTAAGCAGGAAATTAAAAATGAAAAAAACATCTCCACAGTCATTGCATTTTAATGGTCTTTAAACTTTTTATGACTTTATTAGCCATCTGCTCAGTTATCACAGAATATCACATCACAATTATGGCAAAGGCAAACCCAAGTGAGGGATTGACTAAACCAAACTAATTTATTGGTAAAAATTCAGTGATTATCAGAAATTGCTGCTAACAGGAGGGAACAAGAAAAAGGCAAATGGCAGGTAGTGAACGTGAACAAAAGGCTAAACTCAAAATATCAAAAAACACTATGGAAACTAACTTAAAGAAAACCAGACAGAAAAATAGTTAACCTAAATAACACGGCTGAGAAATAAAATAAAACACGGATGTGAAACATAAACTGCTAAACCAAAAGGCACACACTGGAAACTACCAAGGAAACTAACCAGCAGGAACACAGCAAACCTCACACCAAAAGCTGCTTGAGACTAGAGTCCGATTCAGGAGAGCCAGGATTACTCGGCTCAGGTAAACCAAGAGTCCAGTGTGTTGACAAGGGGAAAGACGATGAGGATGTGGCAGGAAACTGGGGGGGCTCGGCTGGACCTAAATACTGAGAGGAACAGGTGCAAACAATAAAGAGGGATAACGAAGGGTCAAGCTAAAGAACAGGACTAGGAACAGGAAGTGGGGAAAAGGGGCTACAAAAATAAAAGTCCAAAGGGAGGATGTGTAACTGGGGGCCAGATTGTGACACATCATGCGTGTACTGTATGTTACCATAACTTTATTCATAAATCATTTACAGACAATAAGGAGAAAACCTGCTGAAAATGCTGATGTAGAAGTTTTTAAACAATATCTTCATTGTCTGCAGACAACATGAAACAATGTTTTTAATTGTTATTAAAAGTGATTTCAATTTCCAGTAACATACAAACCTGAAAACAAAAAAAACAATTGGATTGAAAATATATTTATATATAATTATAAATAAAACTATATGTTATACATTTTTATTGAATCACATGGGAAACAACATGTTGTTTTTATAACTTTGAGCTGTTCTGTAAAATATTGTAATAAACCAGTGATTATCACATTAGAGGTGTTTGTTTTTATTCATAAAACCCTCCAGGTGGAGGAAGAACGATTAGACGAAGATTAATGCAGAGAAAAGTTTAAAATTAACCAAAACAAAGCCAGACTTTAAAGGGCAAAGTACTTGTTTCTCTGCTCGACGTTGGCAAATACTCTAATGTAACAATCGAGAACAAAGTGGTATCAATACATCCCTAGTTTGCAGCGCACAAATTTACACAACATCACCAGTGTTTGCAGAATTGTCTGCTCCGCTCCCTGACACATTAACACCTTTGGAAACTGTGTGTTCTCAGCCACATTCTGAAGTAATAATCAGTGGATTTGAAAAACATTGGCTACACAGCGCGAGTTCGTAAAAGTGCAGTGGAGCTGAAGAGGCTGATCTTTGAACTGTGCTTCAGGGCTGCAGGAGTCGAACACTTCAGCTGCGGCAGCAGAGAAGAGCTAATTGTGGGCGTTAGTTTCCCGTTTTATCTCAGTTGTAAAACTTGGCAGTGAGAGCAGCTCATTACAAGAGCTCTGACCTAAAACGTTCCATGACAGTTTGAACCACCATCTCCATTACTGAACAACAAAAGTCAGGCACTAGTTTGGGAATTTATCTCTATAGGTAGCAGCATGTGTCGGCTTTGGTTTACCCCACACTCAGCTTTGTCACTTTGTTCTCGTTACAATATTAGGGATTTGAGGACACTGACAAACTTGGAACAAGTGAGATAATGACTTCTCTTCTCTATCACCCAGGCTTTAACAGCAGAAGATCAACGTTTGGTGAAAGCATTTCAACTCACTCTTATTTCCAAATTAATCTCACCCATTTCCTTCTTTATATTTGATTTACATGCTTTCATTTTCTTCAGTCAGTTGTGTTTCATGGCATTTTTCTGCAGACTAAATGTCTGGGAGAGATCATACAAATGGTGCTTTTGTTTCTAAGTTAATGGTTACCTGTCTTACAGGTGATGGCATCTGAAGAACATCGTTTCCTGTCCAGCTCTCTGTACAGCTCAGGTGTTCTGGTGGCCTGGGACCCCGCCCCCTTCTCTGCTGACCTCCTTCAGGTGATTACATTCTGTGCTTCCTGAAAACAAGCTGGAACTTTTTGTACCTGTTAGTGATCATCACTGAACCATGTTACTCATCACTAACAGTACAAACTTAACACAGGCAGTGTTAATAAAGGCAGATCAGGTGAAATAAAAATGATGTTGTCTGCTATGGGACCCACTGCAGGACCCAGCCAAAGGTCAATGATTGTTTAACACGAGTGCTTTCCAAGCTTTTGGAGCTGTGTATTGATCAATGATAACTAACTTTAAACCCTATAAGAGCCTGCGTCATGGCTACATTAGTGTTAGCTGAATGCAAAACATGCGACACATGGCTGCATTTACATCCTGCGTCTCACAGTTCACAAGTTTTGTGTTTCCATTACTGCTTTGCCATGCTGCTAATTTTCCTGTGTTGCTCTGTGTATGGAAGGAGTTCAGTGATTCTAGTGACTAAATAGGAGTTGATTTGGGGTCTGGACTGACTCCTTAAAACGCTAAATCATCAGAAAATATTTAGAAATGTTTGTCATTATTTCCTGCAGCCCCAGTAAACATATTCAGTTGGCTTGTTGATGAGTAAAAAAAAATGCTGAGTTTATCATAGAGTGAAAATACACACACACAGACACACACACACACACACACACACAAAAGCTAATTCCCATTGTCTTCTAATAATATTCATCCATAGTCTTGATTTTTGTTTCATTCCAGCTCAGTGGATGCTGGAATTATATAAACTATGATAATTACACTAAATATACAGTTTGCATCCTCTTATTTTGAAATGGCCACAATGTGTAAAACAAACTTTTACCTTTTATAGGAAGCTCACAAAAATAAATTGATCTTTCATGGGGGATGCAAACTTTTGCACTTGCCATAAATTCACTGCTACAACTTGAGCCCCCTGTTCTTAGTTATATTTTGGCAAGTTGGCAAGGACAACAATGGTGCTGGTCCCGAGCCCAGATAAAACTGATGCAAGGGTTGATGTAAGGGGAAGGGCATCGGGAAGAAACTCACGCCAAATCAACATAGGGGACACGTTCTGCTGTGGGAACCGGCGAAGGGACCGAAAGCTGTTGATCTTTGGCACCGTTTAAAGTCTGCTGATTCATCGGTTTTGTATACAGCTATCACACGGTTGCTCTGATACTGATGAAAACTTAAAAACATAAAACTTTTCAGGAAGGTTTTTTTTTTTTCCCTGTAATTTCTAAATAGGTTTTTGTAGTTTGATATTGGAATTTTGTTGAGATTTGACCGAGTTAGCGCAGCAGCTTTGCCTCTCTGTCCTACAACCTTCCCACAGTATGATCGTCAGTCACTCTTTCAGATGTGCACACACACCAGAGCGGAAACCTACAGTACAGTAACATGTTTAACCGTAATGTGTCTTATCTACAGTGGTACAACAAGACAGACTATCCAATCTTCACCCAGTACCAGAGATACAGGAGGCTTCACCCTCTGCAGCCGTTTTACATCCTCCATCCTCGCTTTGAGTGGCAGGTCTGGCTGCGAATACAAGAAAACATGGCTGAAGCCATTCAGAAGAACCCACCCTCCTCTGGCTTTCTCGGTATGCGAACAGTGCTCCTGTTTATCATGTCTACTCTGCCTCAGGTGCACAGGATGATGGTGGTGAAGCATGTGCTTCATGAGGCTAAAGGAAAACCACGAAGCCCTTAAAGAAAGGGCAAGAAACAAGCTCAGGATTCACATAATTTACATATGAACATAAAGTTTTATGTTTTCATGTTAAAGTTTTATCCTGACAGGATCAGGAATGAGGACATCAGAGGGACAGGTCATGTTAGATGTTTTGGAGATAAAGTCAGAGAGGACAGATTGAGGTGGTTTGGACATGTTCAGAGGAGAAACTGTGAATATATCGGTAGAAGGATGCTGAAGTTGGAGCTGCCAGGCAGGAGGTCTAGAGGAAGAGCAAAGAGGAGATTTATGGATGTAGTGAGAGAGGACATGAAGTTAGTCGGTGTGAGAGAAGAGGATGTAGAGGACAGGGTTAGATGGAGGCACATGATTGGCTGTGGCAACACGTGAAAGGGAACAGCCCAAAGGAAAAGAAGAAGATAAAGTATAGCTGTACTGTCAAGAGTTATTCTGATTATATCTTTAAACACCTGTTCTCATATCTTGCCCAGGCACCGTCCTGATGATGTCACTGTGTGACGTGGTGCACGTTTACGAGTTCCTGCCATCCCAGAGGAAGACCGAGCTCTGCCATTACTACCAGCGTTTCCACGATGCCGCCTGCACGCTCGGCGCCTACCACCCCCTCCTGTACGAGAAGAACCTGGTCAAGCGGATGAACCAGGGCTCCAACCAGGACATCTACACCCACGGACGAGTAACGCTGCCTGGTTTCAGCCAGCTGAACTGCACGCATGGTTAGGGAAGTTTACACGACCACTGACTGAGAAAAGCAGTGAAGCGAAATTGCAAAGCTGAGCCCTGCATGAAGTACGAGTAATGGTGAGGAGGGACTGCATGAAAACTTCATACCCACTGCCAAACCAAAAGGATCTCTGTCCCACTCACTATAAATATTACATGTTGTTTAACGCACACAAAGTCCAGTCAGCTCATAGAGCGGCCTGGTGTACACACACTAATCCTTGTGGGTACATTCAGTGATAACATTCATCCTTTAACTCCAAACCAACCACAAGCTCGTCCCATAAAAAGGACCACACCATTGTCTTTGAAAGTTTTCACCAACTGAAGAAAAATCATGTATAATCTCTGACAGACATTTTCCTAAAGCGGGTTGGATATGTCTGTGTCTCAGTTACGACCAGACAACTCACACGTAGACATATAAAAAAGGTCAATACCATCATAAAACAGCTGGTTACCTTAAGAGACAAAAGGAAGTAGTGCGATTGTTAGGGACTATTTTCAGCAGTAGATTCATCTCGATTTATCTTTTTTGTAGTAATCTCACATACACTATATTGCCAAAAGTATTCGCTCACCAATCCGAATGAATGAATTCAGGTGCACGAAGCCAGGTCCATAAAGACATGGACTTGACTGGCCTGCACAGAGTCCTGACTTGAACGCGATAGAAAACCTTTGGGATGAATTAGAGCGAAGAATCCGAGCACTGTGTATTCTGTATTTCATAAACACACTCCTACACCTCGTGGAAAGCCTTCCCAGAAGAGTTGAAGCTGTCAGAGCTGCAAAGTTTGGGCCGACGTCATATTAAACCCTATGGATTAAGAATGTGATATCACTAAAGTTCATATGGGTCTAAAGGCAGGTGAGCCAATACTTTTGGCAACACAGTGTATCTCAGCATCATTGAACGGCTGGTTCAGATCTTGAATGTTTAGGCAAAGTTCAGTCCATAGTTTTCGTTTTGAAAGCACCAATCATTTGAAACCATAAACGCTGTGATAGTCATTTAGCAGACGCTAAATGAGCAAAAATCTAAGTCAAGGTGAAAACATTGACGTAACGTGCGATCAGAGGAAGTGTTTACGTTTCATGAGATGGTTTCATGATTTTTGGTAGACGTAAGTGCGGAGGAAGGTGCAGAAGAGTTCTGTTTTCAGCAGCTTCTTGAATATTAGGAGTAAGTTTGCTGAGCGTGTAGAGTTTGGTAGCTCGTTCCACCATCGTGGGATCATTGAGCTGAAGACTTTTGCTCGGCGTCTTCTGTGCGGTGCTGGGACCACCCATCTTTCGTAGGCAGAGCGCAAGCGGATGGGAGGGATTGCAGACCTGAATGAGGGAGTTGAGGTAGGCGGGAGCTGTTGCGGTGATCATCCTGTAGGCAAAAGATGGCAGAGCCTTAGGAGGACAACAATGCAAACTCAAAAAACGAAGGAAATATCAAATTCACAGAGCTCGCAGGAGAGGTGGTGGTGCATCTGCAGCAGTTTGAGGGGCGGAGTCTTTCGTCTCGAAACAGTGAACATGCGTTTTGCAGTTTCTGTCTCCGTTTCCAAACCATTACACCCCCGATGAACTGACTTACTGCACATTTGAATTTGTGGTTTAGGATTAAAACATTCAAAGTCAACAGTGTGGACCTTATGCTAATCCTTATCCTCAGTCGTAGTCTGAACCCTGGAGAATTGAGAATCAGCCGAATGGACCTCAATAATCGTCACATTTAAACCAATAAGACCTTTAATAAAAGGCCTTAAATGCTGTTAAATCTGTGCATATGCTGTAACATTAGTCCACTGTTCACATTAGTTTTTGACTTTTTTCTTTTTGTTTTAATCAAAACTGTCTCACTGTACACTTCTATTCCACAATGTCCAGCTGTCTCCAAGGCATCGGTGGAGTATTTTATTGTTATTCTTTGTCTTTTTTTCATGGTAGCAACAAGCAGGACATTGCAAGTAACGCAGCAGGTACAAAGTGGGTCTCACTGCTGCTTGGGTAACATCCCATGGACCACTGGGATTCAGTTTGAACTTCGACTTGGACGTTCGTGTAGACAGAGTTACAGCACCAGTTAAATAAGCACAGTCTGATTTTTAGTTTTGGGACTTTTTTTTTTTTTTTACTTCATTTAGGGGCCTGATGAACCCTTCTTCCCTTCAGCATAACGTTGTGTGTTGAAAGTAGAGTTTGACTTTTGCATGTTATCAAATTATGCGAAAATACCAGTTTACTTACTGTGACCGGTTTTATTAAGTAGCATCCACACCACACAAAGTAGCCAAAAAGAAACTAAATATTTTCAGAATGGAAGTTAACACCCTATTATATGGAAAAACATTAATGAATAAATTAGCAGATTGGCCTGAGAAGCACATCCTCAATATCACTTCCCAACTTGAAATGTCCTACCAGCCTCTGTGACCTTCCTCCTACCTGATCAATGGTTGGCTCTTCTTGGCTTTTCCGCTGCTTTCTTACACACTGGGAATGATCGGATACACGTCATTGTGAAAGAGCCACGGTACATTATTAACTATGTGGCAGCAAGACAGACTGCTCACTTGTTTTCGTTGTAAAAAAAAAAAAAAAAAAAAAGAAAAGAAAAAAAAAGTCCTTTGCCCCGCAAGTGACTTGGAAATAAATAGATATGGAAATTGTCTGATCTGTTGTTGTGGTTGATCAGTCACAAACCCTGAGAGCAACCACCAGCTTTTTACGTGCGTCTTACGTGCGAGTACCTGGAACCTGACGTGACTCTCTCCTTGGGGGGGGGGGGCTCTGAACTTGTCTTCAAAGTGGGTGTTGGATATGGATGCTATAAACAAGAGTGGAAGTTCCCTTTGTGGAAAAGGAATCAGTGTTTGTGTTTTCACAGGTTCTGCTTTTGTTTCCACTATAGTCCACTGACATTGCGTAGCTTGTGCAGAGAGGCGACGCAGCATTCGGTATATTTAACTCTGTGTGTGGGAGCACACTGAAAGAACAGAGCTGAAAACATGGGGGAAACCCACTTATGCATGGCTCTACACAATGATCTCGGTTTTCATCTCAACACTCTGCCACTTGCCCTGTGTGCAGTGTTTTCTTATGCACTAGCACATTAAAAACTTGTTATGCAAACTAAAATATGCAAAAATATGCAATTCCCAGTTCCCAGTTCAGAGACCTGCTCACTGGAGAAAACCTGTGATTGATTGTGCAGCTCGTTCTTACAGAAGCTCTGCGAGGTGGTATCTATCTATTTAGGATGGGAGTTTTAAAAAAGTCAGGCGAGATTTCACGTTAATAAGCCATTTTCTTTAAATAGCAGAACTTATTTTAGCTTCCCACAAAAGACGAAAATCCCTCTACAACAGTTAAGCCAGTAGGAATATGGTCGGTGTAGGCTGGAGCCAAACCATGCAGTCCTTTCAAAACCATTAAGGGAATCTTAGATTCAAATCTACATTTGACTTGTAACCAGTAAAGGGAGACCAGTACAAGTTTGATGTGAAGAGGGTTGTGCCTGCATTTGGAGCTTCCACAGAGAAAACTGATCAGGTCGCACACAAAGGGCAATCGGGACACAGGAAGGACATAAAGACGGTTTTCTTATTTTTTTTTTGTCATTGACCTTAAGTGTAAAAATCTCCTTCAATAGACAGAAGCCTTCTGTTTGTATTCTGAAGCTGCGTTGCCTTCGAAACTAAATGAGGAATTTTGGAAACACAAAGCAGAATAGAAAACCAAAGCCGCACAGGTTCCTGAAGGCTCAGGTCATGGGAAAGTGAAGGTTACGTGTTGGAAAGTTTTTGCAGTGCGAGAGAACCTTAAGATTTAGATGCTGCAGAAGATAGTAAGATAACAGCATCAGGAAGCTTTTGAATAAACATGTGGTGAAGTTAAACCAGCACTTTCTGCCTCTTTTCACTATTTGTGCAAATGTAGGCCAAGTGCAGCCTGGATCGGTCTCTGTGCAGGACACACAGAGAGGAAACTGATATTCCTCATCTCATCGGACTGTGGAGAACAAAAAGAGTGTTGTACTAACATTGTCAACCCTGTAACAACTAACCCCCAGTAATGTATCTATAATTCTTATATCGTGTGTTTATTATAGCAGTAATACGCAGAGGGACGGTGTTTAGGGTGATTCTGTGGCTCCGCTGCTCCCAGCAGAGACTGTGTGAATGTTCTCTCCGACAAATATCTGCTGCTTGTGTAGTTTAACATGTTTTCACTCACCCCGTGTTGTGTCATGGTTACGTACTGCAGGTGCTCACTAACAGATCTGCACAATCCATTGATGTTCAACCGACAAACTGGTTTCAACAAGATAAAAATTTTACATTTAATGCTTCAGAAATTTTACTGTAGACAGGTGCTTGTTGATGCTGATGCAGTGATCCTGACTCTGTGAACAGCACTAGCAGTAGTAACCAAGTACAGAGATATTCACTAAATAATGAGATATAATAATAATAATAATAATAATCTTGATAAGAGAATTTTGTGAAATAACAAAGTAGAGTGAAAATCTGAATTTGATGTCATACCAATATATCAGAACATTAAAGATTATGTTGTCGCATTTTGAAACTTTGTTAGCGTAGCTTAATTTAAATGACTGCCGATGACAAATGTCTTAGAAAGGTTTCGAATGGTGGACAAGATTGTCATGTTGTCAAAATACATATTTAGAAACTGAACTTTTATATTTGTTAGCATCAGGCTAAGTAGCATTGATGAAGCACATTTCTTTGGCCGATTTAAACCTTTTTAATTAAACCTTTGTTTTTTTTTTTTCTAGCTGACGTAGGTATATAAAAGCGTAGCTTTCGGCCATAAACTCGTTAATAATTTTGTAGTATTTAAAGAAGTTAGTGTTTTCTTCTTCTTTAGGAACGGAAACCCCAGTCGGCCCACAAACGTGCATCACTGTTTCATTCCATCTTCATTATTATCAAAGTAGATAACGGCCTCAAGGTCTTTATTACTTCTACTTCTTGCTGCTGACGCATGTGTACCAGCTGGAACACGACTCCGCAGTAATGTAGCAACGGCAGAAACAAATGTTCTGCATCACACGTGTGCAGCTTTTCGGTTCTACTCGTATTCATGCACAGCGTTACTGCTATTGTCACATGTGAGACAAGTTATATGCATGTAAACTAATGCAGTGGGAGTGTGATGCTGCTTGAAGGACAACTTCTGTTCTTAATAAGTTCGATTAATTGCAGATTTGTTAAGGAATTTGCAGCATTTACTGAGGTGGGTCCTGTGTTGTTTGAAGCTGTGCAGACGCTGTATTAATGTCAGTCTGAATGTAAATACAAGTATTTGTGACAAAAAGTAGAAATGCAGTTGTGCGACTGCTCTGAAATAACTTCAACGAGGGCTCAACTTTACAGAAGATACAAGATCTTGCTTCATGTGAGGGAGGTTCACGTTTTGTTATTATCAAAATACAAGCTCCCATTTCCAACCTTTATTTGGAAATAAAAGGTTTATAAATAAAATTTGCCTATATTTTGTTTTCATAGGGCTAAATGGAAACAAATTGCATACAATCAGGTGAATGTTCTTTCCCTTGTGAGACAGAGAGACAACAGGAGACTTTTCTTAAAGATAAAATGTCAAACACCATTCTAGTATTAGCCAGTTGGATCTTCTGAGAGCAGAGATGGGGACAGCTCACATGTGAAATCCACCAGATTATCTCATGTCTACAGTTAGTTTGTTTTTGGGTTCTTAATAATTGATTAATATGTTTTATATTTTTTATTTTGTTGCATTTACTGGAATTTTATTGTTTTGTTTTTTTTTTTCTGGGGAAAAACACGTTGATGTCATTGGAAGGACGTGTTTTTTTGCTAAGGAATTCTCCTTCACCCTGACAAGTCCTCCTCCTGTGTTTTAAGCCTTCACTGTAAATTGTGTTTAGCGTTGACTTGAGTGTTTAGCTTAAAAATGCATGTTTTCCCTCTTGATTTCTAATCTGTGCCAGGCATTCTTTCTGTTTTTGTTTGTGGTTCTAGATTTTTGACATTTGATGTGAAAACAAAAATGCAAACTGATCTTTTAATCCAGCTGAGACACATGCCGATGCTTCTTGATTGGCCTTTTCATTTCGATGTGTCTTTCTGTTGAAGCTGGAGAATATAAATTCCCAGCACTGACTTCTTGTGATGCTTGACTTTCATTTAATTAAATGTGACAGGGAACAGGTCTGGATGCCAAATATACAGAACGTCTAAATGAAGAGGAGCCTACGTTCGCTTCAACTGTGGGTCACGACCTGCTTGTTTGGTTTTAGACATTTTTCACCTGCATGACTTCAAGACTAAGGCTGTAAATGTCCAAACTAAGGATCTAACAGCATCAAACCAGCATGAATTCTAACTGTTACTATAAGCTATTGTTTTCTGTCAGTGAACTGCTTACATGGTTTGGTTAGCGACTTTGTTTCAGGCATTTTTTGAGGCATTCAGGTGAAACGCCTGAATGTTAGGAGGAAGAAGATTAAAAACTTTAACGTCGATTTTAAAACAATAAAGGACTGACAACAGAAAAGGCTCAGGAAATTATTCCTCGTATTTCTCTTATTATTATTATTATTATTATTATTATTATAAGAGAAATGGACATAATATTGGTGCCTCGGAATCAGTTGTTTCCGTCTGACAATGTTTACCCTCCTTTAAAAAGCAGCAGTCGCATCAAAGTGAGTTTCCCCACTCGTGTTCACGGGAATTACAGCGAGTCACAAACAGACACCGAAGAGTTCAAATGTCCCGCTGGTCTGAGAGAAAAGGTGGGACTGATGTCTCATTCACAGAACAATGTTTGTGATTTTGTCCTACCTATTTTGTGAGTGTGTGTGAATGGGAATCAACATTGTAAAGCGCTTTGGATAAAAGCACTATACAAGTGGCCATTTAGCAAATCAAGAAATCAATGCAGTGGATCAGTTTGCAATTGGATTATATTATAGAAGTGAACGGAACCCGAATCATACTGTCACTGGATTTTGATTTTTTTCTGTTGTACTTCTATCCATTGTTAATCTGCATTTTGTGCTCAGGCAGAACCTCCAATTCCATTTCCTTCTTTAATTTTGGGCTGCAGAAACCTGCAGTCACGATGATCTAATCTGAAATAAACGGGTCTGATCCTTTTAGAATTTGCTCATCTTGAATGAGCCCAGTAGCTTTTTTACTCCTGGCGATTGCGTTTCGCTTCGAGAAATAGAACCAGTGTTCATCTGGGAAGATAATCTCTCCGAACAAAGACGTTTAAGTATCATAAACCTCACTTCATCACTATGCTTTTTTTTCTGCAGTAATCCAAATGCCAATGGCAAAATCCCACAGACTTGCTGGTTCTTTTGACAAAAAGACACTTTCAATCACATTTTTTTTTTTTTTTGTTGAATCAAAATGGTGATGATGATATTTTTGGAATCATTCAGTGAGTAGTTATCAGCTTCAGTTAGCCCATAATTAATGGTGCAGTATGTAACCGACCTCCTAGTGTGTCCAGTGGGTTCATGCCTAACAACAGTGGAACCATCAGAGAGGGTTCAGGTGGATCATTTCTGTGTAAATAAACACAGAAATCTTTTTACGGCACAAAAACATCTGGGAATAGTTTATGCAAAATGTGAAATACTGCAGTACAAAGAACTGATAGGCAACGTTCTGTCCTTTCTCACCCAGACATCTGCGTTAATCTGTGTTGATACTTGCTGTGGCACCATCTCCATCCCACAGAAAGTAAAAGACGACATGTTGAACTACACGTTTGAGCCCCATTAAGCGTCAATTCACGTTTTCCTTTCATTTCTTATTAGTTCTTTCTATGATCTTCAGTTACGTTGGGATCACATTACCCACCTGTCTCCGGTGAAGCAGCAGCGTCCTCTGGTGTCTGTGAAGAGAAATGTACTGAGCATGTTTCTGTCTGACGGAGAAGAAACAATAAAGTTGAAAAGTGACCGATGAGCAGCCATTGGCCTGATTATCTAATCTCACACCGTGGATAAAGTCAGTAATATCAGTTTTGAGGTACTTGGCCTTTACGGATAAACAACACACTTTACCAAGTAACAGAAAGGACCAGACTCAGTGCAGTTTGTCTGGACTGGTTGGGGAGTGCAGGCCAGTCCTGCTCCTGAAGGAAACCGGATGTACTTGTTCTCCAACCACCCGCTGCTGATTACCTGCATCCGAAGTTTCTGGTCAGTCACAAGCTGCGACAATACTTTGTAGTTGAGGGTGAAATAGGGAGAGACAACGTGAATTGTTATCTTCCAACCTCTGATTCATTAAACGTCGGTTAATCCAGCGTGTTTGGGGCAGTGGTAGTTTAAAAACGCGGTCCTGGAGGATCAGGGATTAATGGTGCTCCTCCAGAACTATCAGACCGAGCTCCTGTCTGTCCCCAGAGATAAAAAGAGGCTCAATTAGTGTTTCACAGATTATAGGACAACTGGAACCTGTTGTCAATTTCAGGCCAGTAGGTCTTTTTACTTTACTTTATAATTGCAGTACATGAAGTATAGTTCTTGTATGTTGTCTTTGCTGGTGAGAATAATGTGATTATTCAGCAACACATCATGTTTCACTGTGACTTTGTATTGTTGTATATATTTCACAGAGATATTAAAGATGCTAATGAAATAAGGAAGAAGCTCTTTGTTGAACATGTGTTGGCTCTTAAAAGAGCCTTTGTTGAGAGAGTGAGGCCGAGCTCCGCTCACTTCTTCTTGGGAGCGGCTTTCTTGGCTTTGGGCTTGGCCGCCTTCTTAGCGGGGGCCTTCTTGGCGGCCGGGGCCTTCTTGGCCGCCGGGGCCTTCTTCAGCACCTTCTTGGGGCTCTTGGCGGCCTTCTTGGGGCTCTTTGTTGCCTTCTTGGGGGCCGCTGCGGGCTTCTTGACCTTCTTGGGGGATTTCTTAGCGGCTGCTGCCGGCTTCTTAGCTGCCGCTGCTTTGGGCTTTTTAGCGGCGGCGGCGGCGGGTTTCTTGGCGGCGGCGGGCTTCTTGGCTTTAGGAGCGGCTTTCTTGACTGGCTTCTTGGCCTTGTCTTCGGAATTCTTGTTGATCTTGAAGGATCCGGAGGCTCCGGTGCCCTTGGTCTGGAGCAGGGTTCCCTTGGTGACCAGGTTCTTGATGGCGGTCTTGACGCGGGCCTTGTTCTTGTCCACATCGTAGCCTCCGGCAGCCAGAGACTTCTTGAGGGCGGCAGCGGACACGCCGCTCCGCTCCTTGGACGCGGCCACGGCTTGAACGATGAGCTCGCCCACGGTGGGGCCGCTTTTCTTGGGCTTGGTGGCCTTCTTTTTGACGGCTTTGGCCGGAGCAGGGGCCGGAGCTGCAGCTGGAGCGACTTCTGCCATGTTGTCGTGTGACTAGTTTCCTCTGACGAGTTTAGGAAAACTCGGGGCGGGAGCTGCACTTAAACACAGCATGAGAACCGTGGAGACTCAAGCAGTCCGGGCTCCTCTGGGTGCTGTGAACACCGGGACACTTGTGTTTTCTCTGCACCGACAAAAGCGTTAAAAATCCCCGGAGGAGAAGCGCTGAAGGCTGCAGGTGAAGGGAACCGAGAGCGGACATGTGTCTCTTCAGATCCGGATCATGTGGAGTTCGGATGCTCGCTGGCTTTTGTCTGTGGAGCCTCCAAACGTCACCGCTTCCCCGCTGAAACCAGCGCTGGTCACAGGGTTTTCTCACTCTTTTCGCTCCAAAAATGATTTAAAATGGGTTCAAACTTCACCAAAAGCCGTTTTCCCACTGGGCCACATGTTTATTGTGGGACTGCAATTAAAATCAAACATCTGTTGATGAGACTTTTGTACCAAAGTGAACTTATTGTGGACTCAGCTAACACACTGATCAGGCTTGTGGCTCAGTGGAGCCACAATTCCCCTCAGGACTGTGGACAAGTTGGAATAAACAGCTTTTCAGTAAATAGTAAATATTTTTTTAAATATTTATCATATTTACAGGAGAATTGTTCTAAATGTAACAAACAAGTGTCACATTGATCAATATATAGTTGACTAATAGAGACATTAGATAAACAGCAGTGTTTGGGAAGCTGCTAACTACTTCGAACTGGAAGAACCAAAAGTAGTTTGTTACTAAAGGAACTGAGGAAAAAGTTATTCATATATTTAGTTCAAATGATCAAAATATCAAATAGATAATTTAACAAAAATGTGCCTGAACAACGAGCCACAGTTGAGTTTATACTTAACAAGTTTTTAGTTGTTCACAGACCATAAACTGAAACAAATCATCGTGAATGTCCGATTTGTTCAGGAAGACACAGTTATTTGTTAGAAATATCAGTAATCAATTTAATATTCATTGGAAATGTTGTTTTATTCGTCAAGATTCAAAACAAACAACTAAAGTCAAATAATGTTCACTGTTAAACTGAGGATCCAACTTCCTGCATCAGACCTGAGACCTGATCTGGTCCCAGGTAAACATCTCCTTTGGGCTTTTCACAGGGACATTTATTATTTGACTGCTCATGAAATAGTATAGAAAAATTAATAAAAAGTATATTGAATTTGCACCTTTTTTAGACCATTTAACCAATTCCAGCACTGATTTAGGAAAATGGACAAGTTTCCTCAGTTTTATCATCTATGATAGTCCATTAGACAAAAAGAAACCAAACTGATGCCCTTGTCATAATTATGACTGGCGCTCTCATCATATCATATATATAATTGTCATTATGATCTATGATTTGTGTTTGTGCCCCACATAGCACAAACCTGCTTCCTTTCTGAAAGCTCATTTGTTGATAAGTGAAAGTGGTCAAACATTTGAATTTAGGAACAATTTGGGTTTTCACTATATTCATTCTGGCTTTTTATTTTTTTTATGATTACATTTTCTACCTCATCTATGATTGTAATTCCTTTTTTTATTCCAGTTTGATAATATAGCTAGTGGACTGAATTTTAATATGTCTGGTTCTGGTCTCTGGTGCTGATCCTCACTCCTGGATCAGTTCAGCTACAAAGACCTGGAGCAAAAAAGGAGCAGATCCACTGTGTTTAGTGTTTGTATCTAATTAACAACATTCAACTGTTCGTGCACATGGTTTTGTAACATAACAAGGAGGAGAAAACACCAAAGCAAAGTCCTGTCAGAACATTGTTCACACATGCAAGAAAGAGCAGAATATATTTAGATGTATTTTAATAGATTCAAAAGGTCAGTTTTCAGCCATGTTTTTTCATTTTGGTGAATGAGGTTGCTGTGCAGAGTTTAATGTGGAGACCAGCTGTAACCGCTTGTGTTGCTGGTCTCTGCTCATCCCACACACATCAACAGTGCTGAACAAAACCAGTTCCCATTGACTGCTGCCCTAAAAACCTACAGGCAACAAACAAACAGTGTCTTTATTGGACCTGGGGTGAGACAGAAATAAATTCATTCAAGAATTGGGGTCAATTTCAAGTCCAGAAAGAAAAGAAAAGCTCTTTATTGTCATAGAGCAGATGTGAAAGGTATCATTTTTAGCACCAGTTGATCTTAAACATGTAAGATTTAAAATATCTATTCTGAAAAAAAGACGTTTCAACGGACACATTAGTTGCTCCATAGCTGCTAATAAACGCAGCAACAGAAACATGAAGGCTGTGCTCTCTGTCCGAGTGGGCGGCTCTGAAAAGAGCCTTTGGGTTTGGATGGAAGCAGCAGCAGCGGAGCTGGTTACTTGGAGCTGGTGTACTTGGTGACGGCCTTGGTGCCCTCGGACACGGCGTGCTTGGCCAGCTCACCGGGCAGCAGCAGCCTGACGGCGGTCTGGATCTCCCTGGAGGTGATGGTGGAGCGCTTGTTGTAGTGAGCCAGACGGGAGGACTCGCCGGCGATGCGCTCGAAGATGTCGCTGACGAACGAGTTCATGATGCTCATGGCCTTGGAGGAGATGCCGGTGTCGGGGTGGACCTGCTTCAGGACCTTGTACACGTAGATGGCGTAGCTCTCCCTCCTGGTCTTCCTCTTCTTCTTGCCGGTTTTGGTGGCGCTCTTGGAGACGGCTTTCTTGGAGCCTTTCTTCGGGGCTTTCACTGGATCAGGCATGTTGTCGTTCTCTGGAAACGATCTAACAGATGAGTTCAGAGGTGTTGCGATGGTGTATTTATATCGAGTTATGGAAATTCATACTGTGCTGTTGCTCGCACAGGATTGGCTGAGCTTTAAACGTGACTGAGCATGCGCGAAAGAAAAACGTCTTTTCCCTCCAATACACATCTACTCTGCTGTTTTTTATTTCACAATCTGCAGATTTTATTTTGTATTAATACACATTTTTTTTCTAAAATTTTGATTTCAACGTTTCTTTCAAACTGTATGTGAGATGTTAATTTATTTGATGATAACTATTTTAGAATCATAATTTTCTCTAAATGTTTCACTGCCTCTTCGTTCTGTCAGGTTCTGTTTTGTTGGATTACAATTACACAGGAGCTGATGCATGGCTCAAAATATGAGAAAGACCCTCTTCCTAAATGAGAGAAATAAAATAACCTTACATGCGTTTTGTGTTTAATGTAATAGTTCATAAGCACTTTTAGCCATGGCTCAAAGAAGTAGATTAGAAACACCATCATACATATAAGTTACAATATGATATTATATATAAACGTATCTGTCCAGTGGCTGAATAATTACATAAGCACATAGAGGCAGGGACCTCACAACACAAACATGCTGCCAAGTTATTTTTCTAGCTATTAAAATTATTTGTATATTGTTTTTGTATCTATTGTGTTTACGTCAAGAACATGGGGACATGTTTAAACAAGGAAAGTTTAATCAAAATAAATTATTCAAATACACTTTCAACTGCTATTACACTGTAGTAAACACAAGTTGTTGGTTTGTCGCTTTACATATTGAATAACACTTAAATAGTTTAACTTATCAGGTTGATAACGCCTGCAATTGTTAATCAACGTTATTTCCTGTCTATTTAGTCACAAGATCAATTCCATGTTATTAACACTGACAAACAGGACTCGCTCTTCAGAGGATGTGTGCGGCTCTTAAAAGAGCCTTTGGGTTTTAGTGGTTAGAGGATCAGGTTTAGCTGCCGAAGCCGTACAGGGTGCGACCCTGTCTCTTGAGGGCGTAGACCACGTCCATGGCGGTCACGGTCTTCCTCTTAGCGTGCTCGGTGTAGGTGACGGCATCACGGATCACGTTCTCCAGGAAAACCTTCAACACACCGCGAGTCTCCTCGTAGATCAGACCGGAGATTCGCTTGACTCCGCCACGACGAGCCAGACGGCGGATGGCGGGTTTGGTGATTCCCTGGATGTTGTCACGGAGAACTTTGCGGTGACGCTTGGCGCCTCCTTTCCCGAGTCCTTTGCCTCCTTTTCCTCTTCCGCTCATCTTGAGTCTGTTTGCTTCGTTTCAACAAAGACAAATGTGAAGCTGCAGCGGAGACAGTCGGTATTTCCATGTTCTCTGCGGACGTATTAGAGCACAGGGGCGGGAACATCAGCGGGTGGAGCCAAAGTCAGCAGCAGTCAGCACAAAGAGCAAATTCTTCACTTGGAAAAAAGGGTTGAAAACTTTGCTTCCAGGAATAATTCCCACGTACAACCAACAGAATCCTGGTTGTTAGAGGAAGTAGTGGCTCTGCTCTTTATTCTGGACTCTACAGCGTTTACACGGGTTATGGACCTGAGCTATACAATCAAAACATGCAGTACTACTGAAAGTAGGACACAAAGAAGTTACAATACTAAACACGTCACACACACAAAGTACAAGTACAGGAAGAAAAAGACAAAACACTTTAGATCAAACTGACTCAGTGTGACACATTAAAGCCAAATGAAACAACAACAGTTTACATTCAGTTCAGCTTTTGTTGATCAATTTCTTCATTTATTGATCAAATATTTCTTTGTTAGAGGTGAGAACGTTTCCTCCAGTGCAGCAGCAGCAGCCTCTGCTGTTTGTGAAGAGAAGCACAATGATTCATTTTGTCTGAAAGTGTTTAGTAAAATCAAGAATTAAACACAAGAAACACTAATGACCTCAGCTGAAGACGAGCAGGGTCACACTTGGTTCATACTTGGATTAAAGATCAGACTCGCTGAACTAACTTAAATTATTATCTCATAGAAACCAACAAGTGTCTGCTAGACCATATTCAAACTAAACTGCTCAAGGAAGCTTTGCCCTTAATAGACACATTCATATTAGATATCATCAATCTCTCTTTAGAAACAGACTATGTACCACAGGCCTATAAAGTAGCTGTAATTAAACCACCACTTGAAAAAACGTCTTGGACCAGGTGTTTTAGCCAATTACAGAACAACATCTAATCTCCCCTTTATTTCTAAAATCCTTGAAAAAGTAGTTGCAAAACAACAATGCGACCACCTGTACAGGAATAATTAGTATGAAGTCAGGACTTAGAGTTCATCATAGTACAGAAACAGCACTGGTAAAAGTCACCAACGATCTTCTCTTGGCCTCAGATACTGGACTAGTCTCTATAGTTGTTCTGTTAGATCTTACTGCTGCTCTTAGCCGAGCTTCCACTACTGTTTCCCACATTTTCATTGTGTGGCTCATCAGCTTTATTCCTCTGTAGTTGCCACAGCTCTGCACATCTGTGGATTCTATAGAAGCTCTGTCTTCTGAGGACGGAGTTATGAGAGAGAAAAAAGCCAGAGAGGAGGAAAAATGCTTCTTTCTGGGCCTTTGTGCTCGAATTAATGGAAGAAACATCGGCCACTTATATTGAATTATTTATGTAATTATTCCTGTCATCTGATATTTTCTCTAAATATCAGCTACAAGAAACTGACTATGAGACGAGCCGAGACCCTCCTGGTAAAATGTCACAGTATAGTGTCTTTGCTATAATAGTTTTATAAATTTATGTAAATATATATTTATAAATTTTTAATTTAACTTCAGGAACATGTGTTTTTAAAACTACTCTTTAATTATTGGAGGTATTTAATCAGAAAAAAAATATTAATTTAAGTTTCCGACCATTACCTACAGTGTCTGTGATTTCAATCACTGGATTCATTCACTATTTTTATATTTGTCTTTATCACTTCCTCTTTTAAAGACACTTTTGTGCCTGTGTCCATTTTCTTTTCCACTTTTTTTTTTAGTTTATTTGTTGGATTTTTAGGTAAATTCATGAAGCGTTATGTCACTGAATGTCAGAGCTTTTCCCAGTGCAGTGAAAATAAAGGAAACACATTCATGTGACTCTGGTGTAAAGTCCTCAAAGGGGCAGTGGGAGAATGGGATTGATTGCAGTCATTACACAGGATCCTGGATCTGTTGCTTCTCTAAAGTCATGTTTGCCTTCAGCTAAAATTCTTCATTGCAGTTTCAACAAGGTGCTTGGAACATTTGTTCACAGATTTTGGTCCATATTGAAAGACTTGTGGACTTTACATCCATGATTTAAATCTTCTGTTCCACAATTCAACAGTTCTAAGTAAAATCAAAATTTACGTCAGTTACATTCAATGTCTGAATCAAAGTTCATTTTATTTTAACAGAGATGTTTTTGGTCCAGATACGTGTGTGAAGCAGAGCTGCTCTTCAAACGCTGCTGTTTCTTAGCAAGATCTAAATCCAATTGATGGTGAAAACCAGATGTCAGACTGATGTTGGGGCCTTCACAAAGCTTCTTTGTTTTATTTGTTTCCTTTCTCACTATGGTAAGTTTTACTTTGTTAATTCAGTTCATTTCCAAATCATGGTATAGCATGTGCATCAAAATAACATGTACTGCAATACAAATAATGTAGAAAACCTTTATTATTGTCCATCAAATGTTGCTAAAGCGATGATCCAAATGTCTCAAACTTCTGACTCAGAAACCGCGTATCTCCCATCACTACTGAAAACACCCAAGCTGAGCAAGACTCCTGAAAGTCTAACGCTACAAATCACTTTCAGCAACAAGGACAAAGATTCTCTGAAAACCACTTTGTACTATTATGATGAATTATGATTTTGGGAAACATTGTTCATGCAATATTTTACAAAACATGTAAAGTCAGGAAGTTTCTTTAGTAAAGGAAGTGGCTCTGAAAAGAGCCGTTGTGGTGGGTTGGACCCTTTTAAGCCCTCTCTCCGCGGATGCGGCGGGCCAGCTGGATGTCCTTGGGCATGATGGTGACCCTCTTGGCGTGGATGGCGCACAGGTTGGTGTCCTCGAACAGACCCACCAGATAAGCCTCGCTGGCCTCCTGCAGAGCCATGACGGCGGAGCTCTGGAAGCGCAGGTCGGTCTTGAAGTCCTGAGCGATTTCTCGGACCAGGCGCTGGAAGGGCAGCTTGCGGATCAGCAGCTCGGTGGACTTCTGGTAGCGACGGATCTCTCGGAGAGCCACGGTACCGGGCCTGTAACGGTGGGGCTTCTTGACTCCGCCGGTGGCCGGGGCGCTCTTCCGGGCGGCTTTGGTGGCCAACTGCTTCCTGGGAGCTTTGCCTCCGGTGGATTTACGGGCGGTTTGTTTAGTTCTTGCCATTTCTTTGGCTACTTTCTGTAGACTGGAGAAAAATGTGGAACAGATCTGCGAGCCGCTGCTCTTAAACCGTGGGACGCGGCAGTGAACCGGTGACGCAGCGTTCGAGCTCCTGTTCCTGATTGGTGAGAGGCTCCTCCTGGAGCTCAGCTCCGCCTGGAAGAAAGAGTCTCCGCCTCGGTCTCCGCTGCTTATTGGACACAAGCTTGTTCAAACTGTGCGCCCAAATCCACAGCGGGCCGCCCTCTGCTGCGCTGCTGGAAGCCTCTTTTCTGGTTGGTCTGGCAGGAACCGTCGCGCTCCCCGCGGATATAAAACAAGCTCTGCGCCGTAGAAGCGTCATTATTTTCTGAGTCTTAACTACAGAGATAAACTAACGATGTCTGGACGTGGAAAAACCGGTGGCAAAGCCCGAGCAAAGGCAAAGACCCGCTCCTCCCGTGCTGGGCTCCAGTTCCCAGTCGGTCGTGTCCACAGGCTGCTGCGTAAAGGCAACTATGCTGAGCGTGTTGGAGCCGGAGCTCCCGTCTACCTGGCGGCTGTTCTCGAGTACCTGACCGCCGAGATCCTGGAGCTGGCTGGAAACGCCGCCCGCGACAACAAGAAGACCAGGATCATCCCCCGTCACCTGCAGCTGGCTGTGCGCAACGACGAGGAGCTCAACAAGCTGCTGGGAGGAGTCACCATCGCTCAGGGCGGCGTGCTGCCCAACATCCAGGCGGTGCTGCTGCCCAAGAAGACCGAGAAACCCGCCAAGAAGTAAACGGGGACCCGCTTCAACCACCACAACGGCTCTTTTCAGAGCCACACACTTGAACACTGACGACAAATTTCCTTCATGGTTCAAATGAGACAAAAGTCACTGAACATCCACATGAGCTGAAAAACACAATGTTAGTTGGAGGTTTGTGTAGGACTGTGTTTAAGTCTAAATCTAACAAACCTTCACATCTGTATTAAACTGCACTAAACTCAGTCAACAATTACTAACTCACTGATCCGTTTCCTGAATTTGCCCTGAGACCTGAACTTGCTCCAGTTCTATAAAACAACAATGTTCATTATTTTACTACGAGTAAAATGGAGAAGAGTTTTCTCCCCAGTTCTTTGTACAGCAGTGTGTCACATTCACCAAAGGACAAACATGAAAATGTTCTGGTATTTGGATGTGATATGGATCTTAGAATTATGGCCTACGATCTGTATTTGTGGATCAAATAAAAACAAAACTCTTCCATTTCTCAATGGTGGAAGAAAACTGTGATTGAAAGAATATTTGGATTTTCACAATTTTCATGTGAATGTAATTTGTGATTTGTTTTTTCTGTTTCCAAAGCAATGTTTATTATTAACATGAGGACTTGTATTTCATTTTTAACCTGAGAGTCTGAGCTTATCCACTTGTTCTGTTTTGTCCTGCTGTAGTTCAGCTCCAAGGATTAGATTTAGTGTTTGTAAATAATTGACAGCATTCAAATCTAAATCTTAAGTGACAATGATAATGTTTCATAGTTACTTTATATTGTTGGTAATGGTCACATTAACATGGACATATGTTAATATGCTTATTTGTAAGTCATTAAAGCGTTTGTGTAATTTGTGCTTCACAACACAAATAGTTTTCACAATGTCACAGATCTTATGTCCAATAGAAGAAAATTTCATCCATCACCTGCACTGTTATAACAGAAATGATTACCTTTTTATTTAAAATGGCAAAATCCATCTTCTCCATGAATCCAATGGTATTAAAGTATTGAACAGAGTTAAACTGAGTTTTACAGTTAAATTACAAACAATGGATGAAAACAAATAATATTGTGAATATAATCACTTATTTGTATTTGTCAGGTGGAAACTGTGTAATTACTGTATTATTAATTATGTATTTTTTTCACAATCTATCAATGACAAATACAGATATTTTCCATTTCTAATTTGTTGAGTAAACTTAATTGTTTTTAAATACATGTTAAAATGCATTAATCCATAAATCACTTCTGATCACTTTCCTTAAAACCTCAACTCTTCCTCAGAACAAACGCTTCATTTCATTTTATACACAGTTGCATTAAGACTCATGAAACATCTGTAAGTTTGTTTTCGGCCTCTGTGACTTTACACTGTGTCTGACACGTAACGTCTCTATGAGAAAGTGAAGCTGAACACGTCCTAATATGAGAACAATGATTATTGAACTGCAAATAAAAAGGTCGTCGGTTCAGTCTCTTCATTGTGGCTTTAGTGTTTCTTATTCCATTTGAGCTGCTCTTTAGATGGTGTTGGTACTGGACCCACATAAGAAGAAGTGGATGATGACAATAAAAGCCCCCAGCTGTTTCGCTCGGGTAAAGCTTTTATTGTGAAGCAGCTACAGTTTGTATTAGCAGTAAGTTAACACAGCTCTTACTCTGCTGAAAGAAATCTAAAATATGACTGACGCCTCAACATACAAGCAGGCACACAGGAAGAAAATAGGATTAAGATAAAGATAGAGGCTACAAAA
This sequence comes from Channa argus, assembly GCF_033026475.1. Lineage (NCBI taxonomy): Eukaryota > Metazoa > Chordata > Actinopteri > Anabantiformes > Channidae > Channa > Channa argus. Next base: position 10,913,927 of record NC_090218.1, read on the forward strand.
GTTAGACAATTAACTCTCAACTAAGAAATGCAAAAACTTAACATGACCCCTCTTGTTTTGTTTTTTAAATTCATTTACAGCTTGGAAGGCTTTTCCTTCAGAGACTACTGTTTAAGCCATACTGCACAATATGGTAAGTCTGCAAATGCACAAATATGGACATTTTTAATAAGAAATAGTATAACCAAAATTAATATACATTAATTTAGAGGACTGAACCTGATCATAAGCATATACTAATTAAGGTCAAATATTATTGTTGTTTATTTGACTTGATTGGATGGTGAACAAAACATCAGTTTTATTTAAAGTAAGAAATTAACAATATAATCCTTCAAAAGATGAATTGCTGAATTAAAATCATTTTTAGAAATGTCAGTAGTTGAAGAGCTGATAACATCAGAGGTTTGTGGGGTTCTGCTCCCAAAAACCAAATTACTGTTGTGTTGGTAACAATCTGTGGATGCAGGTATTACAATACAGAATTATCCTGAAAATAATGTGGCCGTTATTTTACTGGGGAAAATAATAATTTGTTGTAGCTTTATGTTTCACGCTCCTGGAACTGACTCGTGATAGAGGTCAACAGGGAAGTTTGGATTTTTGCTTCAATAAAAGTTCATGAAACCATGTTACTGCACATTGTTTGCAATCTCAAGGACATTCTGATGTCAATATATTGTGATATGGATCTTTTTATGGCCTATGATCTGTATTTGTGGCCCAAATAAGAACAAAACTGTTCAATTTCTCAATGTTTTTGGTGGAAGAGGAAAACTGTGATAAAAAGAATAATTTGGTTTTTCACCATTTTCATTCTAGTTTAGTAGTTTTGGTTTTTATGATTCCGTTCTCTAGTTTTTCTGTGATTCTAATTTCTGGATTTTCCAGTTTTATCAACGACTTACTCTCATTAACATGAGGACTTGTATTTCATCCTTAACCCCAGAGTCTGGTTCTGGTCTGAGCTGATCCACTTGTTCTGTTTTCTCCTGGTGTAGTTCAGCTCCAAAGAAGCAGATTTAGTGTTTGTAGATAATTAACAACATTCAAATATAAAATCCAAGAATGAAATCATCACTTAATGAATCTCTGCTGACAAAGTGTTAATCCTCAGTGTTTAACTTCCTCAACCTCCTTCCTGAGCCAATATTTTTACTGTGAAAGTTAAAATTTGAATGTTGAGATTCCTGATTGTGATTTTCCATGTTTTCACTTTTTGAATGTTGAAACTTCTGCACTGACACCTTCAGGTGTTTTAAGTGTGACACTGATGTTCGTTGTTCCAAATGCTGAGGAGGAAAAATAAACACTGGAACCTGTTGTCAATTTCAGGCCAGTAGGTCTTTTTACTTTACTTTATAATTGCAGTACATGAAGTATAGTTCTTGTATGTTGTCTTTGCTGGTGAGAATAATGTGATTATTCAGCAACACATCATGTTTCACTGTGACTTTGTATTGTTGTATATATTTCACAGAGATATTAAAGATGCTAATGAAATAAGGAAGAAGCTCTTTGTTGAACATGTGTTGGCTCTTAAAAGAGCCTTTGTTGAGAGAGTGAGGCCGAGCTCCGCTCACTTCTTCTTGGGAGCGGCTTTCTTGGCTTTGGGCTTGGCCGCCTTCTTAGCGGGGGCCTTCTTGGCGGCCGGGGCCTTCTTGGCCGCCGGGGCCTTCTTCAGCACCTTCTTGGGGCTCTTGGCGACCTTCTTGGGGCTCTTTGTTGCCTTCTTGGGGGCCGCTGCGGGCTTCTTGACCTTCTTGGGGGATTTCTTAGCGGCTGCTGCCGGCTTCTTAGCTGCCGCTGCTTTGGGCTTTTTAGCGGCGGCGGCGGCGGGTTTCTTGGCGGCGGCGGGCTTCTTGGCTTTAGGAGCCGCTTTCTTGACTGGCTTCTTGGCCTTGGCTTCGGAATTCTTGTTGATCTTGAAGGATCCGGAGGCTCCGGTGCCCTTGGTCTGGAGCAGGGTTCCCTTGGTGACCAGGTTCTTGATGGCGGTCTTGACGCGGGCCTTGTTCTTGTCCACATCGTAGCCTCCGGCAGCCAGAGACTTCTTGAGGGCGGCAGCGGACACACCGCTCCGCTCCTTGGACGCGGCCACGGCTTGAACGATGAGCTCGCCCACGCTGGGGCCGCTCTTCTTGGGCTTGGTGGCCTTCTTTTTGACGGCTTTGGCCGGAGCAGGGGCCGGAGCTGCAGCTGGAGCGACTTCTGCCATGTTGTCGTGTGACTAGTTTCCTCTGACGAGTTTAGGAAAACTCGGGGCGGGAGCTGCACTTAAACACAGCATGAGAACCGTGGAGACTCAAGCAGTCCGGGCTCCTCTGGGTGCTGTGAACACCGGGACACTTGTGTTTTCTCTGCACCGACAAAAGCGTTAAAAATCCCCGGAGGAGAAGCACTGAAGGCTGCAGGTGAAGGGAACCGAGAGCGGACATGTGTCTCTTCAGATCCGGATCATGTGGGGTTCGGATGCTCGCTGGCTTTTGTCTGTGGAGCCTCCAAACGTCACTTTTCCGTCGTTTTCAGCAGCGCTTCTCTGCTCATTTGTCTCGTAAACGGGTTAAAAATCCGTGTAAACGCCAGCAGCAGAGGTTTTCCCGGTGGCCCACATGTTTGTTCAGGGAGTCAAAGTAAAAGCTACAGTCTGCTGCTGATCAGTTTGTAAAAACTGGAGCTTCTCTGCTCGCAGCAAACACACTGATGGAGGCCTCACTTTATGGTGCAGTTCAGCTTCCACTGACATGAACATGAGTGAAACCTCCAGAAAAAATATGTCCCACATACAAACACTGTGTTTCCATTTATGGACACGGTCACACACATTTACATTTAGTCATTTGTCAGACGCTTTTATCCAAAGCGACTTACAAGTGAAGTACAAGGCAGCAAACATGAAGTCGAGGAGAAAACATCAAAGCAAAGTCCTGTCAGAACAGTGTTTACACTTTATGAGATGCAAGTGCAAGAAAGAGCAAAATATATTTATATTTATTTTAATAGATTCAAAAGGTCCGTTTTCAGCCGTGTTTTCTCATTTTGGTGAATGAGGTTGCTGTGCAGAGTTTAATGTGGAGACCAGCTGTAACCGCTTGTGTTGCTGGTCTCTGCTCATCCCACACACATCAACAGTGCTGAACAAAACCAGTTCCCATTGACTGCTGCCCTAAAAACCTACAGGCAACAAACAAACAGTGTCTTTATTGGACCTGGGGTGAGACAGAATTAATTCATTCAAGAATTGGGGTCAATTTCAAGTCCAGAAAGAAAAGAAAAGCTCTTTATTGTCATAGAGCAGATGTGAAATGTATCATTTTTAGCACCAGTTGATCTTAAACATGTAAGATTTAAAATATCTATTCTGAAAAAACACATTTCAACAGAAACATTAGTTCACTCTGTTGTAGACAAACTGGGTCAAATGGTCAACAAATGTCTCTTTAATGTGGACATGAGGACAAATCTTAATCTGTGTTGCTTCACAACACAAATGCAGTTTTCAAAATGTCCAGAGTCACAGATCTTATGTCCAATAGGAGAGAATTTCCTCCATCACCTTCACTGTTATAACAGAAATGATCAACTTTTTATATGTTGTTTGTTTGTTACACAATTAAATGGCAAAATCCATCTTCTCCATGAATCCGATGGTATTGAAGTGTTGAACAGAGTTTCACAGTTAAACTATAGAAACAATGGATGAAAACAAGTAATATTGTGAATATGATCAGTTATTTGTAGTTGTGAGGTGGAAACTGTCAATGATGTATAAACACATTTTGTATTTCTAATTTATTGAGTTACTTAATTGTTTTTAAACAAATGTAAAAATACTTTGATCTATAAAGCACTTTATGGAGAAAAGAAAAAACTGAAATATCAAGACAATATGTGTTTAAAGGTTTCACAAGTTCTTCTGACAAATAATCTCAGTGTATGAAGGTTTTATTTGTGGGAGTTAATTCATGAACCTTTATGTTAGAAGAGTGAAGTGGCTTTTTAAAAAAGCAGCTGTGGTGGACGATGGAGCAGACAGGTGAAATCTTCTCTCAGTGTCCAGTTGGACGGTGGTTTTCTACCACAAATATTTGTCAGATTCATCTACTTAAATTCATGCGGTTTTCTGTTCTGATAAATAGAAACAAATGATGAACAGAATGACTGAATATTACAATTAAAAATCTTATAGTATAAAATATTTTTGTCTTTAGATTCCATTTTCTGTCCTTGAAGTCAAGTCATCATGGAACACCAACTAATTTATATTTGAATACTTGTAATTGATGGTCGGCAGCTTATCAAGAGCTAAGTTGCCTCTATCTTTGACCATCTTCAACCCTTTTTTGATAACAAATTTATAAAACCATATGAAAAGAAGAGGATAAAATAATCTCCCACCCTCTGTCCCTGACAGACCCACACTGATGAAATATATATCTTTAAACTTTGCCCCCCAAAACATAACTATAAAGTCATGGAAATGAGCAATTCTGTAATTCACCAGTTTTGATATCAGCAATACTGACCCTGTATTTACTTGGTGTTGGATCAGTCTCAAATCATGATGTATTGTACAGATTTACTGTTTAGTACATGTGTTTTCTTTTTTACATCAACTAAAATATTTTTATAAATAAACTGTAGCAAACTGAAGACGTGTTTATCTTTAATGAGGCACTAGTCTGTAATCTGGACACATTCTAATGTTTCTGTACATTATCAGAGATACAAGCAGACGCTGATGTGAGTGAAGCTGAATGACCCTCAGCTTTTCACGAGCTACAAGTGACAGTTGCTCCATAGTTGCTAATAAACGCAGCATCAGAAACATGAAGGCTGTGCTCTCTGTCCGAGTGGGCGGCTCTGAAAAGAGCCTTTGGGTTTGAATGGAAGCAGCAGCGGAGCTGGTTACTTGGAGCTGGTGTACTTGGTGACGGCCTTGGTGCCCTCGGACACGGCGTGCTTGGCCAGCTCACCGGGCAGCAGCAGCCTGACGGCGGTCTGGATCTCCCTGGAGGTGATGGTGGAGCGCTTGTTGTAGTGAGCCAGACGGGAGGACTCGCCGGCGATGCGCTCGAAGATGTCGCTGACGAACGAGTTCATGATGCTCATGGCCTTGGAGGAGATGCCGGTGTCGGGGTGGACCTGCTTCAGGACCTTGTACACGTAGATGGCGTAGCTCTCCCTCCTGGTCTTCCTCTTCTTCTTGCCGGTTTTGGTGGCGCTCTTGGAGACGGCTTTCTTGGAGCCTTTCTTCGGGGCTTTCACTGGATCAGGCATGTTGTCGTTCCGTGAGAGTCTCTAACAGATGTGTGACAACTCAGTCGGCTGCTCTATTTATATCCGCTTATGCAAAGTCACACTGTGCTGTTGCTCCTACAAGATTGGCTGAGCTTTAAACGTGACCGAGCATGCGCAAAAGGAAAACGTCTTTTCCCTCCAAAATGGATTTTTTCTGCTGGTCCACATTTCTGAATGTACACAAGTCACTTGTATTTTTTATTTAATGATATCAGCTATTTAATAAGATAACATCCAAATCTCTCAGTGTCTCCATTTTCTGTCAGGTTCTGCTACCAGCCACTGACCTTGTGCTACCATTCACACATGTAATGAATATTATTTATTAGTGATGGTGCATTTGAAGCTGGAGCTGTGACTCATGTCAAACAAAAGAGAGAAAGATCTTTTTCCTAATTAAAAAGCAAATACAATAACTTAAAAAGGCTTTTCTATGTGTTATTACACAGTTCATCAGCAAAAGGAGTCAGGAAGCTCACAGCATAAACATACAAGTTATAAGATGCTGTTGTAGAAAATGTAAATTCCACTGTTCTGTGGCCTTTATACACTGCAGCTTAAACACATGACATGAACTTATATTATAACTGAGGAGCTGCACTTTTTAAACTTGTTTGGGAAAATGAATTGTTTAAAATTGACTAACAAATGGATGCGTGTTTGTCAACATCACTGAAGTGGATTGGAAAACAAAACTCCGGACCTAGTTCGTTGGTGCTTGTTGTGGATTTGTATCAACTGAGGATGACAAATATATCAATTCATTTTGTCTTAATATGATTAACTCCTCTAATTTATCATGTAGTATTGTGATGAGACGTATCCACTAAACTGTTATTGATAATATCATTGACTCTACGTATTTATTCATGAGATCAGTTTAAAGTCCGACTGACAAACAGGACTCGCTCTTCAGAGAATGTGTGCGGCTCTTAAAAGAGCCTTTGGGTTTTAGTGGTTATGGATCAGGTTTAGCTGCCGAAGCCGTACAGGGTGCGACCCTGTCTCTTGAGAGCGTAGACCACGTCCATGGCGGTCACGGTCTTCCTCTTAGCGTGCTCGGTGTAGGTGACGGCATCACGGATCACGTTCTCCAGGAAAACCTTCAACACACCGCGAGTCTCCTCGTAGATCAGACCGGAGATTCGCTTGACTCCGCCACGACGAGCCAGACGGCGGATGGCGGGTTTGGTGATTCCCTGGATGTTGTCACGGAGAACTTTGCGGTGACGCTTGGCGCCTCCTTTTCCGAGTCCTTTGCCTCCTTTTCCTCTTCCGCTCATCTTGAGTCTGTTTGCTTCGTTTCAACAAAGACAAATGTGAAGCTGCAGCGGAGACAGTCGGTATTTGCATGTTCTCTGCGGACGTATTAGAGCACAGGGGCGGGAACATCAGCGTGTGGAGCCAAAGTCAGCAGCAGTCAGCACAAAGAGCAAATTCTTCACTTGGAAAAAAGGGTTGAAAACTTTGCTTCCAGGAATAATTCCCACGTACAACCAACAGAATCCTTGTTGTTAGAGGAAGTAGTGGCTCTGCTCTTTATTCTGGACTCTACAGCGTTTACACGGGTTATGGACCTGAGCTATACAATCAAAACATGCAGTACTACTGAAAGTAGGACACAAAGAAGTTACAATACTAAACACGTCACACACACAAAGTACAAGTACAGGAAGAAAAAGACAAAACACTTTAGATCAAACTGACTCAGTGTGACACATTAAAGCCAAATGAAACAACAACAGTTTACATTCAGTTCAGCTTTTTTTGATCAATTTCTTCGTTATAGAAATACTTCTGACCTCCAACTAAAGGTCCAGACTTACTATCATCTTTAACTCATACTGAGGGTCTCAACTGCTTCCTCCCTCAAGCCAAATGTGGCTCAGCTATGTGAGAGGAAGCTCTGCCAACAAGATGTAGGCAAGAGAAACCATGTTCAGAAGAACCGTTCATGTTCAAGTCCAGAAGAACCCATTGAAGTTAAAGAACTGTTAGTAATGACGTTTGAGAAAATTAAATTTTTTTAACAAAGCTTTTTTTGTGGAATACCCGATGCGGCCCCCAGGTAATGTGAGTTTGAGACCCCTGATTTAAATAGATGAATCTGATGTAGAAAACCACCATCCAACTGGACACTGAAGACCACAGCTGCTCTTTTAAAAAGTAATTGTTCCCAGTAATTCAGAAGTGTTGCTGGGAAATTCTGGTTTAGACTCAGGTCAGTATGTGGTTCAGCATAAGCAGAACGACCAAGTATCACTGAAACTGTACAAAAAGGGTGAAGTTCAGATTAAGGACTAATGTTCATCCACTATCCTATAAAAATAAATTGCAGCTGTCATTTTACTTGAGCCACAAATACAGATCATAGGCCATAATTATTAAGATCCATATCACATAACTATGGTTGTGGAAGTGGAGCAGGTTCAGGTCTCAGGGGAAATTCATGAAACGGATCAGTGAGTTAGTATATTTTACTGAGTTCAGTATAGCTTAACACACGTGTGATGGTTTGTTTGATTTTCCCAAAGTCAGCTATTCAGGCGAACTGCTTTTCCGAGCTGTGCATTGCACCATTCCGGCTGCGTTCGACTGACCGAGGTTCACAGCTCTGCTCGGCGCAAACACGGCCAGGCTACAAAACTCAAATCCAGTAAAATGAGAGTTATTCAATTCAACTTTATTTATATAGCGCCAATTCACAACAAAGTCATCTCAGGGCACTTTACAGAATAAAGTCAAGATTGTAAAGATATATAAAGAGAACCCAACAATTCCCCCTGGAGCAAGCCATAGGCAACAGTGGAGAGGAAAAACTCCCTTTAACGGAAGAAACCTCCAGCAGAACCAGGCTCAGGGTGGACGGCCATCTGCCTCAACCGGTTGGGGTGAGTGGAAAGTGAAGAGAGAAAAGAACAGAGCAACAAAAAGCAACAACAAAACATCAGGCAGGTTGGTAGGACCAGTAGCTTCACGCTGGAAGACACACAGCTTGGACATAAGATCTGTGACTCTGGACGTTCTGAAAACTGTGTTTGTGTTGTGATGCACAAATTACACAAACGCTTAAATTACTTACAAATAAGCATATTAACATATGTTCATGTTTATGTCACCATTACCAACATTAAAAAGTGACTATGAAACATTATCATTGTCACTTTCAAGATTTAAATATGAATGTTGTCAATTATCTACAAACACTAAATCACCTTCTTGGAGCTGAACTACACCAGGACAAAACAGAACAAGTGGATCAGCTCAGACCAGAACCAGACTCTCAGATTAAGGATGAAATACAAGTCCTCATGTTAATGAGAAAGATTATGGAAACAGAAAAACAAAAACACAAATTAAATTCACATGAAAATTGTGAAAATCCAAATTTTTCTTTTTATCACAGTTTTCTTCTTCCACCATTGAGAAATGGAAGAGTTTTATTCTTATTTGAGCCACAAATACAGATCTTAGGCCATAATTCTAAGATCCATATCACATCCAAATTATTAGAACATCTTCACGTTTGTCCTTTGGTGAATGTGACACTGCTGTACAAAGAGAACTGGGGAGAAAATTCACTGGTGTTTGATTTGAAGTCAGTGGTGAAGTTGGTGACAAGGTTGAAGATTTTTCTCCGTTTTATTTGTGGTGAAATAATGAACATTTTGGTTTTATATAAGTGGAGCAAGTTCAGGTCTCAGAGCAAATTCAGAAAACTGATCAGTGAGTTAGTACTTGTTAGCCGAGTTTAGTTATAGTCTTTGGGGAAAATCTTACAAACCAAGACTTAAACACAGTCCTACACAAACCTCCAACTAACATTGTGTTTTTCAGCTCATGTGGATGTTCAGTGACTTTTGTCTCAATTGTAACATGAAGGAAATTTGTCGTCAGTGTTCAAGTGTGTGGCTCTGAAAAGAGCCGTTGTGGTGGTTGAAGCGGGTCCCCGTTTACTTCTTGGCGGGTTTCTCGGTCTTCTTGGGCAGCAGCACCGCCTGGATGTTGGGCAGCACGCCGCCCTGAGCGATGGTGACTCCTCCCAGCAGCTTGTTGAGCTCCTCGTCGTTGCGCACAGCCAGCTGCAGGTGACGGGGGATGATCCTGGTCTTCTTGTTGTCGCGGGCGGCGTTTCCAGCCAGCTCCAGGATCTCGGCGGTCAGGTACTCGAGAACAGCCGCCAGGTAGACGGGAGCTCCGGCTCCAACACGCTCAGCATAGTTGCCTTTACGCAGCAGCCTGTGGACACGACCGACTGGGAACTGGAGCCCAGCACGGGAGGAGCGGGTCTTTGCCTTTGCTCGGGCTTTGCCACCGGTTTTTCCACGTCCAGACATCGTTAGTTTATCTCTGTAGTTAAGACTCAGAAAATAATGACGCTTCTACGGCGCAGAGCTTGTTTTATATCCGCGGGGAGCGCGACGGTTCCTGCCAGACCAACCAGAAAAGAGGCTTCCAGCAGCGCAGCAGAGGGCGGCCCGCTGTGGATTTGGGCGCACAGTTTGAACAAGCTTGTGTCCAATAAGCAGCGGAGACCGAGGCGGAGACTCTCTCCTCCAGGCGGAGCTGAGCTCCAGGAGGAGCCTCTCACCAATCAGGAGCCGGAGCTCGAACGCTGCGTCACCGGTTCACAGCCGCGTCCCACGGTTTAAGAGCAGCGGCTCGCAGATCTGTTGTACATTTTTCTTCAGTTTAGAAAAAGTAGCTAAAGAAATGGCAAGAACTAAGCAAACCGCCCGTAAATCCACCGGAGGCAAAGCTCCCAGGAAGCAGTTGGCCACCAAAGCCGCCCGGAAGAGCGCCCCGGCCACCGGCGGAGTCAAGAAGCCCCACCGTTACAGGCCCGGTACCGTGGCTCTCCGAGAGATCCGTCGCTACCAGAAGTCCACCGAGCTGCTGATCCGCAAACTGCCCTTCCAGCGCCTGGTCCGAGAAATCGCTCAGGACTTCAAGACAGACCTGCGCTTCCAGAGCTCCGCCGTCATGGCTCTGCAGGAGGCCAGCGAGGCTTATCTGGTGGGTCTGTTCGAGGACACCAACCTGTGCGCCATCCACGCCAAGAGGGTCACCATCATGCCCAAGGACATCCAGCTGGCCCGCCGCATCCGCGGAGAGAGGGCTTAAGAGGGTCCAACCCAAAACCCACCACAACGGCTCTTTTCAGAGCCACTTCCTTTACTAAAGACACACTTCCTGACTTTACACGTTTTTCTAAATCTTGCATAAACGTCTCACAAAATCATAATTCCAGAACAAAATGGTTTTCAGAGAATCTTTCTCCACATTCCGCAAATAATTTGTAACGTTTGACTTTCTCCTCAGTTGATGAGACCTTCACTGTTCTACACGTGGGCAGCAGGAGTCTCACTCAGCTCAGGTGTTTTCAGTAGTGATGAGAGAATTGAGGTTTCTGGAGTCAGAAGTTTGAGACATTTGAATCATCACCTTGGCAACATTTGATAGAGAATTGTAAATGCAATATATATTGCAATACATGGGCCACAGTGGCGCAGGAACGTAGCTGAAACATCAGCTTATGAAAAAGTATTTGCTGTTAAAGTGTCTGTGCTTCTTCTCCTTCAATCAGGAATCTTCTTGGTTGTTTTTGTGAATAAATACCAATCAACAGGATAATAAAGTAAATATTTTAATGACTGTTTCAGAGCTGCAATGGTTAACTGATTAGTTGATTGATGGAAAAAATGTTATTTTCATTAATTCCTTCTTCCACTTTATGCCTGATGCAGTCATTACTTATCCATAAACAGCTCTTAACTACTTAACTACTAGCAACATTAGCATAAATAATCACCTGATCTTACATGTTAAAGTCAACTAGAAGGTTTATCAAGGGGGATGCAAACATTTGAAAAATTTATATAAAATATAATTTTCACACCTTGATGATTTTTGTTTTGGAACATTTGTACTAGCACATTAAATATTACGCTGATAATATTCCATCACACTCTTTTCGATAAAGTGGGGTTAGGGTTAGTACTGAAAGTTCTTCCTGGTCACTTTTACTCAACATGTCAGATTAATTTGATTGTTTTTACTCAACTACATTTATCTGACTTAGTTCATTTGGAATAAATATAATAAAATAAATGTATTCGTTTATAATTTTTATATTAAGTTTAATAAGAACATTTTAGATTTGTATCAGGTACCTAGGGAATTGGCTGGACTTGTACCTTTGTGTAATCAGCAGGATCAAGTTTAGTTGAGTTTAAAATAATTTTTACACCTACACTTGTAGACGTAGTTTTAAAATGCTACTTCAAACCAGTTGTTTTCCTTCAATTCAGCTGAAAACTTGGGGGGAATTAATAATAATAATGCTTTGTAAAAAAAATTATTTGTGAGCAGAAATATGGTTTCATGCCTAGAAAGAGAACAACAGATGCAGTATTTGCTTTGAGGATGTTGATGGAGAAGTACAGAGAAGGTCATAGGGAGTTGCATTGTGTCTTTGTAGATTTAGAGAAAGCGTATGACAGGGTGCAGAGAGAGGAGCTGTGGTATTGTATGAGGACGTCTGGAGTGGCAGAGAAGTATGTTAGTGGTGCAGGACATGTATGAGAGCTGTAAGACCGTGGTGAGGTGTGCTGTAGGTGTGACAGAGGAGTTCAAGGTGGAGGTGGGTCTGCATCAAGGATCGGCTTTGAGCCCCTTCTTGTTTGCTCTGGTGATGGACAGACTGACAGATGAGGTTAGACAAGAATCTCCCTGGACTATGATGTTTGCAGATGACATTGTTATTTGTAGAGAGAGCAGGGAGCAGGTGGAGTCAAGAAGCCCCACCGTTACAGGCCCGGTACCGTGGCTCTCCGAGAGATCCGTCGCTACCAGAAGTCCACCGAGCTGCTGATTCGCAAACTGCCCTTCCAGCGCCTGGTCCGAGAAATCGCTCAGGACTTCAAGACCGACCTGCGCTTCCAGAGCTCCGCCGTCATGGCTCTGCAGGAGGCCAGCGAGGCTTATCTGGTGGGTCTGGAGGATCAAGTTTAGTTGAGTTTAAAATAATTTTTACACCTACACTTGTAGACGTAGTTTTAAAATGCTACTTCAAACCAGTTGTTTTCCTTCAATTCAGCTGAAAACTTGGGGAGAATTAATAATAATAATGCTTTGTAAAAAAAATTACTTGTGAGCAGAAATATGGTTTCATGCCTAGAAAGAGAACAACAGATGCAGTATTTGCTTTGAGGATGTTGATGGAGAAGTACAGAGAAGGTCATAGGGAGTTGCATTGTCTTTGTAGATTTAGACTACAGACTATGATGTTTGCAGATGACATTGTTATTTGTAGAGAGAACAGGGAGCAGGTGGAGGAAAATCTAGAGAGGTTGAGGTCTGCTCTGGAAAACAGAGGAATGAAGCTTAGCCGCAGCAAGACAGAATACATGTGTGTCAATGAGAGGGACCCAGGTGGAATGGTGAGGTTACAGGGAGCAGAGGTGAAGAAGGTGCAGGACTTTAATTACTTAGGGTCAACGGTTCAGAGCAACGGTGAGTGTGGAAAAGAGGTGAAGAGGCGAGTGCAGGCAGGTTGGAACGGGTGGAGAAAAGTGTCAGGTGTGTTGTGTGATAAAAGAGTATCAGCGAGAATGAAAGGAAAGATGTTCAAGACGGTGGTGAGACCAGAGATGTTGTTCGGCTTAGAGACAGTGGCACTGAAGAAAAGACAGGAGGCAGAGCTGGAGGTACGAGGATGGACAGGATCAGGAATGAGGACATCAGAGGGACAGCTCATGTTAGATGTGTTGGAGATAAAGTCAGAGAGGACAGATTGAGGTGGTTTGGACATGAAGTTAGTTGGTGTGAGTGAAGAGGATGCAGAGCACAGTGTTAGTCCCATCCAGTTAATCACGGACACAGGGTGATCTCTTGTCACAGGCATTTATTTCCAAAGATGTTCATTATGCCGTGAGAACTAAATAAAGTTCAAATATAAATAAAACACAAATATAAATTACAATCTTTTCTTTGACACAAACAGAAAATTAAATACAACACAAATAGCTTAATAAACTTATTTCAAACTGTACAATATCACTTTATAAGGATTATTCTTAAATAAAATATAGGTGAATAACAGTTGTTACGTTCATTTACATGTCATATCGCTAATTAAACCAAGTTGTTAACAGTCGGTACAATATAAACAATCACAAAATTCACGTACCTCATTGGCCGCATTAACATACGGGGAGAATATAACTTCAGCTTTACAAGTCTTGCTCTGTCTCAGACCTTGGAAACATTTTACCGCAACGTAACTTAAAACATTATCTTCGGCTGAACACGAGAACTCGGCATCACACGTGTAGCATGATGATGTCGCACTCAATAATAACCTGTCTTTACCTGGACCGGCGAACATTGGTTCCGCTTGGGAAACACTATACAAATGACTTAAGAACAAAAACCAATATATTCTTAATCATATAAATTCCTCTTTTTCCGTACAAATTATATGTAATCCTAACTATCCTAACATTATACCTGCTTCTAACAGCAGTTACAGACAGGGTTAGATGGAGGCATATGATTCACTATGGTGACCTCTGAAAGGGAACAGCCCAAAGGACAAGAAGAAGAAGCTTTGTAAAAAAAAAATCAGTGTCAGAAGTTTTCAAAGCAAAGCCTCCAAACATAGGAATTGTTATTTTTTTGAAAACACTCCTTTCAACTAATTGCCCAATTGCACAGTCTTGTGAGCGTGAATATCATAATTGCTGGGTCTTGTTTGTTTTCTGAGAATTTACTGCACCTACTGGTAACTTGTTTACCATGTAGCAATAAAAAATATACTAAAAACCTGGATTATTCTGGTCACTCACATTGTACTGCTATTTTTTTTGAACAATACTGTATGTGGCAGACAACCAACAATCTGGACCTGGACCAAATGTGCTATGAAAAGTGGACAAAAGTACACCTGAAATGAAATAAATGCTGCTCAGAGGGAACACAGAGAGGGTAGAGGAGGTTATAAAGGCAAACAGAGGACTTACAAAGGATTTGAGAATATTTTAGAGAAAGGGATGCAAACTTCTGCATGGATATAGATTGAGATAGAACAGATTTTAAGTCAGGAAAACCAAAGACAAAAAGTTTTATTTTAACTAATAACTAATATTTTAACTAATAACTAATAACTGTAGTTGTGATCAATTTCCCCTTTCACCTGATTCATGACACATGAATGTAAGATGAGCCTGAGCTTTTTGTTTTTGACCATGATGGATCTGGTCTGGATGAAAAAGCTCAGTTCTCAGGTCTCTAATCCAAGTATGAACCAAGTGTGACCCTGCTCGTCTTCAGCTGAGGTCAGAAGTATTTCTTGTGTTTAATTCTTGATTTTACTAAAACACTTTCAGACAAAACGAATCATTGTGCTTCTTTTCACAAACAGCAGAGGCTGCTGCTGCTGCACTGGAGGAAACGTTCTCACCTCTAACAAAGAAATATTTGATCAATAAACAAAGAAATTGATCAACAAAAGCTGAACTGAATGTAAACTGTTGTTGTTTCATTTGGCTTTAATGTGTCACACTGAGTCAGTTTGATCTAAAGTGTTTTGTCTTTTTCTTCCTGTACTTGTACTTTGTGTGTGTGACGTGTTTAGTATTGTAACTTCTTTGTGTCCTACTTTCAGTAGTACTGCATGTTTTGATTGTATAGCTCAGGTCCATAACCCGTGTAAACGCTGTAGAGTCCAGAATAAAGAGCAGAGCCACTACTTCCTCTAACAACAAGGATTCTGTTGGTTGTACGTGGGAATTATTCCTGGAAGCAAAGTTTTCAACCCTTTTTTCCAAGTGAAGAATTTGCTCTTTGTGCTGACTGCTGCTGACTTTGGCTCCACCCGCTGATGTTCCCGCCCCTGTGCTCTAATACGTCCGCAGAGAACATGGAAATACCGACTGTCTCCGCTGCAGCTTCACATTTGTCTTTGTTGAAACGAAGCAAACAGACTCAAGATGAGCGGAAGAGGAAAAGGAGGCAAAGGACTCGGAAAAGGAGGCGCCAAGCGTCACCGCAAAGTTCTCCGTGACAACATCCAGGGAATCACCAAACCCGCCATCCGCCGTCTGGCTCGTCGTGGCGGAGTCAAGCGAATCTCCGGTCTGATCTACGAGGAGACTCGCGGTGTGTTGAAGGTTTTCCTGGAGAACGTGATCCGTGATGCCGTCACCTACACCGAGCACGCTAAGAGGAAGACCGTGACCGCCATGGACGTGGTCTACGCCCTCAAGAGACAGGGTCGCACCCTGTACGGCTTCGGCAGCTAAACCTGATCCTCTAACCACTAAAACCCAAAGGCTCTTTTAAGAGCCGCACACATACTCTGAAGAGCGAGTCCTGTTTGTCAGTGGTGACTTTAAACTGATCTCATGATTAAATACGTAGAGTCAATGATATTATCAATAACAGTTTAGTGGATACGTCTCATCACAATACTACATGATAAATTAGAGGAGTTAATCATATTAAGACAAAATGAATTGATATATTTGTCATCCTCAGTTGATACAAATCCACAACAACAAGCACCAACGAACTAGGTCCGGAGTTTTGTTTTCCAATTCACTTTAGTGATGTTGACAAACACACATCCATTTGTTAGTCAATTTTAAACAATTCATTTTCCCAAACAAGTTTAAAAAGTGCAGCTCCTCAGTTATAATAGAAGTTCATGTCATGTGTTTAAGCTGCAGAGTATAAAGGCCACAGAACAGTGGAATTTACATTTTCTACAACAGCATCTTATAACTTGTATGTTTATGCTGTGAGCTTCCTGACTCCTTTTGCTGATGAACTGTGTAATAACACATAGAAAAGCCTTTTTAAGTTATTGTATTTGCTTTTTAATTAGGAAAAAGATCTTTCTCTCTTTTGTTTGACATGAGTCACAGCTCCAGCTTCAAATGCACCATCACTAATAAATAATATTCATTACATGTGTGAATGGTAGCACAAGGTCAGTGGCTGGTAGCAGAACCTGACAGAAAATGGAGACACTGAGAGATTTGGATGTTATCTTATTAAATAGCTGATATCATTAAATAAAAAATACAAGTGACTTGTGTACATTCAGAAATGTGGACCAGCAGAAAAAATCCATTTTGGAGGGAAAAGACGTTTTCCTTTTGCGCATGCTCGGTCACGTTTAAAGCTCAGCCAATCTTGTAGGAGCAACAGCACAGTGTGACTTTGCATAAGCGGATATAAATAGAGCAGCCGACTGAGTTGTCACACATCTGTTAGAGACTCTCACGGAACGACAACATGCCTGATCCAGTGAAAGCCCCGAAGAAAGGCTCCAAGAAAGCCGTCTCCAAGAGCGCCACCAAAACCGGCAAGAAGAAGAGGAAGACCAGGAGGGAGAGCTACGCCATCTACGTGTACAAGGTCCTGAAGCAGGTCCACCCCGACACCGGCATCTCCTCCAAGGCCATGAGCATCATGAACTCGTTCGTCAGCGACATCTTCGAGCGCATCGCCGGCGAGTCCTCCCGTCTGGCTCACTACAACAAGCGCTCCACCATCACCTCCAGGGAGATCCAGACCGCCGTCAGGCTGCTGCTGCCCGGTGAGCTGGCCAAGCACGCCGTGTCCGAGGGCACCAAGGCCGTCACCAAGTACACCAGCTCCAAGTAACCAGCTCCGCTGCTGCTTCCATTCAAACCCAAAGGCTCTTTTCAGAGCCGCCCACTCGGACAGAGAGCACAGCCTTCATGTTTCTGATGCTGCGTTTATTAGCAACTATGGAGCAACTGTCACTTGTAGCTCGTGAAAAGCTGAGGGTCATTCAGCTTCACTCACATCAGCGTCTGCTTGTATCTCTGATAATGTACAGAAACATTAGAATGTGTCCAGATTACAGACTAGTGCCTCATTAAAGATAAACACGTCTTCAGTTTGCTACAGTTTATTTATAAAAATATTTTAGTTGATGTAAAAAAGAAAACACATGTACTAAACAGTAAATCTGTACAATACATCATGATTTGAGACTGATCCAACACCAAGTAAATACAGGGTCAGTATTGCTGATATCAAAACTGGTGAATTACAGAATTGCTCATTTCCATGACTTTATAGTTATGTTTTGGGGGGCAAAGTTTAAAGATATATATTTCATCAGTGTGGGTCTGTCAGGGACAGAGGGTGGGAGATTATTTTATCCTCTTCTTTTCATATGGTTTTATAAATTTGTTATCAAAAAAGGGTTGAAGATGGTCAAAGATAGAGGCAACTTAGCTCTTGATAAGCTGCCGACCATCAATTACAAGTATTCAAATATAAATTAGTTGGTGTTCCATGATGACTTGACTTCAAGGACAGAAAATGGAATCTAAAGACAAAAATATTTTATACTATAAGATTTTTAATTGTAATATTCAGTCATTCTGTTCATCATTTGTTTCTATTTATCAGAACAGAAAACCGCATGAATTTAAGTAGATGAATCTGACAAATATTTGTGGTAGAAAACCACCGTCCAACTGGACACTGAGAGAAGATTTCACCTGTCTGCTCCATCGTCCACCACAGCTGCTTTTTTAAAAAGCCACTTCACTCTTCTAACATAAAGGTTCATGAATTAACTCCCACAAATAAAACCTTCATACACTGAGATTATTTGTCAGAAGAACTTGTGAAACCTTTAAACACATATTGTCTTGATATTTCAGTTTTTTCTTTTCTCCATAAAGTGCTTTATAGATCAAAGTATTTTTACATTTGTTTAAAAACAATTAAGTAACTCAATAAATTAGAAATACAAAATGTGTTTATACATCATTGACAGTTTCCACCTCACAACTACAAATAACTGATCATATTCACAATATTACTTGTTTTCATCCATTGTTTCTATAGTTTAACTGTGAAACTCTGTTCAACACTTCAATACCATCGGATTCATGGAGAAGATGGATTTTGCCATTTAATTGTGTAACAAACAAACAACATATAAAAAGTTGATCATTTCTGTTATAACAGTGAAGGTGATGGAGGAAATTCTCTCCTATTGGACATAAGATCTGTGACTCTGGACATTTTGAAAACTGCATTTGTGTTGTGAAGCAACACAGATTAAGATTTGTCCTCATGTCCACATTAAAGAGACATTTGTTGACCATTTGACCCAGTTTGTCTACAACAGAGTGAACTAATGTTTCTGTTGAAATGTGTTTTTTCAGAATAGATATTTTAAATCTTACATGTTTAAGATCAACTGGTGCTAAAAATGATACATTTCACATCTGCTCTATGACAATAAAGAGCTTTTCTTTTCTTTCTGGACTTGAAATTGACCCCAATTCTTGAATGAATTAATTCTGTCTCACCCCAGGTCCAATAAAGACACTGTTTGTTTGTTGCCTGTAGGTTTTTAGGGCAGCAGTCAATGGGAACTGGTTTTGTTCAGCACTGTTGATGTGTGTGGGATGAGCAGAGACCAGCAACACAAGCGGTTACAGCTGGTCTCCACATTAAACTCTGCACAGCAACCTCATTCACCAAAATGAGAAAACACGGCTGAAAACGGACCTTTTGAATCTATTAAAATAAATATAAATATATTTTGCTCTTTCTTGCACTTGCATCTCATAAAGTGTAAACACTGTTCTGACAGGACTTTGCTTTGATGTTTTCTCCTCGACTTCATGTTTGCTGCCTTGTACTTCACTTGTAAGTCGCTTTGGATAAAAGCGTCTGACAAATGACTAAATGTAAATGTGTGTGACCGTGTCCATAAATGGAAACACAGTGTTTGTATGTGGGACATATTTTTTCTGGAGGTTTCACTCATGTTCATGTCAGTGGAAGCTGAACTGCACCATAAAGTGAGGCCTCCATCAGTGTGTTTGCTGCGAGCAGAGAAGCTCCAGTTTTTACAAACTGATCAGCAGCAGACTGTAGCTTTTACTTTGACTCCCTGAACAAACATGTGGGCCACCGGGAAAACCTCTGCTGCTGGCGTTTACACGGATTTTTAACCCGTTTACGAGACAAATGAGCAGAGAAGCGCTGCTGAAAACGACGGAAAAGTGACGTTTGGAGGCTCCACAGACAAAAGCCAGCGAGCATCCGAACCCCACATGATCCGGATCTGAAGAGACACATGTCCGCTCTCGGTTCCCTTCACCTGCAGCCTTCAGTGCTTCTCCTCCGGGGATTTTTAACGCTTTTGTCGGTGCAGAGAAAACACAAGTGTCCCGGTGTTCACAGCACCCAGAGGAGCCCGGACTGCTTGAGTCTCCACGGTTCTCATGCTGTGTTTAAGTGCAGCTCCCGCCCCGAGTTTTCCTAAACTCGTCAGAGGAAACTAGTCACACGACAACATGGCAGAAGTCGCTCCAGCTGCAGCTCCGGCCCCTGCTCCGGCCAAAGCCGTCAAAAAGAAGGCCACCAAGCCCAAGAAGAGCGGCCCCAGCGTGGGCGAGCTCATCGTTCAAGCCGTGGCCGCGTCCAAGGAGCGGAGCGGTGTGTCCGCTGCCGCCCTCAAGAAGTCTCTGGCTGCCGGAGGCTACGATGTGGACAAGAACAAGGCCCGCGTCAAGACCGCCATCAAGAACCTGGTCACCAAGGGAACCCTGCTCCAGACCAAGGGCACCGGAGCCTCCGGATCCTTCAAGATCAACAAGAATTCCGAAGCCAAGGCCAAGAAGCCAGTCAAGAAAGCGGCTCCTAAAGCCAAGAAGCCCGCCGCCGCCAAGAAACCCGCCGCCGCCGCCGCTAAAAAGCCCAAAGCAGCGGCAGCTAAGAAGCCGGCAGCAGCCGCTAAGAAATCCCCCAAGAAGGTCAAGAAGCCCGCAGCGGCCCCCAAGAAGGCAACAAAGAGCCCCAAGAAGGTCGCCAAGAGCCCCAAGAAGGTGCTGAAGAAGGCCCCGGCGGCCAAGAAGGCCCCGGCCGCCAAGAAGGCCCCCGCTAAGAAGGCGGCCAAGCCCAAAGCCAAGAAAGCCGCTCCCAAGAAGAAGTGAGCGGAGCTCGGCCTCACTCTCTCAACAAAGGCTCTTTTAAGAGCCAACACATGTTCAACAAAGAGCTTCTTCCTTATTTCATTAGCATCTTTAATATCTCTGTGAAATATATACAACAATACAAAGTCACAGTGAAACATGATGTGTTGCTGAATAATCACATTATTCTCACCAGCAAAGACAACATACAAGAACTATACTTCATGTACTGCAATTATAAAGTAAAGTAAAAAGACCTACTGGCCTGAAATTGACAACAGGTTCCAGTGTTTATTTTTCCTCCTCAGCATTTGGAACAACGAACATCAGTGTCACACTTAAAACACCTGAAGGTGTCAGTGCAGAAGTTTCAACATTCAAAAAGTGAAAACATGGAAAATCACAATCAGGAATCTCAACATTCAAATTTTAACTTTCACAGTAAAAATATTGGCTCAGGAAGGAGGTTGAGGAAGTTAAACACTGAGGATTAACACTTTGTCAGCAGAGATTCATTAAGTGATGATTTCATTCTTGGATTTTATATTTGAATGTTGTTAATTATCTACAAACACTAAATCTGCTTCTTTGGAGCTGAACTACACCAGGAGAAAACAGAACAAGTGGATCAGCTCAGACCAGAACCAGACTCTGGGGTTAAGGATGAAATACAAGTCCTCATGTTAATGAGAGTAAGTCGTTGATAAAACTGGAAAATCCAGAAATTAGAATCACAGAAAAACTAGAGAACGGAATCATAAAAACCAAAACTACTAAACTAGAATGAAAATGGTGAAAAACCAAATTATTCTTTTTATCACAGTTTTCCTCTTCCACCAAAAACATTGAGAAATTGAACAGTTTTGTTCTTATTTGGGCCACAAATACAGATCATAGGCCATAAAAAGATCCATATCACAATATATTGACATCAGAATGTCCTTGAGATTGCAAACAATGTGCAGTAACATGGTTTCATGAACTTTTATTGAAGCAAAAATCCAAACTTCCCTGTTGACCTCTATCACGAGTCAGTTCCAGGAGCGTGAAACATAAAGCTACAACAAATTATTATTTTCCCCAGTAAAATAACGGCCACATTATTTTCAGGATAATTCTGTATTGTAATACCTGCATCCACAGATTGTTACCAACACAACAGTAATTTGGTTTTTGGGAGCAGAACCCCACAAACCTCTGATGTTATCAGCTCTTCAACTACTGACATTTCTAAAAATGATTTTAATTCAGCAATTCATCTTTTGAAGGATTATATTGTTAATTTCTTACTTTAAATAAAACTGATGTTTTGTTCACCATCCAATCAAGTCAAATAAACAACAATAATATTTGACCTTAATTAGTATATGCTTATGATCAGGTTCAGTCCTCTAAATTAATGTATATTAATTTTGGTTATACTATTTCTTATTAAAAATGTCCATATTTGTGCATTTGCAGACTTACCATATTGTGCAGTATGGCTTAAACAGTAGTCTCTGAAGGAAAAGCCTTCCAAGCTGTAAATGAATTTAAAAAACAAAACAAGAGGGGTCATGTTAAGTTTTTGCATTTCTTAGTTGAGAGTTAATTGTCTAACTTTTGTAGCCTCTATCTTTATCTTAATCCTATTTTCTTCCTGTGTGCCTGCTTGTATGTTGAGGCGTCAGTCATATTTTAGATTTCTTTCAGCAGAGTAAGAGCTGTGTTAACTTACTGCTAATACAAACTGTAGCTGCTTCACAATAAAAGCTTTACCCGAGCGAAACAGCTGGGGGCTTTTATTGTCATCATCCACTTCTTCTTATGTGGGTCCAGTACCAACACCATCTAAAGAGCAGCTCAAATGGAATAAGAAACACTAAAGCCACAATGAAGAGACTGAACCGACGACCTTTTTATTTGCAGTTCAATAATCATTGTTCTCATATTAGGACGTGTTCAGCTTCACTTTCTCATAGAGACGTTACGTGTCAGACACAGTGTAAAGTCACAGAGGCCGAAAACAAACTTACAGATGTTTCATGAGTCTTAATGCAACTGTGTATAAAATGAAATGAAGCGTTTGTTCTGAGGAAGAGTTGAGGTTTTAAGGAAAGTGATCAGAAGTGATTTATGGATTAATGCATTTTAACATGTATTTAAAAACAATTAAGTTTACTCAACAAATTAGAAATGGAAAATATCTGTATTTGTCATTGATAGATTGTGAAAAAAATACATAATTAATAATACAGTAATTACACAGTTTCCACCTGACAAATACAAATAAGTGATTATATTCACAATATTATTTGTTTTCATCCATTGTTTGTAATTTAACTGTAAAACTCAGTTTAACTCTGTTCAATACTTTAATACCATTGGATTCATGGAGAAGATGGATTTTGCCATTTTAAATAAAAAGGTAATCATTTCTGTTATAACAGTGCAGGTGATGGATGAAATTTTCTTCTATTGGACATAAGATCTGTGACATTGTGAAAACTATTTGTGTTGTGAAGCACAAATTACACAAACGCTTTAATGACTTACAAATAAGCATATTAACATATGTCCATGTTAATGTGACCATTACCAACAATATAAAGTAACTATGAAACATTATCATTGTCACTTAAGATTTAGATTTGAATGCTGTCAATTATTTACAAACACTAAATCTAATCCTTGGAGCTGAACTACAGCAGGACAAAACAGAACAAGTGGATAAGCTCAGACTCTCAGGTTAAAAATGAAATACAAGTCCTCATGTTAATAATAAACATTGCTTTGGAAACAGAAAAAACAAATCACAAATTACATTCACATGAAAATTGTGAAAATCCAAATATTCTTTCAATCACAGTTTTCTTCCACCATTGAGAAATGGAAGAGTTTTGTTTTTATTTGATCCACAAATACAGATCGTAGGCCATAATTCTAAGATCCATATCACATCCAAATACCAGAACATTTTCATGTTTGTCCTTTGGTAAATGTGACACACTGCTGTACAAAGAACTGGGGAGAAAACTCTTCTCCATTTTACTCGTAGTAAAATAATGAACATTGTTGTTTTATAGAACTGGAGCAAGTTCAGGTCTCAGGGCAAATTCAGGAAACGGATCAGTGAGTTAGTAATTGTTGACTGAGTTTAGTGCAGTTTAATACAGATGTGAAGGTTTGTTAGATTTAGACTTAAACACAGTCCTACACAAACCTCCAACTAACAGTGTTTTTCAGCTCATGTGGATGTTCAGTGACTTTTGTCTCAATTGTAACATGAAGGAAATTTGTCGTCAGTGTTCAAGTGTGTGGCTCTGAAAAGAGCCGTTGTGGTGGTTGAAGCGGGTCCCCGTTTACTTCTTGGCGGGTTTCTCGGTCTTCTTGGGCAGCAGCACCGCCTGGATGTTGGGCAGCACGCCGCCCTGAGCGATGGTGACTCCTCCCAGCAGCTTGTTGAGCTCCTCGTCGTTGCGCACAGCCAACTGCAGGTGACGGGGGATGATCCTGGTCTTCTTGTTGTCGCGGGCGGCGTTTCCAGCCAGCTCCAGGATCTCGGCGGTCAGGTACTCGAGAACAGCCGCCAGGTAGACGGGAGCTCCGGCTCCAACACGCTCAGCATAGTTGCCTTTACGCAGCAGCCTGTGGACACGACCGACTGGGAACTGGAGCCCAGCACGGGAGGAGCGGGTCTTTGCCTTTGCTCGGGCTTTGCCACCGGTTTTTCCACGTCCAGACATCGTTAGTTTATCTCTGTAGTTAAGACTCAGAAAATAATGACACTTCTACGGCGCAGAGCTTGTTTTATATCCGCGCGGAGCGCGACGTTTCCTGCCAGACCAACCAGAAAAGAGGCTTCCAGCAGCGCAGCAGAGGGCGGCCCGCTGTGGATTTGGGCGCACAGTTTGAACAAGCTTGTGTCCAATAAGCAGCGGAGACCGAGGCGGAGACTCTTTCTTCCAGGCGGAGCTGAGCTCCAGGAGGAGCCTCTCACCAATCAGGAGCCGGAGCTCGAACGCTGCGTCACCGGTTCACTGCTGCGTCCCACGGTTTAAGAGCAGCGGCTCGCAGATCTGTTCCACATTTTTCTCCAGTCTACAGGAAGTAGCTAAAGAAATGGCAAGAACTAAACAAACCGCCCGTAAATCCACCGGAGGCAAAGCTCCCAGGAAGCAGTTGGCCACCAAAGCCGCCCGGAAGAGCGCCCCGGCCACCGGCGGAGTCAAGAAGCCCCACCGTTACAGGCCCGGTACCGTGGCTCTCCGAGAGATCCGTCGCTACCAGAAGTCCACCGAGCTGCTGATCCGCAAGCTGCCCTTCCAGCGCCTGGTCCGAGAAATCGCTCAGGACTTCAAGACAGACCTGCGCTTCCAGAGCTCCGCCGTCATGGCTCTGCAGGAGGCCAGCGAGGCTTATCTGGTGGGTCTGTTCGAGGACACCAACCTGTGCGCCATCCACGCCAAGAGGGTCACCATCATGCCCAAGGACATCCAGCTGGCCCGCCGCATCCGCGGAGAGAGGGCTTAAGAGGGTCCAACCCAAAACCCACCACAACGGCTCTTTTCAGAGCCACTACACAAACTGAAGACTCTGTTTCTTTGTTGGACCTTGATAGTTTTGTTTTACATAGGCTCAACATGGAAAATGTAACGTTTGTAATATTACAATACATCATGACACTGAAATTTAATATCTATGAAATTAAATCATAACTCTTTACTTATTTCACCCATAAACCTTTATAAATCACATTACTTGTTTACAGAGTTAAATTTAATGTTTACATTAAAGAAAATGTGCGTTTGTTCACTGACATGTATTTAAATGTACAAAGTATTTGCTTATTACTAAATTCATTTTAGTACATAATGGAAATCAAACACACAGACCATGAACTTTACAGTGAAGTCATTTCTAAAAAATCTGTTGTGTATAAATCTAACACATAATATTCATAAACTAACATCACTTAAACCTCAGCGTTATCAGTGTAAATACATTTGAGTTCACTTAGTTTTTTTTTTTGTTTTTGTACATTTTTGAATACAAACCATTTATGCTTCATTCTGAACCCTAATCAGTGTCCATCCTGTCTTTCCAGTGTCCTCATCGTAACAACTAACTGAGCATAAAACAGTGTTAAACACAATCGTGTGTTTTACTTTTCTAAGCTACATTTCGGTGATGACCGGCAAACACGGGGCCTTAAATCTCCTCAACTGTCTGCTGGTGCTGCGACAGCCGGATGTCCACACACTCCCACCCGTCTGTCTGAACGCTGAGAAGACATCCTCAGCTGCCTGTTTGTCTTCGTTTGTCCCCTCTCTGTCCTCAGTGGTCTTCCTGCAGGTCACAACAGAGACCTGCTTGCTCCAAATCTCATCATTGTTCGGACCCCGGTTTTCTCCGACCTGGAGACTGAACCTCCTGAAGAGTTGAAAGGGGGAAATTGCCTTCCTGTCTTCTTCCCGTCCTCCGTCCATCCTCTGCGGACGAGCCGAGCTGCGGTGAGGAATGAGTCCGTCTGACTGTGCTGCTTCTCCAGGGGGACCGAGAATACAGGCTCAGACAGGACGGACACTTTACCCAGACCAGGAGGGACGGCTTCTTGCTGTCCGTTTACTCCCTCCATCAACTTGATGTCCCCTATTCTGTAACACGGACAAGAGGTTTGAGGTGTCACACCAAGAACTGTAATTTAAAGCTTCACATTATATGAAATAAGTTATTCTGCGCCAAAAGTTGTGACTCAGGACTTTCTAAACAAATATTTTTCATAATTTGTAATTAAATATTAAATGGCAGATTGTTAAAACTGGATGAATAAAATATGAACACGTGCATTAGATGCAAATACACTGACACATTATTACAGTTTACAGTGGACGTCCAGCAGGCATTAATGTGCATGTGTTTGTGTTCATTGTCCATGAGTTGAAACTTTGTGTGTCTGATGTTTTTACCATGCTGGTAGTGAAGACTGGGTTTATCTGAACTGTTTGCTGCTGCCTGAGCTAAAAACTGCACAGTAGCAGCTGAGACACACCTCATGTCTTCACTAGGGGGAGTCAGAGACCTTGTTGAAGGACACACAACTCAAAGCAGACACTGTTTTCCATGTCTGCACCAGAGAAAATGTGTTGGAAATATAAACCACAACACACAGTACTGAATTGTCCAAATGCACGGTGAAAACATACATATAGACCTAAAGCCATAAGGGTCAAAGACAAGTCGAGCTCAGCCTGAAACCTGAGGCGTGGTCTGTCCCAACAAGCTGCAGCTGGGACTCATGGAGTCCAATCAGGAGACAGCAGCCGGGTCTTTATGGTCGGAGCTGCTCGCTGATCCACAAATCCGATGGCTGATCCGTGGAAGCTCGACTTAACCAAACACACCGTCGGGTTCAGGTATTTGTATCAGACTTTCCAGTGGGTGACTTAAAGTGTCACTGTGTTTATGATGATGTAAAGCAGCCTGTCACTGAGGCATTCAGCCTTCTTTGTTGGCTAAACAGGAATTCAGGGTAGGGCAGCTCAGCAAGCCAGCAGATGAGTTTCTGTTTATTGTATACGTTTTGTGTTCCTCAAAATGTGGAGTCCTGCATATTTACAGGCTGGTAAGACAAGAACACAGCATTGTTCAGCCAGAGATCACAGTATGTCTGCACCCTTTACTGTGGTTTGTGGCTTTATTTCAAATTTAAAAAAAGGAAAGGATGGGAGAGGTTTATTGATTCATGATCCGCGCCCAGATAAGAGGCCAGACAGGGACCTTTGGCTTGTAAAGCCATATGTTAGGTCAGCTGAATCCTTTTTGTTTGTTTGTTTTTATACTGAAACCTTGTGGTTTGGGGAAGAAACATTCCGTCCTTCTGTGTGTTTTTGTTTGTTTGGGTGGTTTGTTTGTTGTTTCATTCATTCAGCCTGTTCTACTTCTCATCCCGAGGCATCAAAAACTCCAGTTTGTCCAGTACCTTAGCATTACAGCGCTCTGACCAAATGTTAAAAACCGTCTCTTGTCCAAAGGCAGTGATTAATTTTTACAAGTGCGTTTCTGTGCAAAGATTTTGTCTTTTCATTGAGACCCCGGTACCATCAACTGCCACACTGCATAGTAAGCACTTTAATAATGCTACACAAACATGTCTGACACAGCTTGTACATCGCGGTTCCTCCTTTAGGCAACACCATGCCTTCCACTGTGATAATCTCTCAGCCTCAGCCGATGACGGAGGCCCAAAACACGCAGCACTGGACATCTGGAATATGTGACTGCTGGGATGATGTGCCTGAGTGTAAGTCTTCGTGCATTTGTATTTTTGCCGTTGCAAGAGTTGCACTGTTGCTTGCAGTTGCACATTTACCAGTAATGTGAATTGTGAAAAATGTATTTGTGTTTTTTTTTTTTTTCTCTCCAGATAAGCAGGAAATGTCTAGTTGACATTGAAGGAGTAGTTTGCACATTATTTGTTATAAGGTGACGCTCAAATATATGGTGAAATATACGGAATCAACAATCATTTATTCAGCTTTAAACTAAATTGTAATATGATTCAAAAAGACATTGAAAAACTTAAAACCAGTGAAGGAAAGCTGGTTCGTGCACTTCATCGTGTCATTTTTGTGTTTCTGTTACGGGTTCAGGCTGCTTTGCGTTCTGGTGTTGTCCCTGCTTCGCCTGCAAAACCTCCAAGAAATACGGGGAGCATCTCTGTCTCCCCCTCTTGTACTTATTCGGTGTCTGTGTCCCGGCCATCACTATGTCCATGAGGGTGTCCATGCGGCAACGTTATGGCATCAGAGTAAGGACCATATTTTTATTTAGTTATTTATTGTATTTTATTATTTAAATTGTTGTTTGTTCCCAAAGCTTGGAAGCAGGAATAAGGTCACCTGACTGGGGTTAGGCATCTTGAAACATGACGTCATCTTCTTCCACTTTTTCTTTTGATTGCTCCTCTCAGAAACTGATGATATGCTGTGGGAACCTCTATCTCCCTGTGTCCTCTGTGTCTTCCTCTGTCACACCAACCCCTCACGTGTCCACTTTCACCATGTCTATGAACCTCCTCCGTGGTCTAAGTCTACTCCTCCTGTCCAACAACTCCATCCTCAACATTGCTTTACTGAAATTCTCTGCCTCCATCCTCTGCACGTTCTCTCACTTTGTCTCCAAGCCGTCCAACATGTGAGCAAGACACTGGATTCCAACTTAATTGCCGGTGGTGTCTGTGAATGAGAAGCAGTGTAAAGTGCTTTGAGTACTGACGAAGTAGAAAAAATGTGCAGACCGTTTGATGTGAAGCGTGGGTTTGGATTAAAATAGGGGAAACTTTCATCTACAGGGAAAAAAAAACATCGCTTGCCACAGAATCCATTGCCCAGTCTCTAGCTCTAAGTAGCCAGAACTCTTGCACTACTTCACCTGCCTATGTATCTCTCAGATTTTATCAGTTTTAAGTAATGACTTAAAGAAACCAAGAAACAACCTGGAGGGGAAATACCACTGCTTTTACTTCCTGCCTGTTTTTAACCCAGTTATGGCTTGAAGTTAAAAATTAATAGTCTGTTTTATTTTATTTTTTTGTCTGCAGGGCTCCATGTGTAACGACTGCGTATGTTCGACCTTCTGTACAGGCTGCGTGTGGTGTCAAATGTCCCGAGAAATAAGGAGAAGAAGCGTCCCAATTGTTCTCATCAGTGCCAATCGAACATGACTTCTCCACACGTTTAATCCCCAACGTAATGCAGTGTGACCTGCGAAGGACATCGGTAACACTTTACCCTTTAGACTGAAGCCCTTTTGAAAAAGGACTGGTGACATAAGTTTCTTGTCAAACCCCAGTTGCACCTGTTCCTTAACGTAATAAACCCCATGACTGGAAGCTCACAAGAAATTAAATTTTGCATTTTTTTTTTGTTTGTTTGTTTTTTAATAGGCAGTTATCCACATAAATATGACTTTTTTTCACAGACAAACTTGAAAGCAAACATGCCAGTCCTGCATCGATGCAACAAAATTGCATGATGAAAATTGTATATGTAGTAATTCTCACTTTAAATTGGCTGCAAAATAAAGTCAGCTTATTATGTCTATAATTGTGTCTTTGGGCAAGACACTGAACCCCAAGTTGCTCACGATGGGTCAGGTGACCACCTTGGGGTTGCTGAGCGCTATATAAGTGGGCATTTACCAATTAGCTCGTTACTGCTAAACGCCCCTTTTTAACAATGTTAGTCCGTCTACCAGAGATGCTCTCTGCAGGTCCCTGATGCAGAAAGAACTGAAGCAACAAAAATTCCAATTATCACCAGGTGTAAATAAATCAAATGTCTGATAAATCGAATGTCTGACTAGATAAGGCCTTTGAGGTTGAGTTTTAGAATTGTTTTAGGAAGCTCTGTGCCTGAAGCAGTTTTCCTGTGGTTCAGTAAAACAGGATAACGTCATAGTTGTCTTTCTCCAGGCCGTGACACGGGTTTGGCAGCGATCGTATCATGGCACCACCTTTGTGATGCTCTGCTGCTTTCAAAAAATTATCGTTGAGTAAGGTTCAAGGAGGACGGGATAGACCTGTCTGTCCACTTCGGTTTTAATAAGTGTTTTCTGCATGTATTCGGGAACTGACTGGGGAAATAAAAGCTCCTCAGTCAGTTGTCCTGTCCCAGCTGATGTCTGCGCTGAGTTCCCTCATCACTCAAACACAGGTGAGACAACGGTTTTGTTTAGGATCAGCATTCAATTCAAATACCTGTATGATGAGCTACATACATACAGTAAACATTTACTTGTATGTTTTCTTTCTAAAACATTGGGAAATTTTAGCAAAGTGGAAATAAATTAGTGTGAACATTTTTAAAAGGCGAGATTAGTAGGACATGTGTTTTTATCAAGGCAAATCTTAAGTAAAATAAAAATTGTAACATTTATTGCAGTGAGTCACAACAACTTTATGACTCATGATTGATGGAACAAGCCATGTAATTCTTGCTGCTGCAGATCAATGTCCAGAATGTCGTGTTTTAGATGTCGCATGCATCAAATATGTCCTCTGGATTGCAAGTAGTAACAATCAATTGACCTTTTAGAGAATGTGAGCAGTCAGATAGCCATCAAGTGCTTGGGGCTTTTATCAGCATACAAAGAATCTTTAAGGGCAGGCTTTCTGAGTGAACCAGGACTGTATTTGTCTTCTATAAAATGCACTATGTCCACACAAACAGTTTGAAAAAACTGAAAAGATTCATTTTCATTAGAATAAAACAAATCCATATTGTGATCGGTCACGATTATGGTAAAGCTGCAGTTTGGTTTGGCACCAAAATGACGTGAAAATGTAACAGTATTGCACTTTATTATCAGACAAAAATAAAAATTTGTACATTTCCATAAACGTGACTAAATGTCATTATTGCACAGTCTGTGAAATGTCTTCTTCTGTTTATTAGTAGGACTGCATATAGTATAGGAAAAGTACTCGAAGTGAACATGGGGGTGGTTTGTGAAACTGACAACAGATGAACTTGCACATTGGCTCTTTCAAAATATGTCATGGCGATAAGTTTTTTTTGTTTTTTGTCACAAATCAAGTCTGTCTCTCTTCTAGTTCCTTCTTTAGATGCCATCATGTCTTCCACAATGGTCGTCAGGCAGCCTCAGCCCACAATGGTGGCCCAGAACTCTCAGGAGTGGGGATCGGATATATGTGACTGCTGCGATGATGTGCCCGAATGTAAGTGTCTGTGAAAACCATGTTACGTGAAACTTTCAGATCAAATCCAAATTTGAGAGATGAGGCCTGGAAATAATGAGCCGTTCGTTTCCTTTTATTTCTCAAATAATACCATAAAACGACTTTAATGTGAGTTTCATTAGATCTTGTGTCTTTTGTGATAATGCTGTTATTTTTACGTTCTGGGTTTTTAGGCTGTTTTGCCTTCTGGTGCTTACCGTGCTTCACTTGTGTAACCGCCAAAAAACATGGGGAATGTCTCTGTCTCCCCCTATTGGACTACATTTTCATTGGCGGCTGCATCCCGACCATCACCATGTCCATGAGGGTGTCCATGCGTCAGCGTTATGGCATCAGAGTAAGGACACAGTTTTCTATTTTGCTTTTTTCATGGCTAACATTAATTTCCAAGATTTGGCAGCAGGTATAGTTAACTAGTCGGGGTAGGGGCTAAAGGTCAAGCGGAGGACATACTGGACATCATAAAACACAGGTCAGGCTCAGATTAAGGTGGGAAAACGACATCTGCCAGTAGCGACAAAGAGTTCAAATACAAATTTACAGTTACAGTAGAGATTTTGTGGGGGACTATTGGACCCTAAGCCGTAGCATAAGACCGGAGATCAAGCAGCCGTAAATGGTCTGTTTAGCAAACCGCTTTACCATGTTGCTTCTCATTCACACACTGATGATGGTGGCTACCATGCAAGGACCAGTGTCCTTTGGCAGGACACTTGGACACATAGGCTGGGAGTTGAAGGAAAATGATTCCCCTGTTAACGTAACATCACTGTTTTTTGTCTGCAGGGCTCCATGTGTAACGACTGCGTATGTTCGACCTTCTGTACAGGCTGCGTCTGGTGTCAAATGTCCAGAGAGATGAAGAGACGAAACATCCAGATCGTTATGGTCGGGGCCAAATACAGATAACTTGTTACTAATGTCGAACATTCTAGACACTGATGCTCTTGGGGAAACGATGCAAAATTGTAAAGTGCTCGAATTAGCCACCATCATTGGGAAAGTTCACATCACTGTCATCGTTTTATTTCTTTTTGACGTCATTTTCTTTTGTATTAAGGGGGTTAGTACTTGTTTTAAGCATTTCTTAAAGAATGCTTTCACTGATATTCCACTTGCGTTTTTTTGGTTCTAGTTTGAGTAATACATGGAAACGAATGCCATTAAACGTCCCCGTGACTTCCTCACATCCAAATATCTATATACTGCTGAAAGACGCCGTCAAATAAATCCTCCGGGTGATGTCATCTGAAGGAGGTTTCCGGCTAGAAGCAAATTAATATTTTATTACAGGGAAGCCAGAGGGAAGTTTAACAGCACGAATGTAGATTTACATCCTAAACTAAAGCCAACGAGAGCAAGTTGAAAATTGGTGAAGTTGCCCTTTAATAATTCTGCCCATGTAAAGCCTGTTGAATAGCCTCTGTGCTAAGCTAAATAAATAAACATGCCTTTACTTGTAAAAGTAGGTCAGGTTGGGCACCCAGGCTTCCTTCCTTAAAGAAAAAACTAATTTAAAAATGTCAAGCATGTTTACGAGCACTCATCCGTGCCAGGTGTACAGTTAACTGATTGGATGTTATTACCTGAATAATGTTGCTAAAGGTCTAAAACAGGTCTATGAGACAGACTTCTGTGACTGAAGTTCTTACAATTGGAATCTGCATCCAAAGACTATTTCCATTGGCGAATCACTGTTTTCAACTGTATTAAAATACAATAAAGTTTGGTAATTCAAGGCTTCATGTCATCTCTACTGTATGACAGCTCTTGACAATGTCTTAGAAAACCCACTGCCCCGAGGTCAGACACTGGGGAGCAACAGGAAACACTTACTAACTGAGCCACAGCAGGCGATTGATGTAAATTTAACTCCGACTTTAAGAAAAGCTGGAATAGATCAGGGCACCGTGTGGGTTTGGCAGTGATTATGCATTGGCCCAACCTTCATTGCAATGCTCTGCTGGGTGATGGTCGAAGCGCGCAGGACAAACCGGTTTGTCCAGTTGATTCCCACAGGTGTGTTGACTGCAGGTATTTGTGAAGTCACTGAGTATGAAACCATCTTAGAGAAGACGTCAGCTGGGACACACCGACAGACTCTGAGCTCGCTCATCACTCAATCACAGGTGAGACGACTGTTTTCTTTAGATTTACAACTTAGATTTAGATTGTATATTGGACTATGTACATATTCATTCCATCTAATGATGTGATGTTTTTTCTATGAAATACTTTGCTGCAATGGAAAACAACTTACAAGAATTTATACTTCTAGTTTTACAGTATCTCGCATAAAGTTTCTAATGTGTATTTCTAAGAGATATTTTACCAGTGGTTTGTACTGTATAGAACGGGGATTTTTTTGATAAAAGTTACAAATTAAATTATAGTCACTCAAATTAGATAACAGCAACTTGTTGAATCAACTGACTTTAGTTTAGAATTTTTGAAAAATTGGAGCTTTCTCTTTATTTATGTTACGTAATAGAAGATTTAGGGAGTGTGTGCACAAAGGGTTAAAGACAAATATTCTATCATGTCTATCAGCTTACGTTGAATTCGTGAGGCTGGATACTGAAAGGAAGCCAACTCCTGCGTATCTGTGGAAATAATCATTGTTCTGTCAAACAGCCTTTGGTTTTGCTTAGCAAACTAAGAATGTTCTCTGAATAGAAGTGAGGGGTTGGCTAACAAGGACGTTGGGCTAAGAACATTTCTTTACTTCAAGTTTTTCAAATTATATTTTTAACTCCGCTCGTGAAATTGTTGTTTTCTGATCATGGCTGATGGTAAAAGGTTTGAGTCATAATTTCTACCGTGGCATTGTCAGGGCACCTTCCTTCAGTATGCTCCCAGTACAGTTTAGGCTATAAAATCATTATTTCTATAATTTCAATAAGTGATCTTTGGTAGGAGAAGACGAAGCAAACAGCACATTCATGTATAAAAGTCTGGGGTTTTGCTGACTTTGCCACTCTGACAAATTATATGACAACATGACAGCATTTTCCCTTTTTCTACAAGTGGAGTCCCGATTTCTAGGAATTCTCTAGAACAGGGGTGGGCAACCCATGCTCCTCAAAGGCCACAGGCCTGCTTGCTTTCCAACTATCCCTGATTTTCCCACTGCTCATTGCCGGGATCAGGTGTGTTCAGTCAATCAAAAACTGGGGGATCTGTGGTTAGGGCAGCGCTAGTTGGTCCAACAAGAAGGGCTGCAGCCCTCCAAGTGCATGGGCTGCCCACCCCTGCTCTAGAAGCTTTTTTTCATGATTGCACAAGAGCTGAAATAACCATTTTTCTTGAAAGGACACTTGATGTTTGCCAAAGGCACCGCTGTGTTTGCTTAACCTAATATAAGCAATGTTCACGTATTATTATTCAAGTGGTTGCTCAACAAGACTGACAACAGCCAGTGAACTTGTGTACTGGCTGTACACACACACACACACACACACACACACACACACACACACACACACACACACACACACACACCAATTTCAACACTAGCTTAACATTTTTACTCATGTTAACATAAATCATCTCCGTTACATAAATGAGGATGAGACCATATCATGTCGTGTTTGAAACCTCCAGGTCCATGACCTTCAGATCTTCCATCCTCTAGCAGGGATTAGAGCTCTTGTTTGTTATGGAAATAAACTGAATTCAAGGAGACGACACAGGAAGTGCGACTGACTTATACAGCACGACACCCAGGACCAAAGAGCATAATTTATCGATAACACATCTGATGTCTTCATAGGCACATCGGAGACACAACAACACAAACTAATTCTCAAAAAAAAGCTTGTTAGAGTACAACTGAAATAATAAACTAAGTAACATTTAGAATCAGTAACTTTAAATAACAAAACTCAATTTTCCACACGGTTAATAATACATCCAGGTCCTGTACAAGATCTGACCTTTCATTAGTAAATAATCATTTAGATAAAAAACTGTCTTTATTTAAACGTTTTTAAAAATTCACCTGATCGACTGCGGACATTTTCTTTTCTCATCATAAGGAAAGTGGCAAAGCAACAACTATTGTGAGATTCACAACCATTGAAGCAGCAGGAAACGCAACAAGTTAAAGTGAAATCCCTGAGGTGATGTGTCACTACTTCACAGGCAGAAACAGAAAACTGTGTCACATCGAAGTTTCCTTTTTATTGTTGTCCTAATGTTGGAGCTCAAGACTTTTACTTGTAGGCACTTTATGTTTTAAGCACTTTGCATTAATAAACTTCATGGTTCATCCTTCAGACGCCATCATGAACTCCTCAACAATGATAGTGACGCAGCCTCAGCCAGTGATGGTGGCCCAGGACTCAGAAGAGTGGGGGTCCAAGATTTGTGACTGCTGTCAAGATGTGCCTGAGTGTAAGCATCTGAGCTTCATTTTATTCTGACCATTTATGTAATTATCCTACAGCTTCAACACTATTTTCATATTAGGGTTTTTATTTTTTGTTAGACTGCACCTCTTTCCTCAAACAAAGACACAATTTCCTCAGTGTGACATCAAAATGTGCTTCTCTTTTGCTGTAAATGCATCAAAAAAATGGAAAAGGTATAATCCCAGCTACGTGGGTGTGAAGCTGTTTCATTTCTGAGAAAATGATGATAATTTGGAAAAGAAGGAAAATTGATCCAGTTTCTTCCTCATATTTGTGTCGGTGAAACAACAGTGTCTCTTTGTCTCTGGGTGTCATTAACTGTGTCCTTCTCTGTAACACTTATTTTGCTTCAGGCTGTTTTGCCTTCTGGTGCTGTCCCTGCTTCGCCTGCACGATCTCCAAGAAATACGGGGAGTGTCTCTGTCTCCCCCTGCTGGACATCTTTGGTGGCCTCATCTCCCCCATCACCATGTCCATGAGGGTCTCCATGCGCCAGCGTTACGGCATCAAAGTAAGGACGAGATGTGTTTGTTTGCTGTTTCAACAGCACCATAGAACAATGATTGTGGACCTAACACCGCTGGTTTGTCTCTGCAGGGCACCATGTGCAACGACTGCGTGTGCTCGACCTTCTGCACGTCCTGCGTCTGGTGTCAGATGTCCAGGGAGATGAAGAGAAGGAACATCCCGATCGTTCTGGTCGGAGCCAAATACACATGACCTATCACACCCCGGGAAACGTTCCACCAACATTAAACACTGTAGACTGAAGCCCCGAGAACAATCATAGTGATGTAAAGCCTGAAGAGCCGACTGAAAAAACTCCCCAAACTCCATGAACTCCACTGAGCTTAGCTAAGACCAGTAGCCTATGAAAATGTCCAGCATTATGAAAGCGTACAGGAAATGCATGAAAACGAGATTTGATGTATATTATGACAAAACTCTGCATGTTTCTTTAAAAAAAAAACACTTACTTACTTTCAGAAAACAACTTTCTAATCCTGAAACATGTATTAACTGCTTTTAATAATAATAAATCTGTTTTTTTTTTTTATAGACAACTTCCTTAAAACAAAACTCTCACACTCTTGTAATTGTTTCCCGTGTTCAAACAGAAGCTGCAACCTTCTCCCAGAGTCCTTTTTTTTTTAAATTAACAATTATTCCAGTGTGAGGCTTCCTCCATCAGGGTCAGAAAGGTGAAGCTGGTCGTGTTAGTTTCCACGTTACGCTGCATCCCTCACCCAGAGGTGCCCGCTGAAGTAAATGCTCTAAAATAACATGTAAGAGAAGTGATTTGAAAAAAATCTCTCAAAATTGTCAAATAAATGAAGTGCTGTAGAATAATAAATATCTAAAATATCATAAAGACCAGTGTGATTATGTAACATAGAACGTAGCTCTAAAATGCAGCACTTGCATAAATGTAATCAATTACTTTCCACCTCTGCCCAAATTATACTGTATGAAAAATACGTGATTCATGAAGAATCATCCCGCCAGTTTGGACCAGAGAAACAATTTCAGTCAAGTTTTAAATGTTTCAGCGTCGAAATTTAATGTAAAACCGTCCATTGAGCCAGAAACCCTGCTTCGTACATGATTTATCTTTTTTTTTTATCTTATTAAAACCAAATGAACTCAAATATAATCGTTGTTGCTGTAGAGATGAGCTGCCATGAGTCCACAGTCGTGCTGGATCGTAAATATCCCAAAAAAATCATAGTGTCGAAAACCATCAGACTTTCGTTTAGAAAACGACCATAAAGTAGCGCGCATCAATATTTAGAGGCTAAAGATCAGTGTAGGCTACTTTCTGATGACCGTCTCATGTTGTACTGTAACATTTTTTACGAGACAGTTTTGAACAAACGTATTAAACATTTGATATAAGAGACTAAATCTGTGAAAGTCCGTGAGGTGCAGCGGTTCAGCTCCTCTCAAGGAGCAAATCTTTTTATTTATTTTTTTTAACCTCCACCTCCCTGTCATTACAGAGCTGCATTTACCTTTTAACTTATTAGTCTGATTGTACTTGGTGATGTCATCTTTAATATTTGTAATGATGCTGCAAATAAAAGTTAATCAAATGTGTTGATGGTGTCGTTCTTTAAACGTTAAATTAAAACTTTTTTTCTCCTCGTTGGAAAATTCTGAATCTTTAAATGAACATTTTAAATGTATCATTTTTTTTATGCCTCCACCTGCCATGATGCACGCAACGTCTCTCTGAGGAGAAAACCCACGACACAGTGAAGTCCAACATTGACGGGAGTTGGACTAAAATAATCCACTAGAGGGAGCCACACTCTTTACAATGAGCTGATGTAGGGTCACAGGATGAGGAGCATGGATTTATCTGGAGGACGATTATTAAAACCAACCAACTGCAAATAACCGAGTTTGCTCTACATCATATAATATTTGAGGCAGGTGTCTTATTCTTTTTGTAATGTGCTGGTTGTCTGCCGATAAGGCAAAGTGATGTACATAGTTCTGCAGGGCAATGAAAAAGATGAGAACATGAGAAGAGGAGGATGAAGAAAAAAAAAACATAAAATGTGAAGACGAGGAACAAACAATTAACGAATGTAATCTTCAGTTTATTTCTTAAATTTCAGCGTATGAACCAGTTCACTCAGTACAATTTCATGTTTTATTGTTGTTTTATGGTCTAATTTCTGTTACACATCTGTGATACAAAAATGTGTTTCTTTACAGATGTATGCAAAAGTTTGCGTCCACTTATTTTGAAATTGCAAAAACATTAATTAAAGAAAGCAAACGTGTAATTTGTTTATAAATTGTGCATAAAATATTTTGTTGATTCAAAAAATAAATAAATCTTTGTTTCACTATTTTCAAACTTCTCCCTGCAGCTGTAAATGCAAAAGCAAACGCCAAACCAAACCAAACCAAACCACTCTGCCCTGATTTTCCTGGTCTGTTTTTAACGTCTGCATGAGGGTTTGATGTGTCTCTGGGCAAGACACTGAACCCCCAACAGCCCATTCCCCTCCCCAGCTGTGCAGTGCCGGTCCAAGCCCTGTAGAACTGGGGAGGGTTGCGTCAGGAAGGACATCCGCTGTAAAAACTGCCAAATAAACATGCGGACAATGATCCGCTGTGGCGACCCTGAACTCACGGTATAAACCGAAAGGACAAAAAGATGAGGGTTTGACCACCTCGTGCACGGCTCCCTCTAGCTGTAGAAGTTGTAAAAACCTACTTTACACTATACCCTGCTTCCTTTTAGAAAGTCACCAAGCTCAGTTAAATGATCCAAATCACTCAAAACACCTAAAAAAAGACAAAAAAAAAAAGGCCAGAAAAGACAAATGGCAGCAACAAATAAACACACAATTACTCAAAAGAGTAATCAGACACAACATGACCTTCAATAATGCCTCACCTGTAGTCTTTTGCCTGTGTGTCCCAGGGGCCCAGTTCTTCAAAATCTGTTTTTATTTTTTTTTTCTCAGAACTGGATATTACACCTGTGTTCATCACGTGGACCCTGGTTTTGTGTTTTTCCTCCTATGGCCAACACATGATTAATAACATCTTTTCTGTGTGGGCAGCCTAATGTTTGCCAAGACACATAGCCGAGGACTGAGATGGAAGCCATTTGACCTCGTTTTGTGTCGCTCGGTTTGGGCGGCGAACTGAAGGAGTCACTATCATGTCATATTTTGTCAAATTACTCCCAGTGAACATTACTCCCATTAGCGTTCGTTCCAGCAGAGGCGATCCCTCCTGTCTGCTGGCAAACTTGGCCCTGCTATTCACTGTAAGCTGCTCAGTGGGCTGTTTTTAATGGGATTATAATGACAGTTATGGTTTGCAAGAATTGATGTTTGTGACTTTTACGAGGTGTGATTGAAGGGGCGGGTCCAGGCGGCTCATAAAGACTGCAGGAATGTTAATTGGTCGAGGCCACTGCTGCCCTCTTTGTTCTGCTCGCTCATACTGGGCTTCTGTTGTGCCCGTTAAAGGCCAAAGAACTCATTTAAAATCTGTGACTTAACCCTCCCACACACACACACACACACACCATCCCCTCCACACCCTTTCTTTTCTTCTGGCTTTTTCTTTTCCTCCTCTCATTTCCTCCATGTTGCTTAATCAGGTGGTTGGTACCCTCCCCCCCCTCGCCAGCACTCGCCACCCCCACCGGGTTTGATCCAGTGTTGGGGGGAGTAATTTTGTCACAGTTTTTTTCCTGTGACCACACAGACGACTGCACGTCCAGGCAGAAGACTGACGGAGGTTTCAGAACAATAATAACACGATTAAATGGTGTTTTTAAATGTGAAATCGATTAACATCTTATTGTCCTGTCTAACTTGAATCTACCGTGGCTTTTTCTTATTTCAATACATGAACTGCAATTTCTGCTAATTTTGCAGAACAAATATGCTGCAAACATGCTCAATGTTAAAGGGCGACTTCACCCATTTTGAGTTTGCTCTCTGTTGCTTTAGTTTAGGGTGTAAATGTACATTCATGCTTTGAAACTTCCCTCTGACTTCACTATGTTAAATATTGCTCTGCTTCTAGCTAAAAAAAAAAAAACCCTCGGGATGACATCACCCGGAGGAGTTTTTCATCATTAGGAATTCAGGTGATTTCATCTGGAGGAGCTCTGGAAAACCAGGATTACAAGCTGATCAAATGATGTGATCTGGAGTCACTTTTTAGCTAGACTTAGAGAGACATCTGACAAATTAGAACCAAAACAAGCAAACTTAATATTAGTGAAAGCGTCCTTTAATAAGCAGATACCTTTATCATGTTCACAGCTTCGAATTTTAGCATGCTAATATATGCTAATTAGCGGGAAACACACTGTAAGAGGATGAAGACCAATTAAGTTCAGTCAGTTATTGCCTTTGTTAATGTCTTAATCCCAAAAGAGAAAATATTCTTTAGCATATTGTTTAGCATATCTGTTGCCCCTGGTTGATGTTTAAGAGTAAAAATCCTGTAAAACCAGTCAAACTGACCACAAAGTAAAAAAAAAAAACACACTGTTTTATTCATTCTCTCATCTAAAAAAACTGTAAAACCAGTTCATGTTTATGCATTTGTAGGTATTTGGTCAAAACCACTTTCACCAATCAGTATTCTGACCTCTGAACGTCATGACGATCCAGCCTGTGGGGAGCCTAAATATTTAGGCACAGTTGTACAGTCATGCAACTGTCTGGATGATTCAATCTGTGCCCGAGCGTTGAAGTGGCCGACGACACTCACACAGAATCAGCTGCCAGCGTCGCTGACGGGGCCTTCGCACATCCATCGTTCCAGGCTCGTTTCCTGCTCCTGCTTGGCTCTTTTTCCAGATGGATATGCAGTTGTCTCTCTCTCTTCCTCTGTTATTTCATTTTTTTTTCACTTTATCTTCATTCCTCAGGATTTTACATTTTTTTTAAAACCAATCTGCCAAGAAGCTGAAATCTGTTAAAGTCAGTACTTATGTCATTACAATGTGGTTTTGGTCCCTGTCTATAAAACTCAACAATGTTATTACAGACATGTCTGAAACATAGATGGATTACGGAACATGCCACCTGGACCTAGGATCCTAGAAGTCAGGGCCTTTTAAGTTACTGTTCTTTCCTTTTTTAAAGGGATCAGATCAAACGACCACAAAACGACTCAAAAATGACCTGAATTTATCCCAAAGAGCCACAAAATAATCAAAAATAGTAAAAAAAAAAGGTTCAAAATAAATATTTATTTCCGGTTAAAATGAATAAAGTCTGAACGAGGCTTGAGGTGGAAATCAGGGGTCAGGAGATGGATTTGAACCTGGACTAAACAGGGGATCTTCCTGATTGTCCCTGTCTGTCCAAAGGTTTCCACCATGACAGATAGACACAGAATCTCTCTATAATTTCCTGGGGAAGTGTTCCCTTTTAAAGACAAGGTTGGAGTTGCCAGGAGGGGTGGGTTGGGGGGGGGGGAGTCGGTTGATAACAGCTCAGGTTAAGATGAGGCGGGAGGGGGAGGCGTAGTCCGACACACGCTATCAGACGCCGGGCCTCCAAGCAAACAAACAGTTCTGACCTCTGAAAGCAATGGCAGCAGGGAGCAGCTGATAGGGGGAGACGGATAGGTGGAGATTGGCGATGGTGCAGCGAGTGTGTGTGTGTGTGTGTTTGTGTGTGCAGGGGAGGAAGAGAGCAGGGGGGGCAAAGGGGCTTGCAGGGCAGCAATTATCTGATCCCCCCCCCATGTCTGTTAAAATCAGGAGGCAGTCAGGCTGTGGGTGCATGTGCGAGTGGTAGTTTGGTGAATTTTAGGCGACAATCAAGGGACACACGTGGCCTGTGGTTTAGATCGAACAATTCATGTCATCCATGTCCGTCCTACTTTATGTTTAACCCCCCGCCCCCCCGTACTCACGCTACAGCCTCACACACATTTGTATTTGAACGACCATCTAATACAGAAAAAGGAAAATGTGTGCAACCAACTGCTTCAAATGAACAGCACCAATACCTGTCAGTTTGTTGGATGTAGTTTTCGGCCACTTTGCAGATGCAAATATCCGAGCTGCACACGCACATCTGTAGCTGTTTTAATCAAGCTTTAGATCCTCAGGTGTTGCAGCAAACGGCACTTGGCCTCTAGAAACTCAGGGTTCTGGTTCTTTATTTGACCTTTGACCTGTGTTTAAACTTGCATGAACATGTAATTTTTAAAGTATTTTATGTTTGCTGAAAGCACAGGAATATTTATTGTTGATGAGCTGTGGACGGGATTTGATTTGCCTTCAAACTTTATGGATGAGGCCTGTGTGTTTGTGTGTTTGTGTGTTTGTGTGTGTGTGTGTCTATGTAAGTGCATTTGCCTGTGACACAGAGACAAATGAGGAAAGTGAGGAGGTGTGTGTGTGTGTGTGTGTGTGGTGGGGTGGGGGGGGCAGCAGAGGAGAGTTCAGTGAGGGGGAGGGCGGGTCAACAAATTCTTTGATTACTGAAGCTTGTCATTCAGATAGTGAAGAACCCCAACACATCGAAGGGCAACACAGACACATTTCCACGGTGGAGTGAGATCTAATCACAACTTTTAATCACTTACTTATCTCACTGTTGCCCCCCCCACCACCCACCCTTGATTCTATATAAATCATCTTAACTGCAGTCTTGTTAGAAGCTCTGTGTGTTCTTTTATTATTCTTATTGTGTTTGGAGATGTTGATAATCATTTATGGAACTGGATACTGGTTTGTCGCATAAAACCAGTAACAGACTTTGGGCTGTGGCATTTTGTAAACTGGAATAAAAGGTTTTGTTTAAACCTGGAATAATTTACCAGCTTTTGCTACATTAACTATTTTTGTTTTTGTTTTTTTTCACCTTGAATCGCTCATATTTTAATTTTGCTTGCAATGTTTCATCTTAATGACGTTTGTGATTTTGTGAGACTGGTAGATATGGCAGAAATGTGTGTGCTGCTTCACTATTATGTGGTGAATTTATTTAATTCTTTCTTTCACAAATGGTCTGTTTTAGCTTGAAATATCATTGTGGATTAATTTGGTAGTTTTAACAGTTTTAAGATTAGATTCCACTTCCAAGTAAAGTTGTGATTGTCATTAAGTGTGTGCAGAGTACAGTGCATATACAGAATGACGTATATGGGTATTTACAGTATATATGAACTCTTTTATAGTAGTTTTACCACATAGTAAAATACCAAATAATGATATTTTATGCATCTCAATAGTAACAGAATATAATAAAGGAATATAAGTGAAAGCACTGTCTGTAACATTCAGACATTATATAGATATATTATATAGACACTATAAAAAATGTATGTATTTTGTTTA
This sequence comes from Channa argus, assembly GCF_033026475.1. NCBI lineage: Eukaryota > Metazoa > Chordata > Actinopteri > Anabantiformes > Channidae > Channa > Channa argus. Next base: position 10,957,208 of record NC_090218.1, read on the forward strand.
ATTTTTATTACAACAAACTGCAGCACGTGTGTTCTAATCTAAACAAGAAATCATGTCGCATTTATACAGGAGAACAACAGTGGCATTCACAGGAGTGTTGGTGGAGGGTTTTCTGTTTCCTTCCATCGGGGGGCAGCACTGAGGCTCAGACAGGGGTCTTGTGCAGTGGATCTCCACTGTTGTTAGTGTTGATATACGGCTGCTGAAACAACCTCTAAGTGCATCTCAAGGTTCATTGAAGGGGTGAATAGGATCTATAACTCTTTGACGTGGCTGTCGTCTCTTGTGCTGCATCGCCGGAGAGAAATCAGTGACTGTGTTCAGGCCTTACAACCAGCAGAAACACGTCTTCCATTTGGCTGCAAGTGATGTTGGAGCAGCAGCTGTTTCTTACGCATGTCTGTATTTTGTGTTTTTGATGTTTGTTGATTAGATCAATAAAAATGTCCTTGCTGAACGTCCAAAAATGGGATGTTTGGGAATGTGGACCATTTGAGAGCAATAATGCTTTAGTCTTGTGATCCTTGATCTAAACTGTTTTTCTGTCAGTCAGAATAAATGGTCAAATTTATCATCTATATTTTTGTACTATTATGAAGATGGAATGAAGTAAATGCTGCAAATTTTCAGGACTAATAAACATCATCAACTCAAATGAATATGTACAGAAATAATCCGTTTTTTTGATATTGTTCATATGAAAGTATAATCGGTTTTAGAAAATGTAAAAAGCATGTAGTGACTTCTCATCTTTACTCTGCACCTTTTGCATTTTCGCTGCAAATTCAGGTGATGCAAATCAAAGGAATCCGATGGCTGCGAGCTTTTTCGGCGTCCCAGGAGGAGCAGCCCCCGGCTGCTCCAACATCTGCAGACAGCCCGAATGTGTGTTACGCAGAGAGTGCGGCCTTGCTGGAATTACCTTTCACAGTCTGCAGGAGTTTAAACTGTCCAGAGCAACCGGGGGGTGGGTGGGTGGGTGGGGGGGGGGGGGAGGTCAGCGCCATCAGTGTTAGCAACACTCACAACAACAAAAACTATAAAACAAACAAAAAAAAACAACTTTGAACACAATATTTTAGGAACGTTTCCTAAACTTGTCTCATTTGGACCTCACTTGTCGCCACGTGAAGCTCTGGAACATTCTTTTTGTACATGGCCATGAGCAGATTGTGCCACAAACGTCTTCAGATTTGAAAAAAAAAAAAAATCTACACTTAATTTCACAAACTTACTGTGTGTTGTGTGACCATCTCCACATTTAGTGCAATTTGTGCCTGGGCCTGTTTTTCCTTTGACGTGATTACACGAAGTTTTGATTCCTGAGCTGAATAATTGGCAGGCTGCTGCCTGTTGCTGAGTGCTGCACTTTGTGATAATCTGGGCTCATTTATCATCCGTCAGCTCAAAAACACACCGTTCCTCCTGCTTTGGGGCAGTGAGCTGTAAAGTGACCAGACTCCACATCTTTGCCTGAAACTGCTGTATAAATATGTATTTATCCCACTTTCACGGAGTGTTGGAGTTTAACCCACATTGTTAAATTAAAACACAGAGAGACCTCAGAGCTGTTGTTTCCAGAAATGATTTTTAGAAAGTATTAATCTGCTGTTGTAATTATGACAAACTCCTGCATAATGTCCACAATCTGTTTTCTTGTGCAGCCCCAGCCCCAGTAGAAGAACAACTACTTACACCTTCTAAATAAAAGTATCATTGTCACAGTGAAATACTAACAGAAAGTCCCTGTTATTACATTATATTATTATATTTTCAGAAGGATATACATTTTGTTATTGGATGATAGTGATTGATGCATTAGTGTATAAACTTGAGTAATGTTGCAGCTGGAAATGGTGGAGCTGATTTAAGGTGGAGTTAATCTATAATAATACATTATTATAGTTCTGTTATGTTTTGTATCACGAATAACTGCAAATTCACTACAGCTGTCACTCGTAAAAAGTACAATAGCTCTTTCTTCGAATAACGAAAATGAGAAGGTAAATACTCCTAACTTGAGTACAGCACTAAAGTACTACTAAGATACTAAAATTCCGTCCTAATGTGAAAATTTCTCACTTCCTGTGGACAGAGAAGTCGTCCTCTTCTAAAATTACATTCAGGCCAAAACCTACAACGTCACATTGAGACATCTCACTTTCTGGTGTATTTTTAGTTTTTTTTTTTTTTTTTTGCTGTGCAGGTCTCCCTGACCCACAACAGCCACTAACTACCCTCACTAACCCCACCAGCCCCCACCCACACCCTCACCTCCACCTCCACCTCCAGCCCCCCGAAAAGCTAGACTCATTGTCACCGTGGTGATTGGTAGACTAAACAGCGAGCAATGCTCACCAGATCCACAGCTCACTGGAGCTTTAGCAACATTAAGACTCTACAAGAAAACAAGACAAGAAAATGGGTGACCCCCTCCCCACCACCCCCCAGCTTCCTCACACTCTCTATTTTAAGCATGCAATTACACACATTCACATACACAGACGCCTATATTCTCAGCATTCTTCGACCAGTAAACAAACGGGCTGAACAGATGCATCACCCCTCAGCAGGCGAACAGAATCGGAGGGCTGAGAATGTTTACACGGTCCTGTCACCGTCAGAGGCCTCGAGCCTGGACAAAAACTACTAATATGAAGAACTGCTACATAAGTCCACTTTCCAACTACCTTGTGAATTTTGTGTGTCTTTTTTTTTTTTTTTTTTAAACATTAAAATGAATTCACTGCAAAAAGTCTCGATGTCAGTGAGTTGTGGTGTTTTATTCAAATTCATGCACAAACCAAATGTCTGGAGGCAGAACTTTTACAAAAATGTAAAGTTGTACATGAGGTACTTCCAGATAGTTTTTAGAAGCACTGTTACAAATATATATAGATATATTTATGTGTTCAAAAGGTTTTAAAGATATTCTAATGTATTTAAATGAACTTGCTTGGTACAAAGTTATGTTTTAAATTGCGTAGAAAGGAATGAACACTATGGCCATATTTTAATAACAAACATTATGCAGGACACCAAAACATGTTTTATGTGGAATATATGGTTATTTTATATAATGAATACTCAAATATTACAATTTAAAAATAAATAAATGACTACATAAATATTATATATGTTTAAAACCATTAGTTTTGCTGCAGATTTGTGTTGGGACACTGTGTAAAAGTGTAAACAAAGGTTGAATGTAATTATTTTCTAGTTCTATTTGCAACTCGTACGTTGAAACAGAAAATAATTGATTTTTGCAAAAACAAATATTTGCCCATTTTGAATTTGATAGCAGCAACAAGTCTCAGAAACTTTGCCTCAACATAAACTACATTTCTAAACAAACGATTGGAAATGTTGTATAGTGCTATAACAAAAAACAAATCCACAAAAATGTGGATCATGTCACAACTAATGAGGTTTAATAGCAACACGTCAGTAACGTGTTTTGGTATTTTTAAAAAAGTTTTTACATGTTCATACAATATTGTATTGTATAACTATTTGATATTCAGGCTCATGTAGGGACATATCAGAGTGTTGTATTACCACCTCAGTCAATTGTTTGCAATGTCCTAATCTCAGTCGTTGATTTCTGTCCTAGTTTTTAGCCAATCAACACAACATACAGTGGAATTACATCAGAAAATGCTTCACAATAACAGCTTCAATGAGAAATGAAAGATGATCTCTGGACATGGATCTTTTTATTCTTCTCCTGACTGAGGATTTTTAACCTTTTCTCAGTTCAGTGAGCTTTTGGCTGACAATCTGTTTTGGCGTCCTAACACCTGGCTCGGTCTCGCTGTTTGAACGTCCCGGGACATTCGAAGAAAAACACTGTTGCTGCGTCCTGACTATGCAATGTCGAAAACCTGGATAAAGTCAGTAGAATTTGAATCAAGAATATTTTGACAAGTTCAGAGCATCAAGAATGAACCATGGTGGACAGACTTCATGCTTCATAATGGATAAATCTACGGCCATCATTTGGATAACATAAAATAATACTTGATCCCCAAGGGAAATCCCAGTAAGTGGGCTCTTGGCCATCCGAAACTAGAGAGGAACGTTTCTTTCCTTGTTCTGAGCCAGGACCACGCATGAAACTGGCACCAAGGTTTCCCATTTATCTGCCTTAAATAAAGATTTCAGGGTTGAGCTGACCCTGGCTAAACAACGGGTTTTCTGTGCAGCACTTGGACGATTCATGGGACTGACTGAATGAGAACCATCCAGCAGACATGTTGGAGTCCCCACGGCCCCGGATATGAACGAGCTGACCGCATTCTACCGTGACTCCACATCAGTCAAAAAGATATACGCCACTTCCTACTCACACACACACACACACACACACACTCAGAAAAAGCCTCCATCCCCGTCTCCATCAGTCAAGTCCTGCGGCCAATGAACTTCCATCGTCTCCAAGGTTGATAACAAGCCTCTTAAGCTTGGCGGCTAATCAAGCTCAAAGGAGGGAAAGAAGGGGAGATAGTGGAGGAGAACAAGAGGTCTGCTGGTGGATATGGTGATGTCTCTCTCTCCCCCTCTCTTCCCTCTTCATTTTCAATTTTCCCTTATCTTCCTCTCTCCACAGGGGGAGGCGGAGGGAGGCCTAATAGCTCACAAGGGGGCTGTGGACCACATACCAGTCATTTACTTAAACTGGAGAGAGAGAGAGAGAAAAAAAAGGTCCTGATAAATCATCCAGGGTCACATGGCTTCCATGTTCCCCTGAAATATGGAGATAGAAAGCGAGGAGAAAAAAAAATGAAAGAATGGACCAAAAAGCAACAGGAATCTGTCTCAGATGTCCGTCTCGCCTTTGATGTCTGTCCCATCAGACAAACATTATGAAGCTGAAATAAACAGAAACAAGTGGCAGCAGTTTGCACTTGAGTTCAACTCTTCCTCAACTCGCTCCAAGAAGCTTTGCTCTGCACTGAAACGTAAATCAGACTTAATTTGGCTACTGTGGTTCATGTGGTGCTTTATTTCACAATCTTTTAAAGGAAGTTTGTAGTTTTTATAATCTGCGATTGCCCAACTGACATCTCTCCTTCTCAGAAAGATTAATACAACTATGGGTGGAAATGGAGCTGTGAGAACAGCGTTTTACTGCTGACTAATCTCCCTCAAATTTTTCCCCGTCTTGTCTTTTTTCTTGTTCTTTCACAACTTTCCCTTCTCTGACATCTCACTCCTTTATTTCTAATCGCTTCCTATAAACAAGTACGTGGTATCGTCATGGCTCCGCTCCATGACAATGACGTATTGTGGGGAAATTAGGAGCAGCAAAATATATCAGTAGTGGGAAAAACGAATAGGACAAGACTACGTTTTTCGGTTACGAAGTGGTGCTAAAGCTGCATTCATGTTTACCGTCATAGTTTAGACCTCTAGCATGCTAACTTGTGCTAATTAACAGTAGATGTTCAGTTTTTGACCTGATAATGGAGCAATAATAATAATAATAATAATGATAATAATAATAATAATAATAATGCGTTGCAGTTCATTCTCTGGGAAGTATGAATGTTTGTCCCACATTTAATTGCCATCAGAAGGCTGCTGAGATACTTTAATAAATCCACAGATGTCCCCCTCGTGGCTGACTTATGAGACGAATCAGGGGAGGAAATATCTGTATGTAAATATCTGTACAAAGTATTGGCCCAGTTACTAGTTACTTTACTGGCTAATCAAAGTTTTGCCCGCTGATGTTTATTTCTCTATATAACAGAAATAGTGTTATTTGGCACTAGATGTTTAGGTTCAAACACTGGATGAGAAGACCTGATACCAAATAATAACCCGCAAACAACAAACATGGCCGGACTGCTTACCAACAGGGCCCAGGGCTTGAGTTTGTTGCCAGGTCCCTTGTTGGCAACAAGGTATTTTAAGGTGATTGAAACAATTTGACAAAACTGGACTTGAATTTAATCCATCTTGACTGGTGCAAATTTCAAACTATTTTGCAACAGATCAAATAATGGCAACCTAAGTTAAACTCGGCCACTGGTTGAAGAACTGTTAATGTTATTTCATCGGTTACCTGTAGAGGCTCACAGAGTTCCTCTCACCGTCTTTCTCGTCTTCACTGTCTCTTTCCCACGACTCTCTTTACCCCCCCCCCCACCCCGTGCCCATCTCCTCCTGTCATCTCTGCATCTCACATCACCTCCTCTAACCCTCTTCCCATTCATCTCTACCACACTCTCTTCTCTGCCTTTTTCAACACAACCAGGGGGAAACTGTTCTTTTTTTAAAGGTGATAGTCTTTTATAAAAATGAAAGTAAGGTGCTTTTTAGAGCAATATTAAAATAAGTCTGTTGACTCAAACTTCTTTAAAAAAAAATGTGTTCATGTGAAAAACATTTGAGCTGATGAGACTTTAAGCGTTTGGTCGGTTGGTGATTAGCTTAGCCTTTAGCATTTGTCACAGGTCGATCACACAAACATTCGTCCAAATGCTGATTGTTAATTGTCAGATCATGCTCCCAGCTCACAGTGCATGTGTGAGGATGAGGTTTTAGTTTTACATAGTGGTGCTGAACATCCTGTCTCCTAAAAATTCAGTTTTGCTACAACTAAACTGCACACGCGATTACACTTTCCTGGAAAACATCATTTCAACCAGGTTCACAGGAAAACGTAATCACCTCTGAATGTACTGACAATACATTGTCCTGTAGCGTAAATGTGTCAGTTGATAGTGAACATAAGAATTATATTTTACCAGACAACGTATTTCTGTCCCGTTTCATTTTCTGTTGTAATACATGATCCTGCAGTACAATGTCCAGTTTGTTTGACTGCAGCGTTGTTAAAGCATTTTATGGTTGTGATAAGGCAGGTACAGGATTAGGGTCTGAGGAAGATCGAGGGCTGGTCGTTTTACACATCACATGTTTTTTCACTTTTAAACACATGTACGATCTTGCTCTAACCCTGAATTCAGCAGTTTTCTTGCCTAAGCCTATAACCATCCTGCGCATTGAACACGCCCCACCCTCTCCTGCCACTTCCTGCCACTTCCTACCACTTCCTGTTTCATTCAATCAAAAAAGACGTTGATTCAGAACGTGATAATTACGTTCCCTCCAAAACATAATGGCATTTGCAGTTTAGTTTTATAGCAGCATTCTCAGGAGACAGGGTTGGGCTGACGAAAAATGTGTGCACAACATTAAAAAATCACTCCCATAGTATTTTCTGTAGACCTACAGTCCATGCAGATCGAGTACCTCACACAATAGAATAATAATAATAAAAACAATCAATAAAACTAAAACCATAATGACCAGTACACTGGCAGGATTAGTAGGCAGTTTAGAGTTGGAGTACATCAGCAAATAGCAGCATTGTATCGAAGATTATTATATTTTCAGATTCCCTTCTGTCAACCCAAGAACCACTGGCGGACTGGGAGAGCAGTGGTTCTCAATCCTGATGCTGTCCTTGTTTTCAACTACTCACTGCTGAATAGCTGCATCAAGTGTTTTCAGTCAAACAGAAGCTTGAAGATCAAATAAAAAATATATTTATAAAAATATAAAAAAACTAACAATTTAGGTTGCAGCTGTTGCTACGGCGTCTATAATTTATTTTCAGGACTCATTTGTCAGTGTGATAATATTTCTGTGGGTGGAGTTGATAAGAGACTGGACTGACCTGGATGTGAGCTCCATCTGATTGCTGAGAAATAATATTAATAATAATTAGTCACATAGGTGGACAATGTCAGACTATGTACCAAGATTATTTTACTTTTTCTAAAAACTAACCAAAATTAGAGGGAATTATGGGTTAATCACAAGTCCAAGTCCAGTGCAAACACATCTAGATTAGGAGGAAAACACAAGGACTCTGCCGTCCAGTGATGTTTTTCACATTGGGTTCAACTGCACATGAGTCTGCTCATGTTTGTTTCACTGAGAAAACGCTGAGCAGACTGACTCAGATGCATGTTACATGCACTGCATGGTAGCTACGGTAACTGGGGGGGGGGAGATTTGGACCGGGAACACGACAGGAGACATGTTTTTTTAAACCTGACGTCAGGTGATTCTTGTCGGTGATACGGCCTAGATACTTCTTGCCTTACCAACTGTTGTTCCCCGTCATCAACGGCACTTTCGTGTTGTTTTCTGACTTACTGTGAAGCAGACCAGTTTCGGGGGTTATAACATGAGCATTTTTCAGCTTTGACATCACCGACATTGCACAGTTTGAGGTTAGAAACCTCATGAAGTCAGAAAGTGGCCGGGCAGCTGAAGACGAGAAATAAAAGTGAAAAGCCTCGTGAAGAGTGTGTGTTGAAAAGAGAAAAACACACCAACTCCTCTCTGTCTCGTTCTCCACCCTTCTGATTCTCTAACGTCACTCCGGCAGTGAAGATAAGACCGAGCTGGGCTGTCAGTGGACGCCACGTCTATGTCAGGCGAAGAACAACAGTCAGATTATTATGAGTCAGTCTGGATGGGACCATGAGATAACTCCAACCACTGCGGCTGGAAAGGCCTTAAAAAGACATCTTCTCTGTCCATTTTCTGCACATTTATGTGTCCTACACTGCACTAGCAGTTTGTGTTTGCAAACGAAATGTTGCCTCCATTACTCTACAGGTGGAAGCTTGTGGTCATTTTCTGACCTAAACTTGACCTGACATTTTTCTGGGGAGGCTGTAGCTCCGCTTTTAGAGAAGCACAGGGTCAGTGGTTTGTCCACAAGTCGAACCTACCTAAGTTATCCCTGCTGTCTGCTACTCACTTGTAAAGCTGTAGACACACCTAAGGACTGTCAAAGACTGGGCAGTTCACACATAAAGACTGCTTCCGCCAGCTATCACAGCTATCTAGTCCCTAACATTCTGGAAGTAGCACACAACTGACGACTAAATATGCTGTGGGCAACAACTTTAACAACTGGCTGGGAATGACAGGGCATTCTGGAGACAGGAAAAACCCCCAAAAGCAGCAGTTGTAAATATTAAACATGTTTAAAATAATCGTTGTGAGAACGACTGGCAGAAACTGGGACTAAAGACTAAAGACAAGAATATTCACAGAGCGCACTTAATGAACTGGCACTGACCAGGACCATGTAGGCCTGACCAGTCGTCACGACTGAAACATAATCACAATCCACCACATAGTTGTTAAGTGTGTGCCGGCCTTAAGTTGCTTTGGATAAAAGTTGTCTGCTAAATGACTAATTGTAATTTTCTAAATAAAATCTAAACTCTATCGGCGACATGTTTCTTCATTCCAAAACTCATGGTCATGTAATGTTTAAGCTGCATATGCAACATTTCACTCTTTAAACTGAAGACCTGAGTGCTAAAACATAACCATAAGAGTTTGTGCTGTCAGTGGAGGTTTTACGTACAGTCAAATTCAAGTGTTGGTCCCTCCCCCACTTTTAATCTTAGAGTTTTATGGTGTAAAAGCCTAATAAAATCATCCAGTTGTAGCAGTTCTTAATATTTGGATATTCATTAGGTTTTCTCAAATCTTGGATTCCTTTATTTTTCACCCGTTGTAACGTAGATTTACTGGTCTGCTTTGGATCATTGTCCATTGTCCATTACCCAATTTGGACCAAGCTTTAGCTGCTGGACAGATGGCGTCACAGTTGCTTCTAGAATCCTCTGGTAAAGAGAGGAGTTCATGGTCGACTCAATGAATGCAAGGTCTCAGGTCCTGAGGCAAATCCGCAGCCCTCAACCACCAGGCCTGAGAGTGGGTGTGAGGGGTTTCTCCTGAAATGCGGTGCATTAAGCACAGCTCTGGGCATTAAGGCCAAAAAAGTCCACTTTGGACTCTTCTGTGCAGAGAACATTGTTCCAGAAGTCTTTTGGTTTGTTCAGATGCACCTCAATCATGCTTTCCTGTTCTTTTTAGAGAGAAGCGTCATCTCTTGGAAACCTTTCTAGACAAACCATACGTGTTCAGTCATCTTTTAATTGCACTGTCATGGACTTGTCTTGCCAGGAATGTTTTCCACTTGTGAATAATCTCTCTCACTGTAGATGTTTTAAAACTCTCTCCAGATCGATGTGCAGCAACAATTGCCTCTCTAGGATCCTTGGTCATGTCTTTCCCCGTTGGCATTTTGTAACTAACTTCTGCAAGACTATAGGTTCAGTGTATTTTTCAGCCTGTCCTCATTCCAGAGGCATTAATAAGCGTCGCTTTGTCAAGATCTTCTGCGTTACATGCTGACTCTGAAGTTAGACATTTGGATCTGTGATTGATGCTTGGACCTTTCAGTTTAGTTGATTCATTTTACACAAACTATGTGCTACTTAGAACGAAACTTTTAATAGTTTACGAGTAAAATAATCCATGTACTTTCAAATATTTCCCATGTTTATGAACAAATGCACTGCTCCCATGGCACTGACCTTGTCAGACATTAGCTGCTCCTCCTCTCTCCTCTCAGGCTGCAGACAGAGACATTACTGTGATATATTACTGTGTTCATCATCAGAAAAAAAGGAGCAAAAAGTTTTGTGTGCCCATAACCACCCAATGCACCTTTGTTGCAGTAAGAACTTCACCCTGGCTGCTGGAGTAAATAAAATAAAATGGGCATGAAGAAGTGAAGGTTCTCAGACGACGTGCATTTAAAGGTGGAGGTTTGGGGCCTGTGGAGAAATGCTGCTTGTTTACTCTCAGTCCTGGCGCATAAACTGAAATAAGTCACCCAGCAGGGGTCTTTGGATCTCCGTCCAGCCGTTTTACAGTAAAGGATTATGGGTCATTAAAAAGAGGAACCGGATCAAAACAAAGTGCCGCGATGAAAAATGTGGAAGCCTCACAGACGCGATGCAGCAATCAAATCGAAGCACAGTGTACTTCCGCGAGCGGCCTTACTAAATACACACGCTCCCACAGTCAGCCAAACTCTAAATATGTATCCCATGGTTCTTTGCAAGCCTTGGCCGGTCGCTCGTCTTGTAAACGTCAGCAGTGCAGAGATAGCGTTAAATCCTCCAGAGGTTGAACCCCAAAGAAAGACATTTTTCTTCCCAGCTCCACCTTGTGCTGAAAAGTAAATGTTTAAGCGAGCTGCGATAAACAGCCTTAAATCATCGCCGTCGGCCGTGCGCGCTCACCTTATGGAGAAACAAAGGAATTCTGGGAAACAGAAGTTGTCCTTTGGCTGTGTCTTTAGGTGTCTCAGAAGCATGACAGAGGTGAAGGGAGCGTGCACATAATTTAAGCCACAAACGGACAAAGATGTGAAGACACACTCTGTAAAAACAGATTGTCTTTAAGGTTACCAGCATCCTGGTCCATGTTTCTGATGGTGCCAAGATAGGACGGCAGGTCAGACTGCGCACCCTAAATACTAGTGGCAGAGACAGAGCTGTGGAAAATTGGTGGCAATTTATTTTTAAAAACACGTCTCTGGGAAACGTTATCTTGTCTGATGCATAATGAAAACAAATTCCTGTCTTTACTCCCACTGTAAACACAGATTAGTGGTTTTATTTAACAATATATTTGCTTGACTTTGCCCCCTCTGTCTTCCTGAAACCAAACAAATCATTAATTTAATCACAGTTTTTCAGTCAGGACGGCACTGTGCGGCCACGAGGTTACAATTACAGCAGAGCCCAACAGACGTCTTCTTTGTTGACACCATTACATTAAACTATTGTGCATTTTACATTCACGTTTAAGCAAGTGTGTGTGTGTGTGTGTTCCGATAACTGTGCAGCTGTTGCAAATCTAAAGTATTAAAATGTTGCTTTAATGAGGAGCAGTGCTTTGAACAAAGACAGACAGAGCTACAACCTTTGCTGTTTATTGTCTTGGAAGAAAAACTTCAAAATCCTTTTTATTCCTCACAACGTCTGGATCAGAAAGGCTTTAATGGAGGCGAACCCGTCCAAACTAAACTGCAGTCACGATTAATTGTTTGTGCAGAACGTGATCGCTATATAAATTATGCTCGGATGCAACATTTTGGAATGAATGAAGCTACACGATGAGCAGGATGCAAGTTAAGGCAACAAAAGCTCTTTGGTTAAGGTCAGAGAAAGATGGTGGATGTAGGTCAAGGTTCAATAAGGAAAGGTCAAAGGTTAAACTTTATTGATCCTCGAGGGGGAAACTCAGGTACCACAGCAGCGGAGCAGAGTTATATCAAAATTTTAAATCACCAGAACAAAGTGGAGAATATAACACTAGGCTAATGGGTAAAAACAGAGGTAAGATGTGTGTAAGTCCTTGAAAGGCAGCAGCTACACAGTAATGCCTTAAGCCGGAGCAATCAAACCCAGGACGCTTGAGTTCAAAGTCCAGTGGCAGCAGAAACAGGGGCAGCATCCCTCCACGCTGAGGGTGGAGCAGCCTCGTTAGCCTGTCCATCCTCGCCAGCTGGAAACCATCCAGTCACAGAGAATCGGAACCACTGCCTCCTGGTGGATTTCAGGTTTCCCTGAGGGGTCCAGGTCTCTCCTGGGAGCGGCCGTGCTTTGTGCAGGGCTTTGCACGGCTCGCTGTTGCCGTGTGTAAATAATGCTGTCTCCATGGTAACGCAAATGCAGCAAATTTAAAGATGCCACGTCTTCCCGTCACCTCAAAAAAAAGAAATCCCACGAACTGTTGGTGAAAAATAGTCATCAAAAACGACACACAACAAGAGAAGCTGCTGGAGCTGGCTGCCACCCAACAGGCGCCATCGTAGACTTTTGTTTAGAGACTAAAAAGCAGGCTACGTTTCTCTCTACTAATCCAGACCAAAGTCTTTATCTGACAAAAACCATAAAAGAATTTAAGAAACACGGTGGTCACAGAACTCGACTTTTTCAAAATGTAATTCATTAATCCAACATTGAGGACAGCTTCTGTGTCTTGCCAGGAATCAAACCACCAACCCTGAGCCATAGCTGCACCCATACACTGATGTGACATCAGAAACTTTGGCAGAAAAAAAAGACGTTTTAATATGTATCCACATACTTTATTTGAAATTTCTTATTTGTCAACAAATCCTCATGATGTTAACAGAAAACAAACTGTTGTTTTTTTATTTTAAACGTATTTGCATTTGTGTTTTGTTTTAAGGAAATGGGATTTTCATTAGACAGGGTCAACACATTCGGAACAGATGGCGACAATAACCTCACATTTTCTTTGGTAACAATTCAGCAAACTGTATTAAAAAGCTCCTACATTACATCACATAACCATGAAAACAGCGACAGCAACACTCCACTATATTACAGACTCCTTTGGATTGTTTTAGTTGTTTTAAGGAAAAAAAAAGAAGTATGGACGAGCTGAAGGTAACGACTTCACCAACACGCAGCTTCATTTAACAGATTCCAGAATATTCAAACCAAATCAATCAATTCACATCGCTGGAAATCTATATTGTTTGCTAACAGATTATAAGAAAATGGGCCCTGAGACACAGCCAGGAAAAGACCCATGTGTCTGTGGTTGTGTTTCATCTTTTTCTGGTCATTTGAATTTGAATTTGTATTGTATTATTGTATTGTCATCATTGAGCACATATATAATTTCACATTCACGTTACAATGAAATTCAGTCCAGTAATCCATCCATGAATAACCCTTGACCTAAGATTTTATCTGATTATGTTCATATTTACATGAACTTTTTTCTGAGCAACAGCAGTGTGTTAAGTTAATAATGTAAATTCTAGTGTGTTGACAAGTTTTGATCTTTGATTTTTCCTTTTCAAACTTTGAGGACTTACTCTACTCGATGTTCCTGAAGGAGGAAAATATGCTAACAAATCCAATTATTACTAATCATATTAATAAAGCTTGTGAGTGGCCTTTGTAAATCTTACAACCAAAACTTTAATCCAATGAATTGTTCTGTGAAGTCAATGGATTCCAATGACCGTCCACTGCAGGTGGTTTTATAGGTTTTACAGGCGATTTGGACAGATTTTGTCATCGGACTGAATGTTGAAGTGTGTCCATTACTCTCTGAGTTCACCTCCTGCTTTAGACGAGGTGTGTTAAAACTCACCTGGAGAAATGTGAAAAGTCGGAGGTGGAGAACACCTGTACTTCACTGGTAGTTAATGCTACTTCATACTTCTACTTCACTAAATACCAGCTACTGTACAGCACTACATGTATCTGACAGCTTCACCTACTTGTAATTCTACTCACAAAACACACACACAAAGCAGCTGAGACTCGCTGTCATCTTTCAATTGTCTGTATATTCAATTATTTGCACAAATGAGAGAAAAATGCAGACAGTGAATAGAAACGTGTGAATCAAACCTTTATTTCTTCTTCTTCCATCTTCACCACATCTTGTTTTAGGACCCTTTGTGGGGCCTGACCGCAGAGTTGGGAACTACTACATTATGTTGCACTAAATGAAGTCACGGGAGACATACTACTGGAGAACAAATACTTGTGCTCTTGTCCTCATGATACTTTTTTGTACTTTTACACAAGTCAGATTTAACTGAAGCACTTGTACTTGTAATAAAGTACTGTTTCACTGTACTATTGCTACTTCTACTTAAGTCTTTTACTCCCACAGTGATGATGTGGAAACAAGTGGAGTGACACAGCCTTCCTGGTATTATTTTATTTGGCAGTTCTACTGTATGAGTAGCATAAGCAACCTTCTCCGCCTCCTCCTCCTCCTCCTCCTCCTCCTCCACCACCACCTCACCCTCCCCAACCCAACCCCCCCTCTTGGTATCTCTCAGCTCCCAGGAAGCTGCCGGGCTTGGCTGGAGCCAGAGTTCTGCCCCATCCATCATCCTTATCGGGGAGAGTCTGGCTGCAGCGAGGAGAGAGGAGAAGAAGAAAAGGTGAAGATCGGCTGCAGAATTAAAGGAGAAACCTGTAGTTTTGTTAAATCAAGTGACACAAAGGTGCAAAACATGCCATGATGTCCAGATGCACCATGAACAAGTGTGTGTAGGGGTATAGTGGTGCAGGATGGGGGTTGGGCAGTGATAAGCCCTGATACAAACAATAACAACATCCAGCCACATCAAAGCCCCCTTTTAGATTCTGGCTGGTTGAGGGGGTGTATGGATGGGAATGGTGGTGGTGCTCTGCAGTTACAGTCGCTCATCAAAGCCTCGGTAGCAGTCTGACCCTGCACCAGGACAGTTTGGAACATCTTTTACGGCCGCGCTTCAAATAAACAAAACTAAAGAGCAGGAATGTCCAAACCGGCTGCTTCACTGCTGATAAAGAGTTTACAGTCAGAGTTGACGGTGCTGTGGATAAAGAGCAAAACGCCATAACTGTCAGCGTGTCCTCAGATGTCTGAGGCAGCGTTAAACAGACTGGAAACGCTTTCACTATCAAAGCTCAGGCAGGAAGATGTGGGTTTAATACTCATCCCAGTGAAAACAGAGCACAGTAATAATCCAAAATGTGTTAAACAAATACACGCCAGGCACAATTTGGATCCATTCCCTTGAAATCAGAAGCAGATTTATTCTAAAAGTGAATTCAAAGTCAAGAGAAATCACAGCATAAACATTAATGAACCAAAAAACAACAAAAACAAAAAAGAGCACAGACATAAACATAACAGGGTTATATTGGATATGTGTGAATATATGTGTTAAAATGCAGGAATAAATGTGAATAAGAAAAAAATGAATTTGAATAGAGTGTAAAACAGAAGCTGGACAGGATCATAAAATAATTCTAAATTAAAAATTAATATTGCAAAGTTAAATGGTGTAAATAAGAGATACAGAATAACAAAAGCTTCATTTTGCAGTAATTAACTAAAAATTAAACTAAATAAAAATTTACTTTTTGTGCATTTAAAAACTATAAAATACAATAGAAACGTTTTCCTACTTCAGGTCAGCTCTCCTGGGAAAAATATTTTCTAAATGTTTTAAATCTAAATTTGCAAAATCTTAAATATATTAACCATCATGTTTGTATGTATCAAGCAGTTTGAACTACTTCATTGACCCAAACTTTACCACTGTGAAGTGACTGAGTAAGAACATTAAATTCTTACATAGTTTTTACCTAATGTTGCATTTGAAGTAGCGTCTGGTAAAATAATTAATGTATGGATCTAACATTATTGTAATCGTTTATGTGTGCGAATAGACAGTTTTAGTTTAACTTGACCCAAAATGGCCCCTGAGGCTCGAGTAGTATTTGTGTATTTTAAAATATAAAATTTTACTGTACAAGCAAACGTCACTGTTGGTACAAAGTTTTCTTTTTATAAGTTTGAATCGTCTTTACTGAAAAGTCAAAATATTGTTTTTTATAACTCACCCTGTTTTTACAGTGACATAACATAATTGTATTTTATTAAGTCGAGCTTATATGACATGTTGAATTAGAGCATAATAGTCTCACTACCAGTAAAGTCACGTACAGAACAGGTTTGTCACAACTGTTTTGATTTTTGTTGCTTTATATTAAAGATTCATCCAACAACAACACAGCACAGGAACTTAAATAAGCCCCTCAATTGTACAACTGCAGCTTTAAAACCTGCAAAGTGACCCCAGCATCTGAAAGCACACAAACACAAAAAGCTCCCTGGCTGGGTTTAAGTGAATTTCAGCATTATTTTTTAACTAATAACTAAAATATAATCAGCGTTTCCTCCTGATTGTGCACAGAGATACTGCCATGCAGGCACCATCTACCCTCTCACCAGCGCCTGAAGGAAACATAAAGTCATCCATCTTGATGATCACAAAAAAAAAACCAAGAGTAATCCATCTCATTGGAGATGAATGGGCTTCTCCAGGGCTGGAAACGTAATAAAAGTGGCTCTCTAATGGTGTATAGTTGTATTAGTGCCCGTTTATAAAAGCCATAAGGCCAGTGTCAGGCAGGCAGGCTAACACAGCATAATTACAGCGCTGTACAGACGTGGATCAGTCTCTGATAACATTAAAGCAAAGCTTCCTTTGTGTGGCGGTGGTCTGCTATGCACCACTGTAACTGGTTTTGGCGTGAGCCAGACAAGCAGCAGCTTTGAAGCTGCAGAGCGTCACAGCGGCCGGGGCTCAGCTGATGTCGCAGAGCGGCGCAGCTGACAGGTCTTAGCGTGGGCCCGTCGGACTGGAGGTGCTGCTCGCTGCGTGATGTCATCAAAGCTGCGTCCTCGCTACATGCTAACGACAAGCACAGAGGCTCAGCCACAGGTCATTTATGGGTGTTAGGTTTACTGTGAAGAGACTCAGTCGTGGCCAAGCATGAGGAAACCGGCTGATTAGACTGTGTCATGTCAGCTGGGTCCTCAGGTCAGTCAGCACACGTACTTTAGCAGATAACATTTGAATCATCTTTTGTTTCACAGTGGACTTATGTTTACTTCAGTTGTATTTTCTGACCAGTGATCACTGCTCAAATTGTTAATGTCAATTTAAAATCATGTAAACATTATACTTTAGAATCAATGTATTAATGAATTCCGGCTATCGTATATTTTTTTTCTGTGAGATTTCTGTGAAAGGTTTTTCTGGGTTAGGGTATTTTTTTATTTCACAAACATGCTTTATTTCTCACTTTTGGAAATTGTTGCTAAACAGCTGCACATGTTTGGTGGCCAGGAGGAACCAGGAATCGAACCACCGAACCTGGGGTTATAGATGACTACTCTACCAACTAAACCACGGTGATTTTGATAAATTCTATATCAAACTAAAAAAAAAAGAGCACATTGTTCAGTGAAACCACTGGATCCAATCATTTCCCACTAGGAAAAACTTGGATGATGTCTTCATGGATTGCGTGAGGTTGGTACATTCAAATGAGTTACAAATGTTACTGATTAAAATAAATAAATGTTTGTTCTGTTTCATGATAATGTCATGCAGACAGGACATTTTTCTGAATTCATTGTAAAGTTGTTATATCAAGCCAGTGACGGCTGTGGTTAGGGGCGTTATGTATTCGTGTTGTTCATATATTCATAAGTTCCATCCTCATGAAGTTCAAATCCCAGGAAACCTTTGCAGGACTTAAAAATGAGCAAACTTGGACCAGAGGATCAACTGATTAGAAGTGAGTCTGATATGCGTTTGGAAAAACATGCATGTCAACTGCAACGTAACTGCTTGGTAGAGGCAGGAAATTCAACTTCTTAATTAAACTATAGAAACTATAGCTGCCTGTAAATTCTGCAGAGTTATCAGTGATTTACATCTCTGGGCAGCGTGGGAAACAGTTGGCATGATGCTCCGAATCAGGATTAAAACAATGTTAGAACACTGGCAGGTTCTTTCTTGGATGAAAACGATAGAATTCTGCAACACACACATCACAGGTGAAAAAAAAAACAAACAAACTGATTTTGCAGCATCTGAAAACCCCGGAACCATCAGCTCAATTCTGATTCTGGAGAACAGTTTCACAAACGTACAAAATAATTTTACTTGTAATTTAAATCTATTTTTGTGCGCCGTCCAGTGAAATGGGACGTCGGCCACGGGGCCACAGCCTCCTCATGTGTATTTCCATGTAATCTCAATCTCAATACAAACCGACACCAGTAAACAAACACTGTTCTTATTACTTTGTTCTTGTTGAGGTCCACAGCACAGACAAAGACATTATCCATGTTTAATGTCCTCCGGACAATTTTCCAAAATCCTTTTCTAAACATTTACTTTATCTTATAGCCTACAGTCAAATACTTTGTTTACCCTTAAACTATATTAATGCTCTGCTATTTAACACAACGGCGACTAGTTTGAAGAAAATGTTCATTCTATAAATAGCAGTAGAAGCACATTTTGAACTTTTTTAAAACAAATACTGGCTTCAGAACTATTGTTGAGCAGAAGGTTTGAGCAGCAGAAAATGGAAATATTTAACTGAAGTACGTCAAAACCGTACTTAATTACTTCCCACCACTGCACAGAAGGTGGTAGAAGTACACAAGCTCAATACTTAAGTCTAAGTGTAAGCACTCTGAAATACACTACACAAGTACCACTTCAGATTCTTTCTTCAAATTAAAGGAACAAAAGTACATGCTTTAAACAGTTCAAGTACTCCAGTAAGAAAACAATGTGTTATGAATTGCATTGAATATCGTATCGTATTGAAAAGTGTCTAGATTAATGCCGGAAACCCTCAAAAGGTGAGAATTATGCCCAGCAAATGAAACAGTAATTAGTAGAAAATGTGGGATAAGTTGTAGAGTAACTTGGTGAGGAACAAATGTAAAAACAGGAGCACAGGTTAAGTTTAGGCAGATTTGAACCAAGTTATCTACTGAGAGGTGGTTAATCCATAACAATTAGATTATAACACAGTACTAGAGTAAATTACTCTCATCACATAAAGGCTGTTTCATATTACGTCAGAATGTAACTGTGGTCAATTAATGAAGTAGCTTCTGCCCTGAAAGAGAGAAGAGAGAGAAATTCCTCCCCAGGCCATTAAACTCCCACAGGCCCAGAGTCATTTCGGAGAGTTCGACCTCCGTGTCCTCAGTGGCATTTTTAACCCACAGCACCAAAACGACGGGGGTGTGAATTAACTATCTGAGCAGTGTGCGATTGGAGCTTTTAAAAACACACACAAACTACGGGCATGAAAGTTAATGGAAGATGAAAATCACCCCCTTGACATTTGCAGCATGCCCTCGTAGTAGTACTGCATGTGAAGGAGTGAAGGCGTGACTGAGACCAGCGGGACGCTGAAGACGCCGAAGTGGATCGGTGCCATCCAGACCAGAGCGGCCCTTTGTGTCCTCTCATGTCACCCTCTTTTTTTTCATAAAGGGCAGAGCTGGGAGGGCCCCCTGACAGATACACAGATGTAATTGGAAGCGTCTGGCGTTGCGTGTCAGCCCCCGGCCTCAGTGCTTCTGTCTACACGTACTGAGAGATTCCGACCCGTACACACACTTAAGGTCCAGTCACAGTATATCACGAGCCGACGTCACAGGTGTGCTTTTACACTGATGTATTGGCTGTGAGAGACCGTGGGAGAGGGGAGTGGATGCCCGTCTGTCCAGAGGGCTCATCCACAGTTGGGATATGAAGCAGTAAAACAGAGAGGGAGAAAAGACAAACACAAATACTGAAGCCAAACAAAACGTGGTGGAAGTAACTGGAGCCGGAGTCAGTTTGGATTCGACAAACTTTGTTTTTGCAACGCATGTGAGCCACAACTTGCAGGTCTCAGAGCTTAGAGAAAAAAACCTATAACTGGTTATAACTGATGACTGTGTGTATGTGCTGGTGCAAATGTAGCACACGGACGAGTCCATACGTTCTCATCACCACCATCAGTTACATTATGTACATATGAAGTTCATACAGCAACAAAGGAACAATTCTGTTTCAAGACTTTTTTAAACCAACTGGCAACAAATGAACTTTAACCACTTTTTTTACATTTTTTTTTTTTGCAATTAAAAAAAAAATTGTCACAGAGAAGCGTGAATGAGATAATAGCCAATCATCCATCCCCATTGTTTGTCACAGCAAAATGCTTTTTGACCATTTTGATCTGTGTTATTTTCTCAAAACTAACACAGTTTAGTAGTATTAGTAGTAGTAAAGTAGTAATTTGCGTCCACTCTATTCAGCTGACAGCAGGTGAAATGGATAAATGTTTATGTAATTCTTGTCATGACATCAGTAAAATGCGAATTAGCATGTGGCCTCATCCAGCAGCGTCAACAAGCTTTTCCTGCAGATTCCAGCTACCTGCCATTGAAAACAGTTGGCAACACAGTTCACAGAATACTGGACTTTGTAGCAGAGACAGACGCCCAAGCTTTAATCCACATTAAACACGTTGTATACAGACAAAGTTGTTGTTGTGCCTCATCACCAAAGTGTCATCGCTTCACGATCGTAAACTGGTGTTTTTGTTGTGTCCTTGATGAGAAGATGCCACCAGTCGCCATGATGAGATGCTCCTACGGGTCGTTTCAGAGCGTAGAGACTTCTGCAGGTGATTAGGCTGGAGCACGTTTTGGTACTCGAGCTAAAAGACGTCTTTACTGATTTAGATTCTGCTTCTTTTGCTTTTAGTTTGAGTAGCACATGTGCACAAATGCCGCTACTCTTCCCTTTGACTTCCCTACATGAAAATATCTCTGTATTTCTAGCTGAAAATTGACTCCAGATGGCATCAATTGGTGAAACCTTCAGTTCAGATCACGTTATCTTGTTACTCTTAGTATGGAGTTTGTAATCCTGGTCAAGCTGCTTTTCCACAGCTCCCCCGGATGACGTCATGTGAAGTCCTAATGATAAAAAACTCCTCCAGGTGACTTAACATGGAAGAGTTTTCCAGCTAGAAGCAGAGAACAATTTTAATATTGAGAAGTCAAAGGGAAGTTTAAATGCAATAATGTCCATTTACACTCTAAACTAAAGCCATAGAAAGCAAGTTGAAAACTGGCTAAATTCAAACATATTTTTTTTTTATTTCTGTTCTGCAAATATAATAATAGTTTTTTTTTAATATATTTATTTCCCTATGCCCAAACTAGAAATGTGACAACAAAAGCAGTTTGATGGAAAGTATAAATAGTGGAGTCTTATGTTTGCAGTGCTCATCCCCGTTGGATATTTCAGGGGGAAATCATTAAGAACAGCAGCAATAAACCTCAGCTACATTTCATAATCCACCGTCTGGATACAGCCAGTAGCGTTTCACCTCCCCAGCATCTGTAGGGATGGCACCAGTTTGGGGATGCTGGACCAAACAACATGTGACATGAGCAGAACGAAGCATAAATCCCATCCGGGGCCCAGTGAGAATGAGCAACAGTGAGTGGTCAGAGCGAGCAGCCAGATGTGGAGCAGTGCTGCTGAAGACAGAGACAGATTTATGGCCTCTTCTTTAATGAGGTAACATCCTTTTCACTCATAAGACTTTTAAGAACTTTTTTTTTTTTTTCCTCCCACATACAAGAAAAAGTGATTCTTTGGGAAGTGAGGCGAGGATGCAGAAAGGAAGAGGGTTCACAAAAAAAAGACGTAAATGTGATATAAAATGCTTTTCCCCTTCTGACGTCAGGGATCCAGCCTGTGCACAGGGGAGTTTTGAGAGTGAGAGGGAGGATGTAAAGACAGATAATACTGCAGCAGCAACATAAACACTGCAACGTGATCTACAATTCCTCGTATTCTGAAGTGATTTGCAGTTTTTTTATCTTTGCCCTTCGTGGGAAAAGGACAAAAATCTTGGCAAAGTGCTACCTGCCCCCATCAAGGCTTAAACGTCTGGGTCATGATCACATGATCGTTTCGATTTAAAGTGAACTGCTAATTGCACAGCTCGGTCAAAATGTGACCAAGAATTTCTCATTTACACCAGACTCAGAATGAACTAGAAGCAGAGAAAGCTGTGGACACAAACAAGGCTTTAGTTTATGTTTCAGTGCATGTTTTTTCTATTTACCCTTCGCATGACTTCCTGCTCTTATTGGCTCTCTGTCCGTTTCTCGCCTCACCTGCGACACGGTTCTTCAAACAATACAGGGACATTTGGTATCAGAACACACGGGGAGTCACGCACATCCCAGGACTCAGCCCCTTTTTAAGACGTTTCAAATACAGTTTGACCAAGAGACGCTTAAATCGGCCATGTCAAAAGTCCATTTAACCATTTTATAGCCTCCGAATGTCATATGGTTACCATGTGTCCATCTGGACAAACCAAATGTCCTTTTTGGCAGGAGCATTACAGGGTGGACTACTAAACTCAGCAGGAAGTGACATTTAACATGGACCTTGACGATGTCCGGTCGGGTGAATGAAAGGCTTTGGTCAAGGCAGTGAGACTAAAAAAGGCTCAGCGCTGACAACGTCCGGTCAAGGACAAAAGTCATCTTTGTCTCACGTTTGGACAGTTGTTTGGACGACTTCATTAAAAAAGCACTGCAGCATTGTTAGCTCTTCATCAAATATGGAGCAGTTATTCATGGTATTTTGCTTTAAGCCCATTATTGTCCTTTGCAAGTCAGACTAAATTAGGTAGATTCTGTCATTGTGCCACCTCTAATATTTCTTCCAGACGTTTCTGAAACGTCAGAATTGTTGTTCAGGAGTTCCACCAGTTTCAATCTCGGTTTGCAGGTGTGGGGAAAACAAACAATGGTTATCTTGATTATGCCTAAAAAAAATGTATGAATTTAAAACTACCATAACATTCAACAGATTCTCTGGGGCCACAATTTGTTTACGCTTTACAATTAATAAAAACACTGATTTTTTTTCATACTGAATATAAATGAATACTTTACAGTAGGTTTTCTGGACAAATTACTATTTAATTAATTAATTAATTAAATCATTTTTCAGTAGTTCTTATCCAAAAATATCTAAAAACTCAAAAATTAAGAAGTAAATTGTAATGAGCCTTCAAAAAGAATTCTTGATGTCTTTTTAGACAAGAATTTTCAATCAGCCAAATTCACATTGTGGTTATGAACTTTCCCCCATGGACCTCTGGGCCTGCATCACTAGACCCCATTTAAGTGCTGATTCGTGCGAACTTATTTTGTATAACCCCCCCCCCCCCCCCCCGAAAAAAAGAGGTTGGTTTTACCACATGCTTCAAAAACAAAAACATACAATTCGTAAAAACTTTAAAATTGAGCATCCAGCTTTTCCCCAGACAAATCTCTGGCCTCAGTATCACTTCTTATCAAATCCAAACCTCACTAATTAAAATCAATCAAGAGGGGCAAAGGGTGGGGGGGGGGGGGGGGGGGGGGGGCAGTGCTGCAGATTGCTGGGTATAAACCTGACCGGGCCTCAGCTTGTTTTTGCCGAGGCGGTGGGCGGCCATTTATGAGCTGCTAACATGAATGAAACAAGGTTTTAAAACAGAGTAACAGGTAACAGGAGGATTTGTGTGGCTGTACTCGAGGGTCTCAGCCTGAAACACTGGGGCAGCTTGTGCTCGGACCCTGAATGGCAGAGTCATCACCCTCTAACTCCTCTGCTCATTATAGTCCACCTCTCCACCTTCGCTCAGACGAGAATGAGAAAGCAGCGGTTTCATAACTGCCCCCCCCCCCCCCCCCCCCCCTCTCTCAAAACACACGAGGCCTAAAAACCTAGGTGGTAAAATACTGCTGATCCCAGGGCGACAAGAGCAGAAATTGAATTTCCACGGAAGTGATGTAATCTGCTGGCTCGGGTCAGAGCCAAAATGTTATTATCTTAATTTGGGCTTCATTAATCGCCGGTAGAGCGGCTCGATGACAAGGTTTCCACCTTGTCCCAGCTGCACGGAGCTGCCAGCTGATTTAGGAGGGCTCCCTGCCCCGGTATGTAAACCATTTGCAGCAGGAATGTATAAGCAAGCCGTAAAAGCAGGAATCGGCCTGAGACATACAAGACAGATCACGCTGTAAAACAAAGCTCCCCATCTCCACTGCAGCCTGGCGGGGGCGGTCGAGCTGCTGTGAGGGGGGATGGTGGCTCGTCGGTTTGTGCTCCCAAGCACGGGAGTTTAGATGTGAAGAGGAGGAGGAGAGGAGGAGGAAAGGGGGGCGTATTTAAACCTGAGAATGGATTATAGGCTCCAGAACACTGTAATCCTCCTCACAAATAAACGATACATAACGTATGACTCTCGGGAGGCGGCTGATAGGGAGATGAGCTCCCTGCACTAAAGCCTGGGCCAGTAAAGACCAAATCAAATTTCGGGGAGAGGAGAAATATTGACAGCGTGATGCGATGTAGCAGCGCGGCTTACCACGCGCACATCCATCAGCTTTGTGAGATCACACTTAATCGCGTTTAAAAGCACACGAGACCTGGGAAAGTCGTGCGTGTGGATCTGGTCCATTACTGCAGAGGAACAGAGACTTGGCTGATGATCCGTCCCGGTTTCATTTTCCCATCGTCAGCCACCACGGAAACAAGGTGGAAATTAACGAATTTCAACTCACAGATCTGAGAAATATTTCAAAATACGAGCCAGCTGATCGGTGACAGAGGGATACACGAGCAGACACTGTGCACGGTCCACAGTTATGTCTGTGCAAGGATGTTTAAGAAACAATGAATTAACCTTAATCCTAAACCAAACAAGCCGGGCGTCTTCGGTTTCTAATAGTGTTCCTCAACATGTTAACTGATTAAACGTCAGAGCTGGTGCAGAAGTCTGCTGCTAAGTTTGAAAAACAAACCAAAAAATGATGTTGGGGTTTGTTTAGGAGCAGACGGAGACATGGATGCAGATTTTGAGCCACACACACACACACAGATATAAAATGATCCTCCTGTTCAGTTGCACCTAAACCTGCCTCTGGTAAACGGCCTGTGTGTGAATATTTGATGCAACAAAGTGCGATGAGTTTAAGAGTTTGGTTCATGTGCACACGTTTGATTATTTTTTACACCTTATGTGTGATTTGTTTAGAAATACTGAGGGCATGAGTTTAAATCAAAACCCACCCACTGAAGACATTCGTTGACTAATCAGTCAAACTAGGACATGCTATTCAAATGTCCCGGTTTGATGTCTCATTAATTTAACTGTTGAACTTTACGCAAACATCTCCCTGGGCTAAAAGAAGCCTTCACCGATTCTGAACTTGCTTCTTTGGTTCTAGTTTGGGTGGCACATGTACATAAATACCACTAAAGTTCCCTCTGACTTCCCTACATCCAAATATTTCTCTCCGTCCAGCTGAGAAGTGCCTCCCGGTGACATCACTTGGAGGAACCTTTAGTTCGGATGATGTCATCTTGTTTCTCACACTATGGAATTTTTAATCGCGGTGAACCTGAGCCCCCAGATGAAATCATCGGAACTCCTATAGATGAAAAACTCCCCCGGGTGGTGTCATCTGGAGGAGTTTAGAAGCACAGACATGTTTTAATATAGTGAAGTCAGAGGGAAGTTTAAAAGCATTAATGTCCATTTACACCGTAAACTAAAGCCATAGAGGGCAAGTTGGAAATAGTGAAAGTCGCTCTTTATTATGATATAAAATCTTTGCCACACTGTGACGTATGGAATTCTGGTTGAGATCATGTAGTTTTTGTTTTTTTCTACCACACCAACAATTTTGGAAGAGGCCACATTACACATAATCCCAGGTCCCTTTATAATTTTATTGCTGAGGATGTTTGGACATTTCCAAAAACACCTTTTTCTTTTATTTCTTTTACAATGGAGATTAACAAACTCCTCATTTACCAGCTTGTGAAATTCTCTTGCTAGGCCGGGCACAGGGGGTGAATGGTGGGCACAAGGAGCCAAAAAGGAAAGTCCATTTATGGTCTGACAGTGGTTATTTGTAGGATCATTTTGAGTGGGTTCAGATAAAGTCTCTGACTCATTTAGGAATAAAAATTGCTGTTGTAGCTGTGTGGCTGCAGTTTTAGGAAACTACTGTACAGAGACGATACGATCTTTTAACATCCCACCTATTTAATAATCCTATTATAAATTAATGATCACAACATTTAATGCAAATTGGACAAATATCCATGAACAGCCTTGTAATTATTAGCAGTCACAGGCTGGACTGTCCCTGAATGCCTCAAACCAGAGCTGCAGATCAGAGCTTGCCAACACTGCGGGATTTCACCTTCTTAAAGTTTCGCACAAAGGCAAATGACAGGTCCATCGACAATGAGAAGAAAAGAAAGATCTGATATCCAGGATATCGTAGCGTGTGTAATTTATGGACAGCGGGGAGTCACAGTCGAAGAACTTCCAGGAAAGTCTGGATGGCTACAAGCTTTACTGCTAAAGACCGTGTCAGGCAATTCTCTGATAAGAAAGCAACAGCTCTGTGTCATGAAACACGAATGTAATTCAGTGACTGTCAGTGAGACTTTTGTGCTGCCACTCTCACACCTGGAGACACAAGCTGTTCCATCCTATCTGTAGATTCTATTCAATTTCATTCTACTTTGACAATTCTATCTGCCTCGACCTCAAGAGTCTGAAGACCAACGAGACGCATTGAACAGACACTGGGCAGATTGGTTGAAAACTGGAAGCACATGATCTTGCAGAAAGATACAGAGAAAGAGGAAACGTATAATGCTGTGGTGATTTATAAATGTATTAAGTGAGCAGGATAGGTAGGGCTCAGTGCACTAAGAGAGGCTTCAGAGTCATCGGAGACAGGGACATCTAGGACGTCCTAAGAGACAGTTATAGTCATTTATAGCATAATAGATGTTTATAGGTTTTTCAGCATCACTGTGAAAAACGATGCTCCTAACTCTTCAATATTCTGCAGGTGGATACAGGCTGCGTGTGGTCAAAAATATCTATGTGTTATTTACTTGCTTTTATGGTAAATATTCAAACGAGACAATGTTGATTTATGCGATTTTCCTCTACTCTTGGAATTTCAGTGCAAAACGTAACAACATCATCGTGGTCGCATCAGTGTCCTGCAGTTGGCTTTATTTTGCTGCCTGCTTGACAAATGGGTAGAAGTGGACAAACTAACGGGGGGAAAGTTTAGCTTAGATTTGAAACTGTACCAGGCACGTGCACGTTTCAGGCTTATACATGTCAAGATTCCAGAGTTGATCAGATTGCTGCTTTGTGTGTGTGTGTAGATGTCCAGGTCTTCACAACGCCATGGGAGGTCCCAAGCTCGAACCTACAAACGTGTGTTTTCTCGGTCCAAGCAGACTTCAGGATTCATGTTGTGTGGTCATTGTTCCAACTTTCCTGGTCATTAAGGACAATAAAAGCGGTGCAGAGGCGGCCAGGGTGGCATCCTGTTGCTATAGTCTGTGATCGCCAAATAAACTACCTGTCAAATGTTGTGTGGCTGGTTTTAATAATCATGTCAGGATGGAGGAAGGATTTCTAGTCTTGCATGTCCAGTTGTCTTTCGTGTTGCGAGTATGGAGGTCTGGAAAAATTCAAGTGCAAACTTTTGGTTAGAAATGGTCCAGACACGCCGGCAGACCGTTAAATAAAACAATGAAACTCTCCTGCAGGAAAGATTTTCGGGATTGGCTGCAACACAATAAAACACAATTAAGAGAGCTGGACTATGCTGGTAAAAATATATACGCTTGTTTTATCGTTCTTTTAGTTTCATGTGTAGATTTTTTAGCTTTAGTCTTATTACTGCAAATTTCATATACTCTGAATACTCACAGTTACACTTACTTGGTGCTGGCTCATGCTCGAACTGAAGGATCTGTCATCTGTTGATCTTCTTTCATGCTGAATATGGTATAATTCAAGGTTGGTGGTTTAGAAGAAGAAGAATTATTATAATATAAGATTATTTGCAAACATATTGCTACTGATACGCAGTTATAATCACACATGTGACTTTTGGACCTGGCTAAGTGTTTCTGTTGCAAAGAGGATTCGAGGAATAATTTGTATCCTTCTCAGAAATAATTCCCTGCAGAAAAAAACAAACCAATCAATTCGACGTGATCAAACGTTTCTTCAGCATCCACAGAGTTCACTGATGAATGTAAGTCTAGTTTTAATTACACTTGTGTGCAAAGCATTTAATTGTCACAGCTCATTACATCTGTTAGTGTTTCCGTTTTTTCATCACTGAAGGTTATTTTGAGTGTTTCTGCATCGGATTTGACGACAGAGTCTCATATGTTGGACAGATTCTGAAATTCGTTGAGGTAATTTTGTGCCAATAAAGTTGATTTGAGTTCTTTTGACCGGTGGTGGAACGTGCTGTGCAGTTATGCAGGCAACTTCAACTTCACTGCATTTCAGGAGTAAAGACGTTACTTTTACTCCACTATATTTATATAATTACTACAGTAGTAATTTTTTTTTTTTTGAGAAAAAGCACAAAATGCTCTATATTTATTGACTTTTATTGTGAAATTCAGCAGCTACGGAGCAGTATGCAAAGTAGCTCAGTTTCTAATAATTAGGTTCAAACGTATGATCATCGAAACTGTGCACGAGGTCGTTAATTACATTAAAATGATGTACAGATTAATTTCTCAATAATTATAGTTTAGTAATATCATATTCACTGACGTGATTTAGACATTTTTGCATAAGGAGTACTTTTATTTTGGTACATCGTGTATTTTGTGAGGTAAGACGTTTGTACTCTTGAAAAACACTGAATGCAGAACTTGACTTTCAGTGATCTGAAACATCATATTGCGTCAGTAACTTGTTACTCAAACGTTCAGACGAGTTTTAGGTAAATAGAAAGTAGAAGACTGGAGCAAATGAAAGAGCTCATCTTCACGTCTGAATCAAATGGAGATAATTATAAAAGACGATCTCGATTGGAGTTTTGGGTGAAGTGCATTTTAAGATGTTTCCCATGAAATGACAAACCAGGAAGTTTCTTTCCTTCTCTCCCAGTACGTTTATTCCCGTCTCGTGGTCGGTGGTTTTGATCTTCATGAGTCAAAATGGCAGCACCAGTAAAACACTGACGTCACTCACGTGCAAGTTGTTCACAGAGAGATGGTCAACGTTAACAAAAAGCTGCTGTCCTGTAACGAGCTACGCCCTCACTTCCCAGCATCGCTCATAATTTTGCCTCCATTATTTAGATTCAGAAGAACCGCCGATATAATTCGTTCAGCTCGGTGGCAGGCAGCACAAACGCTTCTCATGCAAATGAGGTAAATGTGTACACCAAATTACAGCTTGTCACTCTGCATAAGGCGGCGGCGAACCGGATGATCCGCAGGGGTGACCGTCCAGTCGAGGCAGCACGAGTGGAATAAGAGAGCAGCCGAATGAAAAAACCTCCACTAGGCAACGATGATTTCTTGCTCTCTGAGGCTGCTGTTTGATTGGATTACAGTACAAATGTGCTTTGCAGAGGATAAATCAAAAAGCTGTTATCGCTGCTGGAGTTTGGAGGATGTGGACCTGAATAACAATAGGCACAGTGGAAAACTCAGCTCATACTTTATCACATGTTGTTCTTGTTTCTTACTGTTGTGTGGACCTGTACACGTAGTCTAATGCATGGCAGAGGTCATGTGTTAGAAGCCCTGCCATAAAAAAAGCCCAAGGGGCAAGAGGGGGGGGGGAGAGAAAGCTGGCCGAGGAGGGGGAGGGCGGTGGAAGAGGAGGCGTCTGTTTTTCCTCAGGAGTGAGGCTGCAGAGCGAAGTCGACATGGAAAAGCCGGGGAATGGGAAAATGGTGCCGAGAGCGGCGGGATCGCGTCTCAGCTCCGTTAGGTTGTGTTCATGTCGACTTCCTCTGCTCCGTCATAAACTCTACAACCTGTGGGCACAGTGTGACGCGCTCACCGCTCCGTTTTTAGGGGTCTTCTTCTTTCATCACCTTGAAAATGTAAATATTAATAATGTAAAACGCCTGAGCGGGCACAGTCACAGATTGTAAGTTCATAAGTTCCTGCATGGATCTTGGTCTACTGAGGTAAAGCATCAGTAAATCTGGAAAACGTAGCAAATCACAAATGGGAGTTTAACGTGCAGCTGATTAGAATCAAAGAGCCTGTCGGAAGTCTGTCGGCAAAAGACAATGAAAGCGTGTTTTATAACATGTTGCACTTTGTTGGAGCAGCAGAATCACACATTGCTCCTTTGTGCGTGTTCTTCAATAAAACATCTGTCCAGCGACTAAATGTTGTAAAATGCTGTGCTTTGCACCTACGGGCCACCGTACAAGAGCCCAGCACTAATGTTTGTTAATTATCCAAACTGAACAAGCGGTTAATGAATTGATCTAAATTTTGACATTTTAAAAAGGAGACATTTTTTAAAATAGTTTTAAAGCTGTATTTTTACTTCAAAAATTCAGTACATCACATCACAAAAAAATCTCCCTGCTGAGACACTGGTTCTAGTTTAAAGAGAAGAAATGTCTCAATTAACACATGTTTCTGTGTTAATTGCTTACGTATTTATTCCAGTTTACTGGTTCTGTGTTTCGTCTGTTTTGACGACTCGTATAAAATGGCCGCTCAGAAATTACACCCCCACTATTGTTAACCAAAGACTGATACCACAACTTTAAACTTCCCATACATTCAAACATTGACATTTTCCAAATCAATAGTCAAGTCACATACGGCCTTTCAGCAACAACTCAATAAAACGTGATGTTGATGGTTTTTTTTTGCTGCTCACAACCAGATGTCTCTACTTCACAGTGATGTTTGTGATCTGGACATTTGAAACCTGCACATCACACTTTATAACACGTTTATTACACAGGGATCAGCTTCCACAAACTGTGCTCACGCTTACACATATTCAAACTCTGCACAAACATGGTTGTGAGCAGAAAGTTTGCTTTTAAAAACGGGACTTTTCATGCATGCAGGCATGTGAGGTAACAAGACAGTAACATATCTTTATGTTACATGTACAAAACACATAAACCACCATCTGAAGTAAAGGCACCGGAGAAATACACGTTACATGTTCTGTTTACTAGTGTTGTGGTGGGTTTTACTTTAATCATATCATGATGCATTATGTGTTAATGCTGCATTATTCTTCTCGGGTTCTGAGAAGATTTGCTGCACATTTTTTCTACTCATGACGGTAAAATTGTTCCAGTCTTGTGTGGGGATCTGCATGGGTTTAGCTTACCCCGCACCAAATGATGTTTACAAAAAAAAACTATTTGAAAGTCAATCTGATAAGTGGCTGCATGGTTTGAAAATGTACCTGATGTCATTACCACTTCTGTTACCCCTGAGCAGGCCGACACACACAGACAAACACTCATTTACCTCCACAGCGTTTGACCTGGGTCTTGATGTCAGCGCTGTTTCAGGGTCTGTCGGGGGAACCAGGGGGTCCACTGGCACCAGCAGGGCTTAGCCCAGATTGACCCCGAGTCTCTCATCTCCCTTTTCCCACAGGAGGACTGACCTGAGCAGCCACTAAACACTCATGGTCAGATTTATGTCCCAGCCGCAGAAGTACTCTGTACAATTGTGCAGCAAACTACGACTGTGTTGTAATATTAAGCAGTCATCATTTTTGCAGTACTTTAAAAATTGTGTTAATGTCACACACAAATAATCAAGCTCTATATACTGCTGAGTACTTTGTGACTATTGCCTTTGTGTACTTGTACCCGGTTTGTTGTTCCTCTTTGTCTCTTTGATTCATGCTGAAACGTTGGACCTGTGTCTGTGAGCAGCCCTTTACCCCTGTAAATTCAATATTAACAGATAAAAATATGACGAGGACGTGAAACAAATGGACATTAAGTAAATAATTTGCAAGTTAATGCCAAAGTCCGCAGCATGTGTGGGATCACCAACTAGTAATTAGTACATTTCCCCTCTCAGCCAAAAGATCTCACTGATTTATCTGTTCAACATGGTTCATTACTATTAATAAAAAAGTACCTTTGCATTGCAATTTGCAATTATTTCCACAGTTTTAGGGCGAAAATATACAAATATTTGAGCAAACTCTTTTGAGTCGGCTTTGCAGTGAAGTCCCAATATGAACAAAACGGTAGCAGGACGTGAACAGTGTCGCCTTTCCCACAAAAGAACACCTGTAGCCGTGATGACCACGTGCAGTGTCAAGATACCGAGTCAAACCTCAGAATGAGACTAACATGTCTCAGATAAAAGAAGGACGGACATCAAGGTGTGAATAAAAATATCAGCCACAGCCTGGTCGCAGTCGCCTCGCCCTGCGATGGCATCCTGTGACTGCCACTGTAAAGGTCAATCCATCAGCCGACAACAGGATATGGTTATGATAAGCATCCAATCAGAGGCTGAGAGCTTGTCTCTGCATTCCACAGGCTGATCTGACACCGTCATGAGGGCTGATGCTGGCCGGGACACTGAGCTGTCTGAGGCTATTTTAGGGTCTGCGCAGATAGGAAAGCGTTTCAACACGACTGAGACAAACGGAAAGAAATTCACCCGAGCTCCACTCGAAACGAGGATATGTTACATTAACCCTTTTGTATCCGACCTGTTTTATTCTTCAACGGGAGACACCAAGGATTTATGCGCCATAAATAAATGGACAGATTTAACAGTGTTGAACGTTCACTAATGCGTCGTTTAAGCGTTTAATTGTTTTTTTTTTTTAGAAAACTTCCAGAGCAAACAAAAACTCCAGCAAAAGTGCAGACGTTGTCTATTTCGTTCTTTTACCCTTTCACACCATATTTCGGCGTTAATTTAAGTTCCAACCTGTGCAGCTAATGTGCAAATCTTCCCATCTACCGTGTTTGGTCTGGACCCCTAAACTTTTCAACTTGGTTTGGATCAAACTAGCAGCTGTGAAAGGTGCCTCAGACCACACTCCAGACCAAAGACCCAGAGTTTGTCCCAACCAAAAGACGCGGTCTCCTCCCATATCACACTGAACCCTGGTTCAGCTCGTATTTGGTGTGAAAGGACTGTCTGGGCAGTTCAGCCCTTCAGAACATTTAGAGTTGAGGCAGGTTATACGCAAACAAAAGAAGAAACAGAAGTGGAACAGAATTGAGCTGCTGGAGCACATCAGGAGAGGATGAGACTAGATATTTCATTTCTATTTGGTTCAAGGTAGAAAACCTTGAAACAACGTGAGGAGAAAAGACCAATGCCACCTTAAGAACTACAGCAGTAGAACATCAAAGTGTGAGAAAACACAAAAACCCCACATAGGCGATGACAACAGGACGTAGGTCTTTCACACAGGCCCCTGGGGCTGTTTTTTGTGTGCCTGCAAAATTGCAATGTGAACCTAAAACTGACCAGAACAACACAACTTACCAAAAACTGTGGTTCAGAGTTTCAGGTGTGAAAACTGGTAGGATTGTGAACCAAAGTTAACGAGTTAACAATCAGCTACACGTGCACCCAACAAAAAAAAAAACATGCTCTTGTCCACCTGAGGAACATAAGTCCAGTTGGTGTTTTAGCTCAGGTTTGTTCCCCACCATCTTCTGAACCAAATATCTGATCAGCATAAAGGATTTCTCATCGCAGAGAAAAGACTTGACCTCGATGGTATGAAGTCCAGACAATGTCAGGATTCGTGTCTGAAAGGGGGCTTTTGATAAGTTGGAATGACATGTTTCAAAAAATACAATACGTGGACTTTCAGCTAAACCTTCCACTTCATCTCATACAGAAAGCAACTTTAGTATCCACATGGCCAAAATTATGCAGACAGCAGATTATGAAACCAATAGGTGATGTCATTGCAACAGTCTTTGAAACCCTGGCTGCTGGGATTTGCTCCCACAACATCGCAAGCGCATTAGCAAGGTCTAGTACTGATGTCAGGTCATTTAGCAGGTGATAAGGTCTGGCTCACGGTCTGCTTTCCAGTTCATTCCAAAGTTGTTGGATAGGGTTGAGGTCAGGGCTTTGTGCAGACCAAACTGGGAAAATGATGTCTTGGTCGAGTTGAAGCGGCAAAAGGCCTTCCCCAAACTGCCGCCACAGATTTGAAGGGAACATTTTGTATTCTGTCCCCTCATGTTAGACCATGAAAACCCCAGAACCAAATGAGATATGAATACAAGGGGGGGGTCACCTACCTCTGACTGTATAATGCATTTCCCCCTTCCCAAATTCTAACAACTGAGTTTTTTTTTAAGGATTTGTGATTTTTATCTCAACAAATCTGTCAAAACAAAACATGAACTCTGCACAAGATTAGGACTGGAGAGGCTGCACCCTGCGAGTGGACAAACACGTCTCCTTACAGCCCCACGACGTTTCTAGTCTGGGTGGCCCCAATGGGGAAATGAAGCCCTTACCCTGGTGTTTAACATCGCTTCCTAAATTCACCTCACCCAAAGCTCCATGCAGGTAAAACTAATGGGCGACTCCACATCTGTGGTCCATTCGCTGTTTTAATGAGTGCTAGAGCTAGTTGGAGAGAGCAGAGTATGAATGGACAAGCAGGGACTTTAACTAGCTGCCTCTGTCATTAAGAGCCCGAGGGGCAATTATGTTAGAAAGCACAATGACCTCAGCAGCACTACACACTGTTCCTATCCACACACAGCCTCCACACGGCTCCATCTGATGGCTTTCTTTACAAAGACATAAATAAACCTGGAGGCAAATGTAAGTTTATTTTCATTTGTCTTATTTTAGACCCGCTGCTTTTATTACAGCAGAAGAGAAAGACTTGTAGTTCTTTACCTTCGATTCCTATGAAACTATGTCATATTTATACGATGGGAGATTAGCTAAAATGTTTTCATGGCTCCAGCTACATTTGTCATTTTTAAACAAATTAGCCTCAAATTCTGTGTGAGGTCATTGCTACAAGCAAAGTTTGTTTTTTGTGTAACAGTAAATGTTATGACCCTGTTTAATGGATCTTATCAGTTGTTATCAGCATAGATATGGGTCAGTAGGGCCCTACTCCTCCTCCTAATTAGCTCAGTAGGCCACTTTCATGGACCAAACTATAGTTAGTTTTATGGAAAGAGCAGGATTTGGGCTATAATGAGATCTTCATAAAGTAGCAGCACAGACTATTGGTTAAAAACACTCCCTACTTCAACTTTAGCTCACATCATGGTTTCTGCTTGACCTCAAGTAGAATTGTTCTATACATGTGAACTGGAAAACAGGTGAACTTGGAAAGCGAGTGACGAGAAGAACTTTAGGTTTTTGGCCTAACGAGGGTTAAGGATGTTAAAATAAACATCCAATCACGGCATGAATGGTGCATCTAGTTCCGAAAAAAAATAAAAAAAAAATACAATTGGAAAGTGGTTTAGACAGCTCAGCGCTGATCCTGGATCCTTTCTAAAGCATAAACATGGACACATAACATCTGATAAGGGCCATTTAATGGGACTGTAACATTCACTGCTCCCGTTGGTTAGTTAAACAAATGAAACGTCCCATTGTGTTAAAATATTAAAAATAAGCCTTTGGCAGTTTATTACATAGAGGTCATCTGATGGACAACTTTAACCACAGTCTCCTGCAACTGTGAAAAATCTGAGCGCTAAGATGCTCACGATTTACTGAAGAACGGAATAAAGTCGAAAAAATAATAACATTAAAATTACACTCGAAGGGGAAACTGCTACAACGAGGCTCTAAAAGGTCTGACGTATGAATGGATGCCGTCTCAATGTGTTGCAGCCTCTTCAGTGTTAAAACACTTTTAGAGACGTCCACTCTGAACTGTCTCCACCTCCAGATTTCTCAGGGTCAAACCTTTACGCCCGTGTTTTGACTGTCAGCCCCTCCACAGCCTCTGGGGTCGTCTGACACTGAGCAGCCACCCTGTGTTAAATCTGCTGCTGTGAAATCATTAGAGCTCGACCTGCCGGTGGTCCAGCAGCCTAGAGCACAGGCCCCAAGTGTGTGTGTGTGTGTGTGTGTGGAGGTGGGAGGTTTGGATTGCTGCTTCTGACCAGTGTTGGGTATAAAGTGAGGATCAACACGAATAAGTGGAACTTTTTAACCACATTTGACACTGAGCTGCATGTTCTGGTGGAGCACGTCTCCATCTTAATGGCTTATTTTCTTCCAAATGAGCCTAGAGGTGCTGAGAAAATGTCAAACTATCAAGAAGACTTTCACTTTTAAGATTTTAATGATTAGTTGACTAACAAAATGTTTAGTGACAGTGTATCGCACTCACAGATTACCAATGTCGCTATTGTGGCACTTAAACAATTATTAGTTGGTGAGAAAAATCATTGGCACCAACTGATCATTTCACTGATCCTATTTTTCATCGCAACTTTTCTGCTGTGCGTCTTTGTAGTCGCTTCTTCCTTAGTCACAATATAAAGATGAACTGCACGTTGTGTATCATAAGTAATAAGTATGTTGCATCTTATTGGCTACACATTAGCTAGTGTACGAACACCTGTCCTTTAAAATACGATCGGTCATTGCTGATGCAAACATAACACAGTCATCGAGGATGCAGACACAGAAACATTTGTCCGGAGGTGGTTGGAGTGGACGAATGGCTCAACAAGGCAGAGAACTGGAATTTGAGTCCATTATGAAACAACTGTTAAGTTATCGTAACAAGTCAAGTGACGTGATGATTCATTGAACTGAAGCTCAACAACTTTTGTGTTTATTTAGTTCCTCACCCTGACGCCGTTCTCCCTGTTTGCAAAGTTGTAATCCAGTGTTCGTAACCACAAACAGGGCGAAACCAGCTGCTCTTCAGGGCCCTTGTACAAGACAGTATCCCCCATGTTGCCTGCCTGGCACCAAAATGCCGTTTTAACAGACGCAGACACTTCAACGCGTAGCAAGAAGGGACCCGAGAATCGAACCACTAACCCTGTGGATCGTGGACGACTGCCTTCACACCACCAACAAAAAAAGACAGTCTATGGGTGTAAAGGTTGGACGACGTACTGATGCAAATCAGCTCACAGATGTGGAAACATAAACTATTAATAATCATAGATATGATGAAATGCATAAAGTGTTATATTACTGAACTTTAGACATTATACACAATTTTATACTTGTAAAATACACTGTCTGAATGTAATTATTTTGCTACTTTTTTTGCTACTGACTGTCCAACAGTGGTCGTCCCGATTATTCCTGCTGATGACGGATAAACTTTTGATTCTGAAACGTCTCCTGCTGCTGGACAAAGACTTTCTTGCACAGCAAAGCTAATTTTCTTTCAAGGACAAAAGCTGAGCAGCAAGTGTTAAACAAAAAGGTGAGAGGTGTTGGGCCTGATGTCAGTTTACGTCCCTTCAGCTCGTCACCGTCACCTCTCCACTGCACATTCCAGCCATCCCGCTCTTATCTTTATGGGCTGAGGACGGGCAGAATTACAGCAGCCAGGAGACAGTTTGTGGAGCTCTGAGATTCAGATGAGCGGAGAGCAGACGTCCACGGAGACGACAGTCACTTATCAATGGATGGATGGCAGAAGAAAGGACAGTATATATAACAGAAGCTTCTGATGTGGTGGACAGTTTCCTGGGCCCAGATAATAAAGGAAACTAGAAAATGACACAAAGCTGGAAAGTGTTCATGTGGATGTTTGCCGTAGTAAACGGTCTGATACAGCTCGAGTTGTAACAGGAGAAGAGTCATTCATAAAAAAGAAGCTTTTGTTATGCATGAAACATACATGCACGAGAAAACACTAAACTTTGCTAAAGCTTAAAGCTAAATAACTGACAACAACCTAAACTAGAGTCACGGTGCAATAAGAACCATGAAATCTCACCTGGGAATCCTCATTTTTACCAATTTACAAACATGCAGCTTGTCTGATATGTCCTTGATTAAATGTTTTTATAGAGAATGTGGCTATAGGTCACACTGCATTAACGCCATCTTGTGAGAAATGTGCTCAGCCTGGTTGGTAGCATACACCTCTAACAAGTTAGCTGGAGTTAGTCTTTTTACACCATTGTCACTCACCACAGCTGGTTTATACCTTTGGGTGCAAAAATTTACATCCCTTTATTTTGAAGTGGCAAAAACAATTTGTATTTAATGAAGATTCAGCCAGTGCAAATGTTCCTTTATCATCAGAAGTAACAAAAAGGGTTAAGTGGTGAAAAAAAAAAAGAAAACGCTATGGTAAATTAATGAAAATTATCTCAGTGCGAAAGCTGTATTTAATTTCAAATAAGCTTTAATTAATTTCTGATGAAGTCCATTAGATGTGCATTAAAAATGACGTCTTTTTTTTTTTTTTTGCCATTTCAAAACGTAATCTTTTGCTCCGAACTGTAACTACTCCTAGTCAAGGCTGTGAAGAAGAACTCACAGATTGTGCTGCTGTGGTTGATTCCGTGGTCTCTTCTAGTGGTGAGTACCCTCTCTGGCCGGGCTTCGGTCTCTGCAGTCTCTGGTCCCAAAGCCATTGATGGGGGTTGAACTAGTGCCAACCATTCCTGAGAAACCACAAAAACCAGGGAGGCGCACAATAATCGAAGCCTCGACGTTGGTGACAAACTAGCTGTCTGCAGAGCCACAGCAAGAGCCTCTGTTCTTTAAAGCCAACTCACCTGTGGGAGGCTACAGGGTCGTCCTGTCTGGGCGCCATCATTAAACCAAAGTCAAAGTGACGCACACTGAGCTACCTAAGCAAAAAATGTCACAGAGAAGGTCGTGTTACACCTGTGGATCTAATTCTGCTAAACAATGGAAAACCACTGCAACCCAAAGTGCAAAGCACCAAAAAGCTGGTGCCCATTTCCCGTAACATGAACAGCAGTTTCAGCGGCTGCATCTCAGAGTCTAGGATGAGAAGGATTCTGCAGGAGGATCCAGGAACTTGTATTTACAGGGGGACACATGACCAGCGACGGACAGGATTCTGCAGTAACATCTATTTCCTGGTCCTCTAAATACTTCAGTCTGTCAACAGGGAAACTGTGACACGTGCTTCAGTGGATTATCAATCCAGATACAAGTTAATTTTACGTTAATCGTTTTTAGATGCTTTCACTCTCACACACACACACACACACACACACACACACACACACACACACAACGGCAGAAGGCTGAAAAGCTGCAATCGTTAAACACTGTAGATGTTACCAGACTTTAATGATGAGAATTTCTATTGTACTAACAACGAAGTAACAGTTGTGAAATTTGTGATTTAAAGGTTTTGACCTGAGAAGCTCATTAAAATGAGCAGTGGGTGATTTTCCGTGGAAGTGATCGTGTTATCTGACTTTGTTTTTAGATTTTTTTTCACTGTCATTGCACTTCGATGAAATTTTGTTTGGTAGCTCACTAAAATACAGCGGAAGTTAGAAAAGATTTCAACTAAACAAACAAAGGTTTTATATAAACTAATTAAAATAATTTCACGTCATTTGCTGGAATGACTGCAAACAGTGTAATAGAAGTTACAGGAGCTCACTTGTTTGTGTTCATATTCCTGCAGTTTTGTACTTTGCTGTTTTAAATTACACACGAGGACACAGAGTAATGCGACTTTTTTTACACATACACAACTTTTGGAGCCCAGAAAAAGTGTAAACAAAGGCGTAAACACATCACACAGTGCATGTTGTTAATGCATTTAATACTCCACATTATTACTTGCAGAGAAACTCTACTGTATTTGACCTGAAGTCCAACTCTGTCCAGGCCTCTGAGGGACTCGTCGAGCACCTTGGCGTCGACCAGCTTGCCTACATTTCCCAGAACGAGGACGAGCTGCCATGTCTAATTGTACCCAGTGTGTTTAATTAGCTTTGCGTGACGACGTTGATACTCGCCAGAGGTGGATATATACTGTAAGAGCTTTTGTATGATAAACACTTGAGGCTGAGCGAGCTCTGCAGCGTTTTCCATGTGGAGCGTGCCCCCGGCTTTGAATCAAGGGGGACTATTTGTTTGGAAAAGTAGAGTTGAGGGTAAGCACTCTGAAGAGGAGGGAAGCAGTGTCTATTGAAAAATCTACATGATGACACAAACGGTTATGAGGAGAATTCATAACATGGCCAAGATGGCTCCTCATGACCTATTTTGGATGTTTCCTCTGGCAAAGCAGGGGGTGGGGTGGTGGGGAGGGGAGAAAGGGAAGACTGGAGCGGGTTGAAAGCAAAATATGAAGAGACTATTACCTCTGCTGAGGTCTTTCAGCACCTCGAGCGATAGCAAAGAGAAGAAAGGGGGGAAAAAAGATCAAAAAGAGGGAAGGTTCTGGTTAGAGGTTTAAGGGAAAGCGATGCACCCAGAGAGAGGAAGAAGAAGAGGAAGAGGAGGAGGAGGAGAAATTGATTGAGAGTAAGAGTCAGATGGTGGTGGTGGGGGGGGGGGGGGGGGGGGAGCATGACTAGTATTGCATTTCATCTCTGTGTAGTGGACGTCTTAATCAACAGTGTCAGGGTTTCTTTCTGGAGGCTGCATGGTGTTTTTCATGCTGACAGCAGAGGGAAGGAGTGAGTGGCGAGCAGGACGGAGACGAGCATGTGTCCATATTCCGGTCACAGGCTGCGCCAGCTCACGCACGGATGTGTAAAAAAAAAAAAACTAAACGAAAAAGCTCTCGTATGTTTTTTAGGACCATGTCAGTCACATTGTGCAGCACTTTGATTCTGAGGAGGAGCAGCGGGATTCCCATCACTTTGTGCTGCGGATGAATTTGGTCCCTAACAAAATTAAATTCAGGCTGAGGACCAAATTTGCGAAATAATATTGTTACATTTTGTTTTTTTTAACTTGATGGCACCGTTTTGGATCACGCGGTCACGCCAAAATACATCTACATGCATTACGGAGGAGAAAATACACATAAGTACTACATGTAAGAAGTAAAACTAAAGAGTACAGTGTTCTGAAACTAATAAACGTGGAAGATTCTCACAACTGTTCTGTGTGTTCTGTGTTTACATAAATGTGAGCTTTTGGTGAGCGTGGGCTCGTTTGTCTTTATTGTATGTGTGCGCGTGCGTTAATCAAACCCGCAGCGTGCTGAAGGATCATTCATTAAACCACGTCAGTGTTCAAATTAACGAAGCAATAACGTGCAAACACGCTTTTTTCAGCCCATCGTGTGTGTTTTTATCAGTTGTAGTGCAGTTGGCAAAAGTGCAAACACTGGGTATGAACGTGCACTTCGTGTTTAGATTGTAGTCATTTCCACAGGCAGTGAACAAAGTGAGGCCTGCGGCGGGTTTTGCTGAAACAAACACGTATTGTTATTATTGTTTTACTTATCGGATCATTATTAGAACTGCGTCGACTTATTGCAAATATTGTAGGAAGGAAAACATGTAGGTTTATGATTAAACTGATTTTAGAGTTATTAGTTATGACGCGCTGGATGTGCAGGGACATCTCTGGAATGTTTCCGCGCAAACCCGCGCGCATCCGTGCGAAATAAGGGACATAAAGGTTGAGACTTATGGTTATTTATTGTGAGGCGGGTGGACAGTGAAATATGCCGAGGCCTGCCGTCCTGTAAACAGTGTGCAGGCCAGGAGAGCTTTTATGGAATACATGGAACCCTGCTGGAAGGTGACACCTCCTGATTTATGGCTGTATTTAGATAAGACGCGGCTGTAAATGGTTTCTAAATAGCGTCAAGGTCATGCGATGTAATGGGATAATGTTTTTAGGCGATGGAGATAAGATGATGTGTTTGGTGTGCGAGGAGCTGTGGGGAAATAATGTGGAGATAAAGGCGCTTGCAGGCCTTTTTCCTTAGACCGCTGAGGTCTGATGTCAAGAGGCCGCGGACTGTGTCTGTCCCAAAAGCACCAAATAATCCATCAA
This sequence comes from Channa argus, assembly GCF_033026475.1. Classification (NCBI taxonomy): domain Eukaryota; kingdom Metazoa; phylum Chordata; class Actinopteri; order Anabantiformes; family Channidae; genus Channa; species Channa argus. The sequence goes on from NC_090218.1 coordinate 10,999,341, forward strand.
ACTTTTCATTGACACGTATCAGAGCGCGCCGGACTGTTATTACTGGAGAGGGGAAGGTGGATATCTGCTGTATTCGTTCTGATTATATTGTCTAAATTGAGCCGTGCGGCGCGCGACCATTACGCGTTCAGTGAAATATGGAAACTCTTTAAACAAGCATTAGGTCGAAAGATCTGTGGATAATAGTTTGAGAACTGAAAAATGATTTACATTTTCCTGAGCACGTTAATGGCGATCAACAACACGCCGAGGCGAGGCGAACTGGATTAAAGTCTCAGTTTTGGTGGAATTTCTTTTCTTTTCTTTTTTTTTTTTTTTTTTTTAAGAATCAGAGCTGATCAGAAAAAAAAAACAGGTCCGTTTTTAAGTCTACAAGCAGTACGAGCCTTCAAGCTGCGTTTGTCAATGTCAGGGATGCTCGAGTGATCAAACATTTCACTCTTTGAAATTTAGGCGGACTTTCAAAATCCTGTTCCCACGTGAATACATTTAAAGGCAGGTTGCGTTCAGGTGCAAATCCCTCTCAGTCGATTATAACCTAACAAGTAAAGAAATGATTTCCATTTGTGAATTACAGCAGCCTTCAATTAAACTCTCACATCCTAACAGATACTGGGTTCATTCCTTGCGTAAAACCTGTTGAGAACTGTAGAACATTCGCACCGACAACAACCTGAACTTTTGCACAGTTGCAAGACACTTAAACCAAACTTTATTCTGTCATATGTGCGCGTCTGTGCCGCCGCAAACTGAGTGCAACACGCAGATATTTGCTGCTTGTGTTTCTCCTCAAGAATATGGCACCATGGCGCATGTTACTGCAGCCTCTCCAGATTCTCCTCCCACCCTGGGCGCTTTCCTCCATTGGCTGCCTCCTTTCCACGCTGACATCCAAATCATATAAACCCGAGGGCCTCACACCTTAACCCAGGTCAAATTTCGTGGGCAAATCATAGCAGCCTCTTCGGAAAACCACCTCAAGAAGTGCAGCCCCGCACATCGTCGACATTTGGTCTCGGGATTTATAAACTTTTTGCGGCCTGTTTCACCTCGGCTCTTGTCGCTTTCAGAATGACGACGGTGCCGAAGTCGGTGGCTGCGTTTGGGCTGGCTCGTTAACGAATTCCAGGGAATACATGTCAGGTCTTGAATGAATCCTGTTGGCTGTAGATCCCCGAGCAGACACCGTTTTGGGGCAGCAGCGGAGAGAAACCGGGGCCGACCGACAACACGGAAACGACCGTATTTGCAAACCCGCTCAACATGAACCTCATCGGCGGCTACCAGCATCACCACCACCTGATGCACGAACCCTTCCCGTTCGTCCAGCGGTGTCACCAGGAGGCGCCGTATTTCCAGAGCTGGGTGGTGAACCACGGCGAGGTGCCCTCAGACTTCCAGATCCAGGCGCCGTATCCGGCCGCGGAGCTCGGGGTACCCGGAGCGACGCACGACGCGAGGCTGGAGGGGCTCCAGGGCGGGATGGGGAAGAGGAGAGCATCGGGGCCGAAGAAGGAACGAAGGCGGACGGAGAGCATCAACACGGCTTTCGCCGAGCTGAGGGAGTGTATCCCCAACGTCCCAGCGGACACTAAACTTTCTAAAATTAAAACGTTACGCCTGGCGACCAGTTACATCGCCTACCTGATGGACGTCCTGGCCAAAGACTCCGGAGAGACGGAGGGTTTTAAGGCCGAGATTAAGAAATACGAAAACCGGGATCTGAAAAGGAAACGGGAGCTGGTGAGTTTGTAGGAGACAAACTAAGTGCAAACGCAAATATTTCAGGGTTTTACATTTGTAGCTCGATGCCAAAAAATACTGGCAGCTTTTGGAAAAGACGTGAAAAATGTGTTTAATCCGTTTGGGTTCGTTTTGTATTTCAAATAATTAGAAATCATATTTGTTGAATTTAAACAGAGCCAAGTTGTATTATACGTTTCTCTATTGGTTTAAGCAGCGGAACTAAAACAGGACAGTTTCACGGGTTTTTTTTTTATTAAATCCACACTGAACCGCCACACAAACTTTTTGGGCTTTATGCTCGTGTTGTTATTTAGAGCTTTAGATTTTTAATCACACTGAGATCAGTCACATTTTACTGTAAAGTAGCAGGAAACCCCTTAATATTATATTAGCCTATGCCGAGTTTTCAATAGTCTGGTTCAGGATACATTTCTACCTAAAATATTTCACAGCGCGTCGTATATTTGTGTTGCTCCAAGTAATTTTAACGCGCGTAAAGCAAATACTGCATTATATGATATCAGAAGCTGCATCCTGCCACATATTTGTACGTTATGTTGGTCCAGTTTAACGTTTGCCTGCGACATCGTGGCTTCACAGGAAATGTAGCAAGATCCCTATATTATACTTCATTGTCAGTAACTAACATAAAATGCGTAAAGTGGTGATAGTGACGTAGTGCTGTTGTGGTCCCCCTTCTCCCGCAGACCGACGGCCTGCAGGACTCATTAGGAGCCGAGAAGAAGGTTAAAGGCCGGACCGGGTGGCCGCAGCAAGTCTGGGCTTTGGAGCTCAATCCGTGACCCTCCCTCTCCTCCTCAGCATCATTATCAGTTCCCCTAAAAACCTCATCAAAGACTCTGGACTCAGATCAGGCAAAGAAAAAAATTAAAAGAAAACCACTGACTTGACTGAAGCTGAATACACCGCTGTGCACGTGCAATGATGCGCAAACAGACCTAAAGGAGGACGCGTAAAGGTGGCGCAGAAAGCGGCTCCCCTGCGGCCTTCTTGTTCCTCATCTCTTCTCCTGGAGTGGTTTCGGAGTGGACACACAAATCCGACTTTAGGTCTTTGATATTTGTGGTATTTCTGCTTTTTGATGTCTCCACCCCTGCAGTACTGTAGACCAGATGTGGCCATAGTGTCAAAAAACATCTGGCTCCCCTGAAAGAGAGAAAAATGTGTCGACCTGGCGCTGAAACGGAGAATTAATAGACGATGACCAACAACAGTGGAGTAAATGTAGAGTAAGGTGTGCAAATTAAATTATTATCGTTATTATTATTTTTTAGCTTTTTAACTCAACTTGTGTCCGAAGTAATGTCAAACTCAACCCGTCTCCGCATGTATAGAAATGCATTTTGTGGGTCTGTGTGTGTAAGTGTGTGTCACATCAGAAACTCTGTTACGGCGCTAAATTCTATTAAGTCTTAATTGTGTTTCATAAACGTTACCATGGAAACAGTTTGGGTCTAAATTTAAATCCAAGTGTTGCCACTGACCCGTAGCTTGTACATTTGGTAAAGACGTGAAGGAAAAACCGTTTTATTTTTTTAATTAATTTTTATCCACTTTACACAACATCCAACTCCATCGCTGTATAATACAAAAAAACGTATCTTTAAAATTTCCAAAACATGTAGTTAATAATTAGCTGAAGACAACTTAATTTCCGTGACGATATTTTGATGTTTTCTCGCTGACGTCACGCTTTTGGTCTAATAACTAAAAACTTAATTAAACCAATAAAAGTAAAAAAGACTCAGAGTCCAGAGGCGACACATTTTGAGGGGGAACGGTTTCTTTTTTGTCACTGAATTTGGCGCAGTCACAATATTCAAAACCCTGACGGGGAAAGTCTTCAGGCTGTTGTTGATGTTTGTTGTAGAAAATTGTAGAATATACTGAACTGAAACTACCTCAAAATTTAATGTCACTGTCCGTTTTGAGAAGAGGGAGACATTTAGACTGAGACACCGGATGTTCAGCAAACAAACAAAAAAGGAATAATACGTTTATTACTGTGCGAAGTGTTGATGGAAATGTATATTAGATGTGAAGTTATATATAGTTCCGTAAATAAATGAATTATTTTAAGCCAATGTGTTTTTTTTGTTTTATTTTTGGTTTGCTCTCAGCGGAGATTTAACGACGAACTGTTCAACCGTAATACTACTGCTACTACAACTACTACTACTATAATAATAACTATTATTATAATTATAATTGTTGTTGTTATTAGCATTAATTATTATTATTATTAACACATCAGGACATTTTTGTTCGTTATTACTTCATTGTTCTTGATTTTATTGTTTGTTTTTCTGCGCGTTTCAGAAGCAACTTAAAAACGAATTATGCAATGATGTAACTTCAGTTTAGTTTAACAGTTTCCATTTTTTTTATTGTTTTTATGAATTTAATCTCAGGCTTCTCACTTTTGGATTTTCACTACATTTTCTAAAAATAATTAAAAATTTCTAAGTACTATATTTTATTTGATAACAATTTCTAAGATAATTTGCTCGCACAAAATAGATTTTAATGTTAGATTAGAAAACGCTACTATTTTGTATTACAAATCCTCATTACTTATAAGAATAGCCTATCCATAACTGGCAGAAGTAAAAATAAGTAATAATACATAATTAAAAATAGTCTTTGCAAGTATTTGAAAAAGTAAAAAAAAAAATTTAACCTTTTCACAAACTTTTCATTAAAAAAATGAAGAACTTTGAGACTGCGGTAAAACTCTGTTTTAACTCTACATTTCTTAAGTTGGGAAGAAATCATTAAAATATATTTGGCTCCAAGTTTAAAAAAAAAATATATATATATATATATATATATATATATATATATATATATATATATATATATATATATATATATATATATCTTTTTTTTTTCTTAAACCAGAATAAGTGTAGGATTACTCTGTTTCCTTTTCAGTCTCCGGGTGGATCGCAGTCCCACACTCTGTAAAGAAGCTGGATGGAGGATGAACAGTGACACCAAGCGGCCGGTGGCTGTTAGTGAAACAAAATAAAAGGTTATTTAATGGTAAACGTTTGATCGTGGCCACAGAGGCAAGACGGTAGATGAAGTATACTCAAAGACTGTACTTAACTAAAAGTACAAAGAAAAACAATAATGTACTCTAGTAAAAGTATAAGTACCAGCTGAAATTTCTACTTAAGTAGAAGAAAGTAAGTACATGATTGACTTTTAATATGCTTAAGTAAAATATAAAAGTACTTGACTACGTTTTTCTCTGTCCTTTTCTGTGGGCCAGTGCTGCTTCATGTTTGGGGGGACATGAACTCATTAATGGTAATAGACTTGCATAATGGGTTGAAGCTCATTAACTATATGAGCTGATGCTTTTTTCAGTTTTATTTCTAAACTACTTATGTCGAATGAGAAGAAAAGGTAGGCGATGCCAAGTTAAAGTTCAGGAAGCCAAAGAGTAAAATTATCGCATACCAGCTCACTTTTAGTAGAGCAAATATACTATAAGTCTTTTGAATAAGGCCATGGAAGGAGAAACCGACACTATGCCTGTTTCTCTAGTGATTTTCTTTTTATAAGAATATGGATGAAAAATTATTTTTTTTATGAAATGTTTAAAGTGTTGTGATTGTAAAGCAACTTTGATTAGAAATGTAGTTGAGTAAAAGTATAGATATTTGCTCTTAGATGAAGTGGAGTAAAAGTCAAAGCCATCATTACATCTACTTAAGTACAGATACATGAAAAAAGTACTTTAGCACAGTAACAAAGTACTTGTATATTGTTACTTTCCACCACTGGGGGCAATGGTGATGTAAGGTGATAAAAAAGTATTATTACTTAAGTAAAAGTGCAGGTACTGAAAACACACACACACACACACACACACACCTCTAAAAGTTGAAGTAATAAGGTAGTTTAGAGCATGTACTTCAGTCTAAAAGTAGCAGTACTGCAGTAAGAAAGCGATTTTATTTAGTTACTGATAAAACACAGTATTCAAACACTATTAAACTTGATGTTGTGGAACATGAACTCTTGTCCATATTCGTTCCACGTGTGCCTTGTTTCTGTACAAAAAGTGTTCAGGTCTTGTTCAGTTTGATTCATGTATAGATTCAAAGTCCGATTCACTTAAAAACACTGATTTACTGTGAATCTTTTTCTTCCCCTTCTGTTCATTAGAGATGCGATTCACTTACAAGCCGAAAGCCTTGATCTCAAGTTACTGACAGCTGCTTCAGGAGAACACATCAGACAAGATTTAGTTTTAAGACGCTGCATCTGCAAAGTAACTAAAGCTTCAGATATATTAAATAGTAGTAACATATTGGAAATATTCAAGTACAAGTAACTAGCAAATAGCACTCGAGTACTTTGCATTTGTGACGTACAGTATATGTGGTTAGATACAGTGTAATGGATCTGTGACTGAACAAAGACAAGACTGTTGCCTGTATCTGTACAATGTGTTTATTAATATTATTTATTAGAGCAATAAGCAATCATATTTAAATATGTTTTCTTCTATTACAACAGTTAGGTTAATGAGGCCTATATGTTAAAGTCATGACACTAACAAACCTACGAGCAAAACTGAAAATATAACAAGACACTAAAAACAAATAACCCTGTCAAAAGAAGACAAACTTTAAATAGCACGTGGGAGAGAAGATGCCAAATAAACCAGAGAATAAAACTGTGTGCACAAAGTTAGTCACCACTGTTTAAACCAAACCAAACAAAAAAAACTGTCGGAGTTGAAGATCGGGATTTTGAGAAGCAGAAAGTTGGAGGAGGCTTCAGCAGTGCATTAAGAATTTAAATAGCCAGTGTTGGATCCATCGTATGTTTTAGATGTTAACAGATGACTGGTGGCTTCTGCACTTAGTCACCACAGCTTAGTGAAATATAAAGACACAATCCAACAAATCACTTTCAAACTGAAACGTGCTGCGTTTGGTCTCTGCAGATTGTTCATACATCCACAAACTAAACACTTACTTCACTAACTGGCAGATAATGATAAAGAAAATTTGGGGTCGAAATGCAGAGTCACCGTGCTTCAGTGTTTCCACGCTAGTGTCCAGACTCGTCGGTGATACTTCGATTCATGTTGGATCTTTAAGGCTTCGTTCACATTACACCTGAAGTGGACCCCAATCCCATCTTTAAGATTCAGATTTGAGTCACTTCGCGGATCTGTTCGGGGAAAAAAAATTGACTTCCCCTCCGTCTTATATCAGACCTATGTCTACTATGAACGCTCCAATCAGAATTTATGGGGTTATTCATTTTAAATATCAAACTTCTGTGTGCATGTGATCTGTGTCTCAATTCAGGGACCAAATCTGTCAAAGACATCGCAGCATCACAACAACAGTGTCCCATTTACAAGGCTCCAAATGCAGCTGAGAATTGTGGCTGACTTTCCCCAAAGTACGAAGGCTCCAACGAGGTGGATCCTTGACAATCCCATGATTCTTTGCGTGCCAGTGATAAAAGTAAACTCATAGGCCTTAAAAGCCCGTGTTTTTCTAAAAAAAATTCTACTGGGAACAGCTAGTGACAGGAGGAGGGAATCCTCTGTAGACCGGATCGTCTTATTTCAGTTCCGCCTCAGCAGTCTTGAAGGACATAGCCCCTGAAGTGAGACACAGCTATTGTCTGTCACCTGTCAGTGAAATGTGCACGTGTGGCAGTTTGGAACCACAACGACTTCCACACTGGAGCTGGATACAAGTCCCTAACACAATGTGAACAAATCGACATTAAAAAAAAAAAAAAAAAATGTCCGATTTGATTAGGATTAGAATTGTGCATAAAATAATTTGTCATTTTCTAAATCGAAAATGAAATGGAAGGTTATTTTCAACAATCCCCTTACATCAGTGTTTTGTCTCTACTCACGTTTAATGTCATGCAGTCTGCAAGCTGGCTTAGTTCATTCATCTGTGCTGGACGTCCTACAAAAACCAATAAAATCTGCATCAGCCCTCAGACCCAAGCCAGACGTCAGTCCACTGGGTGGCATGTTTCTTCACTGTACAATTCGAATAACAAATTCTTAAATCGCCCTAACTTTGTGTAGTGCTCAGAAGTGAACCAGTCCACTGTGCAGACACAGGAACTAAACAAGCCCTAAACAAAAAATTTTTACACGAACATTCACACCCAAATTTGATCAGTTATAGCTCTTTTAATGATAATAATAATGCAGAGCTGTGTGCTTTTGATACTTTGTGGACAACAACATGACACAGATGAATAAACTAATTGGTTGTAAACTGATTGACACAAAAAGTGAGTAAAGACAATTCATTGTTGTTTTTAGTATCTGTATGGGGATTGTTAAAAATATGATATATATATATATCAAATGTATATTTTAAGGCCTTAAAGGTGAATGTAGCAGTCACATTCTGGGGATTTTTGAACTGCCAATATTAACTGAAAACTTCAAAGACTTCATTAACATTTCTGCTGACGGAGCCATAAGCCATATACATTTTAAATTATTCAGGTGAGGGGAATAAATCTGCTTTACAGTCATCTGGCCAACTTCTGAACCCAGCTTCTTGAAATACATCCACATATGATCAGTATCAATCAGATCAGTTGAGATACCGTCTACGATAAACTCTTAAATATTAAAAAAAGATACTAATAATTACTCTTACACCTCTATCACTCAGTCACACTTTAAACAAAAAAAAAATCTAAACATATGCAAAGACAACTTTACATAACTAAAGAGAAAAAGGGGGAAAAGTAAAAAAAAAAAAAACAACATTAAGTAGCTACAAACACCTGCTAAGCACATAGAAATGTGTTTACAACTAGCAACAAGTACAAGAGGGGGTCTCAGCTGCATGTCATTCATCACTATCTGTCTTTAAACGCATCACGTCCAGATGGGAAAAGGCGACTTAAAGACTTAAAAAATAATAATAATAATAATTTTGTTTTTCCTATGAGAGAATTGAACTGATCCGAGCTACTTTCCAACAGTTCGCTCATCCACAATTAAAGCAAACAAACAAAACGCATCATTCAGTTGTAACACTCCTTCCTGTTTGGCACAAGTGTCCAACACGGTTAGCGTGCTAACAGTCAAATCAGCAAAGGAAAAAAACAGATACCCAAAATGTGTTGTGTTCCTTACTCTTAAGGCAGCTATATTGTACATTTGCATTTGACCAAGGTACTTGAGATTGGACTCTGCTGTTCTGTAAGTATGAACCAGTTACATCGCAGCATGAGTCCTGATCCCAAACAGTCTTTAGGGACTTGGCTTTTTGCAAAAGAAAGATCATGTGCAGAGACTATATTCATGTCAAGAAATCTGGATTCGTCCCACTTTGAATTCTCAATTTCTGTCCACTGAGGACTACTAAAGTTCATGTTCTGGTCTTACAGAGGACTGAGACCAGGACTGCAGGAGGAGCTGGATGTGGGTCCTGTTGTTAGTGGCGTCCATCCTTATTGAACAGTGGCTGCTGCCTGCTATGATGCCTGTCGATATTTGTCACTGAGATTATGAAGTAACTGTGGATTTTTGTTGTAGCTACTGCTGCTGTGTCGCTGGTTATTTGGGAGGTTTAGTCCAGCGGTTTGCCACCGTCCCCTTTCTGGTCCAAGCGGCTCTTGCTGCTCTTCACCATGTAAATGAAGTAGGTCAGCGTCTCCTTCTCGTTCACCGGGATGTTCCTGAAGTGACGACTCACCGTCTGCAGGGACAACAGCAGGTTACAAATCAGCGTACAAACACCTTCCATGTTTAACTCCGTAGCTCACTTACAACGATCAATATGTCCTGGTTAAAAATATGGGGCTTTTTATGTGGGAACGTTCCTTTTCAAAGTTTCCGCTGAAGGAAGCACAGAGATGCAGACAAAAAAAAAACATCTAAACGGAATCTAAACGGAAACTAATGAAGCCGCAGGTGAAATTAAAAACACAGTAAAACAGTGATTCAAAGATGCACAGTCATTTGAAAATGTCAAACTGTGAAGCCCTGCAACATCTTAACACCTAAATGTATTATGATAACCACGATCGTGACATAAAAACCAAAATAATACTAACATTTGGTTTGTGCTCTGTTCGAGCAAAGTAAACTGCGGGTTTCTATTTTTCTGCCCAATGAGTCTCTACAAAACAAACTTTCCTCTGACTCACAACTCACGAAACTTTTGTTCTGAACAGCTCCACCTGTCTCTCAACATTATGTCCAGCTGATCTTATCGTAAAATCTACACAACAGCAGCCTCCATATAAAACGCCACAAGTTTCCAGTAGTTTTATGGTGGAATTCTCCTTTAACCCAAAGAATCATTTTTCAAAAAACACAACCAAACAACTTACAATTCCTCAAAAAACAACTAAAGACTTTCCAGTTGGAGCCGCGTCGCTGCTCTGCCTCAGCAGCCGCTGCTTCTCCTGAACACGGGAACAGCTGTAACTGGTTGTGGGGCTGCTGACTGGGGCTTTATTAATGATGTGGGAGGCTCATTAATGGGAGAGGCTGAACTTGACTGAAAGCCTGGGGAAACATTCAACTAACAGCCCGGTTTTGTATTAGTCGTTCTGCCTGTTTGTTCAGTGACCCCGTCACATCCGAGCGTGTACAGGAGGTTTTTATAAGGAGGAGGGCCGAGCCAGCCGCCTCAAGTCCACCTGTTGATTTGGCAAATTAGGCCCAACTACGGCCCCAAAACCGGTTACTGTAGAGGAGAACATCACACTATGTATATCACAGAGGGGCTGAGAAGAAAGAGGCTGTGACACATAATGAGGCCTTCAGAGTTACACACAATGAAGCACAAGATTCCTCCAACGAAGCTGTTTAAAAGCTATATTTCTATAACTAAAGAACAGTTGTTGAGGTGTAGAGTAGACGAACTGAAGCCAAGAGAGCTAACAGATAATATCTAAAGTAATATGTTTGTAAAAAACAATCAAGTTGCACTGTTTTCATACATTCATACACACTTGAGTCAAATAAAAACCTTACATCTCATTATTGTTAAAAAATAACTGAAAAGAACTTTCAATGCATATATATCTAAGACCCCGGATTACTGAGGACCCCTCCCGGTCCCACTAGCCCACAAAAACATCTACAAAAAGAAAATAGGAATAATAACTTGTCTATTGTTTGCTATTCTGAATAGCAAACAATAGACATTTTATCTGGTTGTTGTTTTAACTGTGCTAATTGTATTTGTATTGTGTGTAGTACATGTGACGTGTGGAGCCTTGTCAAAGAGGAATTTCTGTCACCAATGAGGGCAGACAATTAAGTGTATTTTATCGTATAAAAGGTGAGAAAAAAATAATTCTTTCACCGTTTTTAAAAACTGTGTGAACAAACAAGTTGTTTTGTCCAATTCACCAAACATCCCAAAGTCAAAGTTTAAAAAAATATATAAATAAAAAGCAATGTGTCTTAAAAAGAAACTGCAAAAAGCTACAATATTTGCCTGACAAAGGGCTTTAACAATTGTTAAATTATTCATAATATACACCGAACAATTTCTGCGACTGTAGGTGCAGCGGTTGTCCACCAATCTCGCAGTTGTTGGTTCAATACCCGGCTCCTCCGGTCACCCAAACCAACTGACAAATGAGTGACGGTTCATTCATTTCTGCAGCATGCAGCAACAACAACATGGACTGGCCTGCTCCTGGGAGAGGGAGGCGTGAGTTTAGCAGACTGAGCTGCTGTCAACTGTTCAACATGTCTTCTAATAAACAACGTTTTGGCCGTTGTACTTGTAGTTAAAAGGTGCAGACAGATGGAGAACAGTGCAGACAGCGTCCACACGGACAACACCTTTGTCCTGTCATCAATGTAGATCATGGAATTAACCTTAAAGACAGGTACTGTTTGAAAATTTAAGCCTCTAATAAGCAGTTTACAGGTGCAGCAGAGATAAGAGAAACTGTTCTCTAGTTGATTACAGATGTAAACAGATGAAAACAAAATAATAATGAAAAGGTGGACAAATATACTTGGGCGGCTCCACCCAAGTGTACTGCAAGTGTGGGAAACATGCAGAGATGGAACAATCATCTCACTGATTTATAGATGTTTATTTCAGAGTTAGAAACAAACAACTTCAATTTCTATTTGATTCCGTACTAACTTCCTCTGCTTTGTTCTACACAAATCTCCTCTCAAACTGTTTTTTTGCTGTCTTTTACCAATCAGTGACTTTCGGAAAAGCCGTTAATAGTGTTCATAATGGATGTGAGTCCTTCAAATGCAGCCAGACAGACAGACAGCCATCAGTGAGCTCTTACCTCTGCCAGCTGGGCCTTGTTGAGGCCTGGTCTGGTCTGCAGCTTATAGTGTCGCTTGTAGCGTCTCAGCGTGTTCACCTGCAGCTGGAAAAGGTCGACCTGAAGACACAACACGAGAAAGGAGGCAACTGTGTCACACATTTTACAGATTTACTCAAAATCTCCTCAGGATGTCTGCCTCTTTATCAACTTTTAAAGAGGATGGAATTTGAATGATTTGAATTGAGACTTTATAACAGTGAACACAGAAATCACGAAGGAAACTGGATACAGGATGATTGTTAAATCATTTGGTAAAAAAGTATGGATTCGTTAAACAAATGGATGTTTTTAGGATTTAAAAATCGTATTTTTACTCAGCGAAAAAGTCCTGCTCTTCCTTACATGAGCCAACTGTGTTCAACATTGTGGGCAACATTCAAGTCCACATTACCTCGGGCACCTCGACATCATGATCAGGGGATTCCCCTCCATCATCACTGGTCTTCCTCTTTCTCTTGTTGCGAACACTCTGGATGAAGTTCTTATGAAAGTCACAGATGTAGAGGTGTCGCACCTAGACACAGGTTAACAAGTATTAAACTACTTGAACACACATGATTGAATGCTTCTTTATCATTTCAATATTTGAGCGACTGAAGCTTGTTGTTGCTTTGGGTTCACTGCCTCAGCTGCAATACAACATCCACTCTGTCCTCGGATGAACTTGAGTAATGACTGGGGGCCGCACTCACAACATATGACTCATTATGAGGCCAAATAGGCCTGGAAACACTTGCAGACACAAGGCAGAACTCACATTAAGGAATACGCCATCCCTCAGGCTGCACAGCTTCGCCCACTCAAAATGGAGAAGATTTAAATGCTGATTTTTCCATGAAAATAGGACGGATTGCCTTAGTGCACCAACAACAAATGTGTCCATTCACACACTACAAGGTACCACAAGATTTCTGTGTGTTTGAGATGCAAAATGCAAAATGTGAGGATAAATAAACATACTAAGTCTATATTATGGACATAAAGCCTCAAACTTGGATTTCACACGTGACTGGGATCACTGTTCACTGTTTTGTATTAAACTGTATACGATGTCACATGTCCACTTGGAAGACTTTATTAAGGGAAGACCCTTAATAACATTAATCTGCACTGTGTCCACCAATCAGAATGAGATGCCTCTATTTACAACGCATACACATGGTTTCTGTTTATACAGCATTTAACCTGTACCTACCACATACATTCAGCTTTTGTTGTACTCAACAGTTCAAAATAGGAAGCAGTATTGCAAAAGACTTCATCTTTTGACCAGATCGACCACCACGCCTTGAAATTTCTGGTATGTAGTAAAAAGCCTCTTTAAGCGATTACATATTCTTGCCACATTTGTAAAAAATGTGCTGCCGCTCATGTTTGATGCCACGACTCATTGATCTGCCGGGTCTTGCACCACTGTGGACACTAACTGACAGTTACTGACAACATAATTTATCCAGACAATTATCAGCAAGATAAGCATTGGTCATGCATATATTCTTAAGCTTCAGTGCTATGCACTCGTTGGGTTTGAGCCAGCTTTGGTTATACTGTTATATCTAGCTGCTGTACAATACGAATAATGTGTTTCAAAGTGCCTGACGTAAAGACACTGCTGCTTAACTAAAGACACAACAAAGCGTAAGGCCACAAGAAGTGCAACCACTTTGTAAATGAGTCCGGTTTCTGTAGCAGGACTGAAGTTAAGCAACAACGTTCCTTGGCAACAGCCATTTTATGACGAGGCGGAGGCGTGTTAGGGGAAACTGTTGCAATGAAAGACAGAAAGCTGGAAGTTGATGTGGGCAGGACTCGGGTCGCCTGCATATCGTCCCGGTAGCTCGCACGGTCATTACCCCGACATTAAAGCCGAGTTAGAGGGAACATTGCTACACTAACACCAGCAGCAGGGAAAGCTCTGAATCCGAGCTTTTCATGTGGACTCACGCTAGCTACCTAGCGTTAGCTGACAGCTAGACTAAACAGCCCCCTCCCCTTCCTAACAGCTAGCTAACTTTGAGCTAACATCTTAAACCCACAAGCACTGATTGAGACGTCACAACAGAAGAAACGATTGCTACCGTTTCACTTACACTTTTGTCGATGTCCAGTTTCAGCTTCTTCTGGGATATGCTCTTCTGGATCCTCTTGCTGAAGGAGGCGTTTCCAGCTGACCGACCGCAGCGTTCCCCGTCCTCGATCAGACAGCAGCTCTGTCCGTAAAACGGTGGAGCAGGCGGTCCGTCGTGGCTGTCTTCCTCTGTGCTGAATCCATTCATTCTGTACGGCTGTGACGGCCTTTATGCCCAACTAAACCAGTTAATGTCTGCGTCAGGTTTACTAACGTTACCAAACTAAATGTTACTGTTGTCCTTTTGTGAAAGACAATCCGGTAGCGTTAGCAAGCTAGCTCGGCTAAGTGCCTCTTTATCGAACTAACAGTCCTTGGTATTTTAGCCTTAATCCGGCAACTTATTTCGAAATGCAACAGTTGTTGGTTAAACACATATTCTTACAGGTCTCTGTCAGATTTATCTGCAAAACTGCTACTGTTGCTGCTTAGCGTTAGCTAGTTGTGGTACTAGCAGGACCGCACGGTGACTGAGCTGCCGCTAACGTACAAATTCCTATAGAGACACCGCCACTGTTAGCCTCTGTAACACCCCACTAGTTATCGGTAAGACTCACGTGGGACAACTGTCTAACTGGATCCCGAGCTAGAATGTTTCAACCGGCTACGACAGATCGAACAACTCTGAAGAAGTCACTTATTTACCAGACTGCACCTCAACGATCGCGGCACTCGGTGAGGAAAGCTTGTACAAAGAGACGTGCTCCGTTTCTGTGGCGGAAGTTCCCATCCTCCACTGCGATTGGTCAATTTTGAATGAAGGCGGACCTAACGTGCAAACCTTGCACTCCAATTGGCCACGACAAACGCCAATCTCATAGCGGCTTTTTCCTCTATTGCTCAGTGTCATATGTTTTCTACCATGAGTAAGGAGTTAAAGGTCGCGCGATGAAGGGGTTTTGACCACACAGCAGACTCTTGGTGATTATAAAGTCGTGGCTTGCACCTGCCTCTTTAAATTATAATGGATTACAAAATTTTAAATACACGTTCAATTTATTAATCTGCATTTACGAGCCGGTAATCTACATTGATTACAGTGAACTGTGAGCTATGGCTCTTTGGGCTTTGGACAGGCATTAAAAATCAAGAGAAACACAGATGATTGTCCAGTAATTCATCGAAATCCATTTAAGTTTATTTTAATTCAAACATTGCTCATTAACTGTGCTTCCACCATGTAGGTGCTTTCATTTTGAAATGCCCAGGCACCCTAATGATCCATATGGAGATCCTGGTTAACACTGTTCTTATCATTTCTTTATACATGTTCCACCAGGTCATGTAAGTCCAAAGTCTGGATAAATGCAGAGGGTTGTGTCAGGCAGGGTCTCCGACATAAAACACATGCCAAATTAAACGTGAACCATGACCTTCACACCAAATCTGACTTGCATACTGGATTGGTCGCGGGAGAGAGGAGGAAATCCAAGAGCGTAGGACTGACAGTAGGGACTTTGAATGTTGTGACTATGACAGGGAAGGCTAGAGAGTTGATTGACATGATGCAGAGAAGGAATGCTGATATACTGTGTGTCCAGGAGACCAGGTGGAAAGGTAGCAAGGCTAGAAGCTTAGGAGCAGGGTTCAAGTTGTTTTACCATGGGTCAGATAAGAAGAGAAATGGACTAGGAGTCATCCTGAAAGAGGAGTTGGTGAGGAATGTTCTGGAGGTGAAAAGAGAATCAGACAGGATGATGAGTCTAAAGCTGGAAATTTAAGGCGTAATGTTCAGTGTTGTTAGTGGTTATGTCATAAAGGTAGGACATAAAGGTAAACCAGTCTGGGAACAGGAGAAGTATTTTGTGGACCTTTTAGCATGAGACTATCCTTTGAATACCACAGTGTGTAACTCACAGGCCTTGGTCCCAGGCAGGGACTTTACAGAATGCAGAACTTCTACTTTAATTTTATAGATGTGAGCTCTCCAATTTATGTACTAACGCTATTTAAATTGTTACAACAAAAGTTTACCTTTAACAAGTTTGCTTTCTCAGAACTGTGAGGTGTCAAAATATCTATTGACTGTCAACAAGTGACTAAACAGAGAGAAGCAGCAGGAAATCCTCCATGGTCAAAGCATATTGTGATGTGTGAAATGAGAAATATTGTGTAAAACATTTAACAAATTTATAGAGTAATCTGAGTGTAACTGTTCCCACTTACAAAGTTTCTGCACAGATTGATGTACAGTGTATCAGTCTGTCCTGTGGTGTGAGTTCATTTGAGATCAAACAAAAGTGCAGTTAATTAAAGAGGACATCTTCTCCTAGCATGGTGCAAAGTGAGACAACCAAATATAGAAAACACAGCCTGTTAGGGGAATTCTGCAAATAGCAGAGACGGCAACTGTGTTTCCAGGGGGCACTGAAGTGATTAACACAGCTGAGTCATGGGGACATGATGTGACAATAGAACCATTTTCTCTCTAAAGACCAAATATTTCACATTAAGGATCTGTGGTGGCACAAACAATATAACCTTCTTCTTTTCCTTTCAGCCGTTCGCTTTCAGGGGTCGCCACAGTGAATCATGTGCCTCTGTCTAACCCTGTCCTCTGCATCCTCTTCTCTCACACCAGCTAACTTCATGTCCTGCCTCACAACATCCATAAATAACCTAGTAAATAAAAAATAAATATAGGCTAAGCCACAAAGGCTCTAACCGCATCCCCATGTGGTAAAAGGCAGTTTTTCTGCCTGAATAAAAGCAGAATGACCACATCTTGACCAAATGTTGGTACAAGTTGCAGTACTGTATATCAACACGTAACACAACAGCAAAATGACAGTGTTTAAAGGGGACACAGAAAAATGAATTCAATAACAAAAAAATGGTCAAAAACATTTCACTTTTTAAAAATAAATATATTACATGTATTTGTATTCACACTTATTTCTGCATTTTGTCCCATAACTATATATTTGTAAATATGTTGATTTTAAAAAGAACAACCTTTTTTAACAACTCTGCAGTTGTTGGATGTATCCAGGTTGGAGATATCACAGAGTATCGATCAGTGGTGGACAGTTTTGTTAACTGGTGTGAGCACAATCATCTCCAGCTCAACATCAGTAAAACAAAGGAACTGGTGGGGGACTTCAGGAAGTCCGGGACTCCTGTCAGTTCTCTCTCCATATGGGGACAGGGGGTGGAAGTATGTTCAGAGTAGAAATACCTGGACAATAAACTGCACTGGTCAGTTAATGCAGCATCAATATACAGGTTGTATTTTCTAAGGAGACTAAAGTGCTGCAGTTGTTTTATGAGTCTGTGGTTTGCTGGAGCAGCAATATGAAGGTGGCAGACAGTAACAGACTGGACAAACTAATAAGGGGGGCTAGTTCTGTTCTGGGGGAGAAGCTGGACCCTCTGCATGTTGTGGCTGAGAGGAGAATGTCGTCCAAACTCCTCTCCATCCTGGACAATCCCTACCACCCACTCCACTGTGTGCTGGCTGCACAGAGGAGGACTTTGAGCCAAAGACTGATCACAGTCAAATGATCCACAGAACAACACAGGAGATTCTTTCTCCCAGTGGCCAATAAACTGTTCAACTCATCCCCCTTCTGTAAAAAGGAGGGGGACTAAATGGTCAAAATGGACAAATAGTACTATAACTCCTATATCTGTTTTTTTTTTTTTTTTTAATTGATCAGGAGTTTGTACTTGTCAATTGTCTTGGTTTGGTAGCAGTTTTTTTCCTTCCTTTTCTACTTTTCAAGTGAAAAGCAGCTGCAACATGACAGCACAAATTCCTATGGGATCAATAAAGTTGTTTGAATCTTGAATCTTATTGTCATTGAGCACATATACATAATGCACATACGTGTTACAATTATATTCTTTCTCTGGATTAACCCATCCCCCTGGGGGAAGCAGTCATACATATCTATACATTTTCCCATTTTTTTTTTAATGCCACATAAAGAAATTATGTTGTGAATTTGTGTGTCCCTCTTGGGCCACCATATACAACTATATTCAACCTAACTTTACATTTTGGCGGTTAGCGTTTCGATGAATGTGAACGTTTCATTTTTTTAACCAATAGGAAGACGGCTCACGTGATCCACACAACCAATTGGATCCAGAAGCTCGCTTCCGCCGTGCCAGAGAGTATAAAAAGCCACACCCAGCAAAGGTTCGGTTACTTTTCGACAGGAGCCTTAGTCCTTTTTTGTGAGAAGACATTTATTTGCTTGCTGTGTTTCCCCACTCAGCTTGTCTTAAGAAACATGGTGAGTAATAAAAAATAAATTTAAAAAAAATGCTTCGTTTTTTTTCTAATGTGTTGAAATCTCACGAATGAATTCCTCGCATAGCAGCTTCAATGAAGTTTAATCTATTCAAATAAAATGTATCAATAGCAAATATCAAATGTCGGACACATTACCAATCTCCATTTTCAGCCAGTAGTTTACTTTTTAGGGCAGTTTTTCCAAATGTAGTGTGACTCAACAGAAAACTGCACATGACTCGAGTTTAGTCACGGTAGTCTGCGCATGAACCGGTTCGCTCATCCAGGCTGAGTCATTCAGTATTGGAGCGTGTCTGCAAACACAGGGTTTTTTTTTTTTTTTATTTATTTTTAAACAGAAACCTTTTTTACTAAAAGCTTTATGAGGCTTTCACGTTTGTAACAAGGGGAACAAAAGCTTCACATGGTAAAATAAACTCATTCTCTCACTGGGTTTTTTATTGACATCATCAAATTCTATGTGACTTCACTCGCACTGAATGTCACTTTAAGTTGCTGTTTATGTTGCTAAAGTCAGTTGCTGTTATAAACTGAACTAACATTTGTCCAACAGTGTAAACTCCAAAGTTTCATTACTAATATGTACTGTCTGATCCCATTAGCTGTATTTCCCACATCACTCTTCCTCCAGCCTCTTCTTAATGAGCACCATTTAACATCTATATAGAAGTTACACATGCAACAGGTTTACAGCCTGCCGTGCGTTTTTCTACATCCCTACCGTGTAACAAAATGGGTACTTCCTTCTCTTCCACAGCGCGAGTGTATTTCAGTGCACGTAGGTCAGGCTGGTGTCCAGATTGGCAATGCCTGCTGGGAACTGTACTGCCTTGAACATGGAATCCAGCCTGATGGACAGATGCCCAGTGACAAGACTATTGGAGGCGGCGACGATTCCTTTAACACATTCTTCAGTGAAACTGGAGCTGGGAAGCACGTTCCCAGAGCTGTTTTTGTGGACCTAGAGCCCTCTGTCATTGGTAAACTTTACACAAACTTAGTGTTTTGGTGGGGCATTTCTGCCGACACCTAAACAACTCAGCCATCAACATGCTTTAAACAAACCTAAATTTGTAGTTAGTTTTTATATTTTTTGCCCATCTGAAACATCTTGTCATTTATGCTTATTTTGCTCAGATGAGGTTCGCAGTGGAACTTACCGCCAGCTTTTCCACCCTGAGCAGCTGATCACCGGCAAGGAAGATGCAGCCAACAACTACGCTCGGGGACACTACACCATAGGCAAAGAGATCATTGATCTGGTACTGGACAGGTTGCGGAAACTGGTGGGTGAATTGTGTCAGGAGGCATAAAGCCCTAACTTTGACTGAACGTCACACTAAAAAGCTGTTTTATTTTCTCACTGTATCTGTCCCCCTGTCATCAGGCTGACCAGTGCACTGGTCTTCAAGGCTTCTTGGTTTTCCACAGCTTTGGCGGTGGTACTGGCTCTGGCTTCACATCCCTGCTAATGGAACGTCTGTCTGTCGACTATGGAAAGAAGTCCAAGCTGGAGTTCTCCATCTACCCAGCTCCTCAGGTGTCCACTGCTGTGGTTGAGCCCTACAACTCCATCCTGACCACGCACACCACCCTAGAGCACTCCGACTGCGCCTTTATGGTGGACAATGAGGCCATCTACGATATCTGCCGCAGGAACCTCGACATCGAGCGTCCAACATACACTAACCTGAACCGGTTGATCAGTCAGATTGTGTCCTCAATCACCGCCTCCCTTCGTTTTGATGGT
The DNA here is from genome assembly GCF_033026475.1 of Channa argus. Classification (NCBI taxonomy): domain Eukaryota; kingdom Metazoa; phylum Chordata; class Actinopteri; order Anabantiformes; family Channidae; genus Channa; species Channa argus. The sequence continues at coordinate 11,019,591 of NC_090218.1, forward strand.
GCCCTTAATGTTGATTTGACAGAGTTTCAGACAAACTTGGTGCCATATCCTCGTATCCACTTCCCTCTGGCTACCTATGCCCCCGTCATCTCTGCTGAGAAGGCTTACCACGAACAGCTGACAGTGGCAGAAATCACAAATGCCTGCTTTGAGCCAGCAAATCAGATGGTCAAATGTGACCCTCGCCATGGCAAGTACATGGCCTGCTGCCTCTTGTATCGTGGCGACGTAGTTCCCAAAGATGTCAATGCTGCCATTGCCACTATTAAAACCAAACGTACCATCCAGTTTGTGGACTGGTGCCCCACTGGCTTCAAGGTCGGCATAAACTACCAGCCACCCACAGTCGTTCCTGGTGGGGACCTGGCCAAGGTGCAGAGGGCTGTGTGTATGCTTAGCAACACCACTGCTATCGCTGAAGCCTGGGCTCGGCTCGACCACAAGTTTGATCTGATGTACGCGAAGCGTGCGTTTGTTCACTGGTATGTTGGGGAGGGGATGGAGGAGGGGGAGTTCTCAGAGGCCAGAGAGGATATGGCAGCTCTGGAGAAGGATTATGAGGAGGTTGGAATTGACTCTGCTGAAGGTGAGGGAGAGGATGAAGGAGAGGAGTATTAAATGGCATGTTTCCCTTCTATTGATGATAAAATAAAGTGTTCAACTGCATTGTTGGCTTTTTTTTTTTTAATGAGCTCAAACATTTTGAATCAAACAGGTGTTTGGTTCATAGTGTTTTTACTTTGTAGAGTAAACTGAATATGTAGATTACTCGGTGTAGCCCTAACAGCTGTGGTTATGGACGCTAAAATTGGGTGCGACATTCAAGTGATCATCACTTATACAGAAAGCCAGTTCAGAATTTCTATTTTAGTCTAACTGTATTTTGTGCGGGGATTGTTATATTTAAATTTTTTTGGTTATAATTTGAGCTAATGTAGTAAACTAAAGGGCTTGGACCTAACAGTATTTCACGGTGCTAGAATACATTGCTTCTTCCAGCACAGATTACTTTCACATTCAGATGTAGTTGTGATCTCACAGCACTGGTCAAGATGGCTGCGTTTGGTCTGTGCCTGAGCACGGCCCTGTTTGACAGTAATCACAAACTATTTTAACTGAGATGTTTGGCTCTTTTATATAATTGCTTTTCAAAAAAATATTAAAAGTCAAATGTAATGCTGTAGCTCTGAAAATAAAATGTTAGTTGTATTCTAACTACATCTGCAACAAACGTCTTAACTCTGAAACTTAAAACCATTTAAAATTAGACTAAATTGGTTCTTCAAAAGGTGTTTAACCAGTAAATGCATGTTCACATGGTTTACATAATCAGGCTCGTCTGTGCATAGAGTTTTATATTCTTAAATCATCTGGAAAAATTGTCCCTATTTGAGGTTAAACCTACCATTTAACCTCCCAATGTCACTAATGCATTATTTGTCCTGTCAACATTAAATATTAATGGACAGTAGGATGTCATCACTGTGCAATTCCACCTTAAACCACATGGGGGCGACAAATGCTCACTAATGAATGTGAAACGGGAGGATGCTGTGCTTTGTGATCTACTGTACCATTAAAATGCTCTGTTTAATATATTACATCATTGTAGCTTTAAAGGACTTTTCCAAATATTTAGTACTAAACTCGAAGCTGAAGGTTTTTCCAAGGACACAGGAAGGATCAAAATCTGTGGACTCTAAACAATGCTTTACAACAGTATTTCATTATAAAAGACCATGTTTAAAACAACACACACCCCCTTTTAAATGCAGATTTGCTTCAAATAAATGCTCTGCACTTCTATAGCTAATTCTACCTATTGCCACTCAAAGTGCTTTACACAAATTATTATTCACTTATTTGCACTGACGCGATGAGGAGCCGCTATGCAGCTGGCCAACACCCACTGGAGCGACCAAATTGGGGTTCAGTGTCTTGCTCGAGGTCGCTTCAACATGTGACCAGAGGATCTGGGATCAAACCAACAACTGTGGGAGTGGTGGGCAACCGCTCTGCCTTCCTGTGTCGCAGTCACCTCAAGTCTCCAGCCTCTGGCCTCAACTCAAGATGCCACAGAACACATAACTGTGTTCACAGATAGGAGGCTCCACAACAAGTAAACTGGCCTTTTTTTGTGTGAACCTCCTCAAATGCATTTTCTTCTTTTCTAAATAGGCTGTGAATTATATCAGGCTGATCTGGCCTCGGGCAATGGAAACAGTTCAGATGTAGCTTTTCACAGCGCTGTACATCCTCATCATCCATTGTTATTGTGTTAAAAATAACACATTAGATAAATGGCGACGAATGAAGCATCATTAATAAACCCACATAAGTGGTGCTTACGTCTTTGGTCTCTGGATCTGCACACTAGCTGCGTCGCCAACTAACTAGAACAGCTCATAACGAGGTCAGTCCGGTCTGCTCTTACAGCTTTCTGGTTTCAGGCTTAGCTCAAGATTTGGAGTCTGTCTGCATTTGCTTCCGCTCAGCCACAAGAGCTTTAGTGAAGCCCAACACTGATGTGGGCTGATAAGGCAGCGAAGTTCATGCCAAAGGTGTTTGGACGGGTTTCAAGTCAGGGATCTCGTTTCCTTAAGGGCCCTCCGTGATTGAACATAATTGGAAGCTCACTAAGCTGCCGGGTCAACTTTGCTTCATTCGGACACACGCTCCATCATCACCAAAAGAGTCCCAGCCAACATCGGGTTTTAGTATAAAACTTTCATGTCATTTTGTGTCTTTTGCTTCACAACCAGCGCAATCTGGCTACAAAGATCAAACTGGTGACAAGATGGATGACTCAATCAGAAGCCTTTTTAATGTGTCGGTGGCTCTGACCAGTGGCCTCACCCTTATCAACATCTGACTGATGTCCTCTGATGTCCTGCCAAGGTTGGTCCTCATGTTCATAGCTGGCAGGTCATGGGTTTCAATCAGCAGCCGTGGCTTTGTTGCGTGGAGTTTGCCCGTGCTTGACTTGTGTTAGATGTTCACAGCATTGTGTAGCCTACACAGAAGGAAGGAGGAGATGAAGAGAGGAGATATTTAAAAAAAATTTAAATAAGTTAAGACAACGCAGTCCAGGAAAGAGCTTTAAAGGGAGAAAGGACACTTAGGGAGTGTAATAGCCTGATGTCTCCTCACCCACCTGCAGCTCATGGGTAGAAGAGAATATTAATTGTGTGCTGACTGATTGACTTTAAAAGTGGCCGATGATGGAGCGCAGAGACATTAACTGGGTTTTCACTTTGCAATTTAGAGGTTAGTATCATCAGAGAAAAGCCTCCAAGAGGTAATAACATGGAAAGTGATTTCTCAAGGTATTCAAAGTTGTCCTAGTCCCTCTGTCTCTCTCGGTCTTTCTCTCACAGACACAGTGTGACAAGTTGAGCATTTTACTGTGTGATATCCCACGAGGCTCGTGGAAATGGGCCATGCTCAAGAGCAATATTACTTCAGCAATGAATAAATCACTGCTGGCTAAAAGCTATCCAAGCTTGTGTGTTGTCAGATGAAATGATTATGAGATTAACATTTACTAAAAGTGTGTTTTAGCGCCATCAGTCACAGAGATGATTGAAGACTAAAAAAAAAAAAAGAAAAGAAAAGAAAAAAAACAACAGGAGTTGACAGGAGAGGCAAACCTGAGTGGTCTTAGCAGGGACTATTTCCAAGGAATTCATTTAGAGAAGAGATAATTATAGTTTGGATGAGCAGCTTCTTGAGTGGCGACATAAAGAAAGACAAACTGTGCATTATTTTAAAAAGTGATCGACCAGTCTGTTCAGGTGGTGGGTAGAGTTTTCAGATGCAGAGCAGAAAGGAGGTGGCTGCGGCTGTCTGCAGAACTTGGACAGTTTACGCTATGTGCTGGTCTACGTATACTAAGTGGCCAAAGCAGAAATGTTCAGTTAAAGGGAAGATAATTAGGATGGTCCAGAATTTACCGAATTGGAACAAATATTTCATACAATTAAAGCTACAATGTGCAATTTAAGCAGGCACTCTGCACAGCTCTTCAGTTATCATTCACTAATAACTGAAGAGCTTCAGTTATCATTCACTAATAACTGAAGAGCTTCAGTTATCATTCAATAAAAACTGAAGCTTGCACTGAATATCTCGATCAGGGTCACATCTGGCCCCTGACAACTGCCGCATCCCATCCTACCGCTCTACCCATTGAGCTGCCAGGCCGTCTTAGCAGTTCTTCGTAGAGCTGGTATTATGGCCCTTTGTGAACATCATATTTTATCCCTTCAACTCCTCAGAAGATTTGAAAATCACAAACTTATTAACTTCGAATTTTTTATGGCCAGAATGTACAGGAGAAAACACAGTCCACCACTAACAAGCAGCAGAGCCAGTGGTTGGAAGTACCTGGTTTTCAAGGTAAAAAAAATGCTTCCAGTTTAGAAACAAACCCTTCAACTTTTCTGTCCCAACATGCGGTGACATGTTTAATGACTTAAACTTTTTTATTTTTCTGCCATTAAGCACAATGATTTGATGAGTTTTTAAAATAAAAAATACCTAACGGGAGAGGACAGAGATAATAATTTTTTTAAAAATTAGGCTCAAAAAGTATGCAGGGCATATACTGCAATGGCATTTGATTATATGAGATAAGATTTTAGTAGAATGATGTGAAATAATTATAAAAATAATAATTCATATGTAGCAATGTTGATCCACAGAAAGGTACAGGAAGAAGAAAAAGTTACACACTTTTACTTAAATAGAAACATTAGTGTGCTACTTCTTTATTAGTTAGAGTATATTTTTGTTTGTGTATTTGTACGTTTACTTAAATACAATTTCTGAGTTTGTTATCATCACTGAGTGCAGCCTACAGAACAGAGCTGTGTGAAACATTACTCACACTTCCAGTGGTCATGGAAATCTCATTTGGCATAGATCAGATGGACACACGGGGACTACGCCGTCCAGTGGCCTCCGCTTGCCATGACTTGACCACCTTGCTGCATCTTTACCTGTATAGATGTCTGCAGCTGGAGACCTATAGGGTAAACACTGTGGTAACAGTATATCGCTGAGTGGACAGAAGTTTGATCCTGAATATAAAGGCAAAACCTGCAGCCGCACATTTGCTTCAGTCTAATGTTTCAGAAAACTAGAATCATGAATCAGAAATCGTTAGCTTAGCATTAGCAACAATATACTTTGGATCATGTGGAGTGCATATACGCGCAAAGATACTTCCATGTATCCTCAGGTGTTTTAGGTCTCACAACATCAGACACCCTCCCTCAGGCGACCCAGCCGGGGTTGATCAAGCCCCAGCTTGTGTCCAGCAATAGTGCAGAGAAACTGTGAACCCGGAACTTGCTCGACCTAACTGTTAAACACACAGAACCACCACGAAATCTATTATGAACTTAAGAAAAAAAAAGAAACGCTCTGACTTAAAAGCACAAAAATCCATCCGGTCGCACTGTCTTACACACACACGCAATTTTGTTCCTGTAATTTTGTGCTCTCTTCAGCAGATGTGACACAGCACTTTATGAAAACCACGGCCCCTTAAAAAGCACCTGCTTCTCCACTGGAGCGATTGTGACTGAAAGCCAATTATAGCGCCTGTCACAGAAAGGAATGGAAAATTTCCACCACTGTCTCATTTTCTGACAGTCTGCGGAACGTGAAAGGACAAACAGGTCTGCTCTGTGTGGAGATTAATTCTAGGTGGGGATCTGATAAACTGTCTCAACACCATGACACGGTCTTCATAAAAAGACTGGAACACAAGCTGAGTGTGCTGTAGTTGTGACCGCAGGTCTGCTGCATCCGACAGCGTCAGTCCTGAAGAGCCACATTAATAAATATGAAACAATGGAACAATCACCTGAAGCAAAAGTCTGTCAACAACCCACTGTCATGTTTAAAGGTGCGTTCACTGTTGTCAGTAGATACAGGCTTTTTTCCTACTAAATATTTATTAGAAAAGGTTTTACTTTTCTACAGGAAATTCCCATAATTCAAATAGAGTTGGGGGGGAAAACTGCAGAGAAATCAATAAAAATATAATAATTTTGTATCAAAAACTTGACATTTCTGAACAAAGCCCAGCTATGTGAGTTGTACAGTGGTTATATATTTTGCAGTAGTAATTAGCGTGTCATAATGCGGTATGTAGGATCCAAAGTGTACAAGTGAGGAGCAGAAAAGAGCTGTAGGTTATGTCATTTTACTATAATTATTAGATTTTTGTATATATTCCATACAACAAGCAACAATAAATTGCCAGTCAGCTTTTTGTTGAGTTAGCTCGTTCCTCTGTGCTTTGGACGTCCATTGTTGTTTAAAAACAGTGCGTGTAGTCCGATCAGTGTTAGAGCAATTTGGACAATGGGATAAAGAAAAATGTTGAGTGGAACAGCGTGTCTGTCTGTGTTTTGACTTTGTTTTGGACAAAGACAGACGAACAAGTTAATCACAGCTAACGTTGACATCAGTACTTGATATCGGCAATTACTAAAATCTATTGAAACCTATTTAAACTATAGCATTTGGAGTTAAAGACGCATCAGAAAGGAATTCTTCATGATATCACTGCAACCACGTTGGTGATGTTGATCATCACGTCTGCATCATTACTGAAACCTCAACATCACTAATAAAACTTTATTCCACGCCTGAGATGTTGAGCTTTAGCAGTAAATACAAAAGCAAACATCAAAGATTACATCTGTGTAAGATATGTGGTCCAATATGCCTAAATAGGACGGGTCCACTCAAACTCATTAAAATGATGCAATTCACAGGCAACATAACATAGATAAAAGTTAATTTTGCAACTTCAAGTTATTCGGAGGCAAAAACATACTGGATTTCGGCATCTTAACGCCTGTTGCTTTCCAGCAGCCATTAGTAGCTTGAGTTGAGGACGTGGACATACCCTAACAGGAACACTGCCCCTCTATTGATTTGCATATGTGTTTCAATCAAAACAAAAAAATTCCAAACTTTTTTTTCAAATAATTTAATGTTTAATCAGTTATTGTTCTGCTTTTTACTGATTTATGCTACATGCACCAATGATGCATAAGAAAGTGTGCAGAAAGCAGCTACCCTCACCAAGCACAACGGCACTTTGACTTATTGCTTTCTGACCTTTCGTGGCATTTGCAAAGGGCAACTCTGCAGACAGATGGTGCATACACATATGCAAATTGATAATGTTATGTGATACAGCAGTGGGCTGTATCAGTTATTCTAATAACTCAGTCAGCACCTATAAAATGCCAGAAGTAGCACTGATATTTGAGTTATGGCATAATTTTTATGGTGTCACAACAATATAGACTTCACTGTTTTGCTTGATTCACTGTACAAGTGTCTCAAATTGAAGCAGAATTGAAGTAAAACATCATTAAATAAATAAAAAGCCAAAGACATATAAAAAAAACAGTTGAATTCTGAACTTATTGTCATTTGAGTTGGTTCTGCAGCTAATATCAGATGATAAATTACTGAACTAAAACGCCAAAGGAATGCTGGTTTTACCCTATCTGACCTCTGACCTCCACGTATTTTAATTGTACAAGAACACTTAAAGGTTATATTCTCGTTTGAAGATCACAGAGCTTAGGTCAAATATGCAAAATCGAAGAAACAGCTGAACATTGACCAAAATATAACAAAATGAATGCAAACTGTAAAGAGACAAAAATAGTCAAGAATGATGAAAAATCAAAAAACAAATGAAAAGAAAAACAGTTGATAAGAATGATTTAAATAGTCACATGACTACAAACTGTTGAAAAGTGACCAAAAACCGAAGCAGGACTACAGAAGTCAATACTAGATTACACATTTTGCCTTACAACTGTCTGTCCTTAAAATCCGTTCACGCATAACCAACACTTCCATTTCAGGTGTCATCATTTCTTAATGGTAACAAATAATAACAGACATTTGACCAGTCAACAGTTTTCATCGCCAACATTTCCTATAAACATCAGCCCCCGTTTCTTCTCTCTGCTTTCTCTGTCTCGATATTTAAATGAACAGGAAGGTTGAATAGGAGTTCATCCTCTGGTCTGAGAAAATCTCATTTTGCCCGGCTGACATTTATGTGAAAGAGGAGAAATAGTAAAGTCATGTCAGTAAGTTGGGGGGTAAATATTGAGAAAACTCAGACTGATGGACCAGTCAAGTCAGTCCCTGCTTAAATTTTTCTTCTCTGACTTTTCTTTAGGATGTAGACAATATCAAGTTGGGGTTTGAACGTGTAGAAAACAACATGCACAAACAATTAAAACAACAACATTCACAAACACTTGTGAATTACATTAATTAGAATTTTCAAGAAACGGGAGAAGGAAACTGGAAATATGTAAGAAGTTCACTGCATGGAGTTAAAGTGCTGGTGGTGCTAATTTTCAGGGCAGATGCAACTAAACCCTTTGAGAAGAAGAAGGGGAAACACAATGGCTCCATTTAATGGATACCAGTCTAGTCCCAAACAGAAGACATTCTAAATGTCCTTTACAATTATCAGATATTCAAACACTGCAGTTCCAATAAACATTGTGGAAAAGAGGTTCAAGTTCCATCTAGAACAGGTAATTTGGAGATTACTGTGCAGGCGTGGTGCACCCAAACTGCATATCATTACACGCCTAATAGTTCAGAAAAAGTCGAGCTCCTGCCATCATCAATTAACAGGTTTTGACATGGGCAACCTCTCTCCTGAGGCCAGCTCAGCCATGTTCACACTTTAAAGTAGCGGCTTGATTTCCACTGGGAGATCTTTGGGTAGTGAAGCTGCCTTTGACGAATAGGTGGTTGTCATCAGCGTAAGAGGCAAAAGAAGACAACTGTCTGATATAAGTTTACTTGTGTAGATGCTTTTTTACACTTCGATCTTTTACGCATGGTTTAGTCCCAGTATAAGGGGTATACATGGTGTGAATGTAGAGGGTAGAGAAATTAAGAACAACAAGAAACAAAACGACAGAAACACTTGGCGGGTTGGTGGAACCAGTAACTGCTCCATGGAACAGAACAGCTCTGAAGCAGGAGAAAGAAGACAAAAAGTTAATGACATGCAATGGTGGCCTATAAATGATCAAGAGAAGTGGAGGGAAGAGGAGCTCCGTCCATCAGGGGACGTCATCCCACAGTATAGCAAAATACCAAGGCAAGGTTCAGAGTCACCTGAGCCAGCTCTAACCATAACCCTTTTCATAAAGGAAACTAGTAGTCTTGAAATTGTCCGCCTCATGAACTCGAGCTTTCTAGGTTTGCTAACAAACTACAGGCTTAACAACTCTAAAAGATGTCTGTGTTCACCCCATTTTAAAGGAGGTGAACAGGAGTTCATTTGTGGGGCTCACAGCATTGAACAATGTTCCATTTCACTCATAATAATCACACCGTGAACTATTTGTGTTGTGCATAACTGCCAATGTGCTCACAATATAGTGAAAATTGGAGCAATAGTTGAAGTTAAGGCTGCACATAAACAAAACAAATCAATAAACACACAAAACCACACAACACAATCAGTGGTTACATCAATGGAGTTCAGAATGTGTTTCTCAACAGAAAGCAAGAAAGCAATTTTCCCCCAGATGTTCGGTACCTCACAGCTACAGAACAAATGTCCTAAATGATACCAATTTGCAACAAAAAACACTCAACAGAGGACACTTCTGATAGGCTCGTGCTTTTTCGCGCTTAGTCGAGCACCTTGATAAATAGAAATTCAAAAGAAGGCCGTGGGTGTGTATGGCTGCAGAATGCTAAATTAGATTAGGTTTGTGGAGGTTTAGTGAGGAAAGTGTGAAAGTCAGTTACAATGAGAAGCTCAGTCTGTCATTTATAAAAAGGCCAAATACTGCATTTCATCACTGGAGAGAAGGCGATGCAGGGATAAAACTCCTCACGAGAGAGGAAAGAGGAAACATTCAGACTTTGTTTGGGTTCCTAACACCGGCTGCAGCTCGGACTGAATGTGTGCAGAAGTGGATCCAGCAGGGATCTGCTGTGGTGAAATGTTGGACAGAGATTGGAGAACAGTTTTTCTTTTCTTTTTTGGATCTGTTTGCGTCATCGGTTTGGACTCTTTTAACGGATTGTACAAACACTTTGACTCGATTTATAGCCATGGATCAGTTGTTTCCAAATTTAACAAAATGGGTAACGTGTATAAAAGTGCATGTTTCTCAAAAACTTACATAGTTGTGGAATAACTTGCATAATTTTACCTTCACCTTTGAAGAAAATTAGATTATTAAGCAACTAGTGAGCAAGGTTATTCTCTTTTTTTTATACACACAGACTTTTGATAAAAGTGTTTCCAAGTGTGATATTCAGTAAATTGTACTGAAGTGAGAGAACAATGAATTGTAATGGCAAATACAAACTTTTAACTTTTAAGCTCAATCAAGTTTTAAAAAGTATTTTTTAAATAAAAACTCATTACCAAGAAAGTGTATCACTAAGTTACGATACAGCACATGGTTTTCTGTAACAGTAACTTAATGTGACTCACTCACAATAGTTTGCATCCCCCTACATGCAATTTCACTGTAAGTGGATGCAAACTTAATCCTGAGCCTTTGATGCCGACAATGCGCATTCAACTTGTACAAATGTTCCGTCGTCATCAGAAGTAACAAAAATGGTGAACGCGTATCTAAAAAGTTATAGTCAAATAATGAAAATTGAATTAGTGCAAAAGTTTACATCCCGCTTTATAAATTCATTTGTTAACTTTAATTTGTGATGAAGGAACATTTGTAGCCCAATCTGCATTAAATATCATGTCATTGTTTTACTCAGTTCAAAATAAGGAGATACCAACTTTTGAACCCGATTCCATCAGCTTCTCAAATGTGACGATTTGCATTGAGCTTTCAACTGTTTCACCGACGGCTGTTTCCGACTGCAACCCCAAACACATTTTTATGGGAAACACACAGTAAGCAACCGGATACATTTTTCATTAACATAATGAGAATATGTTCTTAAATTGCTAATGTTGTTCTCATGATACAGAACAACATTCAGTGTTACAGAAATACTTTGGTTTTGCTTAATAGAGAAAAATCTACTCTCTCTTACGTTGGCTTTGAACTGAAACAGTCAAATTGCTTAAAGGTAAACCGGTGGCTTTAACAGTTCAAAAATACTGGATTAACTGTAAAATAAATTACATTTTTATTCATCCACAAACTTGGAGGCTCAAAACTATTTGGACAAACCGCTAAAGCAATGACTTACAGTTTGGTTGCTAATACGTTACAGTCAGTGACTGCCTCACAGACGTCGCCAGATGTTGGCGCTTTTGCCTGGTGATGCTCTGCTAGGCCTGTGCTACAGCTTCTGTCACTTCCTGTTTGCTTTAGGCATGTTTTCCCTTCAGCGCTAAGCTGCCCACGTCAGGTCTAGTGCTCTGACTTACTCTGACAGAGTGGTCAACTGAACAGCACCTTCCTACCTGAAGTGCACTCTGTTTCTACACCACACACCAAAACATACCAATTAAAGCTCCTTAGTCCACAATGGTGGAACAAGCAACCTCACTCTGCTCAGTAGCCTCCTGCTGGTCTTTATTTTGAATTTAACAAATGGTTGATTTGGACACATTTAATGTTCTAATTGGTAGATTTTGTTTTCTGCCTAACGGTCACTCACTTCACCGGCAGTGACAGATGTTTCGACTTATATTAATAGTTAACAACAGCAGATTCTAAAAACAAATTTTGAAATCATTTGAAATCAGCTCTAAGCCTTTTATTTCTTCACCTCCAGATAAACTAAGGAGGGATAAAAACTAAATCTGTCACAGAACAACTGAGCAGCCAACTGTCCAAATATGTATTAGGTACCAAAATTGGGGGTCTATGAATTAAAATGGCTGCAATTTCAGCACCATTCAAATTTTTTCAACCAAACCATTAATTTTAAGCTGGCAGCCCTACACTTTAAGTACACTTTGTTTCAGTTCAAATTCACTGTGATGCATGAAGCCAAAGTAATGAAAATAGTGTCACGGAATTCAACTCCAATCAAATGTACTTAAGTTTTTGCATTGGTTAGGAAAAGCCACTGATCAGTATGATAATCCCATGAAAACATTCTAAAAACACTTTTAAGATGATTTGACATCTTCTGGCTGCGTCTTTTCAGCAGTTTGCAGCTGTGATATTTGCCGGCAAATACATCTGAAGTCCAGAACTTTGGTTTTATTTTTAACGGCCAATATCCACCACAACCCATCAACCTTTGAGACATGTTAAGCCTTGTCAGTTAGTGTCTGTTGGGCTAAATGTAATAACCCCGCATCACATCAGGCTGTTTGTGCTGCCAGTAGAATGTGTTCACCACAGCATAGAGCACTGTGAAGATTTGTTTGCGGATTAGAAAGTGTGGAGAGTGTAATGTGGTTGAATATACAGCAAAAAAAAAAAAAAACTCTCTTTGACTCTAAATGCTGATGCATCAATGGTATATTGAATTATGATGATTGCTGATGTTCAAACTAAAGCACAAGTACCACATTTGAAAAATAGACCACAAACATTTATTCAATTTCTGCTTTACTTGGACTAAAGCAGCAAAAAAAGGTCAACCCAGGGCTGATATTTGCGACGACCTTCAGCTTAAATGCCATATTTCTGTGCCTTGAACCTCACATTTTAATAACTTTTTAAATGTGATGTTAGATGGGTTTGAAAAGCCCTTCTTTCCAAGGAAACTGTCCTCTCAAGTAAAATGACAGCATCCATCAAGTCAGCAAATGCCCCAAAACCACATTTATATTCAAGTACCAAGACAAAGACCTCTGCTAGAGGCTGGGAGTAAAGTCAAAAGAAGTCTCATGTTGTTACAAAGCATTTCAGACAGAAGGCTTTCAGATGGATAGATAGGTCAAAAAAATTAACTGCTTGGTTTACAATGTCTTACTGACACACCCCACTTGCACATTTCCAAACTTTAAAAGTTATGCCGACTCAAACCATGATCCTTTCCTAAGCCTTACTACTTGTGGCGTCGTATTTTATTCAAAAACCCGAGCGTGGAAAATATAAACCTGCAGGTTTTAACATTTCTCATGCCTAAATTTAAAGTGTTTCATTTGCTTGATGCTAATGCTAACTTATATAATGCTGTCAAAGGCAGATTGGTGGGGAAAGATCAGCTGGGGCCTTGGGGTCTCCCAGTCTCCTGTTCTACTATGCTTAATGAACCACGGGCTTTTAAAATAATCAAGGTTCAGCTTTAAGTGCAGTCATCAGGTTCTAAGGACTCAGGAGACTCACCAAGAAATGATATAAAAATGTAGATTTAAAGTCTACTTACTTTTGTTTTCGTCTGTTCACATGATTTCCTTTTCACATACTTGAAATCCACACGAGTGGCAAATCATTGTGTCATTTTGAGATGATGTTCCACCGGTACCCTCCAGGACAACCTCAGTGGTCCTCATCAGATTTTACACTTCTGAAGAACTAAAACGAACATTACAGAAAACATTTCCCCAGTTCAGTGTTGTGATGATGGTGTTGTAGAGTAGGTGTTCACTGAGTAATTGTTAATGATAGGTAAGAGTAAAATGTTAGAATACTTGTGCTCGTACTACTTCAGTAGACGTCAGAGGGAAATACTGCACTACATTTCTTAGATACTCAGTTGTCAATGTATCGGCTACAGTAACTTTATCTAACACAACTACAATAAATCCTCCTTTATGAAGGTGATGAGTTGTTGATTAAGTGATTTTTTTGGATTTCTGTTATTAAGTTTTATTGACATCAATGGGGTGGAAAAAATAAAAGGAATAAAATTACACTGGTTTCATATGTGTACTGTTGCTATATGGAGTGATAAACGTATATGTAAAGTTACTTAATGGGTTAATATAACTATTGCTTTAATTTAATACCCTTTTATGTATAATGTAGTGCTTCTGTATAAGCTTAATATGAGTATGGTAAAGTGCCATTTTAACAATGTCCATATACTTATAAAACAATTACAGTAATTAAATTGACTAAACTGTTCATTGCACGAAGCCTCCGTCTACCAGATTAGGATCAGTGTGGCAAGGTGAATTAAATACTAAAATCTGACATTCAATATTTAATCACAGACACTTAATTAAGTGTTAACACATTAGTCCATATTAAGTTTTATTTGCCTCGTAACTGGAATGATGCATCATAAAAACACCAACATGGAATGAGCAAAGTTCAATGGCTGTTTATTCCAAAATGAGCTTTACAATAAAAGGCAGGGAGTTCATTTGACATTGATATACTACACATTTTATTCACCACGACTAAGTTTGATTCAAATCAAACAGGAGGAGAAACCGTTTGGCTCATTTAGCTCAGAGTTTTGCTGTTAGCAGCAGAACCATTGGCAGGAAACTGGAAGGATGCACCTAGTTAAAGTCTATACGATAGACTATTACTTTGAATTCAGAATAAATCCTCTGCACAATGCTGACGAAATCTACCAAACTGGTCAGAGTCAAGACTGCCGTGCCCAGCTGGTCTTTCCCCACCAATCTGCCTTTGCCAGTATTATATAAGTTAGCCTTAACATGTAGCTGCCATGTGCTTCAGAACATAGATTTTCATGTTTAATCTTGCTCGTTTGGATTTGTTCGCACGTACAGGCTCATAGTGGCTCGCTTCACATCGCGCTCGTGATTGGGAAATTTAGGTGTGTGAAACCTGCAGCTTTAAATTTTTCAACTTGTGTTTATTCACGCTTGAATTTTGTATTCAAATATGATACCGTATTGTTGCTCCATTTACCAAGAATTTATAGCTCGAAATGACGTTGACCCAAGTCGATCGGCTTCCATTGTTAGCAAAAAACTATTTATACTAATGCAGCACACTGTGTTTAGACCATGTCCACAGAAAGCTGTTGGACAGTGCAAACCACAGAGACAGATATGACAGGTTTTTCTTAGATTTTGATCAAGGTGAGGTTCTTGTAACTTTGCAAAGCATACATGCGCTCAAACCCAAAAATTCTCGGACTGATTTATCCTACTGATCCCACAGGGCCAAGTTATTGTTGGATATGGGTGTGTTGACTGTTATTAAATGCACAGCTCTGATGTGCTATGAACAAAAACAACATTAGGCTAGATTTACTACCATGACGACGCTTTTGACTCGGATGATCTCCCACTGTGTGTTACATGGGTGAAACCCAATACTGTCCAGAATTCATATGTAAAAGAGGCTTATGTGAAAAGTCTGACTTCAGATGGTGGCGCAGTTTACATTTTCACTAAAGAATGGATTTTCCTGTTAAAATGTCGTCGTTGCTCAAGCCTCGTCACGCTAGTTTTATTTTTCCTGCAACCATTTGCAATCAAGGTATTTGACTGGTGGTGCTGCGCTAGAGAAAAAAGAAAAATTCCCACAGATTTGAACATGAACACCTGTGACGTTCCCAAACCCAGTAAAACTGCAGAGGGTTGTGTCAAGAAGGGCATCTGGCGTAAACATGTGGACAAAGCAATCTGCTGTGGCCACCATGTGCTATCAAACAAGCAAAAGGAGAAAAAAATGCCACAGATTATGCTACATTAGCTACTAAATTCCACTATACAAATATCACTTATGGGAATGTTTACATTTGATGAATGAGGCCAAGTGTTGTAAACAAGATTTCTACACAGATTCAGAAACTTCTACCTTGAAAACTTGCTGCATCCATATGCATCCTCAATACTGTTTGGTCTTTAATGACTCGACAAAATTAAACAAGCAGTACATCTATATCCAAGATTCAAAAATGTCTCTTCAGAGTATTTCTTCACAAAATTGCATGACTGTTGACACCCTCACAGTGTCAAAAACAATTAAAATGGCACTTGGTGTCTGAAAGGCAGAAAACTGAAAGTGATACTCATTATTATGCTTTGCTTTTTCACTTTTGTTCTAAAATGCTGTGCACATTATGGGATGCCGGGGATATCAAGCTGGATATCACCATGGCAGTGCATGAGCAACTGTGAAACTCACAGAAATGTGAAGAAATGTTTGCAGCACATGTCAGACTGTGTATTTAGAAACATGCTCAGCTCCAAACCTAACAACTGTCGGTAGTTAGTTCAACAACTCCCTGTGCTGTCACGTTTGTTATAAGAGACCTGGAGAAAAATGCTCCTGGACCTGTGAGACTAAGTCAATGTAGTTTCTGGGTTTTTAGAATAAAAACATTGTTTGGAATAAACCCCAAACATGTGGAGGTGGAACAAACAAGCCAGGTACTGAAACCAAGCAAAGAACCTCTGTGTGTTTTTCATTGGAAACAAACTACAAGAACTTCAGCGAAGGCTTTGAGTTATGGATTTAAGGCAGCGCAACGAGAGAACGGTGTGAGGTGGAGCATGCAGATCTGGATAGTTTTAAAGAGTTTCTGCAAATAGTATTATAAAGAGTATAAACTCTGCAAAGCCCAGCAACTTTGCAGACAAGAAAGACTAAAAATCAATGTCAATTCTTTTTTATAGTCCATGGACCTAATATGATGACTGGATTCTGAATGGAAACTTGAAGCACAATCATTTCTATAAAAGTTGCCAACCGGTGCACAGCGTTTAAAATTACCAGGATGAGTCTCCCACTTGCACGTCGTTGGGCCTATAGAGCATGCAGAGCAGCAACCTCCTCTAGTTGCTGCTCTTGACTTCCCTGCACAAATGAAGGGGGACAAAAAGAAGGAATCTTACAGCTTCTTACCTTTCTAATTAATCTGAGTCTGAATTGAATTCTAACTATCACCAGGGCTTGTGACAGCCAGACAAATGTATAACTGACTAGTGAGATAAGTAGTGATAAATAGAGTGTTACTGCCACCATCTGTTGGGTCATATTACCACAGCAAGTTGTAACACACTCCAAACACCATTTTCCAAAAAGTCAGGTTGCTGCATTTTAGGTCAGATGGAAGTTTCTGAATCAATGCACCAGTTTGTAAACGGTCCAATTTTTCGGTCGGATCAAGGTTGGATCACATTCTCACCCCAAACAAACTGCTTCAGCATTTGTTTGACACCAGATCAAGACCACATCCGTTTCATGGTCTCAGTGCAGTGGCTTTGGTCCCCAATCGAGTGCGATTTCTGTATTCAGACCCACTCACAGAGACACCCCAAAGGGGGAAATCGAACCAGTGTTTAGTTCAACTGGACTCAATCAGACACTGACATCATTAGTTTGCCCCTTTGCACATCCATGGAATTTGTTACATAGCCACATGTGTGTATGGAAGATGTTTGCCGTGCTGACTTTTGCTCTCAGTAGTTGGACGGTTTGAGGGCAGAGGCCAATCACAGTGCTCCAAGACCGTTAGCACTAATGTGGTTATTTGACAGAGAAGCAACAGGACATTTCACCGCAGTGGTGGGTTAATGTATCGTCCAGGTTCATTTCCTGGTTATTAGTGTTGAATGATTACGGCAGCTTTTCTGGGAGTTAAATTCCCACTGCTGTCTGTCCTCTGCTGCCACGTGAAGCCCTAGATACAGAGAGAGAAAGGGAGTTGGTCCTTTTTTGTGTATGTCATTGTCTCATTTGTTTGTGTTTTAATCCCAGTTGCCTTCGTTTCTAACCCTCTACGGCTCTATGGTGGAAAGTGCTGGGTGTCCACCATGTGGCCAATATTTTCTGGATGGATTACCTGGAAATTGTGTACAGACATGTATGAGGCCCAAGGGTGAGTACTTTTAACTCTGGTGATCTAGTATGGAAACCTTTTAATACTGAATAAAAAACATTTCTGTAAAATTTGCAACGAGATGACTATGAGGTATCATTGAAACAGGTGATAATGCCTTCAAACGTTGCTGTGCTTTGTGTGTGTATCACTAATCATGGTGAGTTTTCTCTACATGTTTGTATAGTCTTAACTTTATTATGTGAAGTGCTTTGAGATGACGTTGTTGTGAATTGGTGCTATATGAATAAGGTTGAATTAAATTCAGAAGAAGGCGCCTATAATCGATGTCAGGCATATGACATTTACATGCCAGACTGTTCAACACCACCAATTCTCTGGGATCGAATCCCACCGCGCCCATCCACCAAGGCCCACGTTGGTGCCAGATAGTATGGGAGATCACCCGTTCATCTCCAGACTCCATGCAGACTATGTGCCATGATTGCTGTGCGATACTGCGTAGACTGAGGCAGCAGGGTGATTAATCATTTTAGATTGATGCAGTCAGTGGGGTTATTTGTATTTGAAGTGTTTCACTAATTGCCTCCTCGCATTAAACGAATTACTGCTCCATCGTGCTGCAATTCACAATGCTGAGCAGGGTGTAAAGTGACTAAGAAGAAGAAGAAGAAGAAGTAAAACCTTCTGCTTTGTGATGCTCAGAAACTGTCCTAAGGACAACAAAAGGAATAATTCAGCAATCACACAAATAAAGACGTAAAACCCTGTTATGGCTTTAGTCATTTAAAAAACAGAGACGCTGCTTTTCCCAACTTTAACCCAGTTGTGTTTGTGCCTAAACTTTAAATGCAGAAGGGCAGATTCACACACGTTTCAGCCGGTATTGGCAACAAGTACGTCACAAAATGCTTTTAACTCCTTTTTAACGCTCAATCAACTAATTTTCTTCTTGGCAGCAAAGTGGGCCAAGTGAAACAGTTACCTGCTGTGACATGGATTCAACTCAGTGCTCACTATGTGGACCAGGATTGGATTTACCAACTCTGTGTGAATATACAAAATCGAAAAACTAAACTTTCTCTTCTGTAAACGAGGCAATTTAGGCTCTGATTAAGGAAACGGCTTGAAATGTTTTTTTTTTTTTTTTTTTTTTTTTAAGGATGGGGTCTTGAGTAGATTAATACCTGCAGGGGTTCATTCGCTGCGTGCAGCTTATTGATTTCACATGCTTTATAGAGTTTGCTGAGTGTTTGGTTCACACTTTACTATGAGTCAGCTGAAGCAATAAATTAGAAGCCACTTACGTTCAGCAGATTAGTTGGTCTCAAACACGTCGTTTAAGATTGATGTTTTTAATTTAATCCAGGAATTGGCAGTTGAATTAAGTAATGTCGATAAATGTATGTAGTTTGTAATCTTAAAATATAATAAATCACACAAATGCAAGTGGATCACAAATGTAAATTTTCTCTTCAGTCTGATGGGGGGTGGAGCAGGCCGTCAGGCATCATTGCCTACAGGTGCTGGTTGGCTTTTTAGGAGCCTGCAGTGGGTCTGGACTGGTTAGTCAAGAGGGGCTATGAAGAGAAACTTCAGTCTCTGGTTCCAGTTCTTTTTTTTTTTTTATTTAGTGTTTTCTGACAGTGCTCCAACAATTTTTCTTTTTTAGTTGTTCTACCTTTAACATCAGTATTAGTGAGATTTTATTGTTCACTGTGTTGTAACACATGCAGTTTATGTGCCGAGTTTAATTTCTTTCAGCTTTAAAGTGATGAAAGAAAACGTCGAAAAACAGTCTCACGCAGTGATAATTTGCCCGGGTTGGGTCAGCTCTGCCAAATTACACAGAAATGTGCACGAACATTTTAAACACTGAGATGTGTCCGAGTACGCAGTGTGTTTTCAGAATTAGGGTCCCACTGGCTCAATAATCCTCCACACTGCATCGTGTAATTTACTTTCCTCCTGTTTCTCTTTTTGCTCTTCAGCACGAGTATAAATCAATGCCCTGATAACAGCTCTGGGGTCATAAATAAACACAGCTAATCTGCTGCAATGAACATTCAAACACCTTTTTTTTTCCCTATTGAAAGAAACAGTTCTTTCCAATCCCTTCAAGTTGAAATGAGCCATTAAAAGACGTTATTCCACAGAAATGGGAGAATTTGTGGTTAACAAACCAATGTGCTGTGTGTGTAAGGAAACACTAAGACCAATATATCAGCCTCCTGCCAAATTGTTTTTTTTTTCTATCTGCTGTAATTTTTTTTTAAATCACTATTTGTTTTAATGTAGCTGTTGACTATTGTTAATCTTTCAAACACTTTTCCCTACAGAAATGCAAACCCTACATCATGCACTCAACATATTTCCATCTTTTCACAATTGTTATTAGGCAAATGCACATAAATAAATTGAAGTTATATGTACAGCTTTTTAGACTGAGATAATCCCATCTATTCTCAGAGGTCAGGTCCCTTTGCAGCCTGAGCAGATGGCTGCAGACTCCAGCTTCTTGGACAGCAGTGGTGCCAAGACATGTGTAGCCAAAATTTAGATTTTGTTCCCTAAACCTGACTCCAATCCAGGCTGTCTGAAAATCCATAGTCTAAACTGCAAGTGACAAACTGTGCACAGGATGCTAAGCTGCGTGACTGACGTTACTAACCTACAATCGGAGTTTGGCTGAAGCTGGATAATTTGTTGTGGATCAATAACATCTGATGACAGCAGTCAGTAAAACACATGCACATTCACAAACAAACATTAAAACAGACAACTCACTAATAGAAAAACTCCACATAAAACACTCAAAGATCTGGTTTGGTCCTGCATTCACTCATTTTAGCTCCAGCTCCTGAGAAAATTAACTGGCCCAGTCTGGCTCTGCAAAATTGTTTGCGTCTCTTCACTGGACGCTTGTTTATCTTGATTCTCCTCCATTTGGCTCTGGGTTAGTCGCATCTGCTCAGCTCTGAGCTTGTGTTGGAAGACACTTCCCAGTTTATTTGGCTGGTTCTGAGAACTGAAATGACTCCATCATAAGGTCTGAAACAAACAATGATTTGCTCTTTATGTTGCATGTAAACAAAACAGTCTGTCCACAATCAGACAGGGTGGTTTGCTCGTTTGGTAGCACTGAAGAGTTGGCCAATGAACGAGGTGTTTTCCAAAGGAGCCAAGCACATCTGAGTGTTATAATGAACTGCAGGGAAGCCATAGGATCAACCTACAATAGTACTTGTAATGAACAAGGTAAAGACCACATTAACAGCCTATGGAGTGACATAGCTGGGTAACCCAACATGCATGGCTGTTTTATGTTGATTGTGTCCCATGGACAATATTTGCTAAATGGAAACATCCTTGATGCAGTTTGTTACATATCTTGATTACATCATATCTTGCCAGAAGTGATGGCCTCCTCAAAGCTAGTAAGTAATTTCCACAAGTCTAAAGATCTGAGGTTTAGAAGCATGATTACAGTGACGTGGTCACAGTGTCTTGTTGTGTCATGGGTGGAAACTGAATTGAGACTTTTTTAAGACATGTCATTAGAGTTGATTTGGGCTTTAATCTGACATGCACAACAGCATTAACAGGAGCCAAACCATGGTTGTATTCTCAGGTGTAGAAAATGCATCCAAACATCAGTAATTACTTACACCGTCATATCAAATGGGGCCCATCACAGAACCTTGTGGCACACCACATGCCTGGGGTGCACAAGTAGAAGGATGGCTTTGTGCAGTGAGGACACAGCCAACTACAGTGTCAAAACATTTCGAGTTGCAACCAAATGGACCAAAAGGAACAAACTGGAGAAAACCAAGTTGCCCCCCCCCCAACTTTAATAATCATTAGCCGCTGTCAGTCTTCTCCTCCCTCTTTTCCTGACATGAGCTACAATATCTGAGTCTCCTTGACTTCGGTGCCTGTTTCTCTTCATCTTCTGCCACCTGCAAGTGGCCCATTTAAATTTAAAAGGACCCAGAGGACTCTCGGCCTGGCTGTGAAGGGGTCTCTGCTGCCCTGACCGGGCTAATATGTGGCTCCTGTAATAACGCAGGATAAAACTTACCACCTCCCCACTTAGCGATGATCTTTCTCTATTCTTTATTATTCATCTTCGCTTCCCTCAAATTTAATGCTCATCTGTATCCGTGTATTCCTGTCTTTTTCTTTTGGTATCTTTCTCTCTTGAGGAGAACCTCTAGATGGTAATTATTCCTCTTTCAGACCTGTCCTGTCTGCCTGCAACACACACACACACACACACACACACACACACACACACACACACACACACACACACACACACACACACACACACACACACACACACACACACACACACACACACACACACACACACACACACACACACACACACACACTTTATATCTGCTCTAATATTATTCCATCACTGAATGACAAAGGATGAATCACTGCTGCCCAGTGAAGGCTGATGTGACACAGTGAACACCCGGCTGTCACCTACTCATCACTCTCCCTTCACTTCCACCAATCAAATGGACCCACCCCACCACCCCTCACCGCCTCAGCTGTCTCTCTGTGTTGTGGCCTTCGGTTCTGGTCCTGACACGTTTCATTTCTCTGCCGCTTTAATAGAAATTCAAACTGTCATCGCATTCAGCCTGTGACTTTGACTTGTTAGCAGTAACAAAGGTACCAACATGAATGGCATGTTGTTTGACTCTGGAGGTGTTCTTTAACTTGATTTTTCTTGAGCCCCAGACTGTTGCTTCCCTTTTTTTTTTTTGCTTTCTGTTGAACCTCTGAATAAACCTGTATACCAGAACCCTGATGTTTGTCACCAATTTCTTACATGGTCACTGTGATCAAAAGACGGAACAGATCAATAACTTTTTTCCAAACATGTAGCTACTGTGTTTAAAACATTTGTTAGAAAAGTGAACTCATAACCATATAACTACAGACTATGACATGACATGTATGGATGATTAAACAGTTATTACATTGATCCTTAGCTCAGAAAAACGCTTTGTGGACCAAAACCAGGACCAGAATACCTTTTTTTTTTTCTCTCTCGTTCTGTGGTGAGGGAACTGCCTGACAGGATGCTAACAGGCTTAGCTAGCAGGCAAATCATCTTGAAGGATCTTTAAACTAAATGTGCGGCAGCTTGGATGAGAGAGAGTTTGAGCTTTTAGTGAGAGGTGAAATCGCACCACTGGAACCTATTGCAGCTGTCATTGGGCGAGAGGTGAGGTCCACCCTGGTCAGGTCAGTCTGTCTCAGGGCCATCACAGAGAGACGTACACAGACAGAAAATCACTTGCACTTACTTTCGCACCTAATTTAGTCACCAATTAACCTAACATGCATGTCTTGTATGTTAGGTTAATTGGCCTTGGACTGTGGGAGGAACCCGGACCCAAACTCCGCACAGAGGCTGCGAGGACGCAAACCCGCAAACCTTCTAGCTTCTTGTGAGGGGGCAGCACTAACCACTCCACTGCCCTGTTTAAGTCCATCCATTCATTTACATAAAGGCCTCTCAAGCCTGGTCCACTCACCTGCTAGTTTTTTAACCAAGACCCTGGTTGGTGTAGACAAACAAATTGTCTTCTGGCTTCTGATTGACTACACCTGACCCAGATATTCAGCAGTGGGTAGGTAGGAAAACAAGCAGGGCAGTCGGTGTTGAGGTCCAGGCTTGAAAATCCCTGCCCTAAATAACTGTTATAATTGGTGTTGAGTCCTGTCTGGCTCCAGGAACTGTACAGCAAAGGCCTGTAATGAAACATTAAACTAGAAGGGCTCTGCTTGAAACACAAGAATAAAAAACTGGTTAACATTGACAGGTTGATATACTGTTATCTGGGCTCCTGATTAATACAGGTCACAGATCACTCCACACCAAAATGAGGGGGGCTGATGGCCAGTAAAGCAGACAACATCAAGTCGGTGTTCAAAAATCTTCAGGATAATATAATTTAAAAAGAGTGAGCAATGAATTGTTCCTAGTAGTTTGAGAAAATATGAGAAATGGGAAAAGTCTCCAGTAAAATCAGGTCATCACTTACTTGGTGCGTCATTAACACTGTTTTCTATTTTCAAGGTTACGAATAATACTGAAGGGTGTAGCGTCTGTGTTTATGAATCACAGTTTCTGTTTTCTCCTTTTTTCTACTTCTGGGGCGGATTATGCATATTTCATGAACATAGCCTCTTTTAGCAGTCAGAATTATATTTGGAAAAAGAATAAAAAGAGTTTGATTATCCAAGCTGAACTCAAAAGACATCTGCAAGACTTTTAGACTTTATGGCTTCTAACGACATGTTCAATCGCTGGGTTCTACTTCTTCAGCCTGGATGAGTTTATCCAGTTCTCTCCCCCTATGGCTTTTGTTTTGGTCAGATTTAAGTCCAAAATTTGCCAAAATACCCTATAGGCGACGTTATGACCCGGGGTGCCCTCTGTGTAGTAGGTCTTAAAGACCAAATTTTGCAATGCAGCAAGATTGCAACAACACAGCAGAATGCATGGTTTAAGATGTCTCTGTTAAAAAGTCAGGGATGATTTCAATAATGCAAAAAACTAACTTTTGTGCAACTTGTCCAAGCATTTTCGCATGCAGCATCAATTTTGCTCTTTTGTCTAAACATAAGCCATCTTTAAAAAAATGGATTTTCTTTTGAACTATTTTGAAATCAAAACTGAGAATCCGTAACACCTGTAATTGATAAGCTGTGTAGGAATTGATAAAATTCAATTGACAGCATGAGTTAAACAGACCCTAAAGAGCAGGTGCATGTGGACTTTTAACCAGCCTGCTGTCTTGCAGAGGAGCGTGTAATGAATTGTACCATTGGAGATTATAGTTCCCTCTTTTCCTTGAAGGCAAAACATAACATGGTTACTTTCTTCCTTCCCTTCGCTGCACAGCTGGACCTTGACACTGAGTGAAGTAGTTATCTGATTGTAGTTGGATGCAGCCGCCAAATTTATAGTCTGACTGGTTGGAGAGAGGTGGGCTTAGACAAACTGAAGCCCTGGAGCTGAGGGCCACTGAATCTGTTTAAGCTTCTAACAATTATAGCAATTATAAAATAACATAAATCATTTATATCAGTGTTCCTCTATAAATGTCTCTAGTTAATCTCTATCTTTGATTCATTTGTTTCTTATGTCTTTGAATCATTTTTGCCACATTTATTTATAATTTGCTGCATGTGTTGCATAGAATGTTATATAACTAAAGGTTTGGTTAACTGAAGATGTATTTTTGTACCTCTGGAGGTTTTTCTTCTGGTGCCAGCTGATAAGGCTGGTGAGCAATGAGGGGGGGGAAAAAAACAGTTTATGAATTTAATAGGTGTGTATGGGAGAAGGGGTCTTTACTCCATTCCGCTCTCAAAAGCCACACATCTAAGGTTTTTAACGGTGTGGCTCCATAATATCTGTCCTAACATGTGAGCTACGTCCTTTGTTTTGCGTTTTCAGCGCCAGCACTTCAAGTTGGTGCTGAACTAAATCCCTATGGCGAAAGGGACTGCGTTAGGAAGCAAATGGGAGGAAGCAAAGTTAAAATCCCGCCCGGACAAGCTTGTATCACTTTCCGGTAGATGGTAGTGTTTTATTGACATTTGGAAAACTTCATTGCAGGATGGTCCACAGTGAGGTGAGGGGGGAGTTGTAATGAACATTTAGTTTAGAAAAATTTGCAGGTTTGTTTACTAGTGCTAAATACGACACACTCGGAAAGATTTGCGGGCCCTGGAGGGGACACTGCCAGCCAAAGAGGTGGAGTCATCAAATGTTGTAGAGAAACGCAGAATTGTCAGCTGGAGTTGTCGCAGAGCGAGAACACGAGGCTGCGGACGATGTGCAGGACAATCAGAATCAATCCCTATTTTGGAAATTGGTCTGCTCTTCGTTCCCAATGAAATGACCTTCATCAGTGCAAATCCAATTTAAGTCGCAAAGATTTTCATTATGTCTGACTGACACTGCTGCAGCGGACACACGGAGAGGGGGGGAAATGATAACTTCATTTTGTGTGTGTCCTGACATGGTGCATTGCTGTGACTGTCTTTCAGCTGAATGATCTTAAATGGCAGCGCTGTGTGTGCATCCGTCTGGCCTGTCCATTAAACGCAATCCATAATCCTGTAGCGGAGGGACCCACATTGAATCATGGGAGGACATTCATAAGTGTGTGAAGGTTGCTGATGGTAGGAAAGTAGACGGGGGAGGCATCGGTGCAAGAGGAGAGGGTGTGTTTTTAAAGACGTCTTGTAAGTAAACTGGCAACTTGCCACAATGTTTGATCACTTATAATCAATTTAATTCTAATTTTGAGTGATTTGAATGCCTGCTACACCATGTAATAAGATAATCTATCGTTAAACTCATTGAGAGGCTCAAAAGCCACGATGTCCTCTGCAGTTAACATGTAGAAATTAAAAAATGTATCAAGCAGATTGGCCAACTGGATGCAGACATCTGAGGCCTAGTATCAATTCTCCTCCTTGGTCCTAACACTTAACCCTGAAACCCATTTCGCTTGTCCCATGTAATGGTGGGGGTCCAATTCACTTATCAGTGAAGGGTGGTGCAAAGTGGAAGGGCTGGGTAGCAATTCAAATGGAAGGTTTTCAGAGGTAAGCTCAACTCTAAGTGTTGAATGCAGATGCCCCAATACTTCTTTTCCCAGACTGAGTAAAAGTACATAAATTTGAGTGCTAACTGATACAGAGAACTGATACAAGTGCTAGACTGTTTTTTGTCTCTAGTATGAGTTGCTGGACACTAAAATCCTCATCCATCCATTGCAAGAACAGAAATTCTCGGGCATTCTTCTGCCAAAACAAATATGGTGATGGCAAGTGTTTAATGAGCAGAGGAACTTTTGCATAAAAGAAGAAAAAGCAAAGGAAAAAAGAACAAAGCACAGATTTAGGCTGAGATCCTGAATGGAGAAGCGTGGACAACATGGACAGTAGAGTCTACACGGGACATAACTTTGGAAAACAAAGTGAACATCAGGTAACGCTCTAGTTACTGCATATAACCCCGGTTGTTCTCATCGTCAGTTGCAAATATTAAACCTTTTTAAAATAACCTTGAGAACCATGAGCACGATGGTTTTATTGACATGCTCATTATTGTCACATTTGAGGCTTGTTAACAGGAAATGGAGTCCAGTCGCAATCAGGTTGTTTTCGGTTCATTTGCATAGAAACATAGAAGAGACATGGTTGTATTTTGAAAGTTCATTTAGACTTTATCATGTATTTCAGCTGTATTGCTGCTTTAGGGCTGTTTCTCTGTTGTGTTAAAACAGATAAGCTGAGAACTAACTGATGCACTCGGTGAGAAATGGGTTTTCCCCCAGTAGGAACCGCATTAATTATCCAATTCAGGCTGCAGACATGTGCTGTCTAAGCTTCATCTCAAATGGCTTCTCCACTCTATGGAAGCACTATAAGCCGCTCCGTTCTCCAGTTTTTGGCAGTGTAATGTACAGTAGTGAAGCTAATCCAAATAGAGCTGTAAACTAAAGCAGTGTGTGGGCAGGAAGCTGAAAAACAACTTATTTGTGCTCATTCAACCTTCACAGTGAATAAAGGGAGTTGGGCTTCACCAAATTATGCTTTAAATCAAAACCCAGATGGCACCCTGTCCTTGCTTTTACAAAGTCCTTCCTTTGTGTGTGTGTGTTTGTGTGTGCGTGTGGTCCTGATCAGGATTTGGCAGCAGACTGACACAATTTGCACATGATTGATTTCAGTCCAAACAAGTGCTGTTGTCTTTGTGTTTAATACAGTGAGATGGAAAGAGAAGCCGTAGTCTCTAAAACCACAATTCAATTACTCTGAGAGGTTTCCTAGCTTCTCGGAGACAGGAGGTTGACTCATAGATGGGACTCTTCGTGCCGGTCCAGTCGAGATAATGAATAGCTCATTGAGTAATTTCATACTCGGGGCACAAGTCAAAAACATAACCAATATTTTTTTTTTTTCGGAGTGTGATGGATGAGGGCTCGGATCTGTGCACTGACCAGAAGCCACTAGTTTGCCTTGTCAAAGGGGTTTCAAGTATTGACACCACACGTGTTTGCATATGAATGGGACAAATAACTAATCAATGAATCAGAATTTAGTCGGTTCAGCTTCAGATCAGGGTTTCAAACGTCTGGTTTCAAACTTTCCAACATTTTTCTCAGTGTTCCAGATGTCCACACACTGTCAGGAGGACCATGCTCATGATCGTGTATTATCTACAGCTGTACTGCCTTTCTTCATGTCTCACTCACACACACACACACACACACACACACACACACACACACACACACACACACAATCGTATGACACTCCTGAGTATTTGAGCCACCAGCTGCATCCACATCTGGCTGACTGACATTTTATCTAATAATTTATGAGGGTTACATAAGCAGATGTGTGCCAGCTGCTTCCTCAAGGCAGAGGTAACTTTTTGTTTTTTTTTGGATGCTGTGATATTTATACTCCAGACATTCGCCTGATGCTCTTAGAGACCTGTAATAGATGATTGCATGTCAGACACATGTGGTACAGTGGATGATCGATGTGATTTTTCTTTACTGCAGTTAAACTTGGGATAGCAATGCTTCAATGGATGAAAAGGTCCAGTAATTTGTGCTTAGTCATGCTATTTACAATAGGCTGTCTTATGATGATCCATTAATTTCATTCTGAGCATCTGCACACGGTACGGCTTCATTAAGTTCATTTTTTTTTCCAGTGGAGCCTGTTTTGTTCCAGATGTCACCGAAAGATATTTAAAGTGAACTCATAATGTATTGTTGATGAATTGCATGTTTCCACAGTTGAAATATTGCAGCTTTGAGCTCTGACAGTTTAATTACAGTAATCTAGAGACGAATTGTAGCTTAATCTCTGTCATGGTTTGCGATCTGTGTTTGCTGCCAGGGAGAAATGGCATCGCTGCAAATCACACGAGGCCCTCTGGCAGCTGTCCTTGTCGGGGCTTTTTGATTTGCTGCGATTGGACCAGAGGCCCTCATTCAAAAACTCGCTAATGGAGAAAAGTGAGAAGCGCCTGGGTGTTACTCATCATGATCTACAGCGACGTGCTTGTCCGTCTGGAAAGTCACACAAAAATCCTCAGAATTGGTTTACGTTACTTTACTGACCGAGAAAAGCAAATGCATGTTAATTTGTCTTAGTTGCATTGGAGGAGAGACAGTCAGAGCTTTTCCATTTCATTACAACACAAAAGACTTTATTCCAAAGCCCAGAGAGATGCAGAGCTGAATAAAACAGAAGCTATTGCACATTTTATATTCTGCAAAGAAGAGCAAAGTAGAAGATAAATACCAAATGATAATATGAAAAAGTGCTGAGAGGTCCGTAAAAATCCTTAAAGAAAAACAATAAAACCTAATAAAAGGTCAGAGAGGAGTCTGCTGCTGCACTCGAACGGCAGTAAGCTCATGGTTTGAAAATAAAATCCAGCACAAAGCCTCCATTTTCTAATTACCTTGATTGTGACTGAGCAATTGCACAAGAGCCTCTACAAACCAATCTGGTCTGATTCTGATAGGAATCCAGCTAAACGGCATCCATCAGTCGTGTGACTCTATAGAGATGGAAATGTCTTTCATCAGTCCCACCCTTTGTTTTCAACGGACTGCTGTGACATTGTCATTGTTTGTGGTTCAACGTGCAGTGTAAGTGTGATGCTCTGATGATCGAGTGAATTCCTTGCAGGGCAGGAGTTCCACAGTCTGATCATCAACCTACAGTAGCAGCTGTCAAAAGACCCCTTATGAGCTTTTTAGGGGGCGGCTGTAGATCAGTGGGTAAAGGCAGTTGCCCATGTACCACAGGGTCACTGGTTCAATCCCCGGTCCCGGATGGATGTCAAAGTGTCTCTGGGCAAGACACTGAACCCCCAAATGCCCATTCCCAGCTGTGCAGTGCCGGTCCAAGCCTGGAAGAAATTGGGGAGGGTTGGGTCAGGAAGGGCATCCTGAATAAAAACTGTGCCACATCAACATGCTGACAATTATCGGTTGCGGCGACCCTGAACTCACGGGATAAACCGAAAGGACAAAAAAAATTAAAAAATAATCTCCATTGAGGCAAATTTGTGATTTGGGAAATGAGCTATATTAACATTTGATTTATGAAATGATAGCATCTTCTAGCTGGAGCAGTATATCCAGATGTGTGCCTCTTGGAGATGATCTAAAAAAATGCTGGCTGCTGGAGGTTGATGGTTTAAGGTCAGGAGAAAGGTGTTTTAAGTATTTTGAACTGCTTTTTTTTTTTTTTTTACCATGCTGATATCATACCTGCTAAAGTGTCATCTTTTCTGGCAGTCAGGTGCAGTTTTGTCCAGGACATTCATTAGTCACGATCAGGGAGATGACATCCATCAGGGTCTAAGACACGAGGGTGTCTTTTACCTTCTGTTTGTTTTGGTGTGGTGCCAGTATTTGTGCTATTCCAAAAGAAAACTGCACCGTTGCAGTGAAATCCTTCAGTGCAAGTAACACAGTCAGTACATCAGAATTGTGCT
Organism: Channa argus; assembly: GCF_033026475.1. Classification (NCBI taxonomy): domain Eukaryota; kingdom Metazoa; phylum Chordata; class Actinopteri; order Anabantiformes; family Channidae; genus Channa; species Channa argus. The sequence goes on from NC_090218.1 coordinate 11,049,862, forward strand.
CTGTTCAATACTTTGGTCTGGCAACAAGATGTACAGCCATGTGTTTGAATCAAAACTATCACAAACAAATGACCTTCAACATGCTGATTAACCATTTTTAATTTACGCTTAAATTCTCTCAAAGAGACTCGAGGCCTCGCAGAGCTGCTGGATAAGCTGTAGAGTCCTAGACTGGTCTTACACTGCTTAAAGACCGGAGGCACAGAACCAATTAACCCATATGCACCACTGTTGTTCTGTCTGCAATGACGAGCTGTGTGGTGCCGAACCGCATGATGGCCCTCAGCTCCAAGTGCAGTGAGAGCGTCCGACTGAGCCAGACACAGAGGACACTGTCCACTGCTGCCGAGCACCTGTGTGTGTGTGTGTGAGTGTGAAGTAAACAAGTTGCAGAGGTTGTTAGCTGCTGAGTGATTGCATGGCGGCGTAGATCGGTAGCTGCTGCACCCCTGAGGCAGAGAGCTCGGCACAGCAAGATGCATTGTTTGTTTCACTCACAAAAATGAAGCTCTGCAGGCGGACTGAATAATCTCATTGTTGGAGCCATGACAATGAGCTGAGCCAATTACAGTCCTTCAAGACTTGATGGTAGCCACAGAAAGGATATTCAGGGTTTACTCAGGGTATTCTGGGGACACAAAAAAGCATATTCGGGCTGATTTTCGAGCTGGATTCGCCCCCTATTCCACAAGCGGGCAATTCCAACTCAAGGCACAGTGAAAGGAACAGCAACAGCCACGATTCCACTTCCCTGCAATCACCACTATGAAAGATGTCTTCATATAAATCCCAAGTGTATAGTTTGTTGAGTATTTGTGTTTGGTCTCTGTGTTAAGATCGGTTAGATATGAAAAGAAAGTGGCACAAGTAAACTAAGCTGGGGACACACCTGAAGACTAGCAAAGACTTGACAGTTGACACATGAAGACAGTTTCCAGAAACTGTCAGAGATTTCTAGTCTGACAGTCTGAAAGTGGTACACACAGAAAATTCTCGTAAAGTTTTCAGTTACCGTCATAATTTGTGCTAAAAAGTTGAAAAATCACTTAATTGTCTCTGCTGACTCTCAGCGCCGACAGGACCGGACTGGCACTGACCCGGACCAGCTAAACCCAACCAGTCCTCATGACCAAATCGCATTCAACCTTAAGCAAAAACTCAGCAGACACTCAAGAAAAAAAACTTTATTCCTAAAACTGGTCAGATGCTGAGTGCCGTCATCCTGATTATATTCTCTAAATATTCCTTAGTTCCATCCTGTTCATTAGAAAAATTTGCTGTTTCATTTTTAATGGAATCGTCAGGTTTTTAACAACTTCTTTACTCCGATGGTTTGATAGTATGAATTATTTATACAGCAGAACTAAACTCACAGACTTCAAGCAGTTGCAACATCTTATATGCAATAGAAAATCTCCACTTTGACACCAATAATAATAATCTCTCTCGCGCAGGCTTATGCTTGTTAGTAAGTATGCAGACAAACATTGGCACCTCGGTCATTACTTTACAGCCCCCCCCCCCCCCCCCCTCCCCTTCCCCCCCACAGTGCACAAAAAGTTCTGATGTATTTTTCATGCTCTCTTTTTGCAAACGCTACCTCAGCCAAGCCTGAATGAAACATTCATACAGCAGGTCCCATTTGCATATCAGGCAACGCTCCACGGCTAAATTTGGTTGAAGAAAATCTCTGTCATGCTTCGCTCCCAGGTTCTCCTGTTTGACAGAAGAATTATTGTTGTTCTGCAACAGACTTTACTGAAAGCTCAGGCTGAGGTGGCTCCTCCTCTGGGAATAGAAGAGAAACACTTCTAGGAACCTACAATTACAGCAGGTGAATCACTGCAGTACGAGCCCATTCTAATCATTTTCCTTTACAGAACAAGGATGCCAACTCCATTATAGCGAGGTCACAAGTCAGACTTTTTCTTTCTGTGCTTTTCTGTGATTTATCTCATTCGTCCATCATGACAGTATCTTTAGTTGAGCTCAGCTTTTCATAGAAACAAAGTACATGACATTTACTGGCTGTATGTGAAGCTGGGGCAAATCACACTCAACACTTCTTACTCAGCTAATTACTATTTTTTTGTGTGTGGGTTCTTTATTAATACTTTTGGGAAGTAGTGATTATCTATTATTATAAAGTATTACATTTTCTTCCCACTGGTGGAAAGTGACTCAGATTTAACAAAATGAGAAGTTCCAAAAAAAGAGGAAAAACACTTGAAATCCAGTGCGAGGTCGAGGACCAATGCAGTAGGATGACAACCCAAACTGTGGCACAAATGGATTCAAAATTTCCGAATAAAAAAAAAAAATACAGCAGTGGCAACTCTGTAAGGTGGAAGAAACTTAAAACACTGACAACTCTACATAGCATCTACATTTGAAATGACCCCTGCTACCAAACAGTGTATCTGTAATTCTGAAAATAGTCCAGAAAACACTAGTTTACCCTGACTCACGGAGATAACTCTGCGTGGCCTGTGTTTTTGATCCACAAGCATCCTAACAATGAAAAACACAAAATGAGAATGTCTGTAAATATGAGACAATATTCAACTAATATATATGAGCGTTGGCCTACATAGTTCTTACGCGGCAAAGAAATATCAATTGATTTTCTCAGCGTCTTCAACTGCAGTCATTTCCACTCAGTGAGCAGGTCATGTCTACTTCTTGTGTTTTTTTTGGGAGGCCTTGACCTTTGCCCTCTGCTGTTCAAACTGGGCACCTGCAGCAAAACCGCCATACAACAAAGTCCAGATGACAGGGTTTTATTTAAAGGATATAGATGCTTTTCACCACCTGGTTACAAATGCAACTCTCCACATTACTCAGCAAGCAAAATAAAGGAAATTCCGGCCATAAACACGGCTTCGTTCGACTTCATTCATTTTGCAATCTTTGTGATTTTGTGTTTCTTAGAGTGAAGCCCAGCAGCACCCTGACTCCACCTGGCTTGTGCGGAGTAAATGTAAAGCTTTCTGATGGCATGATGGGAATTTTCCAGTTAAATCAGTTTCCTTAACCTTTTGAGAGGTAGGTCAGGAAGACATTAGCATGTGACAGCAAATTATTAAACTTGACATTTATTCAGGGACTCTTCAGAAACAAAATCTATGGGTTCATGAGTGAGCTTTACTTAAAATGTATTTCTGATCCTTTTGGAAGTTTTTTCCAGCAGATATCAAGCTATTCACTGGTTAATCATTATAACGCCCGTCGTTATGGTTCAGTAGTTCGCCTGCTGTCTCCCAGTAAGGTGAGTAGGTTTGTATCCATTGAGATGTGGTAATTTGCCAACTTTTAGTGGCTGAAATAAATATAACAAGATCAAGATTGGCCATTGCAATTTAAGATACAAGCTCAACTTTGGGAGGAGCGGTGGGAAATAAACAGCATAACCTTTTTAACCCAAACCATGACATTTTTCATAAACCTAAAATTTTGTCAAAATGTCAAATGTTGAAGAGTTTTAGGTGCCTGTTTAGTAATGTAACTGACTTCTAGATCTGCAGGTGAAAGAAATAACCTAAAGTCTCTCAGCTGAACAAAGCAACTTTTACCAACAAGGAACCATTTAATTAAAGATGACAGTTTGGATCAGTTTTTTATTTTTACTTTTAACATTATTAGATAAAGTATCCAGACGTGCTAAGGGACTGTTGTCAAATGATTTTACTTTGAAAATGAAAAATTAGTCGCTCCATCATCCATACTGTCCTTAAAATCAAGCAAACTTGTCTTCGGTGCTAAAATGCTTATTGAAGTAAGGATTACTTGAGGTAGTAGTGTAATTTATATTTCAAACAAACCTTTTTGCCTTTTTTTAAAATGTATCCATATGGATCAGGCTGTCAGTTGTTGCAGCTTTCCTTCTTTTCACAGTGTGTGAATGTTTCTACCTGGAATGTGAAAACACTAAGAAATGCCACACTGATTCTATCAAAGTTAGAGTTTTACTTTAAATTCATTAATTTAAAATATTTCATTTCACTCTGTTCCACACTTCTGAGCTCCGGTGGAGAGATGTGACCTACCAGCTTCTTACTAATGGTTTAAGAGCGACTCAGAAATGAAGTAAAAACTGTTATTTGTGTCGAACTGCGTCGAATTTTTAGATTCACAAGTATTCACACCATAAGTCAAAGCATGCATGTACAAGCCAGAGATCATGGATGGAAAAGGCAGAACAAGAGGTAATTTAATACAAACACAAATGCATAACTATTATCCCAAACTCTTTGTTAACCAGCTGATATTACATTTGTTTCTACAAATCTGAGGGAAAAACACCACAGAACATATGTTTCTCTCTACTAACCCTGTTAGTAGGTGATGCTACAGCCTTTGGACTTTCTCTCACAGCCCCATCCTATGAAAAATAGTCTATACATACATGTAACAGCCTGTAAAGCGTCCATTTCGATTACTATTAGACACAACCTGCTCTTTTCACGATCTCTGTGCGACACTCTTAACCAACATTTCCTTTAGAACATTGTAGATAAAAACAAACCTGATCCCTGTTGGCAGGAACAAATCCACATTGTCTGGTCTGGATGGCAACTAAAGAAACGCATAAATGCACAATCGAAACAAAGACTAGGATGTGAGGTAGAAATGTGGGGTCCAAAAAGCTCAAACTGCAAAAAAATCCAGCTGTGGAATCTGCATTTAAGGTATAAAGGCATAAAATCACTTCCAAGCTATGAAGACAGATGGACAGTAAAATGACTTTGTATTCTGACACGCCAGGAGACAAGGGACTGTACTGAAGTGCTGTAACTTTGATAGATCCCAATTCAGTTCAGCTTACGGATTGCTGTAGTTTCATGAGTGTCAGGTGAACCTTGAGGCGCAGCATAGCCTTCATTTCTTAGTGTAGCCATGTGGCTACATGTAGACAGATGACTCTGGAGTTTCATTTTCACCAGGTTGAAAAATGTCAAACTACTCCTTTTTAAATAGAAAGTTATTTTAAAAAGAAATGGTTCTTTTATTATTTTAAACATGCAGAATTGTTATAACTGAAGTTGATGCAGATGGACAAACTGGTTGTGGTAGATGTTTCTGTTCCAGTGCAGAGAGAAGAATCATCGTTCTTGTAAGTTGTAGTGTGTCCGGCGTTGTCTTTCAGTGTGTTTCTTTCTGTCTGACTAAATGTGGGTACATTGCAGGAAATCATTTCATCTTTGCAGTGAGCAGCAGAACTGGACACTTAAAGCTTTAAAGTGCAGTAGTGCTTTTGTCCTCACGTAACAATTTACATTTTAGTTTTTTTTCTGTTCACTAAGCATCTTATTCTAGTCCACTTAACTACCCCCCCTTGGTCTTTGTAAGCACTGCTGTAAGGACCAAATGTCTTGGTGTTTTTCCAAAAATCTGTCAATTTCCTCATGCTGTGGCTCAAATGTTCCAGAAAGCAATTTGTACGTCCTGTAATGAAATATTTTAGTAGTGTAATTGGTATAAAATCTGCCTCCACTCTGCGGTTGAGCAATATTGGAAGTCACTGGACGTGAGTCATAAGCAACTGTTGAGAGATTTTCAAAGCTTTGCATCAGGAGTAGTGATTGTCAAAGCCAAAGTAGGGAATTGATTTCTCCAGAAAACCACTTACTGTTGATTTTGCAGGCTTATTCTTTCTGTTAGACATAGGGAACAATTTCACCTATAAATCCTTAAGAAAAATGTTGATTGCACGTCAGCCTTTTTAAAATGAACCCTTTTGGATTTAAATGGCCTTAAGTGTGATGAGAGACTGTTAATGATAGAATTAATTTAAATTATTCAAAATTTCCATGTGCTGGAACTGTGCAGTGATAACAGTTTAGAGGAAACCTTCCCTGTTTAAATGTCTCCACGCGCAAAACCTGCTCCATAAAGGGTGTTTTCCCCACTTTAATGTGAAAGAACAAGATGACCTGCTCATCTGACGTGGCTGTAGCTGCGCACTGGAAAACACACAGCTCCAGAGACAGAGGGAGACAGAAAAGGACAACTACGGGAGAAAGAACACACACATTTAATGTCATACAGTGGTGACAAATAAATGTGGGGTAAGGGGAGAGAGGGACAAGGGAAGGAAAGGAGCTCAGTGCATTGGGGGGTGGTCAACCATCATTCTAAGCCTATAGCAGTGTAACTATAACTAACTATAATAGGAAGGTTTTGAGCCTAGACTTAAAAGTAGAGAGGGTGTCTGCTTCCTGAATCTGAAGTTGGAGCTGGTTCCACAAGAGAGGAGCTTGATAGCTCAAGGCTCTGCCTCCCATTCTACCTTTGAAAACCACAAGTAGTCCTGCATTCTGAGGTCAGAGTGGTCTGTTAGGATTGTATGGTATTAAGAGGTTTTCTATATATATGATGGAGCCTGACCGTTCAGAGCTTTGTATGTAAGAAGCAGGGTTTAAATTCTATTCTAGATTTAATGGGAAGTCAATTGAGAGAAGCTAGTGAAGGTGAAATATGATCTCTCTTGCTAGTTCCAGTCAGCGCTCTTGCTGCAGCATTTTGGATTAATTGCAGGCTCTTTAGTTACTGGGGCATCCTGAAAGTAGGGAATTACAGTAGTCCAACCTAGAAGTAACAAATGCATGGACTAGTTTTTCGGCATCACATTGAGACAGGATGCTACTAATTTTGGAAATATTTCATAGGTGGAAGAAGGCTGCTCTAGAGATTTGCTTTTTATGTGAGGTAAAGGACAAACCCTGGTCAAAAATAACTCCAAGGTTCCTTTCAGCAGTACTGGAGGCCCCAAGATGGCAGGTGAGTAGTGAGCAGAGAAGTTAAAACACACACACAGGGTAACAGAGTCCAAAGTCCACATCCACGTCAAAAAGCACATTAAATCCAAAACTAAACTTGGTCCAAAGTAATTCACATAATTCATTTTATCCAATTCAGTCCAATTGTTCCCATCTAGGCCAAATAATTCATCCAATCCATTTAAAATCTCACAATCTTACTTAAATACATTCTCCAGTCCAGAAGTGGTGTGGAAGATTGAGTGGGACTTACGACACAGACGAATAGACTTAGGCACAGGTTACCAGTTGGAGTCAGAGATCCTGGTGGCGTGGAGGAGATGCTGATGGAATGGCAGGCAGACCAGTGGACAGGCTGGGAGAATACTGAGGGTTAACCAGGAAATAGGCAGGGCGTAGGGCTCACAGTCCCAAATAACAGACAATGTGGCAGGGAACTGTGGGGAGAGCTGGATTAAATGGGCCGGAGAACAGGTGAAAACAATCAGAGCTGATGATGAGTGTACAGTTGGTGAATAGCTACTAGTGCAAAGTAGCCAGGATGTGGAACTGAGGAACTACAAAATAAAAGTCAGGGAGAAAGGAAGTGAAACAGGAGGCAGATACCACTAATACTACTACTTCCTTCATAGTTGTACTTTAGCTGTGTACTGCAGCAGTACCACCCCTTCTCTCCTTCTGTCACTTTTTCTATTGCCTCAACAAACCTCGCACAGCAGCTACCATGGAGACAGATGGTATCGCTGAACTCTGCTTCACCTGGAGATCACAGAGCTTTAGAGTTTGGCTGCAAGCAATAAGCTGCACACATAAGGGAGCATATTTGTCTGAGTGTGTGCATGAGATATGTGTGTCTGTTTTTATATGGCAGACTGGGAGGAGATCAGCAGACCTGAACGCCAACGGGAACAGGAGCTGTGTAGAATTGTTCATTCCGCTGCCAATAAAGTTACTTCACACATAATGTAACTTTTTTGAGCACATGAATTACTGGCGGGGGCGGTCTTTGCAGAACTCCCCCAGTTTTTTTGTTTTTTTTCCCCACGGTCCAAAGGTGCCTTAAAAGTGAAGAACCCAGAGGGAACTCACACAGTCAAGTCCACATGGTAACAGCTGTACCACCATGCTGCCCCTGATTAAGACTTAAGAGCCAGCGTGTAGCTTGGTAATCAAGAGTTTACGTTAAAACTCTAAAATTTTCTTGAACAGTACAAATGGAAAAGATAATTTTTTTTGATTAACTTAACTAACTGACCCTGTATTCTCATTCACTGCACCCTCCATACTTCCAAGCTCCGTATTCTGTATTCCCAGACACTTGTCCATACCTCAGAGGCTGACAAGCTCTGTGTTTCTTTACTTCTTTACACCTCGAAGGCTTCAGATGGATGGATTTCCCAACGCCGGGTTGTAAATCTTTCATGTGTGAAATTGTTTGTGCTTAAAGATGCCGACGGCTGAGCTGAAGAAGCTGTCTGTGCTGCAGCTGTCGGTCGTGTGGAGATCGGTCACATCGGCTGCTTTTATTCAGCAAACAATAACAATAATAATGACTGACTGTTCATTTTTGAATCTTTGTATTCTCGGACCGTACCATCTGAATTCTTCCTAACTGGATTTGAGTCCAAATCATTGTATTGTATCTTTTATCCTTTTTCTGTCAAATTGCATGCGTAGGCCAGGGAAATGTACTTTCCAGTGTGTCAGCCCTGGCCAACTCCAATAAGGGTCCTGGTGGACCTAAACTGCTCCCATTTCACAAACACTTGAACGCCAAAGCTTGAGAAATAGTTTGATGCACGTGTCTCGATTTGCTGTTCACTTCAATATTAAGTCTACAAAACAAGAAAACGTACAGAAATTAAGGTGTCAGATTGTTTATTGCTTTCTATCTTAACAAGTCCTCCAACCTTCAATGAACCTGTAGTCGTCTGATATCAACTGTCTCACATGGCCGACAGAAGACTTTGCCAAAATGCCTCCATGGCAGCACGTGTATGTTGGAATTTAACATCTTTGGCTCCGAAATGGGGGCTGGGGGGCTGTTTGCAGCTTGTGGAGAACGTGTGAAAGCAAATTTCAGAACTATTCAGAATTGGAAAATCCAGACCTGCTGGATATTTGATAAACAAGTCACGTCAAAAACCTGATAGCAGGGCCTGGAGATGCCACCCATCTGAAAGCAACACAAGGAGCATGAAACATGGAATGATCTTCACGACTACAATTTAGCAGACAAATTTAAAGTTATTTACAAGGGAATTGCAACTTCAGTGGCTTCACGGATCCAGAGATGAAGACCATTACCAACCACTTGGTCCAGGGTTGCACAAATCCTGCTGCCTGCCTTCCATTTAGCATCAACCAGCTGTAGATGCTGGTACTTCAGAAGTCTTTGGGTCAGTGACAGGGGTGAAGTGGGTGAACGTGCAGTGATTTTATTTCTTACATCATGGTAAATTCCCTCTTTCAGCCTGGAAGAAGCATCAATGAGCTTTAATTATTTGTCTGGGTAAACGGCCCTTTCTCAGGTCTTAGTTTCTAAAGCTAAATTCTCACTATTAGCCGAACTTAAGTAATTCATTGATATTTTAAAAGGGTTGATGTAAAGGTTCAAAACTAATAAGTACTTACAGAGTTAGAACATTCAGCATTGTAGCATAGCTGCACCTCTACAGTGTAAACTGTGAACGATTCATGTTCAACACACCCCAACCATAACACATCTCCGTTGGTTGTTTTTTTTGCTGTCTGGGGTCGTATTTCACACACTTTCCTTAATTATGTCATTGCACACAACATGAACCCTCATCCCCGAGGTTTAGAAGCTTGGAGGTGACGGCTAAATCAGCAGGTTTGTTCTTCTGCTGCACTTTGAATCCATTTTCATTTGCCCTGTTTTGATCCACCGTACCTTTAAATGCTTTTTGAAGTGCTTGTTTAATTTAGCAATGTTTTAAACACATTTGCAGTGGCTCCGCTGGAACTCAACGAAGGAGCTAAATGCAATATTTATACAAGGTTGAGGCAGGGTTAATGTATTCACGTGTGGAAGCTCTATTTGCCTTTTACTTAGAGCAGTGCACAACTGCTGTAGGTAAAAATAAATATCTTGACAACCTTGTAATGGGGAAAATATGTTGTTGGGCTCTTTTTTTAAATTATTACTTTAATGAAATGTTTTATTTTAATGGTAAAAATGTAATTTTGAAGGCAGTGCTGCTCTCACACTGCTAGGAAGATATAGAGATATAGACTGGAGGGATGGTTCATTTTGACAGTCTGTGGTTTTTTTTGTTTTTTTTTTAGCTGAACAAATTCTCAGATCAGTAAAAAGATGCATCATCTCTGCAGTTTTATCAACAGCAGGACAGGCAGACTCCATCCACATCACTCATGAGAGATGACATCTTTTGCTCATGACGATTGCTCTGATCGGCTGCAAGCAATAAGCTGCAACATCAATGCTGAGCCGCTGATATCACTACAATAAAGTGCTGTTCATACTTATCCCCAGTAAGAGTAGCGTTTATTTGACCTTTTTGTTCGGGTAAAACTACTGCCGCTGCTTCTGAGCATTTGGTTTAAATGATGTTATCAGCTATCAGAGGTGCAGCCAATTCCTTTTGATAATGTGCAACGTGAAAATCATAGTAAATTGGAAAAACGTGAACATGGAAAGTTTAAATCCAATAAAAGGTAAATTACATTTCGCTTTGACGCAAACAGGACCCAACTCTCAAAGTCTTCAAAGTTTATTAGCATGCAAGTGAAGTTTAATAGAGATATTAGTCAAAAATGGCGTCTGACTGGCCTTTGAGGTTGGAGCTGAATTAAACGCCTAAAGTGAGTAAATCCCTGTGCAATACTACTGCTTCCATCTCCACGGAGACGGTTAAAGCCAGTGTGACAAATATACAAATGCCTCTCCAGGCTTCCAATTCCTCAAGTCCAGGGGGCTCGAGAGAGGTGTGACGGGCCTTCTCCGCTCATAATCTATCAGCTGAATAATTACAACTAACCTGCTTCTCCATAGGGCTTTGTTGCTCTAAATGGCCCTGCTGTCACACACTAATGGAAAATCGTACTGTGCCAGTGTGGCAGCAGAAAGCTCAGGTCACTGGGGACGTGGGGGGGTCCAGTGATGATTCTTGTTTTTCAACAAAGTATGTGATGAAATGGATAAAATTACAGGGGGACCTTTTCTTTTGTCTACTCATTTTCGGATTGATATATATATTTATGCACCAGAGGCCCAGTGTGTGAACTTCCTATACTGTAGTTGATGCCAAGGCACCGGCTGTCTAGTGGTCTCACGTGGAATTTTCTTAAAAAACATTAGAATAAAGTGGATTCCCGAAACCCAACCTGCTTTTATGTAGCAATTTAATGCACATGCACATTTCCAAATCAAAGCTACATTAGGAGGCGCTGTTATTAGCATAGAAAGGAAGGACTCTGCTGCACTCAACATCTTCAAATCCCAGAGAAATACACAACAGTGGCCTTCACTTTGTAATCCTACATCCTCTTTTAAGTGTGTGTACTTGTCCTTTCACGTGCACTATTTTAAAAGCCTCTATTGATTGTGTGCTTACTGAACTTAAACTCATTGTCTGATTTGGCAAATCCATTTTAACCCTAGACAAGTGCTCTCCTTGAGCGGGATGATTAACCCTCTTGCTGCTCAATGGCCTTTTAAAAAGCTTGTTGGAGTTCAAAGTCTGAGAGAAGCATCAAGTGTTTGCTTCCAGAAACAATACACACAGCCTACAAACCTGCTAACTACTACTAAGGGATCTTGGAAGTTCCCTCCTGAAGTCTTGAAACTGTGAGGATAATTCATTTGGGTTTAAGATCAAAGGATGGCATCTTTTGTATCACATCAACCAAATAATTGGACTTTAAATGGATACATTTGGATTTAGCCTTTGGTTTTACCTATGAAGAGTGATTGCTTCCCAGGATGAAACTCGCTGATTTATCCTTGAAACAAACGCAAACACTGTGATTACAACACAATTTCTAATGTCCTGGAAAAAAAAGAAACCTGGTGCCCTGAGCACCACATGCAGCAACAAAACAATGACAAAAACATTGCGAAAGCTGTGAAGAAAAACCCCCAAATAACAGTCATTGAGATCAACAAGAAGCTCAACGGAGCAGGGCTAAAAGTATCACAATGCACCAACAGGAAGAAAAGTTCATGAGCAGAAAAACTGACGCTGAAACACAAAATGGAAACATTTCATCAGCAGAACGAATCACAACGCCAGGTTGGACCAAGACGAACTCTGACAAACTGATTATCTCTGAAGAACAGGTTTTAATGCTTATGTTGGGTCTAGTTGTATTGATAAAATGTGCTCTTTGTACTCAGGATGTTTTATAGGGATGACACATAAATGTTTTGTTCTGATAAGTGTCTGTAGAAGTGCTCAGTGTCAGCTATATGATTGACTGCCCACACAGAGACATCTCCAAGTTATACTAGACTGCTATGTGCTTAACGTATGTTGGAAAAGTTACCATAAAAGGAGAAAAGCTGGAGGCAGCCACCTGGGAGGTAAAGAGTATTCTGCCCAGCAACAGAAGGATGAAAGTTCATGTTTGACATGTTAAGTCCTTCGAGGTGCACTGGGTGGAGGCTTGAAACTCTGTTAGTGCACTTATCTCTTGCAAGAAAATAAAACATGCTGGATGTGGAAGCTTCTTTATTGATTAAACTTGAGGTGTCTGTTATCAGTAATTGTCGAATTTTGCCACAATATGGATGAAAAAAAAACCCAATTATTTAATGTCAGCGAGTGCGAGAGGCGAGAGGCTTAATGCAGTTAATGGGACATGCAACCAATTTATAAATATTTTTTTAATTTTCTAAAAGCCTTTATCTTTGAAATACTTGGAAATTTAAAAATTTCATCCTGGAGTGTTAGTGGTGGATTTAAGGACCTTTTTAAATTTTTGAAGTTTCACATTTAGGCTGTAAATCAAAGTCAAAGAAGTCATCATTTATGGTTCCTTGCCCAACTATGGTAAAGGCTGATTAATATGTGGATCAATTATTGTAAAAGTGCACGTTAAAGTTCAAAATCTCATATCTCCATCAACTCATATCCATTTTTGATCTTTGTGATTCCATTATATATTTTTTTTGCTTCATACCATGGAATAATGTACCTGGGTCAAAATAAATGAAATTCTCCAAATAAATAAATAAATAAATAAATAAATCCTTTAAACCTAATTGATAGACTCCCAAAGCAAATTCATGCCATATTTTATTTGAACTTGTTTAAGTGCGAGTGTCTACATGTTCAACACTTCATTATGTACAATACACCCAACATCAAAACGAGTATATGTAGAAGTGGACCACACTCCACTAAAAGCCAATTTCATTCTTCTCCACTCCAGTGAAGAACTCATGGAAAGACTTTGGAGATTTGAAGCCAGACATGGTGCCTGGATTTAAAGAGTCCTCCTTGATCTTCAGGCAGCAGAGTGGGAGGCTGATTTTCTCCTCTGCATCATGGCAGCATTTGCTGTCATTTCGTTCGGTCCATGGCTCGGTATCAACTGAATCTCTGGGACATTTTCTGTAAATTGCTGAAGAGATTTTCAGGTATTATGACTGTGACTGCCACGCTCACACCGAAGTGTGAGAGCACGAGTGGACCTGGACGTGATGACTGTGGAATCAGTCACCGAGCAGGAGGGAGATGAGAGAGCTCTCCAACTTTTTACAACAGCGTCAGTTTATGGGTGGGAAATGACATTAAGTGTATCATCCTTTTCAAACCTGTGAGGCATCGTTCATTTTCAGTTGTTTTTTTTTTTTTTAAACGATGAGAATAATGAATAAAATCCCCATTTGAATCATCATATGAAAATCATCATATTTCACTGACCTTCATACGGGGAATAAAGTCACAGCAGAATAGGTGAAGCTTTTACTCCTTATACTGAGTCATGTGTTGACTTTGTTTTGAACCTCTGGCCTAAATAGTAAAAGGTACTACAGCCAAAACAAACTTGACATTTGGCTAAAGAGGGTTGATCTAGTCATAGTTGGCATTGGGCAAGTTACATGGAAACTCATTGCAAAGCTAATTACATTATTGTCCCAATTAGATGGCAGAGAAAAAATCATAGATGGGCCTTTTCCAAGATGGTTCATTCGAGCCAAATCACACTACCACAACCATACCTGCCTTTTCCCCCAGTTTATTACGAACTGAGGCATCAAAATAAAAGAGAAAAAAGGCCTGAGGGCCTCTGAACCAAATGTTTCTCTTAATAAACACACACAGCAGGAACAGCATTTAATTGTACATGATGTGTGTATGCAAATGTAAAAGCAGACAAACAGAGCACAACTCTGATACATAAGCACATACAGTACACACAAAAAAACAGCAGGTAAACCCACTAACTCAAAAGGACCAATGAATAATAGATTGGGGTTTGTGTTAATCACACAAATGATCTCACGATAGTGTCAGTTTTCTTTTTAAAGTTACTTTAATCTAAATGACAGCTGAAGAGCAGGGTGGCCAGGGCCTACGGGAGGCAATTCATCAAGTGTGTCACTGTGGCACAAGTTGAGTATTTTAATGAGTGATGAAAAGTTCTTTAGCTGCTGTACAGACACTGTTCATCAACCACAGCGACTAAAAGCTGATGGGCTGTGTTTGGGTGTCGTACTGAGGCAGCTCAGCTCATAAATCCATATGTGTCTATCTCAAAGCAAGTATTCAGTTTTGTTTGCCGCTCAAGAAAATCATTCCATAACTTTTTGGATCATGTGCGTTGGCTGAGCTCATATCTTTGCTTTGTTTCCTCCTGGTACTTACGACAATGTTCAATTTGAACCAAGTGCTTTCGTGTAACTGTGTAATGAACAAAACTGCTATAGTCGCTTGCAGATCAAGTCTGGAGGGTGATTGGGGGATATGTCCTTGACATTTACAATATTTTGTTTGACGAGCAGCTTTGACCACAAGTGTGTTTTAAAAAGTAAGTCTAGTAATTGGGTCAGGGCCAATCTACTGTAGGTCCACGGCAGCAAAACCAGTTTTTACTTACTTTACCTTCATTACGTAGTCACCAGATTCATCAAAGGTGCCTAAAAACAACTCAAAATCCTCCACAGTTACACACCACTTGTATTGTGTTGAACACATTCAGAAACAGTCAACGTGATAGAGCATTACTGTGATTATGAACCTTAATGCAGGTATTGTATTTAAAACACATGCTGTCATTTGGTTCCATTAGAAGACAGATCCTAGTTATCGTGAGACCTGAGCTTCAATTCATGACAGGATAAATCTCACACATATGATGCTTGTTTATCTGTTGAAGCTAAATCGTCGCTGCCATCTCTATGGTCACATCAAACTGATGCCATTTCACTGGAAATTATTTGTTTGAAATTATATTTTTTCCTTTTCACAGCATCATTATAAACAAATCTGTCCTTCAAAACCATTCACTGTTGCTGTGTGCTGCATGTGTGTGTCTGAAACAGTGACGGCAAAAACAAGTGTACGCATGGGCAAACATGTCACTTGTGTTAGTGTAGGACTTGTGTGTGAGGATGTGTGCAAACACTCTGCCGTTTTAATATGCTTGCCCTGTTTCCATTTAATGTCCCCAAACCATCCAACTTGTCAAAGAAATTTTCTCCACTTGAAATTAGCTTCTCCTAATGAAAATTTAATTTGTTATTATGAGCACAGTTGGTGCCTGAAGCACTGCCTGTGAGCCTGAGATTTAAAAGCCTTGAATGCACTCAACTTGCAAACAAATGGATTCCAGGCTGGAAGAAATTGGATGTATCCATTAAAGTGACGGTACCCAGGCTGAAAATGGAATCTGACCATTTGTCTCAAGCCAGTGACATCAGTTCAGTCCAGCATGGTGGACCTAATGGCTGATGGTGCATTCACGATTGGGACAGACTAATTCCACTTGACAATAATCATGGAAATCCTATCAAGTCAATGACTACATTTACCGCAAATGCCTTTGCAGAGATTGGGCAATTTTCTTTCTAACAGTTTCTCCAGTAATGGGCCTGAAATTGATTTTTTTCTTTTTTTTTTTTCCTAGAGATGTGGTGAGAATTGGTGACAGTTAAAACTTTCCTAGAAGTTAATGGAGTTGTGGGCCTTAACTAAAGTACAGTAAGATCAAATCTGATTTTTGATTTGCCACAATGCCCATTTCAAAAGAGCTTGTACGTTGGATTTATGCTCATGTTCCCACATTTTTGACTGCGCCATCCAGCGCTTTTCAGTCTCAGTGGGTTCTAGATCATTTGCCTCATGATCAAGTTCCTTTGGACATCTGGCCACAGCATTCAACACTATGGTATGGACCCAAACAATCACCCTGTGCTGGATGTGGTCACTGTTGGGTCCAAAACAACTTCAGAAGCAGTTTGTTTGTTGTGAGAACGTAATTTGGCCCAAAAAGAGCAGGTTTTTGTTAATCGATGAGATGGCAACACGCCTTCTTTAAAAAGCATAAAACAGAGTTCAAATTGTTTTATGGAAAGAGAGAAGGATCACACTCAGCAGGTTCCGGCCTGTTTTCATTTAATTACATGTTAACAAAAGCACATTTAGTGTTTGACTCATCCACCTTGTTTCCAGGAGCTACAGGCAGCTATTTTTAGCAATTTGTGTCTGCTGTTTGATGTTCTACAAAATTAATGGAAAAAATGGAACATTGAGCAATTAAAAAGTAAGAATGAATATGGAATTTGCCTTCAGAACCACCGATGTTGCTGCAGGTAGTGTCGGTTGGATCTGTAAATAGTTGCCTGCTGAAAAACAAATAAGGCCTTCGCATGTCAGTGCTGTGTGATGAACTTTGCAGTGCGTCTGCCCTCAAGTGACTATAAAACCAAGTGAAGAAGCTTTAATTGGAGCTAGTCACTGTGCAGGACACATGCGTTTCTTTCTTGTCCATTTTTATGAGTCAGAAAAATGTAATGATCTGCCATTACTGAGAGCCATCTTTGTTATATTCTGTGCTGTAGTCTTTGGCTCTGCTTGTATTTAAGCTTTTATTTTTGATGTGCACATACTTTTCCCTCTGTGCCAGACATCCAGAAGATCTGTGCCAGACATCCAGAATCGACAGCAATGGGACAGTGATGAGAAGAATGTTTTTCTTCTTCAGAATAGGACACATTTAGATATTCTTTTGATGTAACAAATTACATCTGACACCCAGGCCCATCCAAATGATAAGCATTTGCTCCTGCAAAATTCACTTTGATACCTCACTGGCAAGTGTACCGCTACAACAAGGCAGCTGGTCCCCGGCCAAGGTAGAGAATTGGACTGATCCCATTTTGTTTAAGCTGTAAAAGATATTGCAAGTGATCCAGGCTGAGACAGAATTGATGGCCACATGATGCCACTGAATTTAAATTAGCCTGAAACAACCTGTCCAAAGAAATGACTGGTGTAGGCTCCACTTCAACTGAAAAACGTCTGTGCTAGAAGGTTGTTGTGGGTATTGATGGTATTACTGTGAATTATGCGGACTTCTTTAGCAACGTTTTGGATTATTTCAGTCTAAAGGGCAGCATCTTTTAGGTAGCTGTAAGGGAAAATGACATTTCATGGTGACTCTTGGTGTTTACCTGGTTGCTTCTGCGTTGCTAAAGTAGGCAAATATACTTGTAGCAGCACCAGGATCCCAACAGGTATCTGTAACAGAGCCTGCTGGTCTGATGGTTACTTTACACAACAGCAGCACAGTGGAAAAGTGGTTGGCCGTCTTACCTCATAGCACGAAGACCCTAAATTGGAACCAGCTGGTTACTGGGCCCTTTCTGTGTGGTGTGCGTGGGAAGACATGCAGTTAGAGTAATTGGTGGCTCTCAGTTGCCCTCAGGGCAAAGTGAATGTGAGCATTAATGATTGTTTGTCTCCTTGTGTCAGGCCTGTGATAGACTGGTGAGCCATCCGGGCTGCACGTCATCTCTCTCGCCCAGTGACAGCGTCTTCATTTGAAATGAATTTACTTGGAGAAGAACAATGGATGTGACAGGAGCACCGAGTGGCTAAACATGAGGCTGAGGTGCTTAGTGCCAAATGACTTCCGATGTCATAATTTAAAGGTTTTAGTTATTTATACATTGGCCACTTCACTTCTGTTTTTTTTTTTAAAACTCACTCATAGATCCAACATGTCATTTCTGTGAGGAAAAACTAATAGGACACCCAGGAAAGTCATTATATCTGTGGTGCAAATTCTTCTAATTATAGGTGACAAGTTTGTTTAATATTGAAGTAGTTCTTCCTTGACTCATGGCTAATGATGGATAAGACCTGCATAAGCATATTTTTCATAAAGACGCTTGCAGTTTTTAAATGTTTACTAAACACTAACATGCCCACACCTCTCTGTTAATAAATCAGAGCATCAATTAAACTCAACATTGAAAAAGGGGCGTGTGCAAGGAGTTAGATTTATTTCGGAGATCGATGGACTATTTTTTTTTCATTTCCAGAAGCGTGTTTCCACTTTATCAATTTATAAAGCACAATAACAAAGTGGGAGGGAGCAACGCTTTATCTACAATTTCCATTCATGTCAGAGCACAGTGATGTATTGAACCACTAATCATTTTCATCTTTCAATAATAAACAGTTATTTATGCCCCTCTGCTGTTATCAGCTGCAAGAAGAAACTGATCACCCTACGGTGACTCGGCAGAGTCGGTGCATGCAGGTGGACTCTGCGGCAGCTCTGCCAACGCCAGGCGGCGCTTTCCAGGTGAGCAGCCACAAACGGAGCGGTGGACTCCAGATGGAGGACGCTGCATGTGTCCTTCCTCAGGGTCATTCCACTTGACTTATGCTCCATCACTGTTTTTCTGCCTCATTACAAACCTCTATCCGGCTCTCTCTTCATCGTCTTACCTCACAGGCTGTTCGACAGATGGCGGCCGCGCCATCTCCGTCAGCTACGATACATTTACATGCTTGGAGAGAGAGACGGTTGTTGAGGGATGGTGTATTCATGTGTTAGTCTTCTTTCAGTAGATAATTGGCCCGAATTAAGATGTATAAATTGGATTTGTGAGTAATGAGCATATTTCTACTCGACATGTGGCGTACAGTCATGCATTGCTGGGATTTTGAGCTGATAGCGTTCAAACATGACAGAAAGTTAGTTGAACACAACACGTAACCGTTTGACTGAGACTTTATTTGAAAACCTATGATGGTAAATAATAATATTTAGCATCATAAGTAAAGCACAGTTGCCTTGTAGACGTTTGCAGCTCCACTGTGGTGTCTATATACTGTAGGTTCAGTGTTGCAGTGTATGTCTAGGCCCGAGGAGGAGAAGTGTACTGGTGCCCATTTTTAAGAACAAGGGAGATGAGCAGAGCTGTGGCAACTACAGAGGAATAAAGCTGATGAGACAAACAATGAAGTTGTGGGAAACAGTAGTGGAAGCTCGGCTAAGGGCAGAGGTGAACATTTGTGAGCAGCAATATGGTTTCATGCCTAGAAAGAGTCCAACAGATGCAGTATTTGCTTTGAGGATGCTGATGGAGAAGTACAGAGAAGGTCAGAGGGAGTTGCATTGTGTCTTTGTAGAGAAAGCGTATGACAGGGTGCAGAGAGAGGAGCTGTGGTATTGTATGAGGACGTCTGGAGCGGCAGAGAAGTATGTTAGAGTGGTGCAGGACATGTATGAGAGCTGTAAGACAGTGGTGAGGTGCTGTAGGTGTGACAGAGGAGTTCAAGGTGGAGGTGGGTCTGCAGCTCTGAGTCCCTTCTTGTTTGCTCTGGTGATGGACAGACTGACAGATGATTGAATGGGCAGCATTATTCTATTTGTAGTAATCATAACCTACAAAATATTAATACAGATAAGTGTTCATCATGAATATTTGTGCTGAAATGTAACAGAGCCTGCTCAACACATGCTAATCCCCGTCTTGGATAAATAGGCCTTTTGTATTCCAGTTCTCAAATCCAAGACGGTTACGTCTTAGCAGTAATTAGTTGCTGCTTTTTCATATGCAGATTTGCCACTTCATCAATAGCCCCCCCTTTGTTTTCACAAAATATAAAATGTGCCTAGTCCCCTGTACGTTTGTCAGCTTCTTCATGTAACACTGATGCCTCACACAGAACTCTTGCCGAATTGCTGTAATCTAATCCTGTTTTAAGCCCACACGTTTAAAGTATTTGTGCACCCGCTTCCAATGTTAGCAGTTATCAGTTTGTCATTAGGTGCCTAGCTATGGATTGGTTTGTCAGGCCATTGCCATTGTCATTCATTTTCCTCATGGTTGCAATATCAAGGGCTCAGGTTGAGGCACAGAAACCACTTCATTAATGCAAGGAAAGGGAAATGGTTCTGGTTCAAATTATAACACAGGGAATTTAACAATTGAAAACTAAACGCTGTCTCCTGTGTATTTTGAGCATTTCATTTCTTATTTTATATGTCGTAATGGTTGGTGAATTATCTATCTCTTCTTTCAGTGCTTTAGCTGGGATATATTGGATAGAAAGTAGAAATAATTTACAGCCATTGTCGCACAGCGCAGGTGGACGTCAGGTTGTCTAATTGGTAAATGAAACTCAAAGGAAAAATCAAAGGATCCGTCTGTGCCTGTCAGCAGCCAGACGAAATGATTACTCTGAAGCTACAGATTCAAAGCTGCTCCTAGCTGCTGTGGACTAAATGCTAAACCTGTCCATCCATCTGAATGAATACAATTGGCATTTTGGGAACACAACTTTGGAAATGCCCCAGCTAAAAATGCTATTCTGTTGGGATTTATTGCCAAAGGTTTTAAGGGATATCGGAAAAAGGTGTTTAATGGACTTGTTTAGTAAAGAAATAAAAGACCACGACTGTCTGTGTTTTATCAGCTTAGAAATGTTGTTTTTGTTGGTATTTGTGACTTTGGTGAAGATCAGATCATCATTAGTTTTTGGTGTAGGAACAACTTTTAAGCTTGTTTTTGGTCTGTATCTACATCTCTGCTCCATGATTGGATAAGAGAGTAAATTTACTTTGAATCCAACTTGAAGAATGAGGAAACAGTCTGATTTAAGGTGCAGGCTAAAGCAGCTTATCAGTGGATATAGAGGCAGCATTTGTCTTGCAGGGTTTTGGGTTAAAGGCCCTGTGGCACCACAGAGAGCTGTGCAAGGTCTTGTAACACAGCACATCAAATTCAATCACCTCAGCAGGTGGAGGACACCTTGTTTGGTCTCAACCACCTTCCATTGAGTTATTGATTCAGGTGCTTGTGGTGCTTATTAACCCCAGGGACTGTTTTGCATTGGGATGGGAAAATGTTGGATCAGGGAAGGAAGCAAACAGAGTGAAGCATAAAAGCCGTTTGAAAATGTGATTCCTGGAGAGAATGATGCCAGTGTGTGACACACGAACATGAAAATACTTGCATCTCACAAATGATCTACAGTTAAAACGAGTGTACAGTAATCTGTGTGGGAACGTTTGAAGAAGCAAATATATTTTTCTTCACAGACAAGTCCTCAACACCAGGAGAACTGGGGTTAAAGCCTCCAGCCCAGTGTCTTACAGCCATTTAGGTTCTGTCAGTGTTACACAGGGCAGGTGGAGCAGGTGGACTAAAATTGCATAGAACTAAAACTGTGTCACTTATACATTTTGAAAAGGTACCAAAGATGGTTATTAAGGAAAACTAATCAGCTCCAAAAACAGTTTGATGCTTTTGAAAACCTCAGTTTTGCCATTGCTGTTCATAAATCAGGTCTGACAGCAGCAACAAACTAAACAAAATGATGAAAACGTGATTCCTATTCATGGCAATAATGGTAGAATTAAAAAAAAAATGTTTATTTAAAGCCTCTGAGTGGTGGAAAAGCACAGCATGAATTTTACAGACACACGTCCATCCATAACCTGTAAGCGCTTGTCCTGGTCTTATCCCAGATGTCAATGGGCAAGAAGCAGGATTCACCCTGGACATGTCTCCAGTCTATCACTGGTCAAACACAGAGAGACATACACAGACAGACAACCGTTCACACTTACACCTACAGACAGTATAGAGTTACCAGTAAACCTAACACACACGTCTTGGATGAAGCCTGAGTACCCGGAGGAAACCCATGCAAGCACAGGGAGAACATGCAAACTCCCCCAAAAATGGCACATGTCGCTCTAAAAACCTCTTTGTACTTTTCAGCATTGATGCACATCTTTCCAGATGTGAAAGCCGCACGCGCCATAAGCACAAATGCAGCCCGGTACCATGAGAGATGCTGGCTTACATCCAGTTTTGACCGTCGTACTCGTCCCTTGGTCACAGAGACTCTTTTGATGATATTATAGACTGTAGATGGTGGGATCTTCAAAGTCTTTGCAATTTTACTTTAGGGAACATTTTTCTAAAATTGTTCCACAATTTCTAGATGCAGTTTGTCCCAGATTGGTGAACCTCTGCCCATCTTTACATTTGAGAGGCTCTGCCTCTCTGAAATGCTCCTTTTATACCCAGTCATGTTACTGACCTGTTGCCAATTAAACTAATTAGTTGTCGAATGCTCCATTTGTTTTGGATTTTCAGCAATTACTTTTCCAGCCTTGTTCCAACTTTTTTGGAACTGTGTTGATGCCATCAAATTCAAAATGAGCTCATATTTTCCATGAAATGGTAAATCGTCTGTTTCAGCATCGGAAATGTTGTTTATGTTGTATTGTGAATAAAACATGGGTTGATGAGTTTTCTGTTTTTATTTGTTTTACACATTGTCCCATCTTCTTTGGAATTGGGGTTGTATCTATCTTATCCCTCCATCCATCCATCCATCCATCCATCCATCCAAACCAGGGCCCCTCGAAGGCCGTATCCCTGCACAACCAACTGCTCTTTACCTAAATCGGGTACTGTATGTTCAGTCAATCAGAAGTTGGAAGATAAGGGCTGTGCAGGGCCGTGGCTCTCGAGGCCCAAAATTCAACAATGTGATCTATACTGCTCATCCTGTTAAGTGTTACAGAGGTGCTGGGGTTAGTAGCAGCACCACCCAGGATGCAGGACCCTGCAAAGGCCTGTGCATAGAGACAGAAACCCACACCTATATGCAATCTAAAGCCTCTGGTCAACCTAACGTGCATGTCTTTAGACTCTGGGTGCAGCACCCAGAAATAAACCTGCACAAGCAAACTCCACACAGCCGGCAGGTGGATTCGAATCAGCCTTTGGCTGTGAGGCAGCAGCACTAACCACATAACTACTGTGCTGCCCCACTTTAAACTTGTGCTTGTAAAATCGGTGGCTGTGCTTTTGTGTCTCCTTATAACCTTGTGCACGATTGCTTCTGTGTTAAATACAATAAACTTCCAGTATTTCCAACCTGTACGCTTTGCCCTATATCTGATCGGCTGAATATCTCAGAACACCCGACTGAAAAAAGGGGAAAAAAACGTCATTTCAAAATGTAGAGTGAAACTTGGCCCAAGAAAATGTGCCATCTGAATCAATTTGTACAGTGCACAGACTTTATATCAGACACTCCACACTAAAAGCCTTGTTACACTTGTGTGAGAGCATTGATTCATGCCTGCAGACTGTGAATGCATTCCCACTGATGAGAGTATACTCCAAAGGGATCTTCAAAGGATTGCCTGTGCCTGAAGAGCCTCCTCTTGTTCTTCACCTGCACAAACCGAATTCTGTTCCTCTGAGGGCTCTGTGTTTCCAAATAGACATGTTTGCCTCAGTGTGTACCCACTGGTAATTAGGGGTGTGTAAAGGAAGAAGGCAATAAAACATGTGCACAATAAACATTGTTAGAAATGCAAACCAGTGGAGGCAGAGTTTTATCCAACCTGGTTTTAAACATGCCAAAGTTCAGCGGTGTCCAGAGCAAAATAGGTTCAACGTTTGCTGCATCCCAGACATAGAAATTATCCAGATGATCCTCACAGTTCTGCAATTCTAAAAAAGGGCTTTGAAAACGTTCACCATCATGTTCTCATCGCACATAGTCAGATAATGACACTTCCTAAGGTGTCAAATTGAGGCCACAGGTACTTTTTAACACAGTTTGTGTCAAAGGGCCAGAGTTAGAAAAAACAACTTCAGGGTGAGGTTACATTAAGAGACAACATGGGTTAGAGAAACATGGGTTTCGTTACAAGATAAAAAAAAAAGACATAAAAACAAAATGCAGTTCACCCTGTTCCAACTTTTTTGAGATGTGTTGCTGCCATCAAATTCAAAATGACATTTTCCACTAAAATGGTGAAATGCGTCACTTTCAACATCCGATATGTTGTTTATGTTCCATTGTGAATAAAATGTGCGTTGGTGAGATTTACATCATTGCATTCTATTTTTATTTTTGTTTTAGACATTCTCCCAAATTTTGGGGAATTGGGGTTGTACTGTACATCTCATCCAGATTCAACCTTATATCCAATTCAAATAAAAATACCAAGCAAGGTAAACCATAATTTTTTTAATACAGTGATGATATGCTCTACATTTTGCCCCAACGTGGCCAATTACAGATAACCTACATCCACATGTAGATAAATTCATTGTTCAATACCTAAGAAAGAATAAGAATTACTCACAGGGACAGGGACTTAAATGAAGCTGTGGGAAGCTCAGGTTTTTCTCTGACACACAGCAACACAGAGGCTCACACACACTGTTTGATCTCCATAATCCCTCACTCCAATAATAGGAAGGAGCAGTTTCTTTTTTTTTTTTTTTTTTTTTTTTTGCGGCTGGAGAAAGCCATCATGTAGAACAGCTGCTTCAGGGGCTGGCTGATCAAATTATTACCTGCCTGATCCGACCTGCCCGTCTGCTTTGTGGTTCACCAGCAACTCAGAGTAAACAAATCCCTGGAAAACTACTTCTGCCCCGAGTCCTATGACGGGGGGTTTAGGATAGTTTTGTTGTAGAGCTGCTTATTAAGAAGCACTGAATTACTGTAATGATGGCTGGGAAAATTGTTATTTTTAGGCAGAGCATCACGTGAAGTTTAAGTTATGTTTTCAGCATCAAGTATATCAAACCTGCCAAATGTTTGGAGTCGATGTGGACGTTTTTGGTGAGACATCTGCTTAAGTCAATGCAAATGTAAAAAAACAACAAATTCAACCGAATTGATGTGTAGTATGACCTGACGAAACAACCTTTCACTGTCACTGGTTGTGTTGCCACGGTATTTTTTACGACCACTGTGTAAGTTGTGGCTCTAAATTCTTTCTAAGGTGTCAGCTGCATTGAGATCAGGTGTCTGTGACGGCCACAGTATAGTTCACATTTTTAATGCCGTTCAGCATAATGCTTCTCTGTTCTCTTATTCAAATTTCTCCTATCATTTGTTCCTAGTGTGTGACCTTGCACCAACGTCAACACAATTTATTAACGCATGGTTATCAAGGTGGTTTTTGCTTAAAAAAAAAAAAAAAAAAAAAAAAGTCAGAGCTCCTCTCACAAATGATGCAGTTGGTGACACTCTATGGACTGTGATGCTTGAATATTCCGCTGAGAATTAAAATCACAGTTTGGATTCATTTGTTGTACTGTACGTCCTTCTCTACAGATTAAACGCAGCGTTGGTGTCTTTTTCAACTTCCACAGTGGAGTCAGGCTGGTGGTTTTTGTAGCTACTGATCAAACTAATTTTCCCTTTCATGATTCTCTTTTCTCACTTTTCAAGCATCCAGTCTGGGTTCAGCCACACTTTCATGATGAATGGCATTGCGACTAAAGTGAGGTGTTTTGTGGGCACAGCAGGTAGTCAGATGCCTCTGTGTGTAGCAGGCTACACCTGTGTTTTCAGTGGTCAAGGCCATGACAGCATAAGCGGGCAAATGTGGAGTAAATAACACCTGCACTCGAGAAACAATTGGAAATTCATTCTTCAAAAATTGTGCGCCTTTGTTGATTCAGAGCCCAAAACCTGCCTCAAGCCTGTGCCACAGCCTGAAACAATTTTCACTTCTTGGAGCTCTTGGTAGCTATTTCACACAAGTTTGTTCCCAGCACACAGGTGGCGATTTATGTATGCCAGAAAAGAGCCTGTGTTCAGTCCTGCCATTCAGCGTGTGAATTCTGTTCTTCTTTCCATGAATAGCCTAATTTCAGATGCTGAAAGAGAAGTGAATCACCTGGCTAGCAGCTGCTGAAGTACGCTTCCTTCTCAGCTCACTGTGCCTCGAATTTTCATTTTTACTTCTAGGATCCTCTGAATGTGTGTTGAAATGTTTTCTGCCCTTTGTAGCCACATGATTTTTAGTTACAATGGAAAGGATTGGCTTTTTCAAAGAGCCGAACGTGACTGAAGGCCCTCGCTGTTTCCATAGTTATAAACCGCTATTTTGGCCACATGTGTTGGCAATCGATGATGCTTCAGGGAGCCAACAAATAAGTCACAATTTGCTTTTCTTGAAATTAATATTGGGTTGGCAGAGATGCTTTTTATGGAATTGCAGCACAGGCACCGTTGACAGCAACTCTGGAGAACGGGACGCAGAGATTTCTTCTTTTGCTTACTCCACCTGGGAGGGTCTGCTGATGGGAAATACCTGGAGACCCCACGTTTCTCATCAACGTGTCAGTGATGATCTGTGGCTGTTGCTGTGAAATCAATCTCCGTTTTCACGCCACGTCCGACGTCTTTGGGTAAATTCATTCTGCTCACATCACCATCTGGTGTTTCGGGCAATTAGCAAAATGTGCTGCTGGCATCTCTCTCGCATGGACCATATAAACAGTTTGAATGACTGGTGATGCATCAGTCAGTGCATCAGTTCCCAGGGTGATGCTGAGTAACTGCAGAAACAAGGTCTGCCTACCTCTGCTGCTGTTCACGGTGCTCAGATTATTGCTCGGTGTACAGAAATCTCTTTGGATTGGACGGGTAATTGAGATTTTTTAAAGTAAGGAGAATTTCTATTTTTAGGTTCAGATGACACAGAGACATGTTTGACAACAAATTGACGAGTTCTGCAGATAAATGTAGAAAATGACATTGACAGGTGGTTTGGTGTGGCATCAGAAGGCCGAGGTGCAGAACGTTAAATTTAATTTCCGTCTATGCTCATAAATGTTGTGTAATGATAAAGGGCCTTTCGTCCACTATAAGTGGTCAGGCTCCCAAAGTTCAACATTCGAAGGAGTTTTTTACGTTTTGATTTTGCCACGTGGCAGATGCTATTATTAACAGCGACCTACAAGTCAAGGTACAAAGCAGCAAGTATACGAGAAAACATTAAAGCAAAGTGAGGTTTCAGTTTCTAGAGATGCAAGTGTAAAGTAACGCGGCACCTTTTTTCATGTTGTCTTCAGTAAGAATGCTGGTCAAATGAAGTCATGAAAGAAAGAAAAAAAGCCGACTGTTGTGTGCTGCATCCCATTAAAATAAAGAAGTTTTCAGGGCTATTACGGCTGCAAATCGCATTTATGTAATTGTAATTATGTTTTTCCAGGTGCAATGTAATAACCGTAATCCAGTGCGAATTCCTGGCTGGATTAGGTTTACTGAACAAAAGCACTTTGGTTACAGGCATCACTGTGACACGTCAGGTTTCACATCCCCTAATTATCCCAGAACGAATGATGTGTGTCACTTCTTCATTCAGGTTATAAAAAAAAATCTAGTCATAAAAATATTTAAAGTAAAATTCATTCATTTTTCAAAAGTGTGTCAGTGACAGCAGTTTTAAAAACTGCATAAACTTACTGCTCTATGTTCAGTTTTATTTAATAACGTATCTCAAAATCATGAGCAAACAGTTGGTGTTAAATCACTTTCACAAATACTTCTCATACTGGAAAGAGTGACTGAAATGAGAGACGCTGCAGAAATGACAGCAGAGAAGAACTGGAATATAGCTAATGACTCAGACAGAGGGAAAACTTGTCCGAATGATCCCACTAATTTAGCTGCTTTAATGAAACTGAAATTGCTGACGTGCATCATGTGAAATGAAAGCACAGACCTCAATTTGATGATAAATGGCAACTGGAAAGTGCTTTTAGTTGACTGTTGAGGAAAGAAAGAGCTTTTAAATCAGGAAACAAGGACGAGCTGAAGACTGTGCGAAGGTTTGTGAGAGAGAAAGGAGGTTGGTAGGCAAACTATTATCTTATCTCTTAATTTACAGTAGCCACACGGGCTCAGCAGTACTTTGGAAAAATGTTGTCCACACCTGTTTCCTGTTGAAAATGTATTGTTAAAAAGAAAAAAAAAAAAGTATCGTGGTGTTTGCTCAGCTCAGGTCTTGTATCCAGCCAGAATGGGCAAATATTCCACTTGAGAAACTGTGATAAGGTTCCTCAGTTACCGAAAAGTAAAGGACAGGTTATAAAGGACGGTGGTAAACATGTCTCTGTCTCAACTTTTTACAATTGTTTGCAGCAAAGTTAAAATTTGCTTGGTGGCGGATTAAGTGAACCAACAAATCAGATTTTAGTTTTTAGAAAAAAGAACAACTAACTTTTATAAAAGTGGGGAGTTAAATTTGTCTTCGACCACTTTTTATTGGGAATTAAAAAGTCCTCA
Organism: Channa argus; assembly: GCF_033026475.1. NCBI lineage: Eukaryota > Metazoa > Chordata > Actinopteri > Anabantiformes > Channidae > Channa > Channa argus. The sequence goes on from NC_090218.1 coordinate 11,078,219, forward strand.
CAGCAAGTGTCTGCATGTGCACTAAGCCACGTTTTTCAACTCCACAGAGAATTAGACATTTAAGATCCTGGATGTTTGAATTATGCATAACAATTTAATATTACTGTCTATATTTTATGAACCGTATGTATAATTTCAGTAGCAATGAAACTTAAAGTGTTTTTAACAGTAATTCTCTTTCAAAGGTGCAGTAAACTAAAGGAAGAGGCAGCCGGACTCACCTGAACCTAAATTAATCACATTTTAATTAAGGTAACCAAACAGTCGCACGGGGATAAAAATTCTGAATTAATACACGTAGATTAAACGTGTATTCTTAGTTTTTTTTTTTCATCGCTTTAACAAATAAAACTTTAAATATGATTATCTTTGGAAAAATTGAATTGCTGACGATCCCCCCCCCGCCCTCCCTCCCCCCCCCCCCCAACACACACTTTTGTGATCGCTTCTCCACTTCTGCAGCTCATTTATTCACACAAAACCTCAGGAGACCCCATGAAAAGCATCTGTTTCACAGCACTGTCACTTTAAAACCCATGAAAATTGATGAGCGAGGCGCAGTGTCCCAGGCCCCGAGGACGAGCTGCATTCATGATTATACAAACTACTGATATGTGTTAAGAAGAAGAAGAAGGGGGAAAAGGATCTGTCTTTACTCAGTCATGCAGCTAAAGGGATTATTCTGGGTCAGAGGTTCAAACAGTTACTATAGTTCTCTGCTGTTCTGCTGAGCTTTGCCTGGAGCTGCTGGTCTTTCCCTCTGTTGTACTTCTGTTTCCGCAACTTTCTTTTTTCCTCGTCTCAGTCTTATCTACTACCTCTGTGTGCGTGTTCCTGCCTCAAAGGAAGGTGACACGGGGCCGTTTATTGGATATAAACAAGGAGCTTTAATAGACATAAGCTGGCTTTTACAAACCGCTCAGGAAGAAACAATGAAAGTGCTCGGCAAACTAAAATGAGTCTTCTCCATGAAGAGAGGGTGATGAATGAGTGGCACCTGGAAAGCAGAAGCAGCTCTTCACAAACGCAAATTGAAACAAGTGCATCCTACATGTCCACTGTCCTGTGGTAGATGAACAGTGTGTGTGTATGTATGTATATATTTAGCTTGTCTCTACACCAGAGGAAGTGTAAAATGCACTGTAAAGAGTATTTCAACGTCAATGGTTTTTAATCAGTGTTTCTTTGTGAATTATTTTCTTCACATAATAAATACATATTCATGTAAATGATTTATTTCATTGCGTATAGTTAGTGGTAATAATGGGAGGAGGAGTTTAGCCCTGTATTCTAATAGAAAGGAGTGAAAGGCAGCTTCACAGGCAAAGACATAATCTACAACAATACAAACACAGACATTTCTCACATCAAACCTTATGAAAAGTTAGTTGACATCCAGAGTTTCATCACTGAGGCCTGCTGAAAACCCAAGCTCTGATTTAGCCGTTCGACAGACTGAGAAACAAAAGAGTTTTTTCAATCTGCTCAGCCTGACTAAATCTAAATCTTCTCTTCTCTGATGGCAAAAGCTGTTCCAGTTCAGAAAACGCTCACTGTATGGGTTGTTTAAAAAGGAATGGCAAATTACACCCACGGCCTTTTGGGTTGGAGAGACCACCTGCTGCCAAACCGAAAAACTGCTGCCGCGTTGCCACTAGAGCGAGTGGGGGAAACACAAACAAGCCCGTCTCCTCAATACTGTGTTCCTAAAAACCTTAAATGCAAACAACATTGTTTTATTCAGGTTTTAATTGGGCAGTTATGAAAAGTGAGGGGATTTAGTCGGGTTGATCACAGGGAACCAACAGCCCATCATATCTCTGGTTTAGCCACTTAACCTGTTGCATGTTAATAAGAAGCTTCTTACATTCAGTAATTTCTCAAAAACTGCTGAGACTCCTGTGAACATCCAGCACCATGCTGATATAAAAAGTCAACGTTTAGGAAGCTCTGTGTTTGCCAAAGAAATGTGCTTCTGTGTCTCAACTGGAACCCAGTCAACAATGTTTTAAGAGAAATATTATGAGTGAACCAGTTTCTGGGAGAGAGAGAGACAGATAGAGACGCATGATCATGTGAACAAGCCTCTCATATATATGTGGTTACAATTACATTTATTAAAAACGTATTTCATTTTGAAAAAGCTGCTCTTCCCTGCCAGATGGTCTTCAAGCTCAGGTCCTCCACTAGAGGCCTGGGAGCATGAGGACACTGCGTAACATCTTAGGTGTTCCTAGGACCAAAACTTTAGAACCACCTCTTCTTATAATGCACAACAAATTATAGCATTGTCAAAGTGGAATTTACTGCAGATCTGCTGTATTGGATCACATTAGATTGTAGAGGCGTACCTAATAAAGTGGCCAGTGAGTGTACCTGTGTAGATAGATATAAAATGTCATATGGTTGCACTGACAAAAACATATTTGCGTTTGCAGTTTAGTAATGTTGCCATATAATCAGCTGCAAACTTTCCTCATTTTCCATCTCTCGTCTGTCTTTACACTCGTCTTTTTCTTTTTCCTTATTCATGTCAGTTGTGCCTCCGGGAGTTTTCTAAGAGCTTTTCAGGTGCTTGTGTGACTTTAAGAGGCCTCAGCAGTCAGAGAGTATCAGTCCTCAGCTGTGACCTCCAGGGACAAGAGCAGAGCAGCGGGTTCAGATGCAGTGAAGTCGCTACATCAGGAGCTGTAATGGAGCTGACATCCGGTCTGCTGTGAGCAGTGCAACCAGCGTAGTTTGTATTTGATAGATGTGGGCTGTGTTACAGATGAGAGAGAGGTGTGAGTCTGCAGTGGGGGCTAAAATGGATCAGTACGAAGTCCGTGTAAGTAAAAACCACTAACACAAGTGAAATAAATAATATGAAATCATTATCGGCTGATTTAAACCGAGAGCAGCGTGGAAGCAAATTGCAATTGAAAAAGCTAAATCTCATATTTACAAGATTCCAATCTCCCATTAAGCATAAGAACATCATCAGGTTTGTAAGATGTCATCCATAAATCCGTAACTCAGTTGATTAAGTGACTGTTCCCTACGTCAAAGAGTAATTAGCTAAAAAGAACTAATATCAGCTATTTCACCATATTTAATTTAGCAAAACATAAAAACATATGGGTTAAAATTTTAATGTCACGTCCCCTTGGATTCAGAGTTACACGGTGGGCGACAGCTCCAACATGGTTTTCTACATTTTGAAATGTAATTAGTTATTGGCTCCATGATAATACTGACAAAAGCACCAACTTTTTGTCATAGTTACAACCTCTGAAAAACTTTCCGACTTTGTACAAGATCAGGATTTTATGAGATAGTTTTCTGAGATATTTTAAAATGCTCATTTACTTTGAACAGTGGTTATAATTAGTTAGAAATGTAGCATTTTGTTTCGTATTTCAATTGACACGAAACGTCTATACAAATTATCATTCGCTCGGTGTTGGGTTTCCTGTTATTTCAAGTAATGTGATTCTAAAATAAGGCCATTTTATTCCTTAAGATGATAAAGAAAAAGGGCCAAAATGGATCCGATTAACCGAAAAGGTGCTAGTAATAGCTGACTATTTAGCCTAAAGCTAACATAACCATTACGCACTGGAGGTTTATGAAAGTGAACGCTGGTCAGCTGCAGGCCTGTTACTGTGACGTTACCACTGTCTGACACACGTCTTTCAGTAAAACACAACAAACTCTCAGCGGTGGAGTTAAAATGCAGTCTATGCAGTCATAACTCTCAGTCTCGTGTGTATTAGGGTTGGAAAAAGTTACAAAAATCCATACATCAGACATGTCAATCATGGAACAATATAACGGTAAAGTGCAACAGAGTTTTAGCTTTTGGCAACAAACTAGTTCTGTCACTACTCGATCCAACACCCTACTCGACTTATTCTATTCATCTGCAATGAAGCAATTTGCAGCAGTTTCTTTGCTACGTATGATATGACATTAGCAGTTTTAACAATACGTTAGGTAAATTGCTACTGTGTTGCTATAGTATTGAAAGATGCAATAGATGTCAACAAACAAAACAATGGCCGTGTTTGATAATTATGGACGTATGATAAATGGGAATTACACGCTAACTATAGGTGCAGCCTACAGTATACTCAGAATGTGCATGTAGATGTTTTTTTAATGTAGATTTTAACACATTTAGGAAAAGCCAAACAAAGCCTACATACACATATTGGAGATTTACAATATTTAGGAAAATATTGTCTTCAGGAAAGCAATAATTCCTGGGACAAAGAGCCTTCATTTGTGATCATTTCTGAAGGTTGAAACATCTTCAGAAAGTGAGGGAGGATGGTGGAAAACGTTCCTTAACAAATGACCCAGATCGTTTCTAAACAGTGAATTTAAACCTCTGTTGTTGTCGTAGCTGCTGTTGCTCACCTTCATTTTTACTGCTCCTCTGTAACCGTGCGCTCGTCTTCTCATCTTCTTCCTCTGTTTGAAATCCGTCGCCCGTGAAAACAAGCCTCATTATTACCCCCGCTGCTCCCACACGCCAAGAATGTGTCGTAATTGAGACACTGATCGTCCCACACGAGACGATGCATGGATGGGAGACGGAGAGAGAAAGACGAGGTCCAATTAGCATCTCGGCAGCAGCCTGACTCCCGGGAGTTTCAGGTGGTCCCAGGGATCTAATTTGAAGAAGGCTTTGAGAACTGAAAAGTTACCTCGGTTTGCTGCAAAAGAACAGCCTCGCAGAAGAAAGCTTTCCACATATTATTCATGCACTGAATACCTGCACCTGCCAATCACTGGGGTTATTATAATACCAGTGCCAGAATTTATTACCAGTTCAGCCTTTTCTCTGCAATTGCTCTTCAACTCTTTATTTAGAACAGAGGGTCTTGCCACTAACTACTGACGCCCACTCTTTGTCTGAAAAGGCTGCAGACAGCAAGAAAAATCTGACTGGACAGGTGAAGAATACTACGCTGTACGTGGCCATCGAAGATCAGGAGCATGAAGAATGTCCATTTTAGAACTTTCCCAGTAACCTAAATCCAAAATCTCATATCATTTTACCACATGGCCACAGGCTACTTTAGGCTAATTTAGGAAACGAATGACAAAAATGGCTTGTTTATGCAGCGTAACAACCCCTTTCATCATTTACACCACTTTATGGTCTTTTTTTTTTTTATGGCAATTTTTTAAAACGTCTAAAGAGAAGGCACATCCTGCTTTTCACCAGGCCGATGTTGCTTTTGCTTCGGAGAGAAAACCAACAGTTTGGCCACAGGTGTGTTTGTCAGGTAAACATCACAATAGGTAATTCTGGGTGTTTGAGACAGTAAACAATGCTTTTATTTGTCTTTTGATTTATAGATACTTCAGTGTTGTAAACTGCAGGGTGGCTTTAGAAGAAAGTATATCAAACATCAAATATCTATGAGCTGGTTAAAGAAATCTCCCACAGCAACCTTTCATCTACAATAACAAAAGGCTTCACTCGGGTAGTGCAATTGTCTTTTTTTTCACCCAGTAAACTACAAAGAATTTCCCGTTTTCCCATTTGAAATAAGTCACTCAGGCTGCTGTCTCGCTGAAATGTGATGCAGACTGAAAGCTCATCTCACTTTGTAAAGCTTTGATGTTCGAGTTTAACAAGTAGTGTCTTACTTAAGATCAAAGCCCGGGGCCCTGCCTCTGCCTTAAGTTGTGCCCCGGCATCTTTCTCGTGCCTTTTTCTGCTCTTATTATGCTGCGGAATGCATCTCCATGACAGCAGCTCACATTCCTCACACAGACTTCAACGTGTCTGAAGTACATCAGATTTTTCTCCCAGCACAACAAATGATTTGTCTCCATCTTTCACCTTGGAATACAAGAGCCAAACAGCTGCCACATTTTTAAACTTGATGGAACTTTGACTTCTACTTCGTTCTTGTGCTGAATGTGCTCTTCCTGTCTTCGTGCTTTTAATAAGATTTCATTCCTAGCAAATGGTCTCTTTCCTCATCACATTCACTCCTCTAACCTCAGATTGCCCATGACTGCCCTCACATCCAAACTAGAAGTCTCCTTATCTGAACATAACATACAGAGGAGTGGGCTACATTTAACTTTGCTTCCATCTTTCAATGAACGCAGCTTTTCTGTATCCCTACTTTTTCGTCTTCTTTTCCTTTGGGCTGTTCCCTTTCACGTGTCGCCACAGCGAATCATGTGCCTCCATCTAACTATGTCCTCTGCATCCTCTTCTCTCACACCAACTAACTTCATGTCCTCTCTCACTACATCCATAAATCTCCTCTTTGCTCTTCCTCTAGACCTCCTGCCTGGCAGCTCCAACCTCAGCATCCTTCTACCGATATATTCACAGTTTCTCCTCTGAACATGTCCAAACCACCTCAATCTGGCCTCTCTGACTTTATCTCCAAAACATCTATCATGATCTGTCCCTCATATGTCCTCATTCCTGATCCTGTCCATCCTCGTCCCTCCCAAAGAGAACCTCAACATCTTAAGCTCTGCTACCTCCAGCTCTGCCTCCTGTCTTTTCTTTAGTGCCACTGTCTCTAAGCCGAACAACATGGTCTGGTTGCAGGTCACAACAAAAGTAGCATTTTGCACTGATCACATTGAAACCGCTGGACCCATCGCTCCGAAAACGAAACGGTGCGAATGAAAAGAAACTGATGTACATTCTACAAATTCCAGAAGTGTTGATTTTTATCTCAGGAGCATATTTAGATACTCGGACACTTGGGTTGCAACTAACAATTTTTTAAACATCAGTTTATCTGCGGTATATAATTATTATTAGCCAAATGTGATATGTTTAAAATGAGTTGTTGTTTTTTTTTATATACAAAGTACTTTCAAATACTACAACAACAACAGCAACAAGCAAACAATCCTCACATTTTATGAGCCGAATGCTGCAAATGTAAATTATAATTGATCACAAGATATTTCTGAAAAACATGCATCCTCACAATTCAACATACAGCAGTGTGATTTTGGTTGATTTCCAAAGCCAAGTGCAGAATACGTTACAACAGACACAAATATTGGTTTTACCTGTAGTAGAATATTTCCTGCTAAATGTAGTGCTGACTTTATACTGCACCATATTAAAGTGAACACAGTGTGCTGAGTAGAGTTTTATGCCTACAATAAAAACCCATGCAAAAAACTGACTGGGGGATTCTAAATCTTCGCATTGAAAGGGTTCAAATCCCTGACCCAATGTGGGCCCATCCGAACCAAACCTGTAATATGTACTTGAAAAGAGAAATTGGATTATGTCATTACAGGACTAAACTAAGCTTAATCTCCATCCTTTTTTAGCCGCTCTTCCTCTGTAGTGTTTGACATGATTAGCTTGAGGGTCCCCAGTCCCCATAGCCCTCCTTCAGTCAGACGCACAGCAAGCAGATCAGCTCGGCAGTGCTTGAGCAGGCAGCATCCTTCATCAGCCTCTTCATCACCATTCACTGCTGCTGCACATAGTTGACAGGATCAGGGGAAATGTCTCCCTCGGTCTGGACACAGAGAACAACAACTGTGCTGCTTTACAGAGCTGTGTTAGCGGTTTTATATCTACGTAGAGAATGAAAGAACATTTCCACATTAATGCTACACCTCCATCCAATTCTACACCACTAATTCTATACAACTACAGTATATTGATTGTTTTAGTGTTTTTACATTTATTATACTCGAAATCAAATCAGTGTGTACAACACAACCACTAGGTGTCAGAACAAGCAAGAATGTGAGTTTGTATTACGTCCTGCTGGTTAAAGAGAAACACGGCTCCAAACTAACTGGCATGAAACTCAGTGATGCACAGCTGTCCTGAAGCTGTCCCATAAGGGACATATTTGAACCACTTACTCCCTATGACTCTGTATTTGCAATCTGACTGACAAAGATGGCATCGCTGGCAAACAAAGATTCTGATTGAATCGCTTGGTGGTTTACAGAGATGAGAGCAGAGGTTCTGTGGGGGTCCAGCATTGAAGGCGTCCTTCCACTCTGACACACGGTTTCCTGTTGGACGAGAAGACAATGCTCAGAGACAGAGTGAACACAAGCCCAAACAGGATGCAGGCGTGGTTGTCCAGACGCTGCACAGTGCAGTGCAGAGCCAACATGTTGGTTCTGGATTTCAAGACGTGTCACGATTACAGAAACGGACGCTGTTGGTCTGTGATCCTACAGGCTGGAGACCGTGTTGTTCAGGGATTGGGATGAAGCCTGGGTGGTTCATCGGTGGCCCACTTTCTCTCTAATCTGGTGTAGATGGTGTTATGGTCATTTGTGTAGCTGCAGGCCTTGTGGTCGTAGTTTACTGTCTCTCACTTTTGCTATAACAGAAGAGACATTGGTGTTTTCACATGGAACCAAAATAAGCAAGTTCAGGAAGTCACTTTGGACACTTTGGCCTCCTTTATCCAGTGCCTCCTCTTTTAAACAGTAAGCGAACTCCTGAGTCAGAGGAAGCACAATGTGCATCTGTTGATGCGTCTCTCCCGCTGGCACAGTCAGCCACCAGGACTTAACAAGCAGGCTGAGAAAAGTTGGGATGTGGAAAGGGAGCGATTACCCTTCTGGTGCTTTACACAACTAGGTCACTGAGCTGAAGACTACTAGAGCTCCTTCAACGAACACGCTCTGTCCGATATAGAAAACATAAGGGCTGACAACATTAATCCAGATGCTTAGAAATATTGTTGCGTTACTTTTAAAAGAATCAGAGGGAGTTTCATGCCACTGTTTGACCCCAGTTATTTCAGACACCTACTGATGTGTGAGATGCAGTTGTTGAACACTGTGGCATCAAAGAGTCTTAATGACAAACGGGCATCATCAAAACAATTAATTTCCAAGTTTCTTCACTAGAAAGTCAGATTATATAACAGCTAACATTATACAATTCAGCACACAAAGAGGATTCATATCTTAAGTTATATATTAGCGCATAAACAAATGCAGCACTCAAATCATTCAGATTTAGGAAATATAAAGCTTTTTTGTTCTATTTTTGTGCGTCACAAAAGTTCATAAGGAGGACGTTGGAGGAAACAAAACACATGCACATCACATGAAATAAAGGAAGCCATGATTTTTAGGACGAACTGCAAACTTTTCTTTCTAACCCCGACCTTGTTTATTTAGCTCCTACACCTGATCAAACTGCCTGCGTGGGTGTTACCCTTCCATCAGATGGTCCTGTGGGTCACATGAGAGGGCAGGAACAAACTTTAGGAGTTGACGGCCTGTTGCTAATTAAAACAAATTGTATTAACAGACGTTGGCTTATTGTGATTATTGAATGTGCCAAGTGCTGAATATGTCATTTCTGTCCATGAGATGTTAATGATATTTTTTTTAAATCTGTATTTAAATAAATGGCAAAAGCTCAAAACAAATGCAAAATTAATTCAATTATGTCTCAACATTTTGATAAAAACATGTTGGTAGCTTCCCGCTCTACTTGCTCCTCGTGGATTTTAAATCTGTCCCTGTAGGTAATTGGCAAAAACAAAATCCATGAGCCGAAACCTCTGCAGTCACAGGTTAGACAAACAAATCTCCACAATAGATGTTAAATTACGCAAAATGACCCCCCAAAAGAGGGGGTCCTTCGATAACAACAACTCAGTCCTTTAGCTTTAGAGATTGTTTTGTTAAAGAAAATAGTACTTTAAATGTATTTTTTTGGTACTTCTTTAGTAGCAAATGAGATTGAAAGCACGAGCAGCTCCTACAGCGACAAGTTCAACAAGTACAAACAAAGTTAAATAGTTTGGGGACTGTTTTTTTTGGAGGGGGGTTGTCTTCAGAGAGGGGACGTGACCGCCACGCTGTAATGTGATGAATCCAAAACCAGGCCCCAGCTACACAACTCAGTTTCAGTTCAGTGCACTTTGTACCGAGGGAACGAGACACCATCAACATGCCACTTCCTGTTGCTTCCGGGTGAATTATTTCACGTTTTCGGCGATAACTTAGAGTCATACTCTTATTGCTCGTCTTCTCCCCACATTGCTGCCATTGGACCACAGCCGGCTTTACAGTAACAGTTACACAACTTATTACCAGTAATTCATCACAGGCTAACAGGGTGAGCTTCCCAAATAAGTGAGAGATTGCTTTTGCTGTGTTGAGGTTTGAAAGTGCTGATTAAGGCAGCCAGACTTTTCACTAAAACGAAAAAAAAAAAAAAACCCTACTTGTCAGCGTCCACAGCAGGACTGTGTATTGATGTTCATGCCTCGTGTTTCGGCCTCATTACTCATGGAGCTACAGTAGAGCCGCAGAGAACTTCACAGGAAATGCTGCTGCCCACATGAAATTGCCAAAAGCACCAGAGGAAAAGCACCAAATCCCAAACTTAATTGAGTGCCAATCAGTTTCAATTACAAAGGTTTCCTGTTTAGTGAGATAGAGCTACTGTGAATGTCACTAATGGCAGCAGTGCCGCCCACTTGCACCCACACACACAATATGTTACGGAGCCGTTTTTACACCAATAGCGTGTTGACGCATATGACAGGGAGACAGAATGGCAATAAAAAGTGTGGAGAAAGTATCCGCTTCATATCGAGCTGGAAGGATATAAAGTCTGCGCTAAGAGTTTGCGATGCAATTAAGAAACGTGAAGACTTATTTTAGACGATTTCATTTGGTCGGCCGACGAAATGTAAATAACTCTAAACGTCTGCCTGTCTGTGTCTCTCTGTGCTGGCCCTGAGACAGACTGGAGACCTGTCCAGGGTGAACCCCACCTCTCACCCAATGACAGCTGGGATAGACTCCAGCACCCATGACCCTACGCAGGATACTGATGGGGCAGATAATGGTTGGATGGATGGAAACTGTAGGTTAACACAGTCCCTCCAGGGATTTGCAGTGTTGCGATTGCAACATTTAATTCAAGCGTTTCCCCGTGTGATTTCTGAGCAGCCTTGCAATTTTAAAAACATCACAATATCCATCACTATTATTTGGTTTTTTTTTGTTTGTTTGTTTTTTTGAAAAGGTTGTAACAAAATCAGGCTTTTTACGGCACAACAATCACAAAAAGTTCTGCAACATCCTGGAGGGACTGGTTAGCATACGTCCCGGGGGCCTCAGTGGATGTGCCTGTATTTCAGAAATCTCTCTACTTACTGAGCATTTACCTTCCTCTTGGATTAATACATGCACTGCTACATCTACATGTGTCAAACAGGTGTGGCCATATTTCTTGTGTGGTACTTTCTTTCCCTGTGTTGTACTTGCTTTTGTAGACCTTATTTTCCTCTCAGCATAGAAGGAGAAACCCAGGTGTAACTGATAACATTCGAAACCTGTCAGCTGAGCTAATTCCAGGGTTGTGCATTCTGGATTACCCACATCACTTATCAGGACTTTGCACCACCTGCCGTGGGAAAGGTTTAGTCGCTCTCCACATGTCATCAGCTGATTGGCTTCCACCTGTTCACTCCACATCCATCACATCATTGGTTGTTTTGAATGTGAGGGGACCAATCATTAAGCACAAGCAAGTACATAAGAGGAGGTGTTAAGCAGCAGTTTCTCTGTCTTAAACAGTGACTTGTGAATGAGCTGTTCCTGGTGTTTTGGGTCGTCTGTTTGATATTCATATTGCTGTGTGGCTCCATGTTTGGAGAGATTGTAATTAAATGCCGCAAACAGCCAAATACTGCTCGTTGCCTTAATGTTTTGCGACGGCCGTTGTTGCTGTTCATATGCAGAACTAACCTTTGCCACATCAACTTGATGCAGAAGCACGTGCATCAAAACAAAGAATTATTATATAAATGTATGTCAATAAAGTGTTTCTGTCTTAACAGGCAGAAATCCACTAGTGACCAATCACATGGCCAAACTTACTTTAAACGTAATATCAAAAGATGAAGATAACCAGCGTTGAGCATCAAGGTAGCGTCAATCTAAACTGGAGCAAGATGTATAAATGACTTATTCATCTACTTTGAAGCTGCACAAAGAATTTAAATGATCGTCTATCACACGATATCAGCGGAGTTTGCAATGTGATTTCAATTTGCACTTTTTGGTGGTTGTACAGAAAGAAGGGGCGGAGAAATGTGACAATTAAGATTTGACTTTTTTTAAGTTAAATTGTGCAATATTAAACATAAATGTTTCCATTTGATGAGTTGCACAGGAGTTAGTTTATCTGCAGTGCCAGATGCAGCTCACATCAAAAACCTGCAGTCAAATTAACAGAACCACCAACAATTATTCAAACGAGACACAACAGAGTCGACTCTTTGCACGTGCGTGTGCTGTTCTGTGCGGAGAGAAAAAAACTGACGTCATGGCAAAACACAAAATGGGCTCAGCATGGGTGTAAATGCTCTGCAGCTGGAGCTGTTTCCAGTCCTCAACATCTGGTTGGTGATGCTTCCCGGTCTTATCGGCTGTCGCCGTTCGACACTAAGGGATTTCAAGTCAAAAATGATTTGAGCTGACAGCCGAACTGGGAAAAACCTTACAAGAAACCAAAAGCCGGCTTTTGATAACCACCAGGTCGGATGCACCAACGCACGCTGATCACCAAGCTCACGGACAAACACAAATGACGTCAGTGAAGCTGCTTGTGAGCAAAAAAATCTGCGAGAAGATGGGGCCACTTTAAAAATCCAACACTTTGTCATCGGAGATCTAGTAAAACACAGCTACAGTACAACGAACAGCTACAGCTCCTCAGGGAGCCGTAAGTGTCAGAAAGGAAGGTCAGCTGTGCTTTATAGGCTGATGGATGCATAAGCAAAGTGCTGTGTCTGTTCTGCTGACCCAATGTAGGTACATGTTCACTCCATTATGTCTGTGTCATACAAATGCTGCAGCATTTATCCAATTTAAAGACCTCTGTTTCACAGGGTGCGGTGCCGTCCCGGCTACAGCAGCATAAATCAATAAAACACGAAGGCCCTGGGTTGACATGTAGCAGCTGTAGCACACACTCCCACAAAATGTTGCATAGTTGAAGAAATTAAGTTACCAGAATAATCCATTAACTAGTGTTCTGCATCACAAAGTAAGTACAGGTGACGGAAACAAAGGCATTGTGTTAACAATCATTTAATAGAAGGAGCAAGATTTAAACCATAGAGCAACGATGTCTGGATGAGGAGGAATCTGGTAGGTGAAGTGGGACGGCAGTCCAGTTCTGGAGAACAATGGAGGCTCTGAATGTGCTCTTGGTTTGTACCAAGCTGGTCCCTGTGGCACTTCTCTTGGTCCGTGTCCCTACATATACTTACTGTGCAAAATGAAGGTATTCATTTAAAAATAGAAAGGAAAAATGGGAACAATGCTTAAACATTTAAACACCAAAATGAAATGGTTTAGTTTTTCAATCTCCAAAACTAAAACAAAAATTTGAACTGAGTAAACTAAACCCTAAATTAAAATAGTTAATAAAGCTACTTGAATGTCAATTATCAAGACACTTATCCGAAAGCAACTTACAAGAACGTAGCGGACACTAAGTTCAACGTTGGAGTTCAGTGTCTCACTCAGCATCGTGTCTGAAAGACAGAAAATTGTACAACGTTTACGCATAAGTCAAACTTCTCTCATTTTAATCTTTAATGTACACTTGCAGTCCAGTTGAACCACACTGCCTCAACGTTATTCCAGGTGGCTTCAACATTTCCATTCAGCTGCTCTGAACACGGCAGGTGTGAAAGCACCTCCACTCTGCAGTGAGAGGGATTAGAAACAGCCGGTCCCACAAAGAAAACACGTCTGCTCACAGAAAAAAGTGCTGCAGAACTGATAAAATCCCATCTCATTTTTCTCCTACTGATTTAGACACTGGTGCTGATGGTAAACAAATTCTTCAAACCCTTTTTATTTTTATTTTTTTGGCACAGGGAGGCTGTAGCTTTGTTGAAAATAGGACACTTATTCCACAAAAACACTCCTGATAAGCACTGGGATGGTTTAAATAAACGATGCAATTCTTATAAATCACAGACGATGCTGATCATACAGTGCAGCTTTATATCTGCTGAGAACTGGAGAGAGGTCCCTGAACAAAGACAAAAACCTAAAAACCACCTTTTCTTCCCACTATGCTGCTGTCAGTCACGACTGCGGTGCCTTGTGGAGAAGGTTGTTTGGAGCTCTTGAACGCCCCCTGAGCTGGTGAAGCTCTCAGAAGCAGAAAGTAATAAAGGGAAGACTGCTGTGTTTTCTGCTGTGCAGTGTGACAGAGTTAAACCCTGGAGCCTTGTGTTGTCTCCAGGTTCTTTTCCATCTCCTCCTCTTTTTCATCTTTATTTCTATCCCTCTTTCCTTCCTCTGCATCCTTTTACTTAGAGTGTGTCTCTCCTCTTCTTCTCAGCCGGTTTCTCTCTGCACTTACAGTCAGTTGCAAAGTGTCTCTCTGCTGTCAGAGCCCCTCTGGCTCCCAGTTATCAGTCACTTATTCTCTAATCTCTCAGTCCAGGAGCAGCCTTGGTCTGTCTCCATGTGGCAGAGAGGTGAGGTGGCAGCTGGTCCTTCACATCACTGCACAGAACACACACACGCACACACACAGTTTTACCTGCTTTTAATCCCTATCACAACTACACAAACAGCCCTGAAGGTTGACATTTGAAAGGTTGTTCATGTGCTATTGTGGCCACATGCACCATGTTGAATCTGTAGCAGGCACAGAAGTTTTGTTCCACTGCACTGTACAATTGCTTAACTCTGGTTTCACCAACAGTCACACAACACTACACAAGAAGGACAGAAATATGTTGAACTGACTGGTTTGAAAAGGCAAAGGTTGATTTGGCACATTCGTTATGGGAGATGGCAATGTTTCTTTTCAGAAGTCAAATATGGGTTTAAATCTGTAGGTTAAACTCCCCGAGCACCGGAATTACATCCATATTGGATGATTTGTGGTTCTGGTCCTTACAGCTGTAACTATCCACAGGGAGCAGGTTGACATTTTGGAAATTCCATCATATTGTTGCCAAGGTTTAGATGAGAGATTTGTCTTTCTGTCCATCTAACATCAACCTAGAGCCAAATAAACAAATCAAGAGAAACTTTTTAACATTTTTTTTTCTTGGCTTGAAGCAGTGACTTTGGTCTCTTGTGCAGATTTAACACATGATATTTTAGCTTGTAATTAACGGCAGATATTCAGCAGCGAGCTTCAGTGATGCTTGTAGCCAGATTCTGCTGCTGGTTTCTTCCGGTAAAGGGAGTTTTTCCTCTCCACTGTTGCTCAGAGGGGAATCGTTAGGTTCTCTCTATTCATCTTTATAGTCTGGACTTTATTCTGTAAAGTGCCCTGAGATGACTTTGTTGTGAATTGCTGCTATATGCTATGTGGCTCTGTTAAAATTCTGTGTTTATGCTGCAAATCTGTCAAAGCTGTGAACCCATGTACACATTTACGGAGAGGTCACATGACCTGATACCCCCACGTCCTTCACATATTGGATTAAAATCTAATTTTTACAGCATTTCATTTGGCGTATTTCAAAAGAATGTATAGCTGGATGTTTGTGTGGCAAACAACGAAAGAACCGAAGCTTATCTCAACAAGATTATGCTCGTTATTAACTTCGTCAGTTATTAATTTCATTTTGGACCAGAAGCGATCGGTAATTAAGGTGAATTTTCCTTTGCTGGAAAACAAAACTTGGCTAGCTAAATAGTTGCATTTTAATTATGTGACTGATGTAATTATATTATTTGTATAATAATTTAGATGCTGTTGAAAATCCAACACAGCATTGTTCAAACACACATTTAGAAAAATTACAATTGCCTCCTCCGGCTTTTGTTTTCTAATCACACGGTGTTAACACACTTAACATGACTTTGAACACATGTAGGTCATCATGACTGTAACACCAGGGTGATTATCCTGCTGAGCTGTGAGGATAATAAGTGGTGTGTTTAGCGACACGCACTTTGCTGGTTGTGGACAAAGCATGTGCAGACACACAGAGGAGCTTAGGTGGCTCCGTTTGTAGGAAGCATGTTCCAGACGGAGGTTAATAAACAAAGATGGCGACCTCCAACCCTGTTGCCATATTCAGGACCACGGAAAGCAGATCACAAAACTCAGTAGTGCGAGTTTTGTCCTTGGCAACACAGCAGACACAAAGACGCTGTGGTTACAGATAAAGTCTGTCACTCATCCATCGTTTGCGTAGACGGTTTTCTTCATTAACTTTTGACCTTGATGAGTTCTAGCCTCAGAGCCAACGGTAAAAAGAATCATATAGCCCCACCTGAGTGAAAATCTAAAGACAACTGCTGGAAATGAAACAAATCCAATATGAAAAACACTGGTAACCGGTGGGTGTGTGACTCCGGCTCCAGCTTTTGCTGTTATGGTAAATGTAGCAGCTATGTCAATCTACTTTATGGCATGAAGAGGAGGTAAAAAAAGAAGATGACATCGTAGCTACGAGAGGGCAGATTTGATTTGACCTCAAAGAAAATCAGCCAGTCAGGATGTTGTTATCTGAGTGAAGAGGAAACACAGTTGATACATTTTGTGATTCTACATTTAACTTTATTATGTGAGTGCATCTATGAAGCGGATAGGAAAATGTCTGTAGACCTGTTCTCCATTTGCCGCAAATTCAATCATTCATGTCCTCTCTCAGCATTGTTTGCTTCACACTGTGCAGATCACAGCCAGCCTTCCTCTCATTTACTAACTTATTTCTTCCCCGCTGCTGCTTTAATACCTCCATCAGCCTTTGAACCAATAACGGCATTAATGGGTTTGGCAGATGCACTGGCTGATATCAGTCTGTGAAGCTCAGCTTCAGTTGAATTTTGTACAACAGACTCTGTTTCCCTGTTGTTTCCTGAGCTGAGGGGAAGCTGAAAAGGTTTCTGACAACGAGGAGCAGCAACGAGTCCTTCTGTGAAACACAACTCTGTAGGTTGTCTGTTGGTGGGTGATGTGTCGCACTGTTTAGGTGACCTTTAGGGACTAGAGCAGACACGACACAAACACGTCTTTAGGTGCACAACCTTCTGCAGGTATGAGGTCAGACGGCAAACAAAACCTGCGGGAGACTAGAGTTTGAGTTGTGTGGAATTCATTGTAACCCCAAAGACATTTGTAAGAGAAAAACACTGAGAAATTTGAATCTCCTGCTTGGAGATTGCATGAGCTGCTCCCACTGTGACACCACACAGAATTAGCCTCTGCAATGACCTCTGAAGATGATCCGACTGCTCTGAAACATCCTGTTCAATTCTTTGTTGTGCATCAGCAGGTTCTTTCCCTTCCCCATGATCCAGGCCTTTCTCATTCCCGAGCCGTCGAAAAGTGCTGCTTTGTCCAGCCGCTTTGCATTGCAGGCTGACACTCAGGGTGCCCGTTTTTCTCGTTGATCGACGCAGTGTAGTGACACGAAAACCCAGACGCTTCAGATTTCGGAGCCTGAAGCAAATACGTACTGTGTAACATTTAAATTTTACACTCGGCAACATGTGCTCGCATCCAGACAACGTCTCTGTCAGCGAAGACCTTGAATATTTCAGCAGGACAATGTTACAGCACATGCTGCATCCATCACAACAGCGTGGCTGTGAAGAGTCCAGGTGCTGAACTGTTCTGCCTGCAGTCCAGACCTTTCCCCAGTAGAAAACATTTTGCACATCATAAAACACAAAATCTGGCAAGAAAGCCCCAGGACTGATGAGCAGCTAGAATCCTGCATCAGACCAGAATGGGACAACATTCCTCTCATAAAACTCCAGGAACTGGTCTCTTCATATATAAGATGTTTACAGACAGTTGTTAAATGAAGAGGGGAAGCTACACAATGCTAAACATCACCCTGTTCCAACTTTTCTGAGATGTGTTACTGCCATCAAAGCCAAAATGAGCTATTATTTTCCATGAAATGGTAAAATATCCTATATGAAGTTGTAATGGTGGCACCACTGGAGTAAAACTGAACAGTAAAGCCAAAGGATGTAAAAAGCGAAAGGGTCAATATCTGCCGCTGTGCAATGAGAACAGTTTACTGCTCACTGTATATTGTTTGCTTTTCCAGCAGCCTCCATTGCGTATCTGCAGCAAAATATTCTTCATAAGCCCATGTTCCCATGGACTAGGAGTAAACGTGAAGGCCACATCCCCAGCCAGAGTAGGGGCTCATGAGTAAAGGACATTTTATGCTAAGAGCTTCCGAAAGGACTGATGGAAGACAGAAGGCAATGTGGGCATTTTCTTTAAAGCTGCATTTTGAGAAATCTGAACAACTTCAGGGGATTTAAGAGTCATGTTTACAATGCACCAATATTTATAAAAGACTCAAATGAACGTAACCATAAATATATTTTCACTTAGCTTCACTGGTTTTCTGTCCAACCAAAAGAGCTGTAATCTCGACTTAAAATAATTCTTTCACCAGGGATGAAACAGATGCCTGCTGCCATGGGGGGGGGGGCTCTTTCCGAAAAACTCTGGGTTGTATGATAGCGCTGGGACAAATGGTATGTGGCAGTGTAGTCTGGGGGACTTGTGTCAGGGTGAATGTCAGTACCAACATGTCACACCAGTCAAATCCTGTTCTTACACTCGCCAATAGAGATTTTATAGAAAGAGAAGATGACAGATAAACTGGAGACCTGTCCAGGGTGGACTTTGCCTCTTACCCAGTGACAGAGGGGACAGGCTCCAGCCTCCCTGTGACCCTGAACAGGATGATAGTGCTCACAGGTATTAAATATTTATTTTAAATAAATGCACTTATGGAACAATAGTTCACACTTTCCTGGGGATTTAAAAGCCTCCTGCTCATCAGCTTGCGTTGCTCTGATTTGCATTGAATGGGAGACTTTCTTGTCGTCAGTGTCACCAAGTCCTCCAGATATGTCAACATATAGTCCAACATCCGTCTGGACACTTTCAGAGTCATAGAGAGACAGAAGGAGGAGCAGAAGAGGGGAAAGGAGGAAGGTGGGCGAGAAGCAGGAGTTAACTAACAGGACACAGGCAGGTGGTGGGAATAAGAAAGTTGCCTCAAGTTATATTGAGTGACTTGATGTATTTGTTCCAAAAACAGATGCCGTGTGCTGTGGGAGGACCAAGGTGAGGGGGTGCAAAGCCAGTGTTTAAATTCAGCTGCTATCTATTATTCATCCAAGTCGAGCTATGCAAGCCCACATCTGACACTCCTCAGTGTGTGTGTGTGTGTGTGTGTGTGTGTGTGTGACCTTGTGAGTCAGAAAAAGTGTGAAGGAGTTTTGGGTTTTTTGCAATTTTCAGCACAGACAATTCAGAGTCATCTCTTTGTCTCCATCACAGACAAAACCAACTGCGAAGCCTCGCTCGAGACCCTCGTCTGCATGAAACCATATTAGGCCGAGATATGAACTATCACACAGAGGGAAATCTGAATAAAATGAACTCATGAATAACAAACATTTCATGCTTATTCTTTTTCCTCCACTTCTGTTTTCCCTGGTGCTTTAAGTATGAAAGCTGAGGAGAGTGAACATTGCTCAAGCCAGGAGGGGAAAAAAAAAAAGAAAAAAAAGTCTGAGAATGATAATCAGATCGCTGCTGCCACGACTGTCTGATTGGTTTGATATTCAGCTTTAATCACAGAGAATGCCAAATTCATTATTTATACATTTCACTCTTCTCTTTGTAGTTATGGCCTCAGAAATATTGAACTTTGGGAGCTGTGTAATTAACAGATTGCCATGCTGTGCTCTAGATTCACAATGCAGAGAAAATCAAAGACCAATACCAGCAGATGTCTCAAAATGATATCGTGATGGGTTTTTGCTTCCAAATGTCACTGGCTCATAAGCAAAGAAAGAAGGAAAAAAGAAAATCTGCCGTGTTTGTAAAACATCAAACCACCGCTTTCCAGCCTCAAAGATTTTAAATTTGGGCTGGTTGACGGGTTCAGTTTGACAGGGACATTTGGGATGAAGCTTTTGTCAAAATAAATGTTTCACCCTTATGTCTAAATGCAAGAATGACTGTCAGAGATGCAAAGCTACCACATGCTGCACCTCCGTTACCACAGACTCTTAGACACAAACAGATACTTTATTCAGTGGCACGTTGTTGGCCAACATAAAGATGGAGAGATGGTTACTTACTGTGGTTACTCTTGTAACCTTGGAACGACCTGGTGAATCAGCGGTAGAGCACTGTGTTGGGATGCAGAATGCCGCGGGTTTGAATCCCACCCCACCAGGTGGCGGCTTAGGGTTAGGCAGGAGGGGCATCCGGAATAAGAACACGTTCCCCTGTGGCGACTCCTGAAGGCCCAAGCCAAAAGTCGTTGGTGTTGGGTTAGGGTTGATCAATCAGTCAAATAGTTTGACCTCATTTCTTACTTGTACTCGATTGTTTTGCGTCAGCTTCACTCAAACACAATGAGTAAAGGTTTTTTTCACCCTGCAATTAGCTCTAACTTGGTGAAAACTAAGTGCATTTGTTAAACTGAGTAAAGTTAGATAATTAGGACGACTGGACAGTGTAGTTGTGTGAGTCAACTACTGCCCATCAGCAACATGTGGTTAACTAGCGACATCTAAATATTACAGGGGCAAGAGTGACAGCTGGTGACGTTATTTTAGACTGGCACTCGTTGCACAAAGGATGTCAGGGTGGACAGCTGGGTGATGTAGCCAAGGACTGAAACGAGACACAAATCACATCATTTCCTGAACTATACCCAGTTGGCACAGTGGCAGATAATACTGCAGGACAAATGTCTCCTGAGCTTACGTGTGAAGCGGGTTTGACCTACAGCCCGTAACAACCCTTCAGGACGGTCAGTACCTACTGAGGGTGGTCAAACTAAGGGCCACTGGTCAACTGGTAACAGAGTCACGGTTGCGTTAAGCTGGGGATGCAGCGGAGGACCTGTCACTTCTTTGTGGTCTGGAAGTGGCAAACACCTGACGAGTGAGTGAAATGTGGACGACACCCTTGATGCCTGGTCAGAAAAACTGGAGGTCAGAGAGACACATGCAGTCCTCACCTGATGAACCTAATGGATTTAGCTTTGGCAGAGGACTCAGCTCTTGTGTTGCTGATCTTGCCATTCAAAGTTTATTTCTGGGGATACTGACCTGACTCACCGAACCCAAATATTAACATTCATGTAAGTCTGGGAAAAAAAGTGAAGAAAAAATAAAAACCGTCCAAATAAATCCAAATCCAATTCATACACATCGTGCGAATCGGTGACTCACGTGACATTCGGTTTCTGTCCTTAAACCTTTGCACTTATACTATTGGTTCTGAAATAGCAATACAAAAAGAAGTAAACGCTCCAAGCTCTTTGCTCATCCTCAACCCCATTCCTAGAACTTCTGTAATATATTTATGTTTTTTCCACAAAGAAAAGACAGGATCTAAACTTCAGAACAGCTTCCTGCAGTTGCATGCAGTGAAAAGCGTCTATTTTTAGCCGGCTCGGCGCGTGAGGTGATGGAACAGCTAATCCTGGGAGCCGCGGCGTCACCATCATTTAAGCCTCCGAGTCTCGGGTCAGGCTGCCAGCCGCTTCCCAAATTGATCCATAAGCTGCTGTCCAGAACAAGGACAGTCATTATGGTTATTAAGGATTGTGTGATTTCCATTATGCTTATTGGTCTTTGTTCATGGCAGCTGCTGGTCAGGCCTGAGCACAGCAGGCTGGATGAGCCACAACTCCATTATTCTGCATTCGGCTCCTGTTATTACAAACCAACATTGGTTACTGTCACTTTGCTTGCTGCTAAATGATCCGCGTAACAATCTTTTCTGTGATTACAGAGCTGAACGAGACAGTGGTGGCGTGTGGATCATATTTTTTGTTAGTACAAACTATTTGACATCTTACAATGAAATATTACAGTCTTTATGATGTAACTAAAGAACAATGGAACGACCAGCCAACAGACTGACTGTCATATTACTTATAGGAATAATTGTGGGTTTTATAATCCAGGCTTTACAGAACAACATGGCTCCTTCAGGAAAAACACGGCAGAATGAACCCGTTTGTTTAGACCCGTTTTCTTTTAGCGAAAAACTTCCTGCCGGTGTCCAGTCTGTGCTGCAGTTAGTCACTGCTCTTCACTGCAGTCCCAGCTCGTTAGTTAAGCAGACAAGATGGGTGTATTTTTACATAAACCTCAGGCCGGCGCAGCTTTCAGGCTGACAGTCCTAAAAACAAGTGTCTCTAAGACTGACAACCGTCTGACAGTGCATCACAGCCCCACACTGTGCCTGTAATCATCTGACAGGCTGAGCTGCTTAATTCACTCGCTGCTCCCCCTCAGACTCCTTCGGCTGTGATCAGGCAAAGATTGAGCTGAAATTGCATTTTGGAAGTGTAGATGCAGGCGTCCTTATCTGCAGTTTTGCTGATGGCCAGTAGATGGGGGGCCTACAAGGTTTTGTTTTCATCTAATAGTTACGGCGGCCCAGCGAGCTCGCTGCTCCGCGGCTTGAGAGAAAACATGGAAATGGACAAAACAACACAACCATATGAAGAAAGACGCTGCAATGGAGATGTGTTTTCGTTTTTAGTGGCCCCTGACATTGACATAGACTTTGCTGCCTAAACTGACGGGGCCCAAAAAAAATGACAAACACAACGGGGACACACTTGTTGCCATAGTTTCTGATGCACAAATTTACCAGAGCTGACTCCCCCTTCAGCTGGGAAATTGGCTATGAACGCACAAGTTTTCTGATTTATTGTTAATTTTTCTTTTCACCAAATCGCTGATGACCACTGTTAAGCTAGTGTTAGCATTTTGCTAATTACGATCCTGCTGATCAACATTACTGTTGCTGTCTGACGATTTATCATTTACCCCATAGGCCCTAAAACAACACAATTATCATATCTGACAACACTGGACCTGCTTGTTTACACTGAATCGTGTGCTACTTAAAACGGGGTGACAGTCGCGGCCGAATAGCAGAAAAACGCTGTTACGACCCCCGACTTCGGTGCCATTGTAAAACCCAGCAGCAGGTGGTTTAGGTTGGAGGACTTCTGTGGCTCATTGTTTCTTTTCAGGTTTCTTTGCTTTGCTTGGTTGGTCTGCAGAATAGGGGACGTCTATTCTTCCAAATCACCAAAGTTGGTTCATCCTCTTGAATTTCATGGCAACAACCCTCTGTCTGAAACCCTGAGGTAAACTGATGCCGATGGCACGACTGACGTTATATTTGGATTAAAAAGATGCTAATGAGGACACAACAGCAAGTCTAGACTCATGTCATTTACAAATAGTTCTCGGTATTTTCATCATTATTTTTGCTCCAGTGAAACCATTTTTCTGTTTTCTCTGCTTTGCATGTAACTTCTAATATTAAAACTGAATCCAATCAGTGCTCATCTGTACAAAACGCTACACAAAGCATATTGGATCATGAAACTTAAATCTGTCCCTTCTTTATTAAATCTCTGGTTTGTCTCAGCTCATATTGGATTTTTGGGATCAAATGGATTTGTGGTAGAAAACCTTTAACTAGTACCTTCATCTGGAGTTTTTTAAAGCACTGATGAGTAAACTTGACATCATTCACCTTGTGAGCGAATTGCTGTAAATGTAGCAGCTTTGCTTCTGAGCGTGACTGCGAGAGGCAAAACTGCGAAGAAACACTGAGCCGACCTGACTTGTATTTGAGGAGAAGCCCCGGATCCAGCCACAAACTGGAGGCAGACACCCGAACTGAAAAGCACTCAAGCACAAGGGAAGCAAGGGAACAAAAACGGATGTGACACGTTCTGTTGCCGTTGCTCTGCCCACACGTGTTGCTGTCACTTCATATCGGGGCTGGAAAGAGGCTTCATCCTGATGCAGATGTGTAGAGTCATGCACAGAAATTAGAGATGAGTGGTGGCTCTGAATTGAGCACGAAGGCCGGCGGTGGAAATCAAACCGTACGTCTCTTTATTCTCGGGACATGTTTCCTGTCTGCTTCACATTTCATCCACCTGAAATTCCCCTTTGTCTCTTTCTCGATTGCTGAATGAAAAACCGTGAACTTGATAAAACACTATTTAAATGTCAAAGTACTTCCTGTTTCTAGTCTCGCCTTCCCATAATCCTTTCACACCGGAGGAAAGGATTAGTCGTTTCTCACATCATTAGCATGTGTAGACATCACGCTCATCTCCCTGCTCGGGGTACGGACACAATGCTCTTCTGCTGTCACCTGGACACTGATCTACACTCTGCTCTTTCCAACAACAATGAATGTTGCTGCCATTTGTCTGCGTACAGTAGCTGCACTTCAATAAGAAGAAGAATCAATGTAAAAACACCGGAGACGCCGGCCGCAGCGCGAGAATCACAAAGGGCCCTCGTTCATCAATCACAACCAGCTGGGAGAAAAATCCATTCAGCATCACTGCTTCAAGATGTGTAACAACCCTAAAAATAGATGTTCTGACCTTTTTATTTAATCAATGCAGGGAGATGAAACACACTTTTCTTTTCAGCCTCACCTGGGAGCAGCACGAGAGGTCGTGTGAGGAAACGTATGAAGGCAATGAAGATGCTCACAGGTCAAGTTAGAAATGACGCCATTTAAATTCTGTTTCAACCAAATCAAAACCTTTTTAAAAACTTGAATATCATCATCATTTTAAGTGTATTTTGTCAAGAGGGTTCCAGTGACAAGGTCCTTCATCTGCATTATTTCAGCTGATATAACTGATGTGGTGGAGGATCACAAGAGTCCAAGAGCAAATTTTGTCCATGAATAAAGAGCTATGCAAGATCATTTACGAGGTTGAGCTGGATGGATTAAAAAAGGAAACCAGTGATTTAGTCTCAAGTTTTTTTTTCATACATCACATTGAGCCAAGTGTTTATTGTAAGAATTCTGACAGTTAGTACTAACCACATTTGTTTTATTAAAGTTAACTGTGTGGTCTCTGTGCCTGAAGCTAGCTGCTGGTTTTTTTTGGTTTGTTTTGGTTTTTGTTGTCCACGTTTCGCCTTGACATCCATCGTTTTGCTGCGTTTTCACCCGGTTGTTGCCATCTTTCTTTTAGCATAAGAACACCCTCCCTCCCTCCCCCTCCTGGTTTGTATCCGCCTCCAGAACGAGCAGCCGTTCAGTGTGTTGCCCCAAATTTACAGATGTGTGGTCAAAGACCTGTGATATTTGGTGGCAACATTGTTTTGTGTGAACTGTCCAGTCTTCAGAGATGCTCCAATGGGTCGTATGAGAGCATACGGATAAACAATCAGTAGGATCTTGAAGCAACATTGGCAGGGTGCGAAAAACAGGCCTCATCTTCATTTGTATATTTACAATAATGAACCAAACTCCATAGCTGCCAAACTGTGGTTTTGTATTACGATGCCACAGTGTGGGTGGAAAATATTCTCCATTATAAAAAGGTTGAATAAAAGCGGGATAAATAAAAACTCACAAACTGACGTGACGTCAGCCGTTGGGAGGGAGCTGTGCAGTTGGCCTTGGGTTCATTTCGTGCATTTCCCATCATCGTTCATTTGTTTCTAATTGAACATTTTTGAAAAGCAAACAGATGTACGAGCTGCAGAAAACTAGAAGAAGAGACCAGCATTTGGCTGAGGTTGAATGAAAAACAGTCGTGGTGTTTTCTTGTTACGGCCGCTTTTCTTAACAAAGAATCGATGAGGACGAGGCTGCTGCAGCTCGAGCTCTGTGTCCTTCAGAATTTCATGGACGACCCGTCCATCGGCCGAGCTTGTTAGTTTGTTTTAAAGTGAAGCCTGGTCGGTGATGTATCATCTGTCAGACTGAGGCTCATTATCCTTCGCTGACTCTCCGCCAACATAACAAGACAGTAGAGCAGAGACAAGAAGAAAGACAATAGAATTTAGTCCAAAGGTTGCTTTCTTCTTCTTCTGGTGTTTTCTTGTTGTCTCGTATTTGTTTTCACCTCACACCCAGACTGTCTGATCATGTGCATCACAGCACAGACGGTTTCCTTTTGCCAGTGAAACCAAACTTACGTCAGTTCTTCAGGGTCACCGAGGCCTGGACCTGTGGAGCTCTGCAGGTTAATACAGGTGAATGTGACAGTCACATTTATTTTGGCCCATCAGTATCTTGTCTAAGCAACACAGATTAAAAACATTTTCACAGTAAATCAATTACCATTTGTCGTGTCCTGGGCTACGAGCAGATTCGAAAACTGGGAGGAAGTGGATCCCACGGGAGCCAACAAGTCCTTCAACCTTGGAACCCATATAGGTCATTTGTCCCTGTTCTGTCGTATGTGGAAAAAGGCAGATGCTGTTTGTTAATATAGCATCCAAATGGTGGCAAAAACAGTGGATTGCAATTGTGCAAATGTTGCAGTTTGGTTTAAAAAGTAAACCTGGCTGCAGAGCTGTTCTGTATGTCTTGGTCCCAGGAGGCGTCAGCAACATCACTTTCGTATGAATAAAATATTCCTCTAAAAGTTCCATAATGTAGCTTGAATTACTCCCCGTTTATTGGAGGCCGGGGTTCATCATGCGGATGTTAAGCAGGTGTAACGTGTGCTTGCTATGCAGATTGCTATGCCAACAGGCCAACATGTTGCTAATTAGGATTAAAAACAGTGCAGCTGTGGGTGATGGGAACTTTCAGGTCAAAACATTAACTTTCACCTCAAGCTTTTTTTTTTTTTCTCCCCGTCTTGTGAACATCTGTGCTCCTGCAGTAGTTTTAATCTAAGCAGCCGTCTGCACAGGCTGCCGCCAGCCCTTCACTCAGCTCTGTCCCTGACTCAGATTGTGTCATGGAAGCAGGTTAAATTGATGATTTCACGTCACAAAAGTAAACCTCGGTGTAAAATCATGTGATTTTTGCCCCCACACAGACCCTCGGGAAAGGTTTCAGTGTGTTTTACTCGTGCACAGCTTTCCATCTTGCCATGTTTCTGCCTAATTATACGAAGCTGTGGGCTTAAAGAGAGTGAGGGTATGAGTGAATTATAGGGACATGACTGCGTTTTTCCTTTTTATAATGGGGCTGAGCCCAATAAAGGGACTTAATGGATCTCTTCAGAGGA
The DNA here is from genome assembly GCF_033026475.1 of Channa argus. Lineage (NCBI taxonomy): Eukaryota > Metazoa > Chordata > Actinopteri > Anabantiformes > Channidae > Channa > Channa argus. The sequence continues at coordinate 11,105,248 of NC_090218.1, forward strand.
ACTATGTGCTAATGTAATAGCCTGATCTCTGTCCCACTTACAGCTCACGAGTCAGAGGGAATGCTGATTATTTGCTAATTAACTGGAAATAAATATGAATGGCAAAAACCATTATGCAGGAAGAAACGGACTCTACAAATAATCTGTTCAGTTCACACACAGAAATGTAAAACCAGGGTTTGAATGCATTAAATGAAAATCTAAAATATGATTTAATTGGCATTTTTACTGGTGAATTGTGATTATCTAAAAGATTCCGTAACATTAGGCTGTTTTTCCAGTGAACACAACTGTTTATTTCAGAGTAGCTGTGACGAGAAACTTGCCAAAGCAAATATCACTCCAGCCGGGAATAAATCAGTGGAACGTGGAAACTATCATTCACAGCAGGGCTTTGTCAAGCAAAATGATTATGGGATTAATGTTTTTTGCACCACACGTCACAGTAGAGATTAAAGTAATACAAAACCACCTACAACTAGTGACAGCGAGAAACTAGAAAAAGCTCTGGGCAGCAGACGCCAAGGCAGAAGATATTTAGACAAACTGGAACGAGCAGCCACTCAGTCCACCTGATGCTGGGTCATATGTCTGCTGTGACCAGGCCGTTGCCTCACACACACACACACACACACACACGTTATGTCATTTGTTCTGGTGTAAAAGCATCTATTCATTTAATAAAAATCAGCCTGTTCGTTTAGGATTTTTACCTATTTGTCACAGAGTTACAGCAATGAATCATGTTCGACCTCAATCTCAATGAAAAATGAACGTACAACTGAGCGACTGATGCAGATGTATTCACCTAAATAATCACTGGTGCATCTGATTGGTTTCAAAACTCTTTCGGTTAAATGGAGTAGATGTGAGCGTGGCGACTGTAGTACAAATACACATGCATCATTGACAAACACTTTGAGACAGTGCACCTGTTGTGTACCGAAGAGGAAGACGGCTGTCGCTCAACCATCTGTGTCACTTTCTCATCAAGACCCCAAGAAACAGCTTTTCATCCAAATATAGAAACCTTTTTATTTTACAATTGTCAGCAAAAAATATCATACAATTCCAGTTTAATTGTACAGTTTGTTAAATATCTAAATACACTTTTACAGTTTCAATATCAGTAGAAAAAAATATTGGATTTTTTCTCGTGAGATACAAAAATGTACACTTCCTACCTCACACATGTACAACATTGTGTTACTGGCTGATGCTGGAGATTGACATTAAAAAGTTTTTGCTTTTATAAAACATTTTCATCTGATCATAAAATCATTGGGGGGGGGGGGGGACCACTACCACCTAAAAATGCATATTAATATTGCAACGTAATGCAGCACATGTACAATGGGAAAAGTACTGCATATACAGTTTAAACACAAAGTTCTCCAGTGTGTGGTACTGAGGAGACACAAGTGTAAATATTTGCCCACAGTAGTTGAAGACGGGATATGCAACTATTAAGACTCAGTGCCAGATACAGCGTGATGGAAAAAAAATATACTATATATGTGCAACAGTACAATGTATTGTGATGGGAGAAAGCATGTTTAAAAATCCTTCTTCAATCCAGACTTTCTTGGCCAATTCTTATTATTGAGTCGCAGCAGGGAGATCGTTGAACCTCCATTTCTGCAGAAAATGGATTGATTTTCGTCCCTTTTCTCAAGCTCGAAAGTATTAACCAGTTAAAAGGAGGCTAAAAACACAAAGAGGACAGTAATTACCTGGAGGAGGTGGGGATTGTTACATCGGCAACGTCCAAAGTCACGTCCTCTGTTTACCACCACAGATCGTACTGTGGATACGAGGGGAAACAGGTTCATTCAGGGTTCTGTTAAATCGTAGTAGAAATATCACACCCCCAGGTAATATATTACCTAGTACTACTAGTACTGTGTTATTACCAGATATAAGTTATTTCTAAAATATTGCAATACTGGCTATTACCAAGCTGTTAAGTGCTACTAATATTGTTTTCTCCACATTAAAACCCAATAAAGATAAGTCTGAATCATTTAAGAGACTAATGTTCATGTGCCTCATAGCTCGGTGTAACGTCTGAGCAGGGTGTTTCCCCATAAAACCTTTTTGGAAACTAACCAAACTCAACCCCCTTATGGGTTTTTCTACCTTGAATAGTACAGTTCAGTTGAACTCTGGTTTGTTTGGGCAGCTCAGAATATAGACATCACTCGGTTGTGCACCAAGAACCTTATCTGGATGTGGTCTTGGCCTGATCCCAATCCGTCTCTGAAGCAGTCTGCCTGTGTTGGTAAGTTGCCCACATACTCACTATAGTTATTAGCCGAGTGGAAAAAGGATCAACAATGCTTTAAAATGTATAGTTGGTTTACTCTGGTCTTTTGCAAACATGAGGAATTTTATATGACAATAACTTACACTTTGGGCTTTGCCCTGAAGGTTTACAACATCTGGCTCAACCCCTGGTTTGCATGACAACACATTCTCACCGCAAACTGCTCCAGAGACCCCATCTCTGTTGGGTCCACATTTAAGTTTAGATTCTGACTATTTGGCCTAAGCTCACTTTGAGGCCTGAAGGAACCTAGTGTGAGAAAACTCTACTGATCTTACTTGTCTGCTCTTTATTAAAAACAGAGGATTTATAGGGTGGAAACAACCGTGACTTTCGATGGCACATCAAATGTGCCCTGTGGGTTAAAGACGCTGACATTCCTGGTGATTTCTTTCTTCTAGTAATTTAGATTTTGATGTGAGAGTGATCCGTGAGTTTAAACGCTTAGCACGTTAGTTCCAAATCTGATTCGGATGCTGAAGGTTTAGTGCCGGAAACTGGCTTCAGTGTACAGGTTTAGGTTAATCGGGTCACTACCAATGACATCAAACTGTTCTGCACAAGGGATGTGGACCAAAAAAACAAGAGACTTTAAACAACAGGTACAAAGGTTAAAAAAAAGAAAAGAAAACATTCTTGTGTATCCACCCTTTTCCCAAACACACAGTGTACAGTTACACTGCACACTGTTTAAAATCACATGTTTGGAACAGGACTTCATTTTAAACAGTTTGGTCCTGCTATGCAAACTATTTCCAGTCAATTCACAATGTCCTTGAGTGCTGTGTGACGACTGGTCCGAACAGAAACCCAAACAATGAACTACATTTAAAATTGCTATGTTCTAAGGGCTAAATAATAATTAGATCGATGTGATGCAGCAGCTGCCAATAATAAAAAAAAAAAAAAAAAAGTCTATAAAACATTTCTAAGTGCATGAAATAAAAAACGCTGCCAACAGTTGTCAGCTTTTAATGTGAAGGAGTTGTCTTACATGCCCCGAACAATAAGACGTCACCTGTGTGACTTTGTGGTGGGTTTAAATGCTACAGTAGGTGTATGGCCCCTACAATGCACCGGTGTGCAGTGAATCTTGTTTCAGTTGTGCAGGACTTGCTAAAGAACTCGTTTCAGAGCTGAGTGCGCTGAGGATTTACTTTTCCAATAATCCAAAGAATGAATGGTTAAACACGCCTGATCAGCTAATGTCACTTAGCATTTCCCAGTTTCAGCTTTAAATAATCTCATGACAGCAATATTGAATTTGGAGTTACATTTAAAGAGGCCATATAAATAATTTCAGGTTTATATTTTATTCTGGGACACACAGGAAGTTTTTTCTTCCTGTGTGTGAAAAGACTCCAGTCCACTCTGCTCTCATTAGGGTTGGACTGAAACGCCACCTTTAACCCTGATTCCAAACACCGATGCAGATGAAGTGGATGTTTGTGAAAGCACCTTTATGCACAGGCACAACAGGCTCCGCTGTGTATGCGAACGCCTCCCTATGAGCACGAAGCGATAAGTGGCCGTCGGCGGCGTGTGCTGCCGTATGAAGCTGCGTTCAAAAACATCCACTGCATTTATGAACTCTGAGCTGCTCTATAAATGTATATTAAAATATGTTTATTGCAGCGCTTCTCTGTGAACTTCACTGGAAACACCGTGTGCCAGTGTCCAGAGAGAGTCTGCTCCGTTAAATAATTTTTTTGTGTGATGTTGTTAATACGGACGCCCATTCTAACACAGACCCCCTTTTAAAATGACATTAGTTTGTGAATAAAGGTTAAAAGGTAGGATTTTTAGTTTTGGTCTAGACAGTGTTACATTTGTTTCTGCTTCAGGAAGCGGAGTGCAAGAGATAAAATGGATCATCGCATGTCGAACAATTCACAGGATCACAACAAAGCATGAAGGACCATTTCATTAAAAATGAAACCAACAATAATCCCTTTCTCATAAAAAAAGACTTTGGATTGAACAAGGTGGGAAAAGGCAGTATCATCATCATATGGTGGAAGTCTGTTTAGCTCTATTCACAGCCAGCAGTTACATGTGTTCATTCGAAAAGCCGGACAGTCACAAAGTCAGTAGTGCCTTCAATGTCCTGCACCAGAGTCCAGGTAAATCCATGTTCAGTTCTGAAAGGACTCAGGAGAAATGAGGGGGAGTCTCCGTTTTAAGAAAAGTCACTTCCTGAACTCAGTGAGTTGATTCCTATGTTTCTCTAGATGCTTTCTGTGCATGCACCCACCACCAGCTAGAACTCCTCATACAAGGCACTAAGATTTCATTCGAACGTATCGTTACACAAGCGCTTTATGCATTTTAAACCACACATTTGTCTCCCTCCCAGAGCTGCCTCGGTGAGCCTATCCAAAGTAATTCCCCCATCCGTCTCTCCTCCTGCTCACACTCTGGCCTAAAGTGATGTGTCAGCTCGGCAACCGGCCAATCGGGCGGCTCCGCTGTGCATCGGCTGCCCTGCCAATCACACAGCCGTTCCGTTTGTGATGGTTCGCGCTACGATGTGAACCCATGCTCGGCGGTCTGCGACCAGGCTGCTCCGGCAGCTGATGGTGTAGCAGCAGATGGCGTAGAGAAGGCAGGAGAGACTCTAAGAAAAGACCTGGGGCCAAAAGTAGCAAGAGGAATTTGAAAAGGTTGCCTTCCCTTTACAGATTCCTCGTCAGCTTTCTCCTGCTGGCAACAAAGCAGCCGCCTCCCACATCAACTGCACAGACGAGGAGAACAAACCAGGAGACGCCACAAGCCAAGATACAGAATGAAGGATGAGGGTGGTGAAGAAGAATCAATTTGCTAGGTGATTTTCAGAGTGGTTCTGCCCGACTTCATCCCCCAAACACACCCACCAACCCCGGGGGGGGTTGTCTGAGCTGCAGAGACATAAGGAGATTTGAAAGGGACACGAGAAGGTGGGTGACGGTTTGGCAGATGGAGACGGACGTGCAGTCAGAGGTGGAGCGGGAGACACAGGAGGAGGATAAAGGTGGACAGACAGAGGGAAAAGAAAAGTGACTGAAAGGAGGACAACAGACAAACACAGAAATCTAAAATAGGAATGAAAGTCAAGGAATGTGAGAATTAATCAACGACATAATCAGGAAGTAGACAGACCCACTGCCACAGCACTGCTGTGGCAAAACACACACATTCCACACGCAGTCACTTTAAAACACAAACTCATCAATCAGAGCTCAACTCAGTCTGTCCTTTAAGTCCCCCCCACGGTGTCCCCCACGGTGTCCCACCCTGCGTCAGTCTGAGCAGCCCAAAGACAAACAGCTGTCATCTGAGTCTGGTTTATGGGGGTGAACCAGACTAAATGTAAATCCCCTTTTTGCAGCAGCACTTTATCGTTTGCCTGTGACTGGACTCTCTTCTCTCAGATGCTGCAGGGCCTCAGTTGGTGCCCTGGTTGATGTGCTCCAGCACGGTGGCATTGGTTTTCTCAAACAGCCACTGCTGGCTGGGGGAGGAGGGGTCACACGTGTTCATGAAGATTCGCCGCTCGCTCGGGCTGCTGTCGATGCAGCTGTTGCTGACCGGGTGATACAGGCTCTTATCCTGGAGGAGGAAGGCGTCGAGAAACAGGAAGAATGGTCAGTTTTATTGAGCAATTTCCCATTCAAGCCCTCAAAATGTGACTGATTGTTGAGATTTGTGTGATATATAAAGAACAAATGTATTTGGTGAATATAATTTGCCTTTTTACTGTAAAGTACAGTGCATCCAGAAAGTTACCTTTTTCCACATTTTGTTATGTTACAGCTTTCTTTCTAAATGGATTAAATTCATTATTTTCCTCAAACAATACCCCATAACGACAAACTCCAAACCCCAAAATAACAAAAAGGACATAAATCACATGTATCACATGCACCTTTAGCACCAATTACAGCCTCAAGTCTTTTCGGGTATGATGTTACCAGATTGTTATTTGGGCAGTTTCTCATATTCTTCTTTGCAGTAGCTCTCCAGCTCCATCAGGTTGGATGGGGGCTGGGCTGCACAGCCATTTTCAGATCTCTCTGCCTGGGCCACTCAAGGACATTCACAGAGTTGTGCTTAGATGAACCGCCAGTCTGAGGTCCAGAACGCTGGAACAGATTTTCATCAAGGACGTCTCTGTACATTGCTGCCTTCATCTTTTCCTCAATCTTGACTAGTCCTCCACTTCCTGACACGGAAAAACATCCCCGCACCCTGATGCGGCCACCACCATGCTTCACTGCAGGGATGGTGGCCAGGTGGTGAGCGGTGCCTGGTTTCCTCCAGACATTTCCACTGCTGATCAGCGGTGAATACTTAGTACATGTGAATTGTTTTTTCATTATTTTTACTAAGTTTGCAAAGATTTCAAACAAACTTTGCAAAATTTCGAGGACAATAATGAATTTTATCCATTTTGGAATAAGGCTGTAACATAACAAAATGTGGAAAGCGTTGGGAATAGTTTCTGGATGAACTGTATATGGATATGAAATCAGTATTCGTGCATCCAGTCTCGTATTTTAAACTACAAATTTACTGGATGGTGGAGTCATACAAACAAGCTTTATTGATTTTGGCTTTTGTGCATTTACTACTACAACCAAGATGTTGTAATGCAGCCTTTCATAACTGGTCTCAGCAGCAGCGTAATGAGATCCATCAACTTCAGAGTAGAACCTGCTTAAATGACAAACTCAGTGGAAAGTTCGAGTAAACTTTAAACCAGTCATGTTGAAGCAATCATTTTTTTCAGATGTACCTTTCTGTAGCGCCACAGCTGGTTGCCCTTCATGCCGTGGCAGTCGTACAGAGTGACAGGGCTGCTGTGGGAGATGGCATCGAAGCAAACCTTTTTAGTGTGCATGGGGTCGCCCACCCGGATGTCTTCTCTCCAGCCGAATGTGAACACCTGCAGGAAAACCCCACGTTACACATTTTGTCATCAAATTGGGAAAAATCTAACTTCTAAATCATCGAGAAACCCAGTACTGAAGCGACTGATCAGTAACAATGTGCATGTAAAAATGTAGCTCTGTAAAAAGTCTGGAAATCTGAATTAATTACATCAAGCCACAGGAGAATAAAACAGGTTCTGTTTGTTCCAGTTAAAAAGACCCCACGAGACCTATTAGTGTATTTGTGCAAGGAAATACACAGTAAAAATGTTGAGGAAGGAGAAAAAGTTCACAGTAAGTAACTTGCACTTTGCCATTTTCAATCCATAAATTTTATCTTCATTTTTCCCTTCAGACTCCCAGTTTTGACCCTTCCACTCAGTTTCACTGGCAGGAAATAATTAAAGACATTTACTAAAGTTGTTGAGGGAATGTTTAAAACTGTCGGTTGATGCACTTTCTCCTTTCACTCATGAAAAAATCAACACATTGATGGGAGACATGCAAGAACGATCTTGTCTGCTCATTGGTTAAATGGAACTCGGACCAAATACACAAAAGTACACACGAGGAAAAGAGTCAGTTCTGTATGAATCAACGTTCCTTTAAGTGAAAAACTGCTATGAAACAAACGAAGCGACTGCACAAGCGGCTTTTGCTCATAACTGTGGGCATCATCGGGGAAAAACTACCATTTTGATTACACATTATTTAAATCCATATTTTTTCACCCTTTTATGGAGCAAAGGAGCAATTTCTGATCCATCATTGTCTGTTGGTCTAAATAAATCACGACGACTCACTATACTCGGCTAAGTTTTTCATGACGCTTTGATTGATGCCGTCTTTATTGGTTGTCCCTTTTTTTTTTTATTACTTTTGTTGTAACAATCTGCATCTGTCGAATAAAGTGGTGCAGACTAGTGTTTTGCATCTTCTCGCTGAAAATGTAAGAAGAAAGCTGGAAGTAAATCACTGTTTTAGGTCAAATCATGTGATTGTATTACATTTCAAGGAAAGTAGTGGATTATTTGTGACGCCATTAGTACCTAATGTCGCTTTATTAATTTTCAAACAATATTTGAATATTGGTGGCATCCAAACGACTTTTCCACCACACACAGATTTTCTGAATGAGTTCCTTTGCTCCAGTCGTACCAGCTGAAAAAGCCCTGACAAGGACAGCTGCCAGAGGGCCTCCGGTGATTTGCAGCAAATCCATTTCTTGCTTGCGCTGAATACAGATCACTACTGGGACACAGATTAAACTTCAATGCATCTTCAGATTAAAGCAATTAAACTGTCAGAGCTCTGAGGCCCAGTGTCTCAGTGATGGAAACCACAGGCGACATTCAATCCATTAAGGTTGTATTATGAGCTTGATTTAAAGGTTGTTGAGTGTGATGTGTAGGAACAAACAGACTCCCGAAGAACAATGCAAATACAATGAAGCTGCCTGATGCATGAGTGTAAGTTAATCTGACATTTATGTGCGTTCAGCAGAAGAAATACAGACACAAGGAGACAATCAACAAAGTCTGACAATCTCTGGACTACTGTCCCCCAAGTGGCCCAATGAAGAAGCACAGCACCTGGACAGTGTAGAAAATGCTAATGTCAGGTTACGTTGTTGTTGTCAGTTGCACGACAGCTCTCCACAGTACATTTCCCGTGGGGCTGCGTTACTTTCTACTGAAGTCCATCTAATCGGGTGTTACTGAAAAATTACTTCTACATTAGGGGAGGAAATTTGTCGCTCACCTGTCCGTGGCCCCAGCTCACCTCGCCACGTCCCTTCACACAGCTCTCCAGGCGGATGGGGCTCCCCGACACAAAGTGTTTACTCTCCATACACATGTTGCTGCCCACATTACGAATCTGCAACACAAACACAGGTAACGGGACACAGCGTCCAGCTGTTAGCCAACGAGGAAGATTCACACGGCTGCAGGTTTTTCTGCATAACTTTCTACGAATCTCACATTACACATGAGAGTTGTATAACACTCAGATTCACAGGCCTCTGAGTGCAATCAGCCTAAATATCCAGACAGCAGATGAGCCCGACAGGCAGATGTGACAATAATGTTACAGCTTCTTGGGTTAAGTTAGAATAAACTGCTATTAGTCTGATGGCTACAGCATTATCAGAAGACTGGATTATAGAAGCCTACCTCTCCCCAGGCAGCAGCGGGAGGCTCCACTGGGGGGTAATGTTTGGGCAGGTCCCAGGCCACCTCGCTCATGAACCACTTGAAGTTCTTGCAGCTGAGCCTGTTCCTCAGCTCTTTTTGCTGTGCTACGTCTCCCGCTGAAAGGTGGCGGTACTCGGGCCGACGCTGGTAGATGTACTCTGCGTACTCGTCCATCCACACCTCCGCCACACGCTTCAGATTCTGAAAGGACAGCGAAACCCTCTGATTACGGATTTAGCCAAACAGCAGCTTTCAGAGAAAAATAAATCTTTCTTCCAGGAGCAAAACTCATAAATGGGGTAAATATGTGATATTAATGAAACCTTTTTTATTGTGCAGAAGAAAAGTAAATGTTATTTATATATCATACATCACAAATGTGTCTTAATGAGCTTTACATCCACACAGCAAAAGCCTCCAGAAACTGGAAAATTAATAGAACCCGTTTATCTCTTAATTTTACCCAAATTCCCTTCTACCTTTGCTCCTACAATAAACATAATTGTTGAGATTATTTGTGGCCCACCAACCAATGATGGCATCACAACACTAAGGAGCAACATGAGCATTATCATTTTTAGTTCAGCTTTGCTCTTGAACAACTTCGAAAGGAAACACACGGATCAAACGCTGCCATATTTCTCTCCACTGTGTTAATGAGCAGAGAGGGGACATGTCCAACTGGTGGTCCTTCAACATATTAGACTTCAGGCCTGCAATGATGGTAATGTTGAAATTCTTTACTGTCTATTAGACAAGAAATGAAGCGGAGCTGATATTTCTGTTTCTGTATGTCTTCTCTTAAAGACACACTGAGCCATCGACTGTGCTTCCTGCTGTTCTTGAGGTTTGGATCTGATGTGACGAAATGATCAAAGCCGCCATTGTACAGGACTAAGCTGCAACTTTCATTCGGTAATAAAATCAGATACAACACTCTCTTTTTTCCCCCCCTCTTGTATGTATTTTGTCTTTGAACGCTGTAATCTTGTACAGTGGCTTTAAAACAAATCTTCACTGTGACAGAACCTGAATCACTGACAGCAATGATAAAAGCCTGGCAGCAAAAGGGAAACGTTATGAAGCAGGTTGTTTCATTTTAACACTGAGCCACCTGCGTGTCTGTTGTCAGGCCCCCGAAAAGGTCAAACCTAAGGAAAACAATGTGCCAAATAAAATGTTCTCGACTATGGAAAATCTTGCTGCTCCTTTTAGAGGACGCCACAGCGGATTTTCCAGTTCTATCTCACTCGGTCCTCTGTGTCTCCGTCTTCTCTTCCTGTCCGTCCTTAACATTCTTTTCCTGATATACGCTGAGTCCCTCCTCTGCACATGACTGCACCACCTACGTCGCGCTTCTCCCACTTTGTCTCCAAAGCCGTCCTCTAATATCAATATATACTCATTACTAATCCTGTTCGTCCCAGTCACTCTAAATAAAAATTCCCGACACTCCTCTCCACCCACTCCACCTTGCCTGCACTGTCCTCTTCACTTCTCTCCCCCCATTACTTTGAACAGTTGATCCTAGGTGTTTAAACTCATCCACCCTTATCAACTCTGTGCCTTGTACCTGCATCGTTCCACCACTCTCTCTCTTATTTATACACCTGTAAAAAGTAACAGCATCAGATTTTCAACACACAGACGTCCCACAATCTTTGGAATCTTGACAGAAACAAGAAAGCGCTTTGTTTTATACAGCATGTCCTACTGTACTTACTGTAACTGTAGATCGTGTTAGTCCGGATTTGTTCACTGATAATTTTTCAGAGCAGATTTCCGGTGAGACGTCCAATAGGTTTGGTATCTTAACTGCAATTTTATGACTTTTGTTGTTTAACTGTTTAACTAATCTTAATCAAAATGCTCTCATCATGTCACGTGTTGTCAATGAACCATAACAAAATTAAATACTAGATTATGGACACTGGCATCAGCCGTAATGCACATTTTGGTTTGCATTTAGCCCAATAAATTATGCATTGTGTGGCATGCATGAAAAAGTAATACCCATATGCTGCATCATGCAACTATTCTGAAAGCGTCTAATTTTAGACAGAACACTAGCGGAGAGGAAATACAAAAAAAGAAGCAGATGACTGATACAAACTGGGAGTGAAATGACAGTTTCTTCAGCAGGTTCCTTAAGCTCAGACAATTGCAAACATGAAAGATTTACAGCTGAATGGGAAATCCATCCACCTGAAGCCTCCGAGGTGTAAAAGAGTACAAAAAACGAAACACAGATCTTGACAGCCTCTGCGGTACCAGCGCATGTCTGAGAATACAGATGGCAGCAGTCTTGGAGGTATGGATGGTGAAATGAATGAGAATACGGGTTCAGTAAGCCTCCCAGGAAAGAATAAATACAAATCCTCCAGCCTTTGGAGGTACAGGTGTAGTGGAAAAATCCCTGCAGCCACACACACACACACACACACACACACACAGTATCAGCCAAACACAGTCTTTGTGCTCTCCAGGGGAAGTGGATTTCAGCATTTCTCCCTCTATGGTGACTGGACTCGGGGTACACACACACACACACACACACACACACACTATGTCTATGGATGTGTGTGACAGAGCTTTGTTGTCAGTATCTGTACCTGCTGAAGGCACACACTCCTGTGCTGTTTGTTAAAATAGTTAGAGTACAAATGTCCTTTGTGCAAATGTTTTTGGCACAGCTTGATGGTCCGATTACATGGCCGACAAGCAGCGAGTCTGACATTGAAAAGCAAACGGCACCTGACACACAGTCTCTAAGGGAGCCACCAGGAAAACTTCCAATCAAACTCCAGCAACTGATTTCCTCATTTCCTTAACACTGGTGGGCCATGCACCCTCGCTGCCTAGCAGACCCCCCCACATTTTCAAAATCCACCATTCATTAGCTGCTCCAACCGCTTAATTTTAGCTGCAAGCTACGCAGTTGAAAAGCAGATCATTTGGTGGGAAATCATTGTTGGGATTGTGTGTAAATGGATTCTAAATGATTGAATAGTAAAACTTTATATGAGACTTGGTTGGAACCTTGAGTTTCCTGCCTCAGGCTCATAATCCTTTCTCTGCGCTCTCTCACACACTTTCTCTTTCCTTCCCACTGATACAGTCCCACTGCTTCTCTTTCCTGCTTTCATACTCTGTATCATTTTGTAGCATTTTCCTTTCGTGCCTTGTGTTTGTTATAATGGAATAATATTGGCTGTTCAGTGGATTTTGTGTGTGTGTTCATTTCATTTAGATTAACGTACTTCTTACCCAACCAGAATCCTCCTTGGCCAACAACGGACTTCATTACATAGTTTTTTCATTGCCGTCTGTCTGCTGTCGCTGGTCTCACCACCGTCTTGAAAACCTTTCCTTTCATTCTCGCTGATACTCTTATCACACAACACACCTGACAAAACCTGCTTGCATATGCCACCTGTTTGCATGTGTTTTACGTCCGATGCCCTTCCTGACATAGCCCTCTGCATTTATCCAGACTTTGAACTGGCACAAGACGACACTGGCTTGTGCCCCTTTGTGGTTGCATTTAATTAGTACTTCTGTATAGTGTAGGGAAACCACTGTTTTGCCAACGTAAAGGATTCTTAGAAAATACAGGATAATGAACTTGGTTTGCTCTTAAACGGTCTATAATCAGAAAGATTAAATTAAATAAAAAGAGATATTATCTCCTCCCATTCAAGTTGCCAAACAAGGTTTTTTTCTTGCATTTACACCATTTTAGTTTGAGTGTCAAGCCTCTTGCCCTTTTCCTTTTGGTTGGCATTCTTTATAACATCTTTCAAGTGGTTTTGCAACTCGGCACATTTGGGAAATTCCTGATTTAAAGGAAGCGTCTCCACACCTCAGACCAAGCTGTCTGCCAACAGATTTGCCCCCATAAGTAGAAAGGACAATTCATCTGTATTTAAAAACAAGAATTCAACACCAAAATTTAGAATTTTGCCCTTTATTTCTTTGTGGTTACATCTTAATGCATTGGACAATACAGAATGTAGCTTCTTTTGTAACCAAATTTAAAGACAACAAAACTATTGCAGACCGTGAATTTTTACCCAGGTGTGTCCTCAGAGAGTGATGGGTCAAACTGTGTACTGTACTGTAAATCACTATCAATCTGTGAAGACTGGTTTGCATGGGGATTTATCCTTTTTTATTTATCCAACTAAAGCAATTCTCTGAAAAAGAAAGAATCCTCTGGTGCACTGAGAAACACACACGGAACAGGTCAGCAAAGGACAACAACAACAGCTGATGAGAAAAGCATGCTGAGGGCAGAAATACAGAGGTCGAGGCACAAAAGGAAACCCCTCACCAGCAGTGAGACTCACAAAGACAGGTTGGAATTTGTTTGAAAAGAAAAAATATAAGAATGATCCGCAAACATTGATGAGACCAAAACAAACGTCTCTGGAGTGAAAGGATCTGCTCCTGATCCTAACCATACTGAACATGCTAAATCTGTGAAGCACAGTGGAGCTAGTGTCATGGTTTGGGCTGCGTGGCTGCTTTGGAACAACACTGATCTCCACTGATGATAGAACTCGACAAAGGACGTCATGATAGCAAGAAGGTGGAGGGGTCTCATGGTTTTAGAGTAGCCAAGCTAGTTACCCAACCTAAACAAACAACAACTGAAGGAGGCTGCGGTAAAAGTCTGGAATAGGAAATCAACAGAAATCAACAGACGAAGCCAACAATTGTGGGTTTTAGCAGCTACAGCAAACAAGTGAGATGCAACTATGTAGTAATATTATTGTAATACATCTGCTCACTTATAACAACGGTGAACTAATACAAAAGATGCTACGTTCTATGGTTTAACATATGTAGATGTAAATACCAGCAAATAAATGGTGAAATTCTGAACTTTTGTCTCATATTCACCTCATATTTACGCATTCTAAACTGTCACTGTGTTCAGCTCGTCTTCTGTGGTGGAGAAAAAGCTCTTAAATAAACAAATTATATAAAAAAAACCATTGATGTATTTTTAATCAATATTTAGTGCTATCATGACTGTGGTTCCGGACTAATACCAAACAGCCTTTGGTATTATTCCTTAGCAATACAAACAGCCTTAGCCGTTATCCACTCAAATTAATCAAACCAGCTGTATGAAAAATGCCTGTTTATGCGTTTCATTCTTTAAAAACGACTTTGCAGACAAAAACACAGGGGACTAAACAGAATCCGTCACAGCCGGAGGTGCAGAAAGTATTTCAGTGTTGTTAAACCTGCTGCCTGTTTGATATCAGCATTCAATGCAGCCTTACTGAGGGGCTAATGGTCAGACACACAATACAAAAACAGAGGCCAAGAGGTTTAATTACATATTCCTCTAAGCCAAGTGTCAGGCTGGGGCTGAGTCATGCATAATGAATAGCGTTCAGCTACAGGCCAAATGAAAATTTTCTAAACAGTTCTGATTCTGTGTCAAAATGTTACAGCTTACGTGGAGGAAAAAAGAGAAACTTTTTACTGGAAAAGTAAAAGTGTTGGTTTACATCCAGCCCGAATGCAAAACATACATCTGAAATCTCCAATGTCTTTTTCCTGGAGAAGGGTCCAATCTGCGTTTTGGCCATCGACAGGCCTTGTTGTTAAGCGTTCGGGTAAATGGTAAATGGTCTGCACCTGTATAGCCCTTTTCTACCTATTGGTGCTTCTTATTCACCCATTCACATTCACACACACACACACACACACACGGTGGGGGTGTGGCCTACATTCACAGACAGCAACTAAGTTGGGCTTCAGTGTCTTGCTCAACGACAGAAAGAGCCGGGGATCGAACCAACAGCTGCCGGACGACCGCTCTACCTTCCAGTGCCACCGTTGCCCCTATAGGTCAGCGACCAATCCCAAAAAGCCACATGGAACTGACACTGGCATCCAAACCATCAAACCTGTACACATACATTCTGTACTAAAACATTATCAGGCAGCAGAAATGGAAATAAAGACGACTTGGCAGAAAACTTTAGGCTGATTTGTTGCTAAAACACTTTAATATGCTCACCCTGGCCAGGCTGACCCCACCAGGAACTTTGTAGGGGACGTACTTCCTGTAGATATGTCCTACCCTGGAGCAAGGAATGTCCTCCATCCGCCCACCACACATCCACACCTACAGGGAGACACAGAGAAGCAGAGAGATTCAGCAGTGATGCAGATCATATCAGGGGGTTGGTAAAAACCTGCTCGCGTAACTGGACTGTGCAAATATCAGATGAGCTGACGAGGTCAACAAACCGCAGATGATATCAATACAATGTGAGAAAGACAAAGCGTGGGAAGACATGATGAAGATAAAAAAAACAAAATGCATCATAAAACCTGGAGGGGGGAAGGGAGACAGTGTGACTAATACAAGTAAACTGTGCAGTGAGACCAAAGACATTAATATTATGTTACAAAAACTGTTTAAAAGCAAATTACTCAAATGTATGTGTTTCTAGATTGCACAGAGACCAGAGGAGAAAATTACATCAAAGAGAGTAAGAGAAGTCAATCACACAGCTAAATGACAAAGACGGAAATTGGATTAGTTATGCTACTTAGGAAAAGCTGAACCTTTCAAGTCTGCAGAGAGACAATGTTTGAATTTTTAAAGAGATTTGGTGTTTTACACATTTCAGAGAAGTCAAAAGGTCATGAGGTGGATTCATTTCTTAGTAAATTAATAATGAATTAACCATAAGAAAGCCCACTGACAATCTCCCAGTGACCCAGAACAGTCCAAAACTGAAACATACTGCTGTTTATGTTCAGTTCAGCACCAGCTAATTAATCCTAAAGAAACAAATATATATATATATATATATGTTTTTTAAAGATGATCAATCATTTGAACAAATTACCAATTTAATGCTTTGAATTGACGTTGCAGGATCTGTTCTGTGTCCAATACTGTACATCATTTGAAAGAAAAATCAATCTGTGAAGCAGGAGACTTCTTCTGACTGCACCAAATGTTCGCAGCCACGCTGAGTTATTCATACTTTGTTTGACCTCTGACACCTCACACAGCACACCGTCCTCCACATCCTCCCAAACCTCAAAAGTTTACTCCTACTCTCGCCACGACTAAAATCTCTCAGTTAGAGTCTTGAAACCCCAAGTGCTTAACAATTTTGGAGTTCAGTGTCTTTCTCCAGGACATGCGGGATGGAGGACATAGGCTGGTGTACCCTTGTTTTTGTTCCTCTAAAATGTATTTGGTCATTTTCAGTCAGTTGGTTGATACCTGCATCCTCCACCCTCTTGATTCTCCAAAGTGGACATCAGCTGGCTGCTATTCCAATTCAATTACTCCCTGTCAAATTTGATGCACCACTCCAGCTTGGACAAACTCCCGACGAAAGTCGGAGGGCAAAGACAGATTGAATCCACTCCCTCCACGTTCTGCCGCAGGAAAGGTCCGACCTGCTGTGTCAATTCCTACCATCCTCTTCATCCCCACACTGAAACATTCGAGCTTAACAACAGAGGTGGCTCACTACACAAGGGATCAAGAGCTTGATTCCAGTGCTTTCAGAAAGTCTAATCACTCACCTTTACCATTTCTATAAGAAATGCCACCTCAGCAGCATGGCACTGGACAGTATTTTTATCTCATTCAGTGATTCGTCTACATTGGTACAAGCACGGCAGCTCGTGAACGTAACATCTAGTGACTTAAACTGTTGTTGTAAATATTGTGCCCAATCCAACATCCACTCCACTCCCTTCTTTGCTGGAAAAATGAGAACCAGCCATTGCAAAGAGACAGACACCATCATATTATTTGTCCGTCGCTGTCCTTAAACGCACCAATTTAATTGCCTCCTCCTACCCAGCTCGGTAAAAGTGAGAGCAGCGGTAGAGCGACATAGTGAGCGAGTGAAGAGAGGGAGTTAGTGAGAACAAACACGTAAATCAAAGACATATGTTGATGGGATGTTTGAAACAGGAGAGTGTTAATTGTTTTAGCAATAATTATGAAAAATAGTTTAACATTGTCTTTGAAAGCTGCAGGATTGGCAGAAATATTCGGTTGAACATGGCCATCAGCTTAAACAGCCTGTTAGAAGAGGAACATCGCAGAGGGCTTTAATTGAGGCCCCCAGTGAGACATACAAGAGAAATTATTTGCGTGCAATAAATACATCTTATTAATATTCACTTTGACGATCCTGACAAGAAAAGAAATTTAGGACCTTTTGATTGTTGTTTTAATCCATGAGTGAAACATAACCACTGTGCGAAGGCTAAATCCTTCAGTGTGTCCACACGTCTGACTAAAATTTACAATCATTACAATTTTTTTTTAATTTTCACTTTGTCACAGTGAACATTGAATTGCATCCATTCAAAATCAACTCTACAACCAAATTGTAAGTCTGAATATTTTCTGAAACCACTGTATAGTCATTGGCTCTTATTGAGTATAAGTGAGCAGAAGCAGCAGCAGCAGGTAAAACAATTTCGACAGTAAATTTAATTTGGGCATTCGATCTTTATAAACAACCGCTGTGCTGGAAATTCTACTCCACGGAACAACCACAGTAGTATCACAGTGCAGCATATGTCCAATCAAATCAAACTACTCAGCAGTGGACTTTGTGCTTAATTGAGTGAGACGACAAAAGTCCTTACTCGTTCAATGCAGAATTCAATTATTGTGACGGGCAGTGATGTCTGTCCAGAGCTCAGTGACAGAGGCAACAGAGAAGAGCAGGAGATTGCTTTTTTTAACATGCTGGTCAATTTGCATGCACGTATGGCTACACTATAGAATAATTCATGCCGAGCCACCAGACAAAAGCGTAATCTAATATGTGATTCTGCGTATGATTAATGTGGAGAGTCTCTGATGCAAGAGACGGTTTGGCTCAAATGACTAAAACAAGGGATGAAGCTATAATGAGGAACGTCTCATTTACTCAGCACGTCTTTTAGCCATTTAGCTGAAGACCTGTGGATACACATATAAAACACTTAAGAGACACCTATTAAAAGGAAAATCCAATCTGAGCTCAACATCAGTAACTGCCTGTTAACTAAAAGGAAGGAAACTTGAACAAAGATCCAGTGAAATGAAATTGCAATACGAGCAGACTAAATGATAATATCTATGCCTTTTGGGAAGAGCTGGGCATTTCAAAAACTATAGATTATAGTAAATAAATTATTTTACCGTTTAACAGAAATGGGCACTATGGAAAAACACTTACACTTCTGTTCACCACTCAAAATGACTCATTATGACAACATCATTTCACTCTGTATTCTTCACTTACAGATGCTGACAGGTGCGGTTTGTGTCTGAGGTGATAGAACAGTATGATGATACAATAGGGCACAGCCGTCCATTTTAGCAGGTCACAGTAACACCATGTATTACTGCAGCGTGTCCAAATTAAACACTTTTCTGATATAGTGTATCGTGTGTAAAGTCATTTTATTATCATTTCCATTTGTCCTGGTCCATTTCTCTGATGCTAATTGTAACAAAAACTGTTCTATTATTCATCTACTACACTGGAAAGCTGCTGTCACTGTTGTGTTTCAGGAGAGTTGCCCAAGATGCCTTTGTAGATGTTAAACCCACAAGCCCATGAATTGTGCATGATCAGAATTGAATGATCTGGATGATAGAGGGACTGAGGGGTAGATAGGGGGGGGGTGTCAAGAGTCTAAGCATTGGTCAGGAGGGTGTCTGGGTTTCAAGGCATTTTTTGGAATCTGTGAAGGGGTTAAGACTTGGAATCAAACCCACTGCTCTGTTTATACCGCTGCCCCCCCAGCACTGATACTGTATGGCTTTTTTTCACTTTTTACCCTCTGTTACACTCTGCACAGTCCGTTAAGTAGTTGTTATCACATGAAAATAACTAATAAAGGGAAAAAAAGGTCAATATCAAATAGAAATAATTACTCTTCTCTAAAAAGCTTTTAAAATCTATGTCATTAAAGGCTTCAGTAGCACCAAAGTTATGGATTATATTTCTACTAATAAAGGCACATGGGTCTGAGTAGACTGCTCAGACTGCCCGTGCTGACCCTCGACATCCATGACATTTTTAAGAGCAACAGTGGTAAAGTGGTGGTTGATCTGTGTATAATATGAACAGCATCAGCCCAGTTCAAGCATCTGAGACAAGGTTTGCTATATTCCCCAAAAACAGCTGCTGTACTGGAAGAAAGTCTCATATGGCTTTATAGAAAAATGACAACAACAGCACACAGTTGTAAGACAATTTACAGAATATCAGCCCTCGCATTGCTGGGTTTCTAAGCTATAATTTAGCTCCTTCCAGCTCAGGCTATTTTTAACTTGGGTCAATTGGAAAATGATCATCGGAGCAAAAATGTCTAGTAAGGGAAAATAACCCCCGTCACTATGAGGGAAAATGGCCAACTGACAAAGCAGGAGGAGAACAGAACTTCAATCTCAAAGTTTCTAAATATTTTTGGATACATGTAAAAAAAAAAAATTAAAAAAAAGCATAACAAGGGGTTAAGATGGGAAAATATGCTGTGCATGTCTCAGTCCTTGTAATATTTTCTAATAAAATACTTCAAAGGTTTGAACCGTTGGGACCTCTGTAACAGAAAACCAACAACACCCCTGGGACTTACTCGAAGTCAACAGTCATTGAACTTGACATACAGGACAAAGTGACACTATAGATTATGTTCTACACCACACTGCAGTGCAGCACAGTGTGTTTCACTGTTTTTACCTTGAAGGAGATCTCGTACTGTTCTCCTCCCCAGATCTCCAGACCCGTGTCATATCCTCCCAGCTCCCAGAACCACTTCCTGTCCACAGCAAACAGTCCACCTGCCATCACTGGTGACCTGGAAGATGCAGAAGACACACAGTCAAGCACAACTACAGATAAGAGATTGTGGGTTTTTGTGCGATCACTTTGCAGCCTTTTGTTAGATATGCAGCAGCATGGGACATCAGTAAATCCGTGAGATGCAATGATCAATGCAACACCTGTGCCACAGTCCTATCACAATTGAATATGTTGGGGATTTTTCTTTAGAAGTTTGTAAGAATTATTAAGGAATGTTTGTTGCTCTGCTGTTCATGAGACTGCTCTTTCCTTTCAGTCGCTCCTCTGCTCCTCTTCCTGAGGTTTCTTCCCCGTTTTCATTATCTGATCTGAACGTCTAAGAATACAGAGTCTAAGGCTGTTGTACAGACCAAGTCCACTGGTTGGTTGAATAAATTGTATGGTTTTCTTTAAAATAGAAATTTCACAGAGTAAAAGTGAAACGATTTATAAAAAAAGGCCATCAATGGGGTCTAAAGTATCCCAATTTTCTTTCTTTCTTTTTTTTTTTTTTTTTTAAATTTGCAGCATCCAGAACACACTGTGTTTCCCAACTGTTGCAATGTGTAAGGCTGCCTTTCCCAAAAACTCACGTTTAGTAACAGTATTCCCACACAAATATTAAAAAAAATATTTATTTAAATTCATTCCTGTCAGGTAGTAAAGTGTTTCAGCTTCAGTTTCTGCTGAAATTCAGACATTCCCGATTGGCTCTGGTCTGCAGTCTGTCACAGTGGAGTCGATGTTGGGTTTCCGTTGACAATGTAGGACAGCTGTCACTGGTTAAAGTTTTTTTTTCACCAGTAGTGCAAATGCAATGTTAAAGACAGAATAGATTATAGATTATTTCATTTTGTACTCAGCTTTAAGTTCCAAGGGTGACATAATGTTAATGTTCCAGGTGCAAGGCTGCTCAAAATAGGTATAGAGGACAATTCAATGAATGGAGGTTTGTTTCTACTGGAAACTTAAAATGAACTTAATTTAGCAACTCTACCTGTGGGGGGAGAAATAGTGAACAAATAGTGAAAATGTTTTAGGGTGGCGACAAAAGTGGAAATGGTGGAGAGTAAATAAGTTTTTTTCCGTTTCGGCTTGTCCCCTGAGTTCAATGTCGTCACAGCGGATCATTGTCCGCATGTTGATTTTTCACAGTTCTTACGCCAGATGCCCTTCCTGACGCAACCCTCCCCAATTTCTACCGGGCTTGACCGGCACTGTGACACGTTCAGTGACTTGCCCAGAGACACTTAGCTAGTGCTGGGGATTGAACCACTGACCATGTGGTCCGTGGACCACTGCCTTAACCAACTCAGCTACAGCTCAGATTCAAAGTATGGTCATTCATCTGAAGTTTTATAGCAAAAAGGATCAAACTATAAACAACAGGTTCAATAAAACCTTTAAACTCAGAATTGTATTGATTATCCCCATGAATGATGTCATCATGTATTTTCTAAAAATAACAGTGATTTGCTCGGATAGAATGTGTAATGCGTAATTGATCTGATAAATTATGTGTTTATGCTTTTGTTGCATGTTATTTAGTTGGAAATCTCCATGAACAAATTAAAATATCAGACTATAATATCAACATTTTACAGTCAAAGTACAGTTGCACTGCTCCATTACATCCTCCATACTTTTAAAATCAAAAGGACGTGTTTTTAACCACGGAGGATTAAATAAATATGACAATTCACAGGCTCTGATATGACTCAGGCTCCATTCTGCTTTAGAATTGTGTTATTTGACTGTTGTGTGCATCTGCATGTGTGCAACCCAGTGACACCCAGCACAGTGCAAAACCAATTAACCCACTGAACTATTGTGAATTCTGACTGGTGTGACAAGCTCTGCAGTGCCGAGCAGCATAATAGTCCTCCGCTCAGTGCAGTGGGAGCTGCTTCTGGAGAGGAACTGAATGCAACGTACTGAGCCGCTTCATGTCAAGACGCCAATGTCAACTGATAGAAAACAGGAGAAGTAAGAAGGCAAAGAAAAACTTTTTTTTATCCATAGAATTCTGTGTATTGGACTATATAATATTACAAGCTTCATCCTGCCAGTTCCTTCCTCTCACATGGAAACCATAATTTTAAGAGGTGTTTGTTTTGACCTCTCATACTTACATTCACTTCATGTACAATGAAGAATTGTTATTTATTTAGATGTATTTTTTAAGAATTGAGTTGTTTAACTTGAGTAATAAATGTTTGACGTATGAATTCAAACTTACAGGGGGAAAAAAAAAATTCTCTGCAAAGAAAGTGGAGACAAATAACAAAGGGAGTAGGAGTTTCCAGTCTGGATCAGGCTGGAATTACAGTTAGATACCTTTCACAGTATCTTCACAGTGATGTGGGTTAACTGATCATTTGTCCAACAAAGTGTCATTTGATTAGCTGTTTTTGGCATGTTCAGTATTACAGGGCTTAAAAATTAAATACCTTAGGTAAATAAATCATAATCATAAAATGTATTTTCAACAATCGTCAACATTAAAGAAAATAGAAAAATGGCACCGTTAACAATTTCCTGCTTTCTGCATAAATTGGTAACGAAGTAGGATCTGATCATTAGCGAATTCACAAATAAACAAACACAACATGTCTAATCAAACAGTCCTGGTCTTTCATGTCAATAGTCAAAGTTGTTCCAAACCACACCTGTATTCTCGTTTATTTAGTGTTGCCATTGCTTTTCCCACCATCACGTTGTATGTTTAATGGGCGTGTCATTAAAGACATTAAAGATCACGAGTGATCACAGTTCATTAAAAACAGGAAATTGCAAACCAACATTACTAATTCGTCCGAGCTTGTTTACACAACAACTTTGCATCAGGATGAATAAAGTGGTTTTATGAAAGTGACTGTATGCATTTGTAATTCTTTCTAATAAATTTGTGATCATTTCTAATAAATGGCGGATTTTAAAACTGTAGCAAACTGCGATTGTTGCTCCACTGAACTGGTCTGATCGAGCGGAGACCCAGGCACAAGCACAAATGTTGCCCCCCAACCCTTTAAATATACTTTTTACACTGACTGACTCGACACGCTTGACTGGGTGACAGTGTATGCTGGTGGAGGAAAAATTAAGATAAGACAAAGCCAACACACAGACTTCCTGGAGTAGTTCTGAATGAAATACAGAGAACAGAGAAGAGACTTTCATCAGCAGACAAAGGATAAACAACAGTGGCTGCAGGGAGGACGGAGACATGCTGTGTGTTTGACTGCACAAAGAGTAGTGATTGCCAACTGCTGCACGGCCACTGGAGTGTGTGAGCTTAGCAAAGAGAGCAGAGACACTGTGTGGGCGCTGATTTGTGGGGTGGAGACTGTTCGCTCTTGTTCGCCGGAGGGAGAAAAACACAAACACACTTCGCCTCTGTGCACTTGTGTGGCATGAGACACATGCTTTAGCACAGGCGATATGTCCCAACCCGGATGAAGCTAATGAACGCTAGGATGCTTTAATAACAACACGCTCAAGTTTACTTTAGCAGGATAACAACCAGAGCAATGTTCAGCTACTGTTCGCTCTTTGTTGTCATTGTATTGAATTGCATTTGATCACTAGCAGATAAATTCGACTACATTCATGCAGTAGTTGTAACTATACCAGGCTCAGCCGTCATACAGAGACTTAGTCTGTCTTAACTTTGTGACCATTTTTAGATATTTCTTTTTTTTTTTTTTTATAAACTGTGTGTGAATAACTTACTGAAGCTGAATCAGACTACAACAAAACAGTAACATTTCGGTCTCCATTCTGTCAAACAATGTTCACTATTGTAAACGTGACAAACACACCTGTACCTGCACAACACTTTGTTTAAAATGGTAATGTGCTGACCCAAAGTCACCACTAAACTGACTGCTCCTCTGTTGCTTAGCAACTACTTTGTTGAGCAGCTGTTTGGTTTTACTGAAAGGCATTTAAAACAATAGGCAGGAAAATCTATAGTGTGTTACATAAATTTTAATAAAAGCAACAAGGTACCGTGTTGGCAGAACAGTAAAACAATCAATAACGAGTACGATGTGAGCAGCATATTGCTTAGATCAACAGCATTTTAGGACTCGTTCAGACAGACTGGCAGCGTGACTCCTGTGATGGCAATGTCTGTCTCCGAGTCTGTCCTCGCAGTCCTTGGTCCAAACTGAAACATATCGACAGTTACTAAGAGGACAGCTGTAGAATTAGAACTTTTTCTGATGCACCCGGTGTTTAGGTTAATGTTTTCACTCATCACCACTGTTAATCATTGCCATGCTAGCACCATGATACACAAGGCCGATGGTGTGGGTGTTCAGTCAGACCCCCGTCAGAGGCTTTTTAACAAAGGTAGTAGGTTAAATCAGGTGCGGCACTGGTTGAAAACGAGTCCACTCGGATTTGCTGAGGTAAGAAAAGCGAGCAAACAACAAGTCCAAAGGTCACACATGAATATCTGCTCTTAGCTTTCATCTAACATCTTCATAGTGACATGGCTGTGTGGGATACACTGGCGACACAGCTAGAGTGGTGTGGGAAAGGTAAGCAAATGCTTTGTATCTGCTTTCACCTTCTCAAGAACGAGCACCTGCTGGTAGGGATAGTTACTTTCTCTCACGCAAATCAAAAATTTATGTTGGCTGTAGAGTCATGTTTTCAGTCACTACTAAAATGCGATTACTGTTGAGCTGAACAGTGTCACAAACACAGACACACATTGTGCTCGTTGTTAATATCAAGGCTCCATGCAGAGTTCTTATTACTGTTCAAACACACCGAGGTACAAAGTCCGCTTGGACACAAACATATCAAGCTATGTTTGTGGAACATTTATATTCTTGGAGTTTTACAAAGTAAAGATAGAACTGTGTGGCTCTGAGTGGCCGCAATTACCTTTTCCGCATTTTGATGTTGCATTTATTTTTTTCAAAGAGGGAAATCACATTGTTAACACGGCGGGAAATTGCACTTGAACAGTACTACTGCTGATTTCTGTGCAGCACTGAATTATTATTGACCAGCATTGGGCGAACTGACCTCGACAGATTCAAAAAAAGAAAAAGACAAAGATTAAAGAAGAATACTAAGAAAATAGTGGGTTTGTCATTTCTTCGTATGCGTAGCTCAGGTATTAAAAATGGTCATGAAATCTTAAATTAAATATTTATCGTATATTTAGATCAAATTGTATATGCATAAAAAGGTAGTAAACATATTTCTATTCTCCTTTTGTGTACAGCTGAAATCTGTCTGCAGCATCAACTAATTGTATGGTTACATTGCAGTTTTCTTCGCTTGTTCTTTCAACTTTCAAAGATCAGGTACTATATATTTCAGTGGTCCTTAAATACTCCAATTCACAAGTTAGATTTAATTAGAAATGCCCAAGTTGATACTATCCACTTTAGACTACTGACCTTGAACAGAGAGGAGGAGTGAGTTAGGGCCTGCGCTCCTCGCTAAATGACACATTGATGCCTGAAGGAGGGATGACAGAGGCAGAAATAAAGAGAAGGGAGAAGTGATGGCATTGACAAAAGAGACAATGACAGAGGCATGAGAACAGGGATAAAATCATATTCCCACACACGCACCTCCAAGATGGATTTTGCCTTCCCACCGTGCCTCATTCTTCGCGCTGACAATGTCAGTCAGAATGAAAATGAAAATCTTTGCGACGCAAATTGGATTTGCACTGATGAAGGTCATTTCATTGGGCAAGAAGAGCAGACTAATTCACAAAATGAGGATTGATTCTGATTGTTCTGCTGCTCATTTCTTCTTTTTCAGTCTCTTATCTCCCTGCACCACAGACGCCTGGCCTGATGATACCTACAGTATTTTTCAGGATACCCAAATAGTCTTTGGCTTCCAAATACAGAGATATGCTGTCTGACTAATCCCTCGAGGCTCAAAATTGCTGTGTCTGGCATCACAAGAAATATTTGACCTTACAAACACCTACGTCTGTCTCTCAGTTTAGCTTTTTTTTTTTGCCTAAATGTTAAAAAGAATTACAAGGATTATAAAGACACAAAGAATCTGGAACCAGCATATGTTTGGCATTTTAGTCGATAAATGACGCATGTGTCATTTTCTGTAATTGGAAAACAATTTTCAGTAATAGAAACAAATGCCACTACAATTGTCCATTGGACAATTTAAACATACTGTGCTTAAGCTACTTATATTGGGACCTTTACTAAAAGTGTAGTATTTGTCCTATTTAAATGTTTTTGAAATCACTAATTTAAACCTGACAGCTAACTATCCTCCAGTCTACATAATTCTTCAACACAAAAACGTACAACAAAACAATACTGAGTTGTACTTGTATGAGTGTCTCCACCAATGACAGCTATGTTTTCCAGTTGTTGATATGTACTTCTCATTCTCATTAACGTGACGTCTCAGGAACAACTTGAAGGATCAACCTGGCTAAAACCTCCATGTGGACTTTATGTTTGTCACATTCTTGACGATGCAATATCTCAGGAACAAGAAGGGGGAATTTTATTACATCTTGTATAACTAAAATGAAAACATAATGGCTTTGAAATTTTTATTCATAAACTGAAATAATAATAAACTGAAATAATAGGCCAACCAGGCTATGTGACACATAAGCTTTCAGAGAATTCAAAGCTTCATCTGAAATTGTATTAATTTCATTGAAAATGAAAAAAAAAAAAAAAAAAAAAAAAAATTGTTGATGCCCGTGTTCAAGCCTTGAGCACATTTGGTTCAAATATTTCACGGCTGCCTTTTACAATAAGATCTGCCAGTCTGATTTTATTCTAGTCTCTATTTTAATAAGGTGTAGTGTTGAAATGTTGAGGCTTCCTGATCAGTGGATACTTTCACACCACGCTTGTTCTCGATTTCATTAATCCTCAACTAAAATTACTGAAACTAAAATAAAGTAAAATCTAATTCATGAAATAAAACCTAAGCTGAACAAAGCTAAAAGCATATTCCTATGAAAACAAACAAACAAAAAAAAACACTCTTGCTTTTATGCATCAATTCTAATTAACACATAAAACCAAGTCATTCCTGCGCTACTGCACTGAGATTATCTGCGGTTTCACGGTTCTAGTATAATGCAATAACAAAAAAAATGTTTGCTCAATCAGAAATTTGCAGCCACTAGGAAAGCTGGAGACGTCTTGGAGCGGTCTTGGCCTTACTGTAAGTAAATGGCAACAGTTTAAAAAGAAACATGTCCAGTATTTTGGCATTTATCCAGCTTGGAAAACACAAAACACAAAGCTGGATATTTAATGTGAGATTCTTCAGCCTACTGTGGACAAAAGGTCCAGATTTAGCATTTGTCATAGGGACTATTAGCCACAACTGACTGCCCTGTGCAGCACCAGTATGTAAATGTGGAAGCATGGCAATGCTGACAAAGAGCAGTAAATAATCAGGGTTATAAGGTGTCTTATCCGAAAGAACACTGGACTGAATTCTCCAGAATTCGAACCAGTTGGGCCGACTTAAGCACTCATAGCAGCATACAGTTCGCCAACAATGGTCAAATGTGTCAAGAATAACTGCACTCACTCGAAGGGCTCACTCGGGTCGTCCTTCTGCAGCTCGGAAGGGATGGGGATTCGTTTGTAGTACATTTCCCAGTCAAACGCCCCTCGCATGGCGTCCCCTGCCTGCGTCTCATAGCCGAAGTTGTCGTGGTCGATCACATCTATCATCGGGCACACAATGGTCTTTCTGTTCTGTGCAATTCGGTCTGAGAGACACAGAAGGAGGCAGAGGGGTTAATAGACAGTTCCTCATGAACAGACCATGTAAAAAAGTATTTCCAAACCCTTTTTACTTTAGATCTTCCACTGTCAACCGAAGAGCATTTCTGTGCAGAAGAAATGTTTCTTCTACTATCTTATTAATCAAGTGACCCTTCAGATTTATCAATGTCATCCTGGGATTTCGAAATCACTGGCGTTAATCTGTGTAAAGGTCTCCACTAGCGACACAATGATTTTCAGTTTAGTGACATTTACCTGCTAATAGCGCAACTTAAACACCAATTATCCCAAATTACAAAACAGCAGATGCAGGCAGATTGATGATGGCATTGCGGCTGAAACTGGGGGTTTTATTTATTATTTGATTGATAGGTTTCTCAGCTGCAGCTGTAGCCCATCTCTTATTCCTAAGCCGCTCCACCCATGGAGCTAAAAAGCCTCGTTACCCAAATTTAGATGAACTGGTTCCAGTAACTGTCAGCCGTGGCAGAGATGAATTGATTTATAGTGAAGGATAACGGATAAGATAATGGGGGTAGCGTGGCATGAGGACTGACTGCTAACTGAATCATGTTATTACCATCCCCTGTACAATGCGTATTAGTGGATAAGCCAAGTGACTGACAGACTGACGCATACGTGGTTCTATTCATACTAGTATTTGGAAGGCATATGTGGACACATTCCTCACATGCACTACAAACTGTGACGACTTCTGACAAAAAGCCGAAGAGCTCCTTTGTTCACAGTATTCGGCTGAATTAAATGAGAAGTGACAGTATGTACAACAACTTAACAATAGCAGATGACCTGGCGAAATGGTCTTAAGTTGTATGCGGTGTCGTAGAAAATGTTCCTCTTCCTTATTTGAGCGTTATTGCATCTTTGAAGAATCGATGAAAGGACTCAGAGTGATGAACCATCCAAATTTAATACATATCGGCACGGAGAAAAACACCAAAGTATGACATATCTCTAAAAATACCCCTTCTACTTGTACTCAAAACCCAAGAAAGGACCCACTCTCACAAGACATTATTGGGACAGACAGGTGTCTATGCCTTGACAGGCACCATTCTTGGTTCATCAAGCCATCATGTGTTGCATCCTTCTGGGCTAAATAAAGAACAAACCCTTTTATGGTTATAAACCTAGATACACTGTCTAGTATCCCAACCCGCGTGTCCGGATTTCTACTTTCTCATAGTGGTCAATGCAACTTTCTGTTAGAAGATTAAGACATGATTTGAGATGTTCTTTTTTGTGAGCATCAGATTTTCTTTCCGGTGTAAATTTGGTGGCTCGTCACATGTTTATAAGGGTTTAGTTCAGGGATAGTGTCTGAACCAGGGGAGAAGGTTGACTTTAGGTGTGTAGTCCCGACAGGTTACGAGTGTTCCTCACCCAGTAGTGGTGGCAGCCAGTTGACGTTGGCCTCACAGTGAGAGTCCAGGAAGGTGATGACTTCCCCTTTAGCAGCAGCGGCCCCTAACAGGCGAGTCCTGATCAGCCCCTCTCTCTTCTTAGTCCTCAGAATCCGAACTTTTGGCAACCGCACCATGTACTCCTCTAGTGTCAATTTGAGATGCTCTGCAGAAAAAGAGACAACAGAATAATATAATCTGGTATCGGCATCACATGAGGAACACAACCGATTCAAATCCCGGTACATGATGTAAAAGTGCTACTAATATGAAAGAGGAAGGTTTCTTGAAGTTGCTGGCAAATGGCAAAATCTCACTTATAAAAGAAGAAAAAAAAAAAAAAGATCAAAGAAAAGTGAACCATTATCTGCCACCATCAAACATGGCATCTGTCGTTGCCACATGCTCTGTACTATAATGTTTCCCTTTGGGCCTAAACATCATGACACATTATCCATACTGGGATGATACTTTTTATTTTCACTTGCTTTTCTGCACTCGCCGATTTTTTTTACATTTTTTATTTTAGTACCTTTACTGCAGTCATTAGTCAGAATTTTACCCTCAAGAGAAAGAAGCCAGCAGTGAGGAATGAAAAGGGAATTAAATCAGCTTCTCCTAACGTGCGCTCATAAAGCTTTCTTCAAAAAAAAAAAAAAAAAAAAAAAAAAAGGTTTGTCGTAAGACTGAGGTGGTGATTAACATTTCACCAGACAAAATTTAAAATGCCATTTCAAGGAAATTACAGATACTGCTTTATCTAATGATTTGTTCGATTGTCTTACACAAGCTGCAACCGCACATCAAATCTGAACAGAGAAGATAGGAACAATGAGGCTCGTTTGCTGTACAGAAAAACTGCAAATATACTGAATATACTGGGAGATGAATCAAAGAAAGCAAACAATTAAAGACAGATCTATACATTCACATTTTTCTTCAACATTTCCTTGGATCTGCCTTAGACAAAGATCAGCTCTGAGCTAAATGGAGCCTCCTGCTCAAATGTCAAGTCAGTTCTGACAGGTCTATCAAAACAAACCGGCCATGTTTCCTTCACTGTCCGTCTGCTTCCACTTTTTTGTCCAAGCTGGAACATCATGACACAAATCATCACCCCTGGTCAAGCTGGTTTTATACCCTAAACAATGTGAAAATTATGACTAACAATATTTAATATCAATATTTAAAAACGTACAGTTTGGGAGAAGGTCAGCAAAACCACAGCACTGCATGTTTTTCAAATCAACGGGCCTCTTCTCTTTCATGACCATCTACCATTTCACGTTTTTATTGGCCGAGAACGGGTTGCTGTATTGATTAAAGCAAAAACACGTGTGACTAAGAATGACAACATATGTGAAGAAATAAAAAACAGGGGGAGAAGAGAGACTGTAGAAGTAAGAAGTTAGCGTCTCTGTCTGACTCCTAGAACATGTTGCTCCAGCGAAACTGAATTTAGCTGGAACCATTAACTTGCTGTACAAAAGTTGCATGACAACTTTACTTGCAAATGCAGTTTCTCTTCAATGTACATGGGAAAAAAAAAACCTATAGCTTGTAATAAAATGCCATCACACCTACACACTCAAGGTGGCTTGAGTCTTAAAGGAGAGTCAACATTGTGTCCCCTGATGCTTGTATGCTTCCCTTTAAACACAACGATAAGTTGTCTTACTGGTGCAGTGAATCTTCCTTATGTAAAAGAGGCTTTAATTATATCTTTTTCTGCGTTGGTTTAATGGCGCCCGACTAGAAAATCAATGCCATCAGTGGTTTATCTCAACAAACCAGCTTCTAGTTTATGCAAACTAACATGTTGTTTGCTCCTTATCTAGAAAAATCTGTCAGCCTTAAATATGTATAAAGGCATCTGTCTATTAACATCTATCATTCCCACTTTTTCTCTTCCAATAATCGACATCTTGCTGGAATTCATTTGCATTTAATACAATCTTGATTTGAGGACGTCTTGATGAAATGCCATATGGCACCAACCGGCAGGCCAGGAACAGTTCCAGACAAAATGCTACCCACCTTGGGTACGCACACACACAACAGATGTAGATGAAAAAAAAAGTTAAGATTGAATGCGTGTCTATGCCAGACAGTTAAAAAAAAAAACCCACTGCTGATTCATGTCTTCTCTCTCTTGGAATCCCAGTCACTCGTGTAAACTGCTTCCCAAAATGAGTCCAAACGTCACAGTTTTGAGCACTGATATTTATACTTACAATATCAATTTTCCACATCATCACATCAAGCTACTGCCACTTCATTTCAATTACACCACACCACAGTCAGTGGTCAACAAATATCTAAATGCAGTTGTGTTGGATGCCATGTTATATGCCCAAACATACCAAATGTGAACGATGAGTTTATTTTCTAGCTCTCAAACCTCACGCTGCATTTCTGGATAACTGACAGGACTAAAGCTCTCATCATCTCCCATGTAACTCACCTTTTTTTGTAATGCAAATTATACTGTATAAATAAAAGAATGACAACCTTAACTTGTGATAATGTGACAAAGCCAAGCTTGTTTGAACTGTGATTGATTGACAAGCTTGTCCTTTGGGGCTTTTCGTAACTGTATACACTTGCTGCTAAGCACTAACGCTCAAATCAACTTGACTGCTGGTGATGTCTGCTCTTGCAATTATTGCACTTCGCGTTCAGTACATGTCATACTGCAAGCCCCCAGCCCAGAGGACCCCAAAAAGGCTACTTGGTAGTTTTTGAGTTGTCCACCTTCATTAATGCATTAGAGTCACAGTAGACTAATCTTCCTAATTCCTGCAAACTGAGACTTTATAGAGACCTGCTGCTGTAGAATGCTTAGGTTAACACATCATCAAATTGCCCGGTTGTGTTACAAAATTCTTCGATCTTAATTCAAATACTGTGGACAATGGATGGAAGGATGGATGTTTACTGCTATTTTTTGGGGGGGAAAAAGTACTTTTCTAAGTTCCTATCAGGTATTTGTTGATTTTAATCTGACGCCCACATTGAAATCGATCACACTGAGACAACAGCTGTATGACATGAATAAACATGCCTTATTTTATAAGCTAGTTGATCCAAATACTGATGAGACAATATTAACATGATATGAATGAAAGTGTGACTGGGAGATTGTGACTTCTGTCACTGATAACGATAGGATTAAAATCAAGTTGTATCCCTCTGCTGGATGTGTTGTAACTCAGTTTCGTGTGTGTGGCTGTGCAGCGATGTTACAGTGTGAACTATCTTTGTTTGCCTCGGTCTGTAGAGCAATTTGCCCATTTAAAGCGCTGCTGTAAATCATGCTGCCATTAGTTTCTTTCATTGCATGGCTTCCAATAAGCGTCAAATATACTACTACAACTACTACTACTACTACTACTGCAGCTTGTGTTTAGACACAACTTAGCTTGGGTTGGTTCCTTTTAATGAATAAAAAAATAGCTCGAGACAAAATTCTTACAGTCTTTAAAAGAATGGTTAAAAAAAGTGTGTAAGTGTGTGTGAATGGGTGAACGAGAAGAAACATTGTAAAGCACCATCTAAGTGGCCATTTAATGTAATATTGTATTGGTTATACTTTAACTTTTATAGTAAAAATAACTAAAAATAAAAATAAATAAATAGCAGCATACTAATTCTTCAATCCAGGATAAAGTGGTTTTAAATGTTTATGCGTGAGAGTCTGGAGGTGATGTGATGCATAAACCCATCCACATCCAAACCATACAACAGTCATGCTTTCATGCAATTATTTGCTGACTGCGGCTGTTCAATCAGTCTTCTTGACCAAAATACCAAAATGAGTGCACACATTTATTTCCACTTGTGAAGGCAATGGTGGCCTTGACGCTGTATCAAACGTATGATACAATTTTATGATAAGGGCTTTAGAAGTTTTGTCTTTTCTCTGTATCTGTCTGTAAACATCACATAAGATTGTAAAAAATGGAAAGATGGATCCGTTATTTGCAGATTACAAGCAGACAAGCCAAATGGGGCCCTGTCATTGAGGAACACCTTCCAACACATCTGCTAATTGGATTCTGAATATCAGAGAAAAGGCAGCAGGCTACTACTTTCAAACCTTCACAGGATAAACTGCTTTGGCTACAATGACAGTCTCTTTATCTGTGCTCCGCATTTTTTCATTTCTCTTCCTTTGTTCCGTACCCATCATCTTTCATCTCTTATTTAATGCCTTTTGGCAGCAGTTGATTCTTGTCTTGATCCAAACAGACAGCTAAGATTCTAAAGACGGGACAACCAGCCAAAACCAACAAACCTGGAGCAAGCGGGTCGTCCCATCTGTCTTTCTGTCCGCTCAGTCTCTCCATTCACCCTGGTTTCCTTTCTCTCTCATGTGACTTATTTTTTAATAAGGCTGAGTAAATGACAGATTGTCTCCTCATGTCCAACAGCATCAAACTCCATCATCAAATTCAGGGACATACTGTTCTAGACTGGAGTGTCTGAATAAGGCCAGATCTGAGCAGACATTAGCAAATCAAATTATTACAGAGCACTAATCAAGACCACAGTGAGAAGTGCTGTCTATCACTCTGTCACACAGGCCTCTGCTGGTCAATCCCAAAGGGGCTATTTCGGGTGCCACATGCCTGGATTGGCTCAAATTAGCCTGGGGGATGTGGAAAAGGTACTGCCAAAATCTGATTGATCATTTATTAAAACTGAAACTGTGGGGGAAAAAAAAAAATTGAACCCAACCCGATGCTCTTACCATTGGGGCGTTCGGCCCCCTGTGAAATCTTTTTTTATTTATCGTGTGTTTTGTGATCCTTTAACAAACATTTTATAGAATAATACCAACAAAAGATAATAAAAGTGTGCTAAACTTTTTTTTTTTTTGGCTTTATAATATCAACTGAAATCCCCTGTTCCCAATTATCCAAGTCACAGATAGGTAAGCTGTCTATAAAATATGTGTCTCATTATGATTCTAATTTTTATAAATCGACTCAAAACAACAATAGTAAATGCTGCAGGGTTCTAACTTTGGAGCAAAGACACCAGAGGGTCTGTGTCACCCTTACAGGAACGTTGGAGTCTTCACCTTCCTAAAACACCAATAAATCAGCCCATTGACTAATAACTATTGGGTGAGTGATTCAGGCTAAACTTTTCCCCTGTGTGGGGTGATTCTTCCATAACCTCCTTAATGACAAGCACTGAGATTAAACAATGAACATTTGCATTGTATGTACAACACAGTCAGTGAAGGAGAAGGGGGCGGGAAAGGTTACCACGTTTTAATTATGAATGGTTAATTTGACCTGAATAAATTGGAATAACGGCTCCTCTGGTTGACTGAAAATCGCCAAGGCTATAAATCACGCTAATGAGAGCGGGCTTACGTCAGCTAACACATTAGTCATTATTAGAATGTGAAGTCTAGGACATGATGAGGGCTCAGACATCATCAACGCCTGGGTCACTTCCACAGACCCCATTTAGCAAACAGCCGCACATTTGCTGCCCTCCATCTGTTTCTGCTGCAGGAGCGTACTACGTCTTCTCAGACAATAATTAGAATCCGACCAAAAACACTAAAACTAAGCAAAGAAGACACAGTGAAGTATTCAATTATGGTAATATCCTGTTTACGTGTTGGCAGTTTAGCTTTGGTTAGAAACCCGGCTGCACATCACCGCAAAAAACGATAAGGTAAAAAAAAAAAAAAAAAGATATTTTGCTCCCAACATGCAGTTTGGAGTTTAATTTCTCAGTCTTGATTTTGTTCTCCTTTCTTCAGTGAGGCAGGGGGAGGATTTTCAATTCAATTAACCTCAAATTACATTGGATCCAATATGACATCCAAATCTCATCTTTCCAAGGTGTTGGATTACTTCCCAGAAGTCTTGGCGCAGCACCAAAGAGCCAAGCCGCTAATTTATTCCTCCAAAATATTTCGGCTGCTCATGTGAACTCCGTCACGCAGCCTCACTTTTTGCAGAGTGCCAGGCTGCGAACATTTGAAGCTGCTTTTCTGCAACCACCATTAAAAAAGGAAAGGGATGCCGAGGGAGATTCTGTGATGATATAATCCAGTGTCTAGGGGATTTTAAAAGCGCACGCACCCCGTCCTCCTCCCCTTCACTTAAAATACGCACATCTTAAATAGCTACTGAGGCAATGATAAGAGATGCATTACAGATGTGCACTTTGCCATCGCGTTGTAAAATAAAATGAAAGCAGCATTTTTGATAAGGAGGAGGACAGGACGGACAATTTCATGTCTCTGTCTTTGAGCACTGTCACACATATATACAGCACACAGAGAGAAGCTACAGCTTCTCAGCAAAACACTAATACCTCTATCAGGGCATCTTCGTTCATTTAACTATGTGCTGTTTTTCAAGGTCTCTGTCCCCATTTCATCATCGCTAAAAGACGACTTCACGGATTTTGACCTTACCTTGTTTCTAGTTTGGGTAGTACATGTACATTAATGCCATGAAACTTCCCTTTAACTTCTCCTTATCAAAATATCTCTCCACTTCTAGCTGAAAAAAGTCTCCAGATGACTTTACTTGGAGGAACCTTCCGTTCAGATCATCTTGTTACTCATACTATGAAGTTTGTAATCATAGTCAACCTGCCTTTCCAGAAATCCCTCAAATGACAAAATCTAAACTCCTAATGATGAAAATCTCCTTTGGGTGATGTCATGAGTTTTTCAGCTAGAAGCAGAGAAATATGTAAATATAGGGAAGTAAGAGGGAATTTTAAAAGCATTAATGTACATTTACACCCTAAGCTAAAGCCCTTTAATGTCTTTACATTTCCTCCTCTTTTGCTTTATGCTCGATGGTGAACTTTCATTAATTTCACCATTCAATAGCCATTATCAGTTGCTATCAGCAATAGGCACCTGCTCCAGATAGTAGCGAGCTAAATTTGTCAATATTATATATTTTTTTGTTTTGTCAGACAGCTGTCCACCCCAACCAGCTCCCTAACAACACTTTGTTGACATAATTCACAGTGTACAATGTTCCACACACCTTGCTCTAATAAATATGTCAGTAGGTAGAGTCCATTAGACCAGCATTAAAGGAAGGGTCAGAAGCCAAACAATGATACTAACTGTCACAGTCATATTATTGGGTTTTATTTCCTTTTTTTTTTTTAAATTGTTCCATCCAATAGTAACACTGACAGAAATGTGACGGTGACACTGATGTAATCCTAGGTTTCTGTAACAATCCATCCAATACACTGTGTGCTAACCACAAACACAACTGTGTGGCCTTACAACCAACATATATTCTCAGCCAATTTTCATCTTGCCAGAGTCAAAGGCTCAAAAGTTCATCCCTTACTCGCTACATAGTGTGTTCGCCATTTCAAAGTAGTGTGTGAAGCTTGAGTGAGTAAAATTATCCAATATAAACTGCACTCAAGTTACCCCACAATGTAATACTCTCCCTTACAGAGATGAGAAAATTACCGTCACGCGCCTCAAACAGCTGTTAATGATGATGCAGCGTGACA
The DNA here is from genome assembly GCF_033026475.1 of Channa argus. Classification (NCBI taxonomy): domain Eukaryota; kingdom Metazoa; phylum Chordata; class Actinopteri; order Anabantiformes; family Channidae; genus Channa; species Channa argus. The sequence goes on from NC_090218.1 coordinate 11,142,252, forward strand.
ACTGTTAGTAATTGTCTGAAACCTCAACTGGCTGCTCATTATTGAGTGAACTAGAGAATGAGTTGTCCACAAACAAAAGTAGTACAGCTAGCCAACAAACTTAACCTTCCAAAACTTGAATTACCTCGTCAGAAAGTGAAACTTTGGTGGCAAAGAAAACACAAATAACAGTCTATTGCATGGATATATCTTGTATTGTGATAATACTAAACTATGCTGTGCTGTAAATCAGTACTTATGAGAAGTACAGTATTCAAAATTTTCATATCTAAATGATCAGGACCAGCTATTGTGATGACAGAGAACAATTTGTCTTACAAAAAGCCAGTGTGCCATCAAAATACTTGTGGTTCACTGAATGTGAAAATCTCACTTGTTATTTTTTTTTATTAGGTCTTTCGGCTTATCCTGTGAGTTCAGGGTCACAACGGCGGATCATTGTCCGCATGTTGATTTGTTTTGGTCCTTCCTGTCCCAACCCGCCCCAATTTAGACCTGGCTTGGATCGGCACTGCACAGCTGGGAACGGGCTGTTAGGGGTTCAGTGTCTAGCCCAAAGACACTTTGACATATAGCCGGGACGGGATCCAACCACAGACCCTGTGGTCTGTGGACGTCTGCTTTACTTGATGGTTTAAGATTACAACAGGAACTTTGCAACAAAATTTAAATGAAGCACATCTTTTGTCTTGGAAGTGGATATTAGATAACATATGACTCAGTACATGTGACATCACATCCAAATATTCTCTGAGCAGTGGTTATTAAAAACAACTCTCCTTACATGTCTTTTTTCTTCCTCGATTTTTCCCTTCCCACTTGCATGTCTGGACACTTACAGGTACTAATGAAGTCAGCCTTGCCGGAGAACAGCTCTCATCTGTAAAGTACACTCCAATTAAAATGGAGGGGAAAAAAAAAAAACAACTCTTGCTAAAACAACCAGCTAACGTGCTCCTCTACTTTGTGCTGCCTCTCGTGTAAAAACACCACCTTTTACCCCTCGGCCCTGCAAACACGGCTTCATTAAAAGGGAACAAAATTAGCTAGCAAAAATTAAACCAGACTGTGTCTAAAGAGGAAGGCAGAGTGAGGGGGGGGGGGGGGAAATCCCACTAATGCAGTTTAACAGTGTCAAAATGAGGCTCCCTGCTGCATTCAAAGCACACACACACACAAATCCCCCCGCAACTTCAGCACACGCTTAGCATGACGATGGTCCAAAAAAAAGCAGTATTCAGCCTGCAAAAAGGGGGGTTTTAAGCAAAGTCCATAAAAAGAGAAAAACTCAAATGTAAAATAACTGCAATATAAATGACTACAACTCAATTTCCCATTCCTTTATGAAATACAGTTTTTATCCAAAAATAAGTTTTCATATTTTAGTAAAAAAAAAAAAAAAAAACAACAACAAAAAAAACACACTAAATGTCTTTGGATTTGGTTTATTCTTCTTCTTTTCCTTCAACTTTTCCCTTTCAGGGGTCTCCACAGCCAATCATGTGTCTCCATCTAACTCTGTCCTCTGCATCCTCTTCTCTCACACCAACTAACTTCATGTCCTCTCTCACTACATCCATAAATCTCCTCTTTGCTCTTCCTCTAGACCTCCTGCCTGGCAGCTCCAACCTCAGCATCCTTCTACCGATATATTCACAGTTTCTCCTCTGAACATGTCCAAACCACCTCGACCTGGTCTTTGACTTTATCTCCAACACATCGAACATGAGCTGTCCGTCTGATGTGGATAGTCACTCATACAGTTTGCAACAACGAGCTGATGCTGCACTGAAGTCCATCAAGTTACATTAACACCTTAGTGAACTAGGTCAGCAAGTGTGCTAATCTTATACTGTATCTCCAATTTATCGCTTGAACAGTGCATCAGTAATATTTTAATTACACTGCTCATACAAGACATACTGATTTCAATTAACAGGCTCAGTGTTGAGCTAACCAACGCTGTGAGCTAAATCTCATGAACTGGCAATGTCTAACATTTACCCACTGAGAGAGGCTGCCAAAAAACAATGAAAACATTCATTCACTACTAAATCATATACTGTACAAACACTGTTGTGTAGGTTAAACTATTCACAGCCAGTCAAAAGAAAACAGAATTGTCAGAATGCGAAAAATGATCAGAGCAGCAGATCAGGAAAAGGCCACATGTTGCCAGTGACCCCATTCTGAATCCGTAAATATCATATCCAAAATGTGAAAATGTGGTTTCCACAAGATAGATTTGCAGCTGATATATTTACTGATGATATCCATTAAGGTCATTACAAACCTGCATGGTCAGCTTTAACACTGAAACAGCGCCGGCTCATTTTTTCGGCACTGCCACAGTGTGCGTGTTCATGCGCAGCTGCCAACCCCGGAATGGGTCTGCGTCAGTTCTGAACATGGTCTCTACTCCTTTATTTCAGCAGCACCACATGTTGGACCCGTACCTGTGCACCTACACGGTCAGACACGCAGAAGACATATGGCAGGAGGAGGAATCGGTGGTGAAAGTAGCCTATTAGCTGAACTAACCTTGAAAGTAACAGGGAGGTTGAGAAGCCGGAGCGAGCCAACACTCCCCTGCAGGCAGAGCGAGGGCTGAACATCTTCCCTGCGTGGGCTGCGGAAATTCAATTACAGCCTAATGAAGAGTGAGCTGACCTCCCCTCGCCACCCCTTCTCCCTCCATCCTTCCCTCCTCCCTCCCTCCTCTCAGCTCCAGCTGAAGCTCATTATGGATTGTAGTTAGTCAAACCAGTTAGATTCCCGTAGCTGCCAAAGACTGGTGAGGCCTTTTTGTCTCACTCCAGCCACTTATTATTGAACCAAATTCCTCACCTATTGTTATTTTACAATTTCAATCTCTTTCTCTCCATCTTTGCCTTTGTTTTTACAGAGTTCCGGCAAATACTTAGTCCATTTTGTAATACTGCATTAAAAGAAAACTTACGGAAATCCTGTTTTGAGAGGGACTTGGCAGTATTAGTGAAATCAATATTATGATTTTTTTTCCCCAATCTCGTGTCTTTTGTATAAAATTGCATTCCTATGCAAATGAAGTGCAAATGTAATTTTCTTTTTTCAAGGGAGTATGTTGATGGGAGGCTAACTCATTTAATCTTTCCAGGGCAAAATCATGATGGTATAGGTTTGATGACTAGTAGGACTACTGCTTGACTACAATACGCTAATCAGAGACAATCCTTGGCAGAATACGTCTCTGAGACTACAAATGATCAGTTAATTGTAATTTTGAGAAACCCTCACTTGGATGCATGGGACAATCATTTTCACAGTTTATCCTAAATGCGTATAATCCTGAAAAGTCAGCATTGTTTAAATCGACTTGCAGCTAAAGCACAAAATTATTTGACAAATGCGCCAATTACATACCTAACTGCAAAAAAAAAAAATGTTCTGTGTGAAAACCTTTATACAATATGTTCTCCATTTTCAGCCTTTGCTTAGTTTAAACAATGTAACCAGAAAAGTTTGCCAATTGCCACAACAGTAATGAGAGCCAACACAACAAAGGAGCTTCACTTCACAAATACACAAAGCAAGTACAATGCTACGAGCTCCCCTGGCCACTGCAGAATGCAAAAGCTGCATTCTGAGTTCATTTTTACGTAACTGAGTAAGAGAACTTCTGGATTTGCAACCCTTTGGCAACAGTATCAACAACACCCAGCGTCTGGGAGCTTGGCAGGTGGCTCCTTCACAGCGGCAGAGCAAAAGCTCAGGTACGTCTGGTGCAAGCGACACATTAAATCCAACAGTCATCAAAAGCAGTGTTTTATACATATTTTAGTGTGTTTCATGACACCATTTTACCACATCTTCGTTATTTACCCATCCTGATAGCGAGAACCTGGTGAGACTGCTTTCATGCAAACTAAGACTGTCCTGTGAGGGACATAATCTGGTCGAGGTGTTATTAGTTTTCAAGGAACTTTTTAGCAAATGAATCAACTGCTGGATCTCAGCTCTAATTAACTATTTCACTCACTTCACTGTGAAGGTACCTTTTCACATTTCTATTTCTAGCCACCATCAAATGCATTGATGTCTACATTACTCAATGACTCGGGTTGATTAAAGTTATAAGTTAAACGATAAAACTTTAAAACCTCTGCCTCACCATTGTCTTTCACATCATCTCCAGCCTCCTCCACCTTTTTAATATTCTTTCACGCATCTTGATTGTTCAATTTCTCACTGAGTAAATTTATTTTGCATGCCCATGTATCATCTCCTTCCACACTTCACTGCACTCTCATATTTCCTGCCAAAACGTGATAACTGTCCTTACAAAACATGTCATACTGTCTCAAATTGCAAGCAACAAATTGGCAGCCAAGTATACAGAACTAATTACAATTTTAATCATAAAAAATATCCCTAAACATTTGAGAATGGAGTCATCATCATGTTGGATACTTAATGCCTTAAACCCTGATATTTCTCTCATATTAAAATATAGATTTGTATTCAAACTGTTTTTCAGTCAGCTATCAAATTGACTGCACTGTCGAGCAGGAGCCAAGACAGTGAGCGGTCACTGCCGTGTGGTTCAGTGTTAGCCATGTTGGATACTTCTGAAGTAAGAACCGACTACGCCTCTTAGTCAACCTCCTTCATCGTCATGGATACAATAACAAACATAAAGCAGGCCAGGTTCAGGCACAAAACAGCTTTGTTAGGTTTAAATATTAAGCAGTAAAATAACAACTTACCGAGTAGAGATTAGGTAGTTATGGATATGCACCTTCTGTATTTTGACGCCCCTGAAGCATATTTACGAGCATGATAGTTAATGCTAACCTCAACTCATGTACAAAAACCCACTTCTTTGAAGATGGAAAGTCCACATTCTGGCCAGAGAAACGGTCACTTCCATCACATTGGAATATTCATTCTTTCCCAGGCTCATTAACACCCATTTACACTGGGAGACGTAATGACTCCACTAAGGTTAAAGTTACATTATGCAACTTTTCAGAATCAATAATAAATCAATCCAACCAGGCCAGCAACACAAGTGTCTCCTAGATATGCAAGTTACCCTTTTGCAACAGCATCTTACACACAAATCTGAACTTATCTGATTGGCTTGCACTCAGGAAGAAGAAAAAAAAAAGACCTAAAAAAGGTTATATTGCAGGAGACTCTTAAGGCTTTTAGATGAGAGGCAAACAGTTAACAATGAGTTGCAACTTTAGAAAAAACATGACCTGAATAACAAAAACTCTCCACAGGGATCCTAACTGCCATTTAATGGGGTCATAGGATGTTATCAAACTACTACTAACCAAGTGGTGAAGACTATCAATTTATAACCAATGTTTTTCTTTGCATGTCTTAAAGAGTAACAGCTGATCAGCCTTCTATCTGATGCAAAAGCTGACTGAAATGTGACTGTCATGTGACTATAGGAAGTGGCTGCCCAGTAGAGGAAGTATTCATCCTGCTGACATCAGTCCAAAGCTATGGTGAAGTGGGTGAGGCGTGCATACAGATGAAGGTAACAACATGAATAGCCAGCGTATTTATTTATTATTGTAAACCATACTCAGAAATGCAGCAGGTATTGTTATTAAGGCTACGGTGGAATGTAAAACAGGTTTTTCTGCCTTATCAGTGCTGGATGTCTTCCTTTACGATGACCGAATGGGAGTGAGAATAGAAAAATAGAACATGTGTTTTGACTGACACTGAGTAACTGAATTTACTGTTTGCAACAACCGCACTATGAGTAAAGCTACAGCAGGGAAAGCAGTGAGTCATAATGAGTTTCACTAGTAATTTCCAAGTGAAAAACCTCCACATTTGAAATTATTCCAGCAATTGTAATTCACGGCAGGTGGGGGAGGTGAAAAACTCTCAGCGATTCAACTTTGTAGTCCTGCCACCATTACTGCAGAGTGAAATCAGAGAGGACATATCCAGTCCACTTTTTGGTCTATTGTCCAGACAGCTTTTTTCTGTTCAGCTCTGCAAATATGTTGCAATCAACCAATGTATTATATAAAGATGCTGATCAATTACACAGCTGGTTCCTGTATTTGCTTCATTTTAAGATGAGGACTGTTGCTATCCTATAAAGGAAGAAAGAAATCTGATTGTTGGTACACAACATGGCTGTGCTGTTCAATCACTGAGCACAAATAGTAACTGGGCACGACAATTGACTCCAAGTTTGTCAAAGTCTGGTTCCGCCCGGGTAAACTTCTTTGTGACAGTTAGGAAATAAAATCTTTCGAGGGTGAAGATTCTGCCACTTTATTAGTGTTGGCATCACATGCACACGCAAAAGACATAATTGGAAGATTTGCACTGGGCTCTAGTGCGTAGCTTCTGTGGAGTTCGTATAGCATGTCATCCAATTTACTCTATTGTGTTTCTTTTAGCATTTTATAAGCATGTTTATCCTGGTAGATACTCCCACAGTCTCAAAGTGGCACTGATGCTTTTTCAAATGTGACAAGATTAGATATTTTAAGTCAGTATGTAACTGTGAATTCCATATGCAGCCCAAGCTGCGAAACTCCACTAAGCATAAAACACAATAATACACAGAATTCAGCTGCACAACGGTTGTGCCACCGTTTCACACATGAGCGCTTGCAGTAGCCACCATTTACATGCAGTTAGGGCAGTTTCTTTCTCACCAGCCCATTTTTACATTCAAACCAGTAATTCATAACTTCTAACAGCTTAAAAAAACACCTTGTTCTTTTAGGTTGGAACACATAGCAACAAGTGCAGCAGCCCGGCTTTCAACAACAGAACTTTTAAAACGGCATGTACTGTCAACTGTAGAGTGAAAAGAATGATGATCCTCGATGCACAACGTCTCCCAACCGATGCCATCAGAGCCCCTCACAGCTCCCACTCAGCTCCTCGTGTTTCCTGTGTAGCCCAAACACACTGGAGAACTAAAAGCACTGCACAACTTCAGCCAGAGTTCACACGTTGTGCGCGTTATGATATCACGAGAAGCCGAAGCTGTTTAAAGTGACTGACTTTTTCTGCCTCAACGAAAACACAGCAGAGGAAAGCAAGTACAGGTCTCCTCTGAGGGCAATATTCAGTTGTAATAATTTGGATTTTTAAAAGGAGAGAAGAGGCTGTTCCAGGAACACCTCATTTTGCAGCGAGGCTATAATTACACGACACAGAAAGCAGGTACTAATTAGCACCTCAGAAAATACAACTGCAGTCTGAAAAAAAAAAAACATCTCATCAATTGTTTATCTTCCTCATGGCGGCATTGAGGCACCAAAACAAAAAGCGTCAATTAATGTAACAGGGCATCAGTATAACTGCAGGCAAGCATGGAGCATGCAGAGATTGCTAATTAGCATCAAGCAAAGTGACTGAGAGGGTTTTATAAAATGTCTGCTTCACCCTTTAACATTATGGGTCCCCCTGAAACTTTCACCTTTGAACATCCAGTAAAAATATTCCTTCACATCCTTTCTTTCTTTTCTCTCTCCATATAGTTTTAGTGCATTATTAAATATCTAAGGAAATGGAAAAGTGAGCAGGAAATTATGTGTCACACAGTGGCAGTGGAACAGGCTTCATGCTGAATATCATCTTCTTGCCTCCACTCAGACCCAGGTGATCATATTCCACTTGTCCCCTGATTCATTATGTGAAGGTTCAAAGCTGGACATTAACTCCAGAGTTCGGACTGATTGGACCGACTGTGTGAGAACATCCATCCACATGAGAAACTGGATAATTGCCCCACTAACACTAGCAGTTCAAAGGAAACTGCAGTACATGCCCTCAGTATATGATTTCCAAGTAGCCTGTGACAAAGCAAGACACTTTCCATTGAAATCAAATCTACATTTGCAATACAATGCAAACAAAACAAGAAGGTAAAGTAGTTAAATATAAATTAAAAAAAAATGTACTATTGGCTAATTATGAGTCAGCTAAAAAGGTAAATGAAGAGAAAACATTGCCATTACATGATCTTCATCACAAGCAGAGTAATCAAGTAAAGTTTAGCCTGGGGATGTTTGCAGAAGGTGGGTTAAAACTGCAGCGACTTGAATGAACGGTGTCCGGAGTTTCCCATGACCTGAACGTGTAGTGTAAATGTAGTCCGCTCGGATTTCTTTTCCACTCACTACTCCCTCTTCTGTTGTGTGTAGTTTCTGCCGGCTAGGGACAGTTCTGTTGTTTAACATATTGTAACCTGTAATTTTGTATAATATTCTAGATTTATTCTGTTTTGCAGTTTTAATTGATCACATTGATGTGATTTTCACCGTGCTGCTGTGGTAGATCAATAAATAGTGTTTTTAATAGCTTTAGCAAGATGAGTCGCTACGATTGGTGCTGTAGGTTAAATCACTAGGCTTAATATACTTAAGATGCTATGGATTTTAGCATGCGAGCAAGTACATTTTATTGAAGGTGTTGCATGTTTTATTGAATGCTTTTTAAGACTATTTTTATTTAGCTGTGGTCAAAGACAAACATCCATGAAATCATAAAGGCACGAGCAATGACGAGCACTGACGAGTCGTTCTCCGGTAATTAAAAGCAGCACAGTTTGCCCCAGTGAATCCACAGTTCACACACACAGAGTCAGCAGAGAGCGGTGAGCTCAGTAACGCCAGCTGCTCTCAGGTTAATAAAAGACCAATTGGGCCAGTGAGATACATTCCTCATATCATGGCTCACCTGTGTGTGTGTGTGTGTGTGTGTGTGTGTGTGTGTGTGTGTGTGTGTGTGTGTGTGTGTGTGTGTGTGTGTCTCTACTCTGTGCCTGCATATGCTATGAAGAATCAGGTGAGTCTGTAGATCACATTTGAGCCTCTGCAGAAGCTGGTTAATACTTCTGTGTCTGAGCAGCTAATTATATGTGCAACAGTCACCACTACAAATTACTTAAAGGGTTTGTGTGTGTGTGTGTGTGTGTGCGTGTGTGTGTGTGTGTGTGTGTGTGTGTGTGTGTGTGTGCGTGCTTGCGGGCGAAGGCATGAAAGAGGAAGGAAATGCTAAAAGGCAGATATATATGTCTGAGTTATTGCAGGCAAGCCCTAAAAAACTGCAGCTGAGCTTGGGTGTGTGTCGCAGGTGTGTTTCAGATCATAGATTGAGTGTGTGTGTGTGTGTGTGTGTGTGTGTGTGTCCTTTCTACCTTTGTCGCTGAAGTCGTCCACCAGGATAATCTCTGCGATGAGCTGTGGAGGGGAGCGGTTGAGCACGCTGTGAACAGTCCTCAGCAGCGATGACCAGCCTTCGTTGTGGAACGGGATGATGATGCTGGTGTTGGGCAGCTTCTCTGAATACAGCTTCTGTTTACAACTGCACACAAAACACACACACAAAAAAGCAAATAAAGAAGCGGCAGAAGCAGACAAGCGTGCGTCATCCCTGCTAAGTAATAACCATAGTTTTAGCCACGCTTGCAGTCTGGCTCTAGGGAGGGAATGTTGGTTAATTGGTCCAACTTTGTGAACCAGAGTGAAACATCCCAACAACTGATGGATTTGTTCCTTTTTAATTGGCATGTGTGGTACCCCCGCCCCACATATAGAATTTAATGAAGAGTTATAGCTTAAAAGGAGCAATTGTATAAGTCTAATGTTACAAACTTCATATAATCACATAAAGATACAAGAGGGGACCATTGTACTGCCCACACGTGCAAGATATTCAAATAGAAATGTGATAGAAATGACTGGACTTTGATGCTTTCTTCTTGTTAAACTGTATGACAGATCTACTCCTCAACAGGCCTTTCGCAATATTTAAGCCAGACACCAGAGAAGGAGACTACAGACAGACTGGACTCTAATCTTTGTACCATCACCTGGTCCCTAAACAGTATTGGCTTATATAGTGCATACAAACATTAAATGATCGTTGAATGGGAAACAGTTTCTGCAGAAACTGCTTTTCTCAATAAGCACTTGTGGGGGGGCATCCGCCATAAAATCTCATTCCAAATCCATGTGCAGAACACACTGCACTGTGGCGACCCCTGAAGGGACGAGCCGAGACATTGATCCTTTTTTTATTGGCAGCTACAGGAGGCCTGTGACGCTACATGCAGATGAGTGTTTGTTTCCACTTTCCTAACAGCAAAGAATCCCGTCAGCTGTGCAGCTAACTACACTCACAGAGTAACATCTCTGCTAACATGCCTGACTGAATAAACAGGAAGTGAGAAACTGAGAACTGCAAACTAAATAAAAGATGATATGAATCCGTGATAAACACTGTAGAAAATGCATCAACACTACAATACAGTATCTGCTTGTGGGGTTGTGACATTTAACCCAGTGATGGGACTTAATTCTGCTCAGTGTATTATGTTGCAATGTTAAGTCCGCTGCGGCTTTAATAGATTTGAATCAAAAATCAAATCGGTTGTCCTTTTACCACTTTTCCTTTGATAAGTAAAAAGAAATGTCCAAAGTTGATTTGCCAAATAGAGGAAAAAGAGAAATGCTCTCTTTATTAGCACCAACAGAAATAACATTACACATTAACACACTGGATGTTGTAATTTAGACATATACGTTTATAAAATGTTACATGCTTGTGTGCTGAGGTTTTTATTTATACTTTTAAATTCTAGGAAAAAAACACGACTACTCGTTCCTTCCCTGTACTGCAGTGCTCTCAAGCAGCCCATCCTGAACAACGTGTTACTCTTTTAATAAGATGTAATGAAGCACATCACCTGTTGGCTTTTCCTGCATTCCTCTCTTTTTCTTTCTTACTCTCTCTGAAAAGTCAGGAGGAAGCAGTAGAGACAGTAATTACTGTATCTCTTGTCTTTTACGTAGGCCTAAATTTCTCGTTCTTCTTCTTGTTTATCATTCAGTTATTGTGTGAGTAAAATGAATGAATGAACGGTGTTGGCAGGTTTAACTCTGCTGTCACTTCCACCCAAACCTTTATCTCCACTTTGTAAACCATTTCAACCCTTGTGATGGTGGTAGCTAGTTTTCCTTCTGAGGTCCAGAGTGGCCCATTAAAATATGTGGTTCTGATGGGTTTCAATTAAAAGTCATTGCACAAAAACATTTGCTTTTTGCTGGTTAAAACCATTTGAAAAAGGGTTCACTATGAAAGTGACGGCAGAGTCAGGAAAAGTCCTGTCAGGTGGAGGAAATGCACTGAAGGCTGCTCTGTGATGAATTGTCTCAACAGGTCTTAAGCTGTTTAGCAGACGATATTTAAACTGGTTCCTTGGATATTCAGTATTTTGACACAAGTTCTCATTTCCATGAATCTCTACAACGGAGGTCGTAATAGAAAGTCTGCAGAAGCCGTAAAGCCACCATGTCTATTTCTGGCAGAACTGCAGCAAGTTATAAAGGTTTGCTTTCAAGTGCTTGGCAAGTGAAAATTTGGATCTGTTGGTGGACTAGATGAAAAAGCCAAAGGAATAATCAGGGGGGAAAATCTTTAGTTTTTATTTTAGGATTTAGGATCATGAACCGCTGAAGCTAATTTAATTGAATGTCAAATCATTCCTGGACCTTGCTGTTTGACTGACAGACCATCACTGGAACAAAATGAACAATTAGTGGCCAAAATCTCCAAGAAAATTCTCCTAAATCATGACAACATTTGTCCTCTTAAAGGATAACGTCGGTCATTTTCTAAATTAATCATATTTTTAACGATCTAAAACCTACAATAAGCCTCCTCTACTCAAAGGCAATCTCTGTCAGTCACCAAACTGGACTAACTTGGTTGTCCGTGCTTTGGACCTCTGTTGTTGTCCAAAAACCAATTAAAAACATACCAGCTAGACACACCGCTCCACATTTTATGGCGATTAATTTAGAAAATGATCAAAGTTTTTTGCGTCACTGCACATGAGACTGCAAAAAGGTCAATTGCCAGGAAATGCTCCCACTTTTTATATTCATGCTTCCTAAGTGCTGAACCCAATGGATTTTAATCACCACAGATGATCTAAATCATCTCTTTGTCACTTATTCCATCCAACTGTTATATACTACAGCAGTAGCATCTGCATGATTACAGGGGCTTTTCCCCGGCTGATACCGAGGTGTTAAAACTCAAATCCACTTTAAAAATAAGGACACATCTGTCTTCAGTTCTTCACACATCGGCACAGATGGGGACATCAATGACACTGATAACTGCTGTCAAGAACGTGGCTTATAAGCACAAAGGTGATGTGTGCTGTGTAATTAGCTGCTGTCTATGTGAAGCTACAGCTCTCCTGTGAATAGACTGGGCAGGTTGATAATTGGAACAATAGTTCAAAACAGGGTGTGATGTAATGAGTTGGGAAAGAGCCAACATAAGATCATTTAAGTTTAAATAATGCTGGACGTATTTTAAGGGAAGGAAAGATCGACTGTAAAGTCTTTCAGATCTTTACCTACTTGTCTCTTTAGAAACAAAAACAACCTACTGCAAAAGGCAGAGAGTATGCAGCTTTTCAGCAAAGACTGGACTAGGTAATTCATTTTTCCCCTCCAGTTGATGGAGTGCCAGTCTGTGAAATAACCTGCTGCAGCGTTGGGCTGGAATGAAAACCTGCAGACCCTGCGCCCTCTATGGCCAGTTCCTGCCCCTATTCAAATCATACTGTCCATACTGATCCAGAATTTATTTTCAGAAAAGAAAAGGCTTGTGTTGCTTGTGTTGGGAGGGTACTGTGGAGAAAATATTCAAAGGATGAGTTGTCTAGTGCCCGTTGTACTGATGTTGAAGATTGAAATGGGATGAAAATTTGCGCTGATAGAAAGGTGAAATTAAAGAATGAACCTAATTATTTGAATTAATAAAATAACACAATTATACTGATAAATTCATGCTGTAAAATGAGGCCAAACTACTTGTCCAGTACTGTATGTTTTTTTTAAATCAATCAGCTTAATACAAATGAAAATGAGAAGCACCAAGGAGTCAACCAGTGGAGTAATTTAACTAGTGATGGTAGTAATGTTGTTGCAAAAATGCTGACATGCCACTAATTCTAGTGCTGTAGATCCGAGGTGCACTCACAGCAGGAGTCTCTGGAACTGTGAACTGCTGCTTATGGACACTGACTTGAAAGGGAAGAGGTATATTCTTCCACGTTCGTACATAGTGGGACAGTCTTGAGAGAAACGTGTAAGAAGTGGAATGTGCTCGACAAAAACCCTGCACGTGTGACAGATAATCTCACAGAGTTACTGTTAAAAAGGCACAAATGGGAAGGTTTCCCAAAACCACTTCTATAATTCTTGTAAATTGAAATTTTCTGATGTGTGTCAATACTTCCTCTCTCAAATAATAAAGCTGATTCTTATTTTCACACAAAAAGCCCCCAAACACACGCGCACACAAAGGACTCACTTCGGATGGCGGATATCAGGGAGGGAACGGTTGAGGGAGATCCGGTCGCTAATGTAAATGTTGAAGCCGTTCTCCCTGTAGGCCTGGTCGATCCGGTCAGCATCAGTCAGGGGAAAAGGCTTCCCCTGTTCACCATTACCTGCACCAAAAAAAAAAAAAAAGAAAGGTTTTAACCAGGGTACACACGTATGTTTAAGCACGACTTGCTTAACACACTTGAAGACAATTTGCCTTTCATCCTAAAACTGATAAAAAGTAAAACAGGCCATCTACATCAACCCATTAGCCAAGAGGGGAGGTGGCCTGTTATGCCAACTATCACTTACTTACAATCCAAAATGTAAAAAAAAAAATAATAATAAAAAAGGATCCAAGGTTTAGATAACACTTACTCTTTTATTGTTCTCATACCTCTATGTGCTGCTAATTTGTTCATTCCTGTCATCTTATTTGAGTACACCACCACCACCACCACCACCCAGACCATTTGTGACAGTAGTGATCTTTCAGAAACACACATGGAAAAGCTGAGATCTTTGCATTATTGGAAGCTGCTTATGCACTTGCACATATCCAGCCTTTGTTGGAATTGAAATTCAGTGATTTTTTTGTTTGTTTCAAATGGGAACAGTTTCAACTCCAACTTTGACACATGACCCTAATGACACACATAAAGGTGGGCTTGGAGAACAATCCCCATATAACCTGAACAACTCTTGTTGGGAACCCCTCTTTACAACAGCACAGGGGTAAAATACCTGGCACACTGAAGTAACCTTTTAGGTGAGAGATGGAGCATCTTCCAAGAACCTCAGTCTTGCTGCCAATGAGTAGCACCTTTAGCATAATCATGACCTGGATGACTGAGAGCCTCACAGACAAATTGTAAACAAAACATCTAACTTTGTATGTGTGCAAGGTCGACTGGTGATTCGCATTTGAAGCAAACGGCTTTAAAACTTTCTCAAACAAATGTTTTTGGAATAAAGAACTAAATGACCCATAGATGTTGTTTGGATTTGTCTAGAACTTCCAGTTATTACCGACCACTGTCTTGCCCACACCCAACCTCAGTCTTCAGGTGTGTCACCCATTTAAGCCAGAAACTAAACTTTAATAGCAAAAGTTCAAAGCCTAAAAAACAAAAATGGATTCAAACGCTGTTCATTTGTTTACAACTTTTGTCTGGAAGAATCAAAGCTAGAACCATCCAAAATAAGAAATCCTAAATAAACGAATAAAAAAATAAATCCACATTGATGACTAAACTGTATTATGCAAAAATTTTAAAAGGAAAATCAGGGATCTATGGAAACCCGGAGAAAATAAAAACAAAACAAAAAAAACACCATCATTTACAGACATACATGCTTCATTAACCAGACGATATCCACTTTCCATTGTAAAGGCAACAAGTGTGGAAAATAACTTTCAGACTTTAGTGGCTCATTTCAGGGAAAAACCCATTACAACTAATTTGCACTGTTTGTATAGAAGCTGATTTCCCTGAACAGAAAATTAAACTGGGCTGGTGAATAATGTAGCAGATATAAACTGTGTTTGTGACAGCAGGACTGCATTCCAAGCACAAATGTATATTGGTGCTGCAGAGCTATAGAGCAGCAGGGCAGAAAAGACACAGGAGCTGTTCATGTTGAAGAAGAAAAGTATATGTGTGTATAACTGTATGAATTCTGTAGTAAACTGTACGTTTGAAACATTTTGTACAGGTTAAATATACAACTGTCATGTACATTTCACAGCATATTTATAGGGTGAGCTGCACCTACCAGATCGAGAGAGGTCTCTTTTGATGGCTTCATGGTCGTGCCAGTCTTTCCGCCGTACACCATCGCGTCCCACCTGAGTGTCCTTCCCTATCCTGTTAAGCCCCTGTAGACACAAAGACATCAAAGGTATATTTGTGGATATTGTCATACACATGGACATGGTCATTGGCAGGCCATTTTCTTTTGACTGTTTCTACTGACGCATTGATTTATAGATTATCAAGTGACTTACAACAAAACAATTATTTCAAAAGTCCACAGATGACCTTATTGTTTGTAGTCTAAAATGCATTCTAAAATACAGTACATCAGTACAAACACTATAATGCAGTGACTTAAAGTAGTCACTTATGAGAAAAACAATAAGCAGATTTGCAATTAAAAAAAAATAACCATCCGTAGTTGGTTGCGTTTCCATTTGCAGATATGTAAAATTTCAAACAGGTCTGTAAATGCACCAAAAGGATGCGATTTTTAAACAGACCCCGTTGCCATTTTAACATTACACACTGGCTGTGAAGCCGAGGTGCCTGTAAAGAATCTACCGACCAGAATACCACCAAAAGTTCACAGGAGTTTACAAAGTGGCTGTTTCAGAACTGTGTGCACATCAGGGGATAACGTGTGTGCATTTGGTCTGGGCAAGGGCTGGAGTGTGTCGTACGGTTTTGTTTGGTGCTGTTCCCCAGATTTGTTTCACAATTTTAATGCCTGCAGAAGTTCAAATCAATAAAACTTTATTTATAGGGCACTTTACGTACAGATTTAATGCCATACAAAGTGAAAAAGACCAAGCAAAGACAAAAGGTTGAAACAGTAAAATATTAAGCAATAAAATGTAATAAATACAAATAAATAAATATAGTAATACTAATAATTGAAATAATAGAAAAGTTGTCAACAAGGCACAAGAAATGAGGGCAATAAGTTCCACTGCAGACTTTGTACTAGGGAGCTGGCTGTGTAAAATCTGCATTTCTAGGCTAAATGATGGGTGTTTGTGTTCTCACATACTGCACCTCTGGATAAAATCCAGATAAACTCAGGATTGCAATGCATGTCTGAAAGGGGCTCAATTAATCTAATGTTTCTCTGGGAGTCATTCTGGCCACAAACATTCTATGGGGATGAAGACGTGGTTTAGTGGACACATGCTGGGGCAAAGACAGTGGGGCAGATGAAATGATGATAACAGATCCAACTGCAACGTAACGTATGCAAAATTGGGTAAGAGTGCAGATCACCACCTCAATAGCTGACAGAATTGTAATGGGCTGGTAATTGTGTTTGATTATGGGTGGCCGTTTTGTATTTACATCCATTTTCCCATAAGTAGGATTCCTTTCAATGGCTTTAAACGTTAATTTAACTGTATTTAAATTGCGTATTTGTGCAATCGAAAGCTTCACCCATAAGAAGCTGTGCTCCAAACTCAACGGCAGCTGAATGTCACAAGCTGGATGTGTTCATTCCCCGCCAGCTCACAACCTCCCACCTAAAACCTGCAAAGTTTCAGCCCCCACAGATGCATTTTAACTAGTGGAACGCTCAGAGAAATGGTGAGCGGTAATGTGTAAAATGGAAAGCTTGTTATTTTGGCAGAAATCGCTCGTAAAATTCTTTTAAAAGCCATCGCACTCATACAATAGTGCGGCACACACAACAAGACTTTTTCCCCCAGTACTCCGTCAGGATCAGTGTCACCTAAGACGTTTCTCTAGAGCACGAGCCTCTTGCTATCCAGCAGCGCTCTGTGAGAGTCTACCCACAGAAAGTCGTCTCTTCTACTTCATGCTTGACAACCCTGTGAGGAGAATATCAATGTTGTGATGCACAGCTCCATGGAGACCTTATATACACAACCCCACACATACAGACAGATGCACTGCAGCTCAGCATACAAAGGCAGAAGCTGTTTCTCTTTCCATTTAGTCATTCTGCACACTGAGTGACTTTCAGTGACTCGGCATCGTGAATTAAAGGATCACAGCACAATGGATAAATAATTAGCTCAATGGGAGGAGGCAATTAGCGAAACACTTTAAGTATAAATGGCACCAGTGACTGCACGAAATCCGGGGAATTATTAAAGAGGAGTGTGGGCTTAGAGAAATATGATATGGAATCACAAAGTATACTGTACAGTATAATGCTCAACTGTTCACGGAATGTTGCTGTTTGTGCAAGTATTTCTATCTTTTCAGACTTTTCAACGACTGGTTCTCATGTCTTATAATGTCTGATTAAGAGGGAACTTGGTTAGAGTTCAGGTTAAGCAGTGTGTTACTTGACACCATGCTGTGACAAGAAAAATCAATTTGCAAGACAACTCTGTGAGGAGTCTGGTGCCGTCTGGCGTAAATCACTAATTTCATGGTTATGATGCCACTACTGACGTTCAGATGGACTTAAGTAACCAGATTACAGTCGGCTTTCTTGGGTGGATTTCTTAAGTGTCATGTAAACAGGAACGCTGGTTTCCAAAATCTGGGTAGGAAACCTGGTTTTGCCAAAGTACGTTTCTATTGGAGAACACAGATTTCTCTGCCATGTAGACACGTAACCAGGTTTCTAATCAGCTTTATCAAACTGTGCATGTGTGTGTAACAAAAGGCTGCACACAGGAACACGCAGCTGAATGAAAGGAGAGATCAACAATGCCTCATTTTTAAATCCAACGCAGATTTGCAGGAACCAGGTTCCTGCTACGGGAAACTAGCACTGCTGACGATTTAGCTACATCTTAAACTTCTGAAGTATTTCCCATGTGCACATGGTACAGAATAACTTAAATACCTAAACAATCTGAATTTGATCACACTTGCACAATGTCAATTTATCAATTTAAAATGTGTTGGTTTGTGCTTGTATTTAAGGCTAAATCCCAGGATGCCCCATTTAAGGACATATTTAATTATTCAGTTTCTTCCGATAAAAGCTTTTACATGTAGCTCTGCATCGATCTCCATGCTGTACCTGACTGTCTAGGTCGACCTGACACTGAGAAAACTCTGAACACAGCCTGTTTCTGTGATGTATCTGTAACCTATTATTCCATCCTGACTGGCCTCTGCTTAGACAGAGAGATGAGGTGTAGGAGCGTAATATAAAAAATCATCTAGTTTCTCATACTCCTCCACTCTTTTCTTCTTCTTCCCTCCTTTCTAACCCCACAATTCTCCTCCCTTTGTCACAGGCAGACGGTCTCAGTGTTACACAAAGATATGACAAGCAGCAAGAGTCCATCTGTGCAAATTTATACTAAAAAGAAGCAAGGTTGTGCCGCCCCATTTCCTCCTGATTAAAATTTCAGCGCACATCGCCATGATATTCCTCTGGGGCTTTTCTTGCTGCTCAACGAGACCTTGAAAAACAAGACAAGGAGTGGGGAAAACTTTTCAGCTAATGTGAGCGCGTTTGGTTTTGTGGAAGCAGAACATGGGCGGGGGCTAAAACAAAAGGAGGTAAAATGAGACCGACAGTCAAAGACAGAATTCAGAGAAAGAATTATCTTGAAAGGGGGATGTGACCCCATGCATCCTTTTTTTTTTTTTTTTTTTTTTTTTCCCTTTCAGCTTATCCCGTGGGTTCAGGGTCACCACACCGGATCATTGTCCGCATGTTGATTTGCCGGATGCACTTCCTGACGCAACCCTCCCCAACTTCTACCGGACCAGCCCTGCACAGCTGGGAATGGGAATGGGCCTTTCAGTGACTTGGCCAGAGACACTTCGACATATAGCCGGGGCCGAGGACCGAACCACTGACCCTGTGGTCCATGGACGACTGCCTTCATCAACTGAGCTACAGGGAAAAGGACTCTGCAATGGAAAGTCCACAACACATCCTTCTGTCAACTCATCAAATTATCCTTCGAGACAGTAACAATGACCCTGATTCTCGCACTGTTCCTGGTATTTTCGTTCTGGTCCACTGGACCTTTACCACAAAATTGTGGTGGTCCACACAGTGATGTGACACGCCACCATCTGGGTCTTTCTGGTGAATTATCCAGTACTATACTTTACTATAAAGTTGTTCCACTGTGGGCCAGATTTAAATCATCGCCTTCGTACTAATTTGCTTCACTCAATCTGTACTTTTATTTTGAGAAAATCTTTTAGAATCTTTGAAACTTCTATCTTTAACCTTTCCCTTGCAAATCAGGATGAGATTATGTCCAAATATGTTGTTAGACGGAAACGCCTTGCCCTATTTTTACACTTACTTTCAGGCAATGTTCAACCCAGTCCAGGCCCCCTGCGGAAAAACCTTGGTAACCCTGATGAATTCGGAGCCAGGTCAGGCCTTTGTATTATTCATATAAACGTTTTTAGCTTGTTTTAATACAAATTTGGATTAAATCCAATGATGCTGACCAGCCTTTTGACATGCTCTTAGTGTATGAATCAGTCCGTTCTCCCAGATCCTCAGGCACAAGTCTTTTTTCATTGTTCAAAAGTGCAGGACAAAAACTTTTGGTGAGGCAGTTTTTAGTGTTTATGCTAAGAGTCATCAAAACAGTCTGTCTGAGGATCTCAGAGCAACAGAAATGGTGGATGGTTTTTAAAAGCAAACCTGAACCCCATCTTTTTACTGTGATTTCTAATAAAAATATTGCATGTGCACTATTTCTTGCATTTTTCCATCCATCACCTGTAACCACAGGGGGTTGGAGCCTATCCCAGCTGTCATTGGGCAAGAGGAGGGGTCCACCCTGGACAGGTCTCAATGTAGAGTCACCAATTCACCTAATATGCATGTTTTTGGGCCACAGATTTGTCAGGCAGGTACTGCTGCAAGTAGACTTTGACATGCTAATTTTATTTGACCATTATTCTGTGCTCAAATATGCTTAATTAGATTGAGGAAAAAAACAATTTTTAAATTGTTATTCCTGTGTTTGGCAAATTTTCAGCGATCTGTAAAGTGCTTTGAATTGCATTAACCTGTAAAAATGGTTCTATATAAAAGAAATTCACTGACTGATTGATAGATTGATGTCAGACCTCTTGCATGCTCTTCCCAAATGCCACCAGTACCTAAATCAAACAATGTTTCCCGTAAGTTAGAACATGTCTAACAGTCTCATGTTGTCTGATACACATGTGGGTCTGTTTATGAAAATGCTCAGTCATACACATCAGATTATTTATCCAAGTAACTGGACTTTGAAAGGTTTTGCCACCATAACTCAACATTCAGATAGAAATGTGAGGGCAACTCAGGACAATGTCCACATCGGCTTCTATAGACCTCGTGAGGAGTTTGTATGAGAAGATGTCTCACTGGTAGCTGAAGCAACATGTCCCAGATGCCGTGTTATTTTACTGCAAAGCTGATTTTGGCACGAACGCCTGAGGAACATGGAACGAAAAAGGACCAACTTCCAACAACACCATTTATATTTTTGTTCAAAACAGTGTTTAGGTTTAGAAGAAATCTAGATCTTGATCAGATGTTGATCTTAAATGTACAGTTTGATAAATAACCATGGGGTATACAGTGTCAGAATTTACCTCAGTCCTTTCAGAATTTACTATGACTAATTGCACAGTAACCACAATCGTCTGTGTTCAACCTTTTTATCCACACATGAATAACGCCTACAGTCAGTAATACTTTGGTGGGAAGAGAAAGTAATACTTTCTCTTAAGGATGCCCATTATATATTCTGCTAAGATGTTACAGTAAAAACTCTTTCACATTTGTTAAATGGAATGAATGCAATCCAACCACAGCCAGTTTATACTGTAAGACAACGCTACACGCCAGCCCTGACGAAGCAGTGAAAGCAGCATCATCTGTTTGTCTGCTGTACTACACAGCTGAGTGTAGCCTCGCTCTACGGTACTAATCAGCATCATCAGAAAGCCGAGCCTCGATGCTGCCACAGACTCATTCCACTCTGGGCACTTTTTCCGCTCTATTAATATTCAAGACAGCACAAACACAGTTGATAGGACATTGGAGGAATGACACCACAGTCCACACAGGCTGTCTCGTCTCCATCCAGTATGTTTTTATTAACCGACAGGCCCCGCGGTGTGTGGTAAGTGACACACCAAAACAGAATTACTTTAAAACCCAACATCCATTCTGCTAAAAGATGTGAAGATGTGAAAAAGTGAACAGAGATGAGAGGACAGGGATGTAACTTGTCACCTGGTAGTGTGATCCCTCATTAAATTTAATGTAGCCTTTTAGTGGTCTATTTAACTAATGACAAAAGGCTACGTGTCAGTGTTTGCACACAGATTCACAAAGGCCAGACTGAAAGTGTCACGGAACAAATGTGTGCGTTTGTGTGTATTTGCATTGCATAACAAAGAATTAAAAAAAAAAAAAAAACAGAAAAAAAAGAAAAAACTCGTGCTCCTCTCCTGATGGATCAAAAATGAGACATCAGCTGTTCCAAAATTCAAAAGCTACCTTCTCCAAAAGTTATAGCCTTCACAGTTGTGTAGACGATTATATTGAACCTACACCTCCTCCAAAAAAGAAAAAAATCAACACTCTACAAAGCATTGAATATAACTTGACTGCCAGTTCCCACTTACAGAAACTAAAATCGATGGTGCATTCAGGCAGTCCTCCCCAACTCATAACACTCAATATAACACCAGTTTACAGAGCAGGAAGCTGCCAACAAAGCAAGTAAATAGCTAGTCTGCCTAAGTTAACAGTGGGAGCTGTGAAATGTCAACAGCACCAGGTTGGTATAATGTGTGGCATTAACAGCCAGTGGTTCATGCACTGATAAACTGCATATCTGCAAAAGGTTAAAAGACAAAGCTGGGGAGTGTGTGGCTGGCTGTGTTATGTGCACCATGCAGAGGCCTGTCCACCGGACCAGTGAAATGTCTGATGTATGGTACAAAAATATTTACAGTTTCCCAATTCGTGTTTCTGTTTGTTTGGTGGATAATCCTGACCAAACCATGACCGCAGCCTGCTGCCATAGTGACGCTGTTTCAGGAACCACGGCGTTGTTTCATAGAAAGAGAAGGAGGTGATTTGTTTGAGTGGGTGTGCGCGTTTTAAAACCCAGCTTTAACCTATGATTAGGGTTATTGCACAGATAGGAGTTGGCTTAAATGATAAAAAGCTGGAACTGTTTGGAATATTGTTGCTATTAGGGATGTAATGCAGGTTTGTTTGCATAGATATGAAATAGCATGGATTAGCATTAGTTAAGGTTAATGCAGTAAACAGTCAAAACTGTGCAGGAACCAACAAGACGCAATGCAATGCATGTGTTTGACCAAACATTTAAAGAAGGGCAAAACTCTGGAAGGATCTACGACCATATTCGGTTGTTGAGAACACACTTGTCGATCACACCAGCACTTTATGAACAAGACACGACTTTTCCAAAGCATCCGACTCGTAAGTTAAGGTCTTATTTAAAAGAAACCTTTTCTTCACGACATCAAAACCATGTTTGTGTACCGATACACCCCCACAGTTAGAAGCCAATATTATAAATCTGATTAGAAGTTTAAAGGACTATGGGGTGAAATGTGCCGTTACATAATTAAATCTTTTGACCAATCAGACGCTTCCACTTTCTGTGGTGATGATGTGATGAAATTTAATGTACCATCAAGGCAGTGAGATGACGAAATTTCATTGGTCCGTCAGTTTTCCTGCTGGTGACCTCGATGGAGGGATTAGCGAATTATGATGAACCTCTCTGAAACGCTGGCTGCTTAACCTTATTTTCATGCTGCTGTGGTCTTCTGCTAATCTGCCCAAGAGCAGATTATGCTTGCTACTGGGTCAGATAGGGTGGGATTGGTACTGCTGCTGTGAATTTAGGCTCCCAGCAGCTGTTGTTGGACATAATACAATGCCGGCTGGCCACCAGGCACACTTTGTGATTCTCTCGGAGTTAGGTTGTGTATGTCTTGCTGTGACCCTCTCAATCCCCTTTGATGCTTTTCTTGCAGCGTCTCTACGTTTGCCCTGTGTGTCCACTGGTGTCTTTCTTCACAAAGCCCTAATAATTCAAGTTGAGATTTTATCTAGTGGCACTATTTTTATCATCATTGATGTTTGGTCTGTCTGCCAAGAAAGCTGAACCAAACACTGCCTTCGATTTCACTTTGGCTGCATTGTGCAGAGATCTCGGTGCCACCCAAGGGACGAGACAGCTGCAAATACCAGCCAGATGCCAGAGTGTCTGTAGAGTGGTCTTTCATTTAGTACAGTGCCCAGGTAATATCGCTGTCAGCAGTGAATGATCGCCTTAAAGGTGCTGATGAAAAGCAGCAGAAAAATATGGGCTCAGGAGAGTAATACAAGGGATTTTTCCTTCCTTCCTTTCATTTACTAATTCATTTGCTCGCCTGCTGCATGACATTTAGGATTAAACAATGCACTGTAGTGTGAACACCTGCAACACAGGCTCAAGGCAAGCTACCAAGTTGGTCTATTGCAAAACCACAAAGCATGCATGCGTTTTTTCTTGGTTTTCTGACTGGTCTCTTATTAGGTGTTGACTGTTAGACCAGCCCTAGCACGTCTGTGGGGGCTGCAAGGGACATTTTAATGCCCTAGGCCGAGCAAGTAGAATATCATTATAGGCTGAATACAATTTCCATTGTCATTAATTTCTCCTATAGATGGGGAGTAGCAGTGCCTTAAAGGCCCAGTTCACAATATTGATTTTTCTACTGCTTCCATGCTACAGAGAGGAAAATTAAGACAGTGGAAGAAGTATTTAAAATGTTGCTACATGAGGATTCACCTCTTTAAAATGGTTAATGTTCCTGGTGAGAGCTTGCGGGGGGGGGGGGGGGCTCAATGGGTAGAGCATCGGGTTGGGATGCAGAAGGAAGCAGGATCCCACCCCACCAGGCGTGTCCCCTCACTGCACCAAGTCCCACTGTTATTTTGACTGTGGGTCATTGCCTCTCTCATTTTACCCTTCATCTGTGTGTGTGTGTGTGTGTGTGTGTGTGTGTGTGTGTGTGTGTGTGTGTGTGTGTGTGTGTGTGTGTGATATTAATTAGACTGCTACTACGGCTGCTTTTTGACACATGAAGTTTAGTTACTTTACCCATGTTACTCTGAGTCACCTAACCCGTCTCTCTGGCATTATATCCTTGCTGCTGGGTGACTTGACTGCTTTAAATAGGAGCCGCTTTTTGAATTAAAGCTTTTGCTTTAATTGCTGCTGGATTTAAACCCTAATGTTGGGTGCTTCTGTACGCTCTGGTATCAGCTGCTCGTCTGTAAGCTGTGGGATGTGTTAAATGTCCTTCTCGATTATTAACAAACCTATCTGTCGGTAAGAACTCGGTTGAGTTTAGGCACAAAGAAAAGCCAATTAGCATTGGTGCAACAATTGTGGTTGTGTTAAAATGACTACTTCCCTAATCATGGCCACAACATCCTCTTTATGATTGGCTGTAGATGTGAAACAAATCATCCACAAATTGAAGAGTCAATTGTTTGAAACCCAGTTCCATGGAGAAGTCACTAAATCCCAAGTAGTAGCACCTTGCATTCAGTCTTAATATTGGGTGTGTCAGTCATATATATAAATAAAATGTATTTATTTATACCCACATTCTTTTGTCTGGCAAAACTATTCATTCTCTTGCATTAGAAATCAGATCACTTTGGGTCAATACTTCCCCTTTGTGTTTCTTCTCCTGCAAGGATTGACAGTGGCTCAGAGTGAGAGGTGGAGGCTTTTCCATTCAGCTTCCTGTTCCGTCACATCACAAACTGAATCACCTTGACCCCCAGAGACGCAATTACCTGTCTTTTCTGTTCCACCTCACCCACTGCTCCTCCCCCTCCACCTCTTCATCTCTTCAACCACTTTACAGACAAGTCAATTTGCTCTTGCTGTCCTGACTCATCACACACAAACATAAGCTACCGATCTTTTTCTTCTAAAAATAGCCCACTGTACCAACCACCAGCCCGCACATCCAACTAGCTATTGATATGAATAATTTCTCCTACAAGGTGGTTTACTTAAAACCTTTAGCCTTTTCATTTAGCAGCACAAGTAACGACAATAATTTCCTAATGTTACCTAATGCTCGGCCTCGTCTCGTTGGCAAGCTGAAGACTGGCAAAGGAAACTTTTGTTTTCGGAATCATATTATTTCGAACACGTGGCGATTCCAGGAGAATGAGTAAAAACAATACAAGCAAAACAAATCTTCCTGAAAAAAAAACCCATTGACACCATGATACAAAGAAGCTACTGGCAGTCACTTCCTAACTGAACTCATTCTGTTGTTTGCTGTAGCATTTTTCTTAATCCTCAGATAAATACTGAGTTATGGAAAAGCCAGTAGGGAGTTGTGACTGCGGGTCTATTCCAAATCTCTGCATTTCCCCCTGTGCTCAAGCTCCACTGCTCTTTGCTGATGAAGTTCAGAATCTCCAGCATTGAGACCTCCCTGGAAGAAGAATCCAGCAGAGCTGCCACACAGCGTCTCATCTCCCAACAGGAGTCATTATCCACAGTTCTGCTTGGATCAGAGATACCAAGTAGAGGCCTGGACAAAGGCCATGACAGATGGCTGCCTCTCTGCAGTGCTTAACTCTCTGCTTAATTCATGGATACACACATACAGATGCAAATAAAAAAAAAAAGGAAAACCTTGGCAATTTTCAGACTTTCATGTTCATATGAACACTTTCAGGCCTTGCAGGATGTTTATAGAGTAGGGGGGAAAAAAAACAGTGAGTCAGTGTCTCTCTCAACTTCCAGCAATGCCAACAAGCTCATGCCACAACAGTCTACTACTAAAATATATATTTTGTTGCAGCATTTAAGAGACTTTCTTTAGTAGCACAACATTTATCTTTCGAATTCTTTACCACAGAGACACATTTTAAATACTAAACAAACAAGATGTGCATAAAAAAAAAAGAAAAAACCTCCTTTAATTTTAGAGCCAATGTGCCAGACAAGTACAGTAGTAACAAAACAAAAATTGGGACAGACGTGTACAACATTATATATGATAATGTGCTTTGGGCAACTCAGCCAACATTACACACACACACACACAAACACACACTAAAGATAAAAATTCAAATTTAAAAACGGATCCACTGGTAATTTGCATTTATGTTGCTGTTGCCATGATCCCAGTCACCACTGGCTCCAGTCCAAACCGATCTGAGCAAAGTGCTGTTCAAGTAAGTGTCTTAGGAAGCAGGGAAATTGTGTACGGTGGCCATTAAGTGCTCAGCGCTGTTGCTACCAGCTCAAAAAGTGACTTCCTACTTGTCACAGCTAAACACAAAACCACTCTCTAGTCCTTGATTCTAATGCAGACAATGAGACTTGAAGCCTTTGTAGGCTGCTGTAATTCTTGCTGGGATAGGGTGTCTGCAAAGTCTGGTTCTTGGAAATGAATGGCTTTTCAAATCATGCCCATTACTGAATACCAGAAACAACAGTTTGGATGATGTTCACCAAACAACCAAGGAACATAAAACAGGAGAGAAACTAGAATTTGTAAATGATTTCAAGTATCGTGGTGTGACACTGGATTTAACACAAAGTTTCAAGAGCCATGTCAAAAGCATATGAAACACAGTGAAATCCAATCTGCAAAACTCTAAACCGATCAGGCCATTTATAACATTCGGTGCCATCTATGATCCCATCACATATTGAGTACTGTATCACAAGCTGCTCTCTAACAGGTGGAAACGCAATTACAATAACAGAGTCACTTTACAAAAAACAAACACTTTCATTTCGCCATTGTAAGAGTTTCATTAAATTTAATATTTTGAGCTTTGAGACTATGCGTGCTTCATTTATAAGGTGTTACAGGGATGCGCCCCACCGCCCTCGTCTGACTTTTTTAAACCGAGGACTTGCAGTGGCATCAGGATGAGGGCATCCTCCAGAGGGGACTGTGAATTGCTTCATAGGAGAACGGCCTTGGACAAAATGCTCTCTCTCTATGAAAGGTAGTAAAATATGAAAAAGTCTACCGCTCACAATAAGAGAACATTTCCCACTTTTACAACTCATCTCAAATAGTGGCTGAAAGCAAAGCAGTCTTGGGATCATTTTTAACTCTTAACATTTTCCTGTGTTGCACTTTCATTGTGCTGTTCTGTTACCTGTTCCATTTGTAAGTTTTAATTGTTATCTGTTTCGTTACCTGCCTAGGAACTACACATGCTATAATCCAGCATGTTTACATCTTCTGTTGCAAATCAGCATCTTTCTCTAAACCTGATCAGAGTGATTATAAACCCAATCATGCAAAATTTTCAAACCTAAGATGCTCGTATGTCTGCTTTTAATACTGTTCCCGTGACAGCAATGGGCAGCTATACCACAGTGCACAATAACAACTTGATATAGTAGATCACGTAGTGATTGATTATTATGGGCTAAGAGGGAATCACAATGGCCAAATCAGTTGTTGTGTCAGGGTCAGGTTGTCAAAACTGACAAATTCAAATGAGACCATTTTCTCATTGGAAATATTGTTTTTTACTTGTTCCACAGGTTCTGCATTATCAACAATTTACAGGCCTTTAATTAACAAAACAAGCTGTTCAATGCAGACCAGTCATAATATACAGCATTTCTTCAGATTTGAGGAGAACGTGAAATCTTTCTGGATGCTTTCGTACTGCAATGCAAGCACTTGGCTGGTTACCCTGTCTGTCATTACATAAACACCATGTTCCAGTTGCCCCATCAATCACCATTTTTTTTTTTCCTCAATTAGCAGCCAAAAGAATGCCCCCCCCCCACCACCCTTCCCCCGGTTTACTCTCTGTCAGCAGAACTCAAGGACCTTGTCTCTTCATGTTGTTGCTAGCTTTGGCTGCGTTCAGTGTGGGAGGCCAGTACCACCAAAGGGACAGGACAGATGTGGCTTATATAATAATCAGCAAATCAGTTAGCTCCGCAGCCCTAATCCTGCTACCATCCCTCCACGGCTGCCTCATCCTGCTGTGCCAAGCTTTACTGTGCCGTGCCGAGCCAGCATGCCCGAGGCACCCTGCTCCATCCTACTACTGGGAAGGAAGAGCAACTCAATGGGCACAGCCGGGAAAGCTTTTACATCTCCACTGGAAGGCAATTATCAGCATTCGTCAGTGAGGGGGCAATCAGGCCACAGGACGATAGCTCGGGGTTCAACAGACAACAGTCCAATATGAGAGCATAATGGGAAACAAAGTGGGCAGAGGCAATGCATTGTTAGAAAGACCCCTATTCAGTGGCTGGTTCATAATAGAATAACATGCTGTAAATGCACCGACTAGTTTCAGCCTGCTGCCTCGCATTAATGCTGGGTACAGACACAATGACAAGCACCAGTTCACTTCAGCTGTAAAGAGACTCACAACAGAAGCAGAAATGAGTCATCAGAGTCAAGATTAAGATACACAAAGAAGCCACGTCCTTGAACGCTCCATTAATATTATGTCCATCACCTCCCATAGTATCAAACCATGGTTTTACTTGGTCTCTGTTACATTTCTGCTGCTCTCCCAGTGCAGTAGAGGAAAGAAGAATTTGGTTTGTGGTGCTCAAAATGAAAATGTTGTTGTATCACAAATATAAATGAAAATGTTTCCAGCTTTTATAAACTAACTAAAGGTCAACTTACTTGTGGGATTGGCCATAGATTGATTACTCTGCTAACATGCTGACATTGCTCAGGACAAATTTCATTGGAACCACCTTTAAATCTATTTAATAGCATATGAAAGTGTTTACACGGGGACACGTTGTGGTTTTCCTGTGCGATTCCAATAACGCTCTGAGCGGCACAAATGAAACGGCATTGTCCTCCAATATACTGGATTCGCACAGACATTTCAGAGCCTTGGCACATAAACGGGTCTCTGCATGGCTATGTACAACTTTAAGTAAATGACAAAACATATACTGTGTTTTTATGATCGGGGTGTAACGCGGCTTTAAGAGACATAGGACATTTCTCTGCAGGGCAGTCTGTACTTCAGGTGAACACTGATCAATTTTGGGGGCTTTCACAGAACTCCGTACCATCACATCCAAGAGTTGATTTGTCCAACAAGGGCAGGACACAGTATTACACACCACAACGGGGTTATTGCCTTCTCAATAACCGTGCAAAACAGAGGCTCAACTGAATCCAATGATAAAAGTGTGTATACAACCTAAAAACCACAAATAGCTTCTCTGCTCCCAGACGGGGAAAAAAACTTCCTCCCATCCAAATGTTATGTTTTGTTGATGTCTCCTATTTTATAAGTTTAAATAGCTGCTCATTTGATGGGAAAATTGTAAACACTGGTGTCATCTTGAGTCTCTCCAACTGCAGCACAGTTGAATTTTTTTAACATTTACAGAGTTATTTTCCTACAGTGTGACATGTTCACCATGACCTTAATTTACGTGGGTCACACATCAGACGTTTAAAACATCTATTGCCAATAACCTTTCCAGAAGCAGCTACACAAGTTGAGTCACCAATTAGAAGTGTTTGTCACAATTCCTAGAAGGCTAAAATCCACAATTTCTATTTAAATTAACTGTAAAGACCACATAGCTTCATCACACAAGTATAATTCACAGATACTACAAATTAAAGCTCAATGCACATTAAGCTGATCCACAGCTGACAAAACATCAAAACAGCTTCGCTAACCTTCTCATCAAACTCTCACTTTACTGACCACGGTACTTGGAAACTTGCTAAAAAAATCACGCACCGTGCAGCTTGTCATTTTGTCCAGTAACTGCAACTTTGTCACAGATTTGTTCTGCATTCAGTACTGTCCCTGGTGCAACAGAGCTGCTGATGAAAGCTTGTTAATGTTAGTTGGTGTAAGTGTTTAAAAAGAAAAATTAAACCTACAATATGAAGAGAGGCAATATCTGATTTCCCGGATGCCATAAACTTCCTGGAGCTTCCTTTCTGAAAAATGACTGTTAAAGATCAAGCAAGACTGCTAAAACCTGTGCAAAGCACTTTCCTTATGTTCTGTGTGCACTGCATATAATGAACACAGAAGACAAATCACAGTGACAGAGGTTCCTGCATCTAGATCTATTGCAAGTGCTGAAAGAACCGTGGTGTGTTAGATTAAGTAAGCACGGTTAATGTTGAAGTTAATGTGATATAAATCACAAAATGAGAGGTGTGCTTCCCTATTTGCAGGACAAACAGTGTGTTCCTGAGAGCACTCGGAGAACACGCTGTTATTTTCTGAATGGAACAAGTTGCCTTGGATTTTTAATAACTTGTACAAAAAACTGGCAAAGACTTTGCAATTTTTATTTGCTCCTACATGTTAGCATAGCTGAAATGCCATTGATGGGTGCACTGACAGCATCTGACGCAGCCTCCAGACCTGTAGCTCATACACTCCGGTCTAAATGAGTGGATTAGTTAAGTTTGTTTTACTTTTGATCCTGTTTCACAAGATCCATGGGTGGGAACACAAAAGTAAACGGAGGAAGATCCTGTTGTGTACCAGTAAATATTCCTATGAGTGATAAACTGCAATACAATGTGGAGCATCTGAACAATTAGCATTTGCTCATAACCACGTTTTTGGCCTGGTTAAAAAAAAAAAAACGCTGTTAAGTGTTATTAAATCAAGGATTCAGTAGATGTTGGAATTTCTAGGAAACCAAAAAAGTCACAGAACTTCAGGTGTTGGATCGTAGCACTGCCAAATCAAACCGTAAAAACCCATTCATGCATTCGGCACACCAGAAGTTTCCCTCACATGTTAAATTACACTAGACTGGTACAATGTTGCATCAGCTACTACCTCAGCCATTTCCTGAGTTTTTAGCTTATTTTATTTAGTTAGTCTTCTGCCACACAGCTTGTCTGTTCTGCTACCGTTTTACACCCCTCATCAACGCCAATGAAAATATTTTACAAGACAGAGAGAGAACAGCTAATTTCTCTATGATCCAAGATGAAGACAGATGGGGTATGATGCGTGTTTGTGTGTGTGTTTATAATGATCAAAGTCTCATTCATGCCAACAATGATATCACCTGCTGTTCCTTTAGGTAGCTCGGTAAGGAAGGCCACGGTCTAGCGGAGCAAAAAATGCAGCAATTTCTTCCAGAGACAGCACGTCAATCTTCAAACAGCTGTTCTGAAGTGCTGCAAACTGAAGGCTGCAAACGGGACCAACTGCCTCAGTTCAAACCTCTCTTCCTTTCCTCTGAAGCTCTGAGCTGTAGGACACATCTATTGCACCAGGATCTGTCAAAATCAAACGACGTAGTCTCTCTTTACAGGGAAGCGAGGACGGCAGTGGCCTAATGGTGAAAGAAAAAAAAGGTTCCTTGCTAGTTTGATTCACAACTGTGGAAAAGTTGACCACAGCTTTTACACTACAACTGCAACTGTGCCACTGAGCAAAGCGCAGCATATTCATACACTGTTTTTTTTGGATTTTGTCCTTATACCAGCTCGATAGCAAATGTTTGCACTTCTGATTCACTGAAATTAATTTACAAGATGTAATATATTCAACATAACCAACTTTAAATGCTCAGTTAGTACATTCGCAAACCCCTAGAATCAATTAACCTGGCTGAAGTGGCACAACTTCCACCTTTTGCAAATTGCATAGAGAGACGATGCCGTTCCTATTCTGTTCATCTCCTGCTACTACAATATTTTTCCATTTGCATTGTGCCTCCATGCTTCACTGTTCCTGTTCAGGAATAGATGTAAAAGCAAATGGAAATGGGATCACAGAGAACTGAACAAAAGCTGCCATGAAAATCTGTTTTCCCTGTGTTTCTGTTTCAGGAGGGACTCAAAATAAGTGTGACTGGTTGTCTCCAGGCTGTCGTGTCAGAGGACATTTGCATTACGCTTTTCTAGCGGTGGAATATTCCACAAGTATGACATAACTATTTCTGTCACTTCTAATGTGAACTACTGAGTGCAACACTATGAATGTTTGCCAGAAGATAGTTTTCACTCTCTATTTAAAAAACACACTGCTTCTACACGCCACCTTTGAGTGTTGCCATTTGCAATGAATATAAACACACTGGATTTCAGACATGAGCTGTGGTCCAGACAATGTTTAGAGGAACACTGTCCAGAGTTGCCCTTTCACAAGTGTATCGCACAACACAGCACTGTCCATGTGAGAAGCATCTACTGAAAATCCTCTGGTTTAGAGTAGAGTCCGCATGAGGCAGGAACTAACACAAAACGTACGCTGCAGAAGTCACACTGTGCTTTTTACAGCACCTTAAAGCATAAACACCTCTTGCAATTCCTTGAATTTGACTTTTGATTTTTTATCAGTTCTCACAGAAACAAATTCTTGAATCTCGACGTCTCTCCGACTTTTTTTTGGTGTGTTTGTGTAAATGACACTCTTTTTTGCCTGAAGAATACAAATGTACAGATGTATCCTGGGTCCTGGGAGGAACGAAACCCCCTGGACGGTAAATATGGTGAATTTCACCATCTTTCCTCAGAATTAAGAAGCTACTTAAAAAAAGAACTAGTAGGAAACACTACCAATGTTTTGAACACAATTGTCACCTAGGCTTTGTTTTTTCAATTAAAATAAAAAAAAATAAAAAAAGAGTGACACCACAAGTTATACAGGAAAGACAGAGAAATCACATTAAAATACTGACTTAGGTTAAATTGTGTCCTGGGTTGAAATGAAGTAAGACAACTAAGCCTCATCATCCTACTGTTCCATTGTGCTGAGACTTTTTTAAATCTCGATTTAAAAAGAAAAAATAAGGAAACCATCTTAACCAACACAATACAAAGATCCATTTCAGTCTGTGTCCACATGTTACTAATTTACACCGACATTCAGTGGTCGCTGTTCAGAAAGGAGCAAAACCACATTATTGAAGAGCATAGGAACACACCACAGTACTCAGCAGTACTGCTCCAGTGTGAGTAGACATGGCTGAGTTAGAAGAACAATCAGTTGCAGCAACGTGCCTCAAGTTAAACTGCTCGTCCACTGTGGACAAACTGCTCGTCCTTTTTCCATGAGGCTCAGCTCATTTAACTGGCAGCGTCTTATCACCTGATGTTTATTTCTTTATATTGTCTAGAGTTTTGGCTTTTGTACTCACACACAGCACACGTATGGAGCATTTTATGTCATATGCACAAAGCTCAGAGCAGGAACGCTGCTGGCTTCATGAGTAGTAGTAACAGAGACACACGTCCCACATCAAAGTGTGCTGCACAAAGAGGGAAAACACAACAATCACTGCTGCACTGTCCTTCATGAAGATAAAGTACCCGACCTATGAGGAGTTTACCTGAATACCACAAAGATAACCTGAGGTGAAGAGCTCAGGCCCGTTTCTACAACCAGCCAACAGTTATTAAAACATGTTCTTAATCATATTAAGGTTCAGGTCCAGAGTTTAGCTGATAAGTAGCAGCAACGATAACAGCCGTTAACAATATGTGCACTTGAAGTCCTGCTTGGTAAAGACAGCAGCTGATAAGAAGAGCAAAGGTCAGAGCCAGCGTTCACACAGCAAAAACACACATCGGTAGCTGACAACAAAACAGAACAAAGATCTATGATGTAAGAAGTTTGTAGTTCCTACTGCTAAACTTTCATCGTCACTTAACATTAGAGAGAAAGTCTCATTTATGGTTCTGTTCATGTCAAGTTTGACAGTATCAATCCGGCGACTAGATATATAGATATAGATATATATATCTATATATATCTATAGATATATAGATATATATATCTATATATCTATATATCTATCTATCTATAGATAGATAGATAGATAGATAGATAGATATCTATATATATCTATATATATATATATATATATCTCCCCTTCACCTTTCTTAACAAGGCACCTCATACTTATCTGTCAATTATCTTTCTTGGTGCCATGTTCTTTTGTTGCAGCGTGGATCAAAGGATGGGAAGGGCCGTCCACCTACTCTTACATATGTCCAAACACAATATGGATGGATTATAGTGAAATTCTGTACATTTGTTGTCTGCAGAGGATATGAATGGGTTTCAGAAGAAATTTCAAAGAATCCAGTTCTGAACCCGTAAACCCAAATGTGTCTCTTATCAAATCTATGTGCTGCACAAGTAAAAGCAACACAGTGGGGAAAAAAAAAAGATATTTATTCTACTTTATCATCCAGTGAATATGTTTTGTTGAACAATGCAATTAAGCTTGGCTGAAAGTGATTTTGTTGTTACAAGTTATAAAATCAGACTGGTCACTTTGTGTGCACACAAACATCAGCAGTAGACGGAGGTCACGTCCTAAAAACAAATAACACAAGTTCTTGCCTTCCGGCTCTGCTGCAAATATTACATTTTGCAGCAGCTTCATCGACATAAATATAGTTAACAACAGGATCACGTTTATCAGTCTTTTTTAATATATTTTTTTCTGTGCCAGGGTCTTTAGTGTCACAGCGAGAGAATGGCAAGACTCAACTGAAAACATGAAAGATCTGACTTGCTGCTGATGTCAATGGTCAGGTATTTTTTCCAAATTCAGAACTGCATCAGAATAGGAACTAGTACCACAAGCAAACCAAAGTATTCACTTATCCAGTCAGATATCATTGAATTATTAATCTGCATATATAGTCGACGTGATGCATTTTAATGAATTTAAATCATTCTTGTGCCAACAGCAGGCTGATATGTCTTGCAGCTCTGATGTTGCATTAACTAGTGGGTTTCAATCCTGGTCCTCAAGGACCCATGCTCTGCTTGTTTTCCAACTCTCCCAATCCATCTTTCAACACTCCACTGATGATTACCTGCATCAGGTACGTTCAGTCAATCTCAGATGAACATGTAAAAGGCGGAAGACTGAGAGAATTGGCATCTTCCGGTTTCTGAATGTCGTCCAGGCAATCAGCGGTGGGTAGTGCAGGCTGACTTGGAAAACGAGCAGAGCAGGAGTCTCTAAGGACCAGGCCTGAGAACCACTGCATTACGTGTCACTGGTTAACTAGTAAGTCTAGTTGGACTAGTGAGTGCCAGGTATCCACTACTTAAACTAGTGTCATCTTTTAAATGTACCAGTGCTGCTAGCGATAACAACCAATAAGAAGGCTGTGCATCTTCCTACTCAGTTTCCGAGTATCTACTGCATGAGAGGCCCATCACACAGCAGTGAGTAGCACAGCTGAATGCTGTGACTGTAGACACAGCACATGAGTCAGTCTGCAGCACCTTACCATTATACCTTTATTTAGTCAGGGCAGGTGAAGTAAACTGATCTTAATAGGTTAAATTCTGACTTGTTCACCAACAGATTTAGTCTGCAGCCCAGAAATATCCTTATGACCCCAGGTTAGCTTGACTCTGTGTGTGCTGAAGCAGATTTACACAGAAAACATCAACACATTACTGAAACACACTAAATACACTCGACATAAAACACGCATTTATTTCTTTGCGAGGCTCTGCACAGTGAAGCCGAGCTGCCCTTAAATTAGCAACCAGAGATTAGCTTAATCATCTGAACATTAAAATAGGCAGCTTCATAACCCACGTGGCTGTAATTAAAAGCCTGTATTCCACAGGCTGTTTGCTGCACCTGTCCCTCATTTGGCTCCTTGCACTGATCTGGGTCAGCAGATCCCTGACAGGCATCCAGAGCAGCTCCTGCACACGCTCAGTCTGTGCCATAGCCAGCAGCAACTCAACGTCTGCTTTGTGCGAGGAACCTGGGGAGGAAACACTCTCCAACAAAGTCAGCCTGTGAACAAACACCTCTTTTACCTCGCTCTGCCTTTTTCTCCTGAGGTGTTTCATCCCCTCCCTTTCTCTCCCAGCTCTCAGTGATAAAGTGCAACAACTTAAGTCTGCAGCAAGTAACTCCACTTGTCTTTGCAAATGACTTTCACCCCTCAGTCTCCCTCGTTTCCAGAGGCTTAACACATTAAAGATGAAATCTCATTTCCCGGAGTAGCAGCACAGCTCACTGAGACTGCATCAGGTACTGACGTTCACAGCTCTGCTGCTGGCCACGAAATTTCGGAGCAAGCTGTCTCACTGTGATGCTACCGTGACGTTTCATGTTAACAATAGTTAAAGATTCCTTCTATAGGAAAGCAAGAAAGCTATTAAGCACTGAAATGGGACGGACACCTCAGTATGTGAATTGAAAAATGTCGCAGTAACATTTTGTGGAAGTTTGCACTTATAGCACTATTTTAATCCTTGTCCTTCATGCTCTGCGTAGCCCTTAAGGTATGTGTCATTATGAAATGAAAATAAATAAGAACTCTTTCTATTTCATGATGGCTAGACGCTACGTTGCAGTGCCTGGAACTTCAGTTCCTAGAAACACGGTAGGCGACACCCTGACTGCAAAGAGGTCAACTGTTTTCCAAACAGACAATAATAATAATAGTTATATGTTAAACAAATCTAATAGATATAGGTTTGTTTTAGATATATTTCCATTTTTAAAAATACTTGTCCTTTTACTTCAAAAGGAGACACATAGGCCTATCATTATGCTTTATAGTTCACTGAAGTTTGGAAACTGATTATTTAATAATTTAATATACATCTTAAGATGTTATTTTTACTGATACATATGGGTAAAAGTTCCTCAGTTCTTGAGATCTTTAATTTCATCATAAACTGCATTTCTTTCTTTATCATTCAAAAAAAATATCACCCGATCCCTTACTTTTGTGACCAGTTGCAAGCCTATTAAATCTTACAGCTTGCTAATAGTCAGTATTAAAGTAAATGTGTTTTAGTTCTAAGCTAAATTTGTTATTTACAACTACATTATAATTGAACATGAGCTGAGTTGCTGTTGTAATACTTTACCAGATTTATTGCCAGACATAGCAGAATTGCTTTGTTTCATTTCTTAGCTTGTCAATATGGGACTTGCTTTCTAATCAAGAGGTCCAGGTTACCCTAACTTTACCTACAACCACAGTCAAATAAAAACATTAGTAAATACAAAAATATATATGATTTGGCACATTAGGTTAAGGGTTTCAAGTAAACGACCCTGTTATGTACATCAGCATGACACCTTGTAATCATTCCTTGTTCTCTCTGGTCTCAGTTACTAGTTACTAACCTCTTAACAGTCAGAGAAACTTAAGTGAAAGGGTTTTCCTTTCATATTATTATTCACCCATTCACACACACACACACACACACACACGGGAGCAACGAAGTTGGGGTCCAGTGTCTTGCTCAAGGACATACGAGCGGAGGACTGGGATTGAACCAACAACTGCGAGATTGGTGGACAACCGCTCTCTTTCTGCGCCACAGTTGCCCCATAACAATAGATAAATAGCTAAAATACCAGACAACAGCGTAATAAACTCTAATGAACTCTCACAACTGTTATCATAAACCATGTTAAACTGTTTTAATCCCACTCACAGCCTCTTTAATTACTCTTAACCTCTCAGGATTCACAGAGCTGATGTGGTTTCTGTAATTGCACAGATCTCCTATTTTCCACAATAGTGAATTTACCGCAGCCTAAAACTACTCCCAAATTCAGAACGTGCCTTGAGGAAGCGGAGCTCTATAGACATGCATGTGCCGTGCAATCCATAGGAGCAGTTTTGCAACAGCAGCCTAAACCCATTTATTTCAGTTTTGTTTCTGTGCTCTGTACTTTGGCTTCATGCTTCCTGTAGGTGCAGCCTCAAGCAGACCGAGCATTCTGAAATTACTGCCTGCTACTGGTATAAAACATCATTCCCTCTCTCCCACGGGATGTCAATAGAGCAGAACCACAGGCTAAACTCTTATTCCAACTTTAATGTTTATCAGAATGGCAACAGCTATGGAGCTGCAGGTCAAACCGTTCAACACTGCTGCAGCGCTGCACAAAAGCAGGAACCAGGTCTAAATTGTACAGGGGCATCCGCATCAGGAACATCTAGACTTGACATCATGTGTCAAATCTGGCTTAGTTATTTACAATTCCTTACACTTTAAACTAGTAAAAAACAAACCACTCATTCAGCAACTCCTCATATTTATCAGAACTGATTCCCTGATGGTTTTATTATAGCCAAACTTACTCAAACCTGTGGGGGCTATGAAAATGTAAAAAAAATAAAAGGATTTGGACAATTATTATATTATAATACAAGCATGTAATAATAATAATAATAATAATAATAAACAATTACCTAAACCTACTTTTCAATAACATTTTCCAAAATAACTTTAAGTTGGGGCAACTGTGGCTCAACTTTTAGAAAGAGTCTCCCACTAATATCAGTGTCCGAAAAAAGTGAGGTGTTATTCATTGTGAGATGTTAGATTAAGTCTGTCTGTGCATTTGTCGACGCACCTTTTAGTTCTGTGACAGTACGTAAACACAAATGCATACAAGAATAATTACTTAATTACTTAATTCTTCATGAAGTTATGATGAAGTTAGTAAAACTGAAATCAGAGATCGTGGACACTTTATGACTGAATACGCTGTGTGCAGCTCTACACTGAAACAGGATTTCAACCAATTTGTGGAGGGCAACTAATATGAAATCAATGTTTGGGGAACACAGCAACCCGAACATAGGGTTTACTTGCCCTGGGCAAGCGGACAGAGTCAAGCCCTGCTGGGCATCTCGAGTAGAGATTTCCATCGAGGTATCTTGGCAGGGGCAAATATCCAGCCCTCCCTGCCTCTCCACTGAGTGCCCTAGGGCTTGCTCGTTGGCCATCTTTCCTTCTCCATCTACTTCACATTCCAGGGTTCTATCATCCGCTCACACAGCTCTTCCTGTGCCTTCCTCCAGACACCTTCTTTGACTCGTGCATTTCTGCGCATACTTTCAGTGGCTGTTCACACAAAGTCCCAAATGTGGGGGTCAACCAGATGAGCAGCTAAGCTTAAGTAACCTCTCCTCCCCATCTTGAGCGTGCAGATTTGCTCCCTATAACATCAGAAAGATCCGACCCCATCTTTCCAACTTTGCTACCCAACAGCTTGTGCTCAGTTCAGGGGTCCCACCAAGGTAAAATGAGCTACACAACTCTCAATGCCCAGCAACCTCAGGCCAACTGTAACAAAGCTGTCCAAGACAGAACACCTCTACAACTTTCTGTCGCTTAAAATTTAAACTTAAAATAAATGAATAAATAAAAACTGGCACTTGCATCGGACATAAACTGAAGCCGTTTCTCTCCTGGCACTTTGCTTTCAATGGCTTCTCCTTCACTTGGCTTTTTGTTTGCTTCGTATCTCACTTGTAAGTCTGCTCGGGTAAAAGCATCTGCCAAATTACTAAACGTAAAAGTAAAATGTAAATTTAAATTGTGACTGTGGGTAGGAATACATCAAGCACACAGCCAGTGAATTCACAATCACACTGAAGCACTGGGGGTATTTATTCTTAAAAACCAGTTTGTTGCAGAGTAATAATTACCCTGGCATGCTGCGCTTTGACAATCTGTGGCATCTGAAGCAGAAATTAAAAATTAAAAAATGTTTTTGCAATATTTTTCAGCTAAGATTTCTCCTTGACCCGAGATACACTTATACAAGGATACACTCCTTGTTTACTTCAAGGTCTGCTTATTAATAAGACCAGGGCGTTGCTGACCGACCTTCATCTGGCTGCAAAAACAGTATTTATATAAAAACATAAGTATATGTGCGGGCCTCACATATCGTGTTTGAGGGAGCGTACTGCTTGTGTGTCAGAGGCGAAACGCACAAGGTCCTGCAATGATGAATGACCAGTAATCCTGTCTACAGTGTGTGGCTCTTAAATGTAGCCTCGAGTGTAGAGAAGCCTGTATGATTCTCATTTCTGTGTGACAAGGCTGTGAATCTCGTGCAACTTTCCCTTCAAGAGCCCACTTTATCTTCTGGACTTTTATCAGAGCTGATCACAAACAACTAGCAGAAGGAAAATCATCCAGCAA
Organism: Channa argus; assembly: GCF_033026475.1. Classification (NCBI taxonomy): domain Eukaryota; kingdom Metazoa; phylum Chordata; class Actinopteri; order Anabantiformes; family Channidae; genus Channa; species Channa argus. The sequence continues at coordinate 11,182,325 of NC_090218.1, forward strand.
AATTGAACCTGACCTGAAAACAGAAGACTGTAGTATGTAGGAGCACAGTAGTAGTAGTACAGTAGTATGACCTATATTTTCAACATGGGCCGCTAAGTTCAATGTCTGACACTCTAATATATAAATATTTTTTTACATAGCCGATTATACAGGAGTAAATTAAAAACAAAGACAGAAGCAGGAGTGAGGCCAGTTTCATCTTACTGTAAGTGAATAGCAGCAAGCCCTCACATCTCAGACAATGCAATTTAAAACATTCATTTTCTTGGTGGACTGATCAATCAGACATATAAGATCAATCATTCATACATTCATATAAGTTCCACCCTCCACAAATTTCTGTGGAACCTATAAGGATTCTGTGTCATCCAGGTTATGCTTATCTGGCTGCTGGTATTCGGTGACAGCTGGACCTGCTTGAAGATCTTGAAGATGTTTCACCCCTCATCCAAAAAGCACTGAACTCTTCCAACCTTATAAATGCAAGTCGAGCTGCCAGTGGACAGCACCTTTAGGACATCAACAAAGGAATAACCACCTCAGTAAAAACCTCGTTAACTATGCAGTTATGCCACAGCTAGGATGTCGGCGAACAGCTAAACCTTGATGACTGACCTGGTAACGCGACGTGATTTACAGAAAGTTGGTTCTTCAGATGCAATGCAAACAGTAACAACTAAGATACGAAGAAAGCACAGAAAAATATGTTGCTGCGACAAAGAAGAGCTCAGAGATTCATCATAGCCTCTAACACAGTCTGGGATAACCAGGAAACGTAAATTAGACATGGAGAGAGAGTAAACTACTTGGCTTACAATTAATCATTCTTTGGCCTGCAAAGATCTGGAATCTTTCAAGTGACTAAGGTCATTTTCAAACCTGTAGTTAACGTCTCCTGGTCTAAACCAATGGACCAGTTTGTAAACTTCATCCAGTTCCCCCTTGGTTTGGTTTCCTTTCACACGCAGAGAAATCCAAATGAACCAAAATGCATCACGAAACATCACACAACAGTCTTGTTGATAATGATATATCTGATGAAACATATCTGAGGAACATACATGAAATCAAACACAAAAAGAAGATCTCATTCTGTACCGGTGAACTTTTTAAATGAGTGCACTATTAGAATATGTTTATAACCATAGTGATTATTATGCTAAATACATCGTACTTCATAGACACATCTTTGAAACGCAACACCTCCTCATACTTTGTAAAGAAGATGTGTTATCAGCTCAGTGCTCAACAAAAAAAAAACAATAAAAAAAACCACAACAACAAACCAGAGTTGGTTTGTTTTTGTTGGGTGTGGTTGGTTTGGGACCTCCCACATCCAGTAGAGGGTCTTGCGAGGGTGTTTTGGTGTTCAGACGTAACCAAACTAACAGCACCACTAACCAGAGTACAACTGAACGTGACTAAAAGACATTCGTGGAAAACCAAACCAATGCATTGCTAACACACCTGAGCAGCAGTACAACCTGCTGACTCCAGCCAGAAGCTCTCATTCGTCTCGGTGAAACACGTTTAAAATGTCTGAGACATTATAGGGCTCAACTGAATTCCCACATTTGGTGATGCCATTTGCACAAATCTGCCCAGCTTGTGTCTGGACATGCATTTGTCTCAGTCACCGCAGACAGTCAGACAGTTTGCGAGTAGCACAGCGGGCACAAGGTCAAAACTATGTGGCCTCCTTTTTAATTCTACGCTCCGCTCTTATCTCCTCTAGCCTCCACTTAACCTGAGCTGCTGGAGCAGGCAGGAGGAAGCTGAGCTGTCACTTCTTCAACAGATGTCCTTTAAGAAGAGACGTGAAATTTTACAAATTACCTTTCTGTCACTGTCACAGTGGGGAAGCCCTGTGAGCAGTTTGAAATACTCATTCAGACATCCTATGCAACGGGCACATGATTACACCTTACACCACTTGTGGCTGATGTAGTTGATGCCCTTGTGTTCGCACAGTGTAGTGGTTGTCACCAGGCTGTAAAAACTAAATCCCAAGTAACCTGTCGCTTAAGCACGACAGTAGCAGAAAGCGGCTGCGCACACGGTGCACAGGGCTGTGCATGGCCTTCTCTGCTGAAATACAAACATTAACCTGCACAAAAGGCCTCAACTTTAACGAGTGAGCCCTCGTAACTGTGTTGATTGCAAAATTAGATGAGTCAGACTTTGCTCAGGTGATGGCAGAAGGCAGTTCATTTGTGGAAGCAGCTTGTCCCAGTGACTCAGTCCATGCCTCTCATTTAATCCTGTGAAGAGTCTAGATTCTAGTCAGTGGACAGTTTGACAAATTTGTTATGTAAAGGACCTGAGGTTCACCTGGAATTACAAATAATTATTTGCATGTTGTTTGGAACTAATATCACTGTTTTTAGCATTTATTGTCTTTGCTTGGTACATCATCAGCTTTTAATCATCTGTAAAAACACTTTGAATTGCATTCATTTATATGAAAGGTGCTGTAAAAATAAAGTTTGGATTGAATGATTGATTGACAGCCAGTTCATTCATGTGGACTTTTGATGGGAGTTTGTATCATGAGTAAACTTTGCATTCCCAGTCTGAAAACCTGCTATCATTGCAGTCAAACAACATTTTTGAATTTGGGCAAACACCAGCTGTGCAACATTCTCACACACACACACACACACACACACACACACACACACACACACACACACACCATCCATGAAAGCCTCCATTCAGCAGAGTTTGCCTCATTTGAATTAGAGGAGCTACTATTGTCTGCCAAATAGTTTGCTTTGGTGAGGCTGCTGAATTTTTTATGTGGATGGAGATAACAACACATCAATTTATTCATTTTTTTTATTTACTTTGAAGACTTCTGCGCTGATGATTCAATTCAAACCACATAAACAAGCACCTGTTTTCTTCAAGGAATAAACAGACACTGAACCTTGAAAACCTTATGAAGTTATTTTCAAGCTCTCTGCATAAATATTCTGTCCACCTTTCATGGTGCAATTCAATTCCTTCCAACCTGGTTTGGAAGTAGTCTTGTATGACACAAGAAAAATTTATTATAAGCAAATATATATTTTGCAAATATGGCAAAATAAAAGAAAATAGCATGTATATTTTGACTGAACATGGTGAAATGAGCAAAGAAATCTAAAACCTTGGCATCAATTTTAGTGCGAGGGGCATTGAAAATGTCCTCAAAACTGCACCAAGTACGAGGAAAGAAACGGACTTATGTTTTCTAAGCGTAAAACTGCTCACATGCACTATATTTTGGACAGTTTTAGACACATTTGACCAATTTTAATTATTCACGTAATGACATCACATAATACTCTGAATCATCACATATCATGGAAAATATCTTGATGCTTCCATCACCTACTGTTATGTCTAGAATATCTTAGTCAACAACTGAACAATCATTTATATAAAGATCCGTCTCAGGCCTGGGTGCTGCACGGACACCTGTGCACAAACATGCACATGCAAAGTGATGATGACATGGAAGACGCTGTTTTTTCAATGCACGATCGTGAAGTCTTGCACCATTAGCAGCCTGTTCCTGCTCAACAGTGTTTGACAACTTCCTGACGCCGAGCTCCGGGTTTGCTACGTGGCTCTCTGAGCATCCTGCCCGGTGTAACTAACGATCCGCCGGCCTGACATGGAGCCAAACGAGGGTCCATCTTGTAAATCACCATGCGCGCGCACACACACACACACACTATGAAAATGTAAAGCTCGGTGTGTTAAGGGGCAGCACAGGGAGAAGGGGAAGCGTTTCAGCCGAACACCAAGCGACCAAACTCACATTTTTAAGTATCTCTCGCAGTTGTTCCGCGGAGAGACAAGCGACAATAAGCGGGTAGCCGCGAGGAGCTCACCGCTACGCTGAGCCACCCGCGGCCGAGCTGCCCTTACCTGTATCTGGGGAACGCCGCCCGGACCGTCCGCCGCGTCCGGCGAGTTGTCGAACACTCGGTCCCTGTACAAAGACCACAGCCCCACGTTGGGCACGAACAACAAAGCCGCTATGAGCAGCCCGGCGACCTGCAGCAGCCTCTTCTCTTTCCGCCTCATGTCTCCGGGAGAAAGCGAGCGAAGCAGCAGCGGCGACGGAAGCCAGCGAGTCCCGAAGCTCCGCTTTCACAAGCGGAGACAAGTTTCACTCTGACAGGGGGACGGACGCCGGCGCTGCCCGTGACGCTCCGCGAACGCGAGTTCCGCCACTAGAGGGAGCGAACCACGGGGCCTCGGCCCGGGGGTGGGAGCAACGAGGTTGGGGTTCTGGCCAAAAACAATGCTTTTATTTCAGTTTTGTTTTTAAGGATATTTTTAACACGAACCGATTGGTTCTGATTTGTTTATTATCGTTCGGTAACAGTCGCTAGGAAGCCGGAAACAGACGAAACCAAATCCTCGAGAAAAGTTCTACTGACGAGTTGTGCTGCCTTTAAATCACCTCGGAAACAGGATACACGCAGTTTCCTGCAGTTACTTTATATGTAGTAAATTCAAACTGGACAAAAGTTACAAATACATATAATTTCAGCATACACATTATTTATATATTTATTTTAATACTTTGGAAAAACTCAAACTCAAACTCATGTGTTGCATCTAAAAAACACAATTTTCCTTCCTTTCAGGAATTTTGCACTAATCGCAATCAACCACCATGTCATAAATACCAATACAATCTGTAGATTGTACTTTTGTATTTGGACGTAGTCAATCATATATAAGTTACCCCTTCACTGTTTTATTGCTCTTGTTTCACGCACCTCTTTCTAACTGTTGGGTCCCGTGTAAAGCACTTACAATTTCATTAACCTGTACAAATAGTGCTCTATAAATAAACTTTAACTGATTCATGGTACAATGAAAGGAATTTGACTCTGTGCTAACTAAACACAAATATATCTTAAAGCTGACTGTAGCTAACTGTCATGTTAAAATCTTGAAATAGATCTGTTATTGGGTGTTTTTGTTGTCACTGGTAAACTTGCTTTGACACTAACTTGTTTCTTTCTTATGACAAGTAAATCTAAGTTTTTATTTAGTCTCCGAAAACCTAAGTCTAAGCTCAGTTTAAAGAGTGAAGTAGTTGCCATGAATGAATGTAGGCACAATGTGAATCTTTAGGAGCAGTAGACCTACATGTGCAGTTTGTTGCCGTTTTAAATGGTAAAAGTCTGCACTTATATGGGGCTTTTCTACCTATTGGCACATAACACTTTACGCTGCTTCTCATTTACCCATACGCACTCACAATCACACACCGATGGCCAACACTCATCGGGAGCAACTGAGTTGACGTTCAAGTCGACATGTGACCGGAGGAGCCAAGGATCGAACCAACAACTGATTGGTGGATGACCGCTCTACCTTCCTGCGCCACAGGTTTAGTGGCGCTTGATGCACAGTGGCAAATTCTGGCTTCTTCCAGTCTGCATGAATAACCAAGGTCACTTCTGCATTCAGTGATGTCACATAAAAACTCCATACAAAGCCATGCAAAGATGTCAAACTGGAGATGGGATGTTGGGCTAATATCTCCTTTTTTTCAGCGCTAAAAATGCTTTTGGCTTTTGCTATACAAAATCTGTTACTAACAAAACACCTAACCTAGTTGAACAAGTTACAATTAAAACATCACAATCTAGTTTTAGGTAATGTAAAGGAAGACATGTTTTACCTTGGACGTGTCAGTTAACACTTCTTTAATATTTCACTAATCTAAAAAAAAGAAATGTCAACATAGTCAACACAAGTTGAAAATTTCATCAAAAGAAAGTTGTGTGTCACACAGAAGAAGGTATTTACTGATCAGCAGCCATCTGTTCCATCAGGTTTGTTCTGCAGCTCCTTTAGCACAGCTGAGCCACAGCCAGTGGTGGAGGAAATGAAGCCTAATTGTGTCTCTGATGGAAATCCAAGCCGCCAGCACACCTACTCTGTAAGCATACGAAAAGCCTGTGCCCGTTGTGCTCTGGCTAAAAAGCATGCGTGAGTACATTTGTTGGTGGATGAAAGTTTTGGATTCAGATGATGATAGAAAAAGCTTAAAGATGACCTGTTTGTGTGTGTGTGAGTGTGTTATAACATATTTCCACAAAGAAAAAAATGACTTAAATAATAATTGACTTCAATAAAAATGTTTTAATAAAAATTTACTTGTGTATTAGCAGTGTGGAGTACAGCAACAAGAACTAAACTCTCCCGTGTTTTCTGGTTCGTGGATGACACGGATGTCACTGCAATGACAGAGCGGGTGTTTGGTTCCACAGTTAAGATGAAAAAGTAATCATCCTCTCCTCGGCAGACATGCACTGCAGATTAAAACCCGACCTCTCGGCCCATCACCGCAGAGACCTCTGCAAATGTGGCCTTTGCTTGCAGGGAGTAAACATTTTCAACTTTTGACTGCCCCTTCTTTTTCTGCATACACTCACATGGAAACACCTTGCAAAGTGAATGTTTCATGTTTCATCGTGAATGATTAAAGCCAAACCTCATCTCAAAAGTTTATACTAGATGACCATGCTACACTCAATAGTCATATTTTAAGAGGGTCATGTTTTACAGGATATTTTACAGGATTTTATGTCTCATCAAGCACAATCTAAAGCAAGTTCACATATTACGCATCATCTAACGTTTGCAATTTCCGTGGACATCAATGAGAATTTTAATGTTGCTTACTTTAATAAAACACCACAGAACAAGACTTGGAGAACAGAATGTAATTTTGTGTTTTTATTGTGGCGCCCTGATCAATGCTTGCCGACTTTCTCTTCTTCAGTCTTTGTTGCATCACTATATTATACCTGCTGCCTGCTAGCCTCACACACCACAGCTGTTTTTGTGTCTTTGCATGCAACCTGCAGAGTTATGGATTTAAAAAGTGCTTGGAAAAAATCAATGCGAGTCAAGACAGAGGAGTGTGGCTGACACAACAAAAGGCATCAAATGCATGAGCAGAAAGGAAAATGTGAAAAATAACCTGAGAGCATTCAGAGGTACTGGCTGACAAATCAAAGCGCAAAATCTACAGCACAGAGTGGTATGCTGGACACGCACTTTGTTAAGTGAAGATTACATTCCTCTATTACGGCTGGATTATGTGAGGACAGCATAAGCCGGACAAGGCATTTCCCTCCGTTTGCATATGGTAATGTTAGTTAATGAAGATGAAATAAGTGAGCCACTTTAGGCTAAGAACTTGAACAAATGAAAGGACATGCACCGCATGTCTAATGGATGCAAAAGATTTTGGCTAATGGTAAATCTGTTGCAAATGCATAGAAATGTGACTGGAAACACGCCTCTTCCAAAGGAAGTCCGGTGTGGAGCATGACCCTTTTTGCACAGGAACTAATTACAACGACACAAAAGTGCAAAATGCACGGAAATGAGTGTCATTTTAGACGGACTTGTGCCTGTGAACCTGTCATCTAATCAACCTGTCAGCTCCCACTTTTCACCACTTCAGACTTAAAGTACTGAGCACAAAGTTAAGCCTCACTGACATGCTCTTCAAGATGAATCGTGTCATACAGGCCTGGGTCACCCTTCCGACAAACTGTACAGTGACATCGCTCTTCTCAGCTTTCAATCAAACGAAACCAAGAATACAAAGCTTCCAGCCCTCTTTACACTTTCTCAGTACAAAATAACTTTTTTATGCTGACACAAAGTCTGGTTCTGCAGATGTTTGTAAGGTTATTTGCCAACTGTGCCTAACTGTGTGGTGTTTTTGTTTCTTTCTTTGTCTTTCTGTAGTTCACATTTGTGGCGGCCAGATGTCCAGCTGTGTCTTCGTATGCTTGCACGATTATTATTGTGTCAGTGTGTGTTCCCGTGCTGCCCTGATGAGGTGTGATAATGATTTTTTCTTTTGCTTTAAAGCTCATCAAACACATGTGCTAATAGCCTCATTGTGCTGAAAATGAACTGTACTATGTTGGAGGCACCACTGGGTTTGGAAGAAAATCTGGTTGAACAAGCTTTTTGTGTTTTGTTTTCTAACTAACCCCCTGGACACAAGACTGGCTTTGCTCAGCAGTTTGTAAATGTTCTGTTAGAACAGTATTTTGTTGTTGAGCTGCAGGAAAATGTCATTAATGGACTGGAACATAGTTTTTATTGTCCAGAAGTGCGTTTGCAGTTGTGCCGCTGTGAGGCTGGACACAATGGTTTTTGAAGCTAAATGGTTCCATGTGTCTGTGTGTGTGTGGTATCTCATTTTGACAGGTGCACAGATGTTTGTGTGGATCTGGTCTTATCTGTTGGTGTCACCTGACATTTAATAATCTACAGAATAATGCTGTCATTCTGACTGCCCATTGTAAATGCTTATTTCCCATCAATCCCTCCTGGAGCTATATTCCTTCCTCTGCTAGACTTTACAAGATGTCTTCCAGTTTTCTATTTTCATTTCCATTTAGTCCTTTGGCAGACACTTTTATCCAAGGCAAGCAAAAATCTAAGTCAAGGATGAAACATCAAAGAAAGAGAAGAAATGTTTCCCTTTCATGAGATGCAAGTGCAAGAAGGAACAGATAGAAAGTTTTGTTAAGAGTTAAGTGCATTTGAAGGTGCAGAATTATGTTTTCAGCAGTTTTTTGAATAAGAGTTTGGTAGCTTGTTTCATAATCGTGGGATTAAGGGGCTGAAGACTTGGTGTCTTCTGTGCTGTGCTGGGACCACCAGATGTCGTTCATTGGCGGAGTGCAGCGGAGTTGGGTTGTAAATTCCAGTCTGATCTTTTTGATGTTGTAGGGAGGAGATTTTCACATATACAGTTTTGCTTTGGAGGGAGTATAAGACTGTGATCGCCAAATGGTAGAATGTTTCTTTATGACCCGCTTCCTTCTCTAAACTCTTCCCTTGTCGTGTCTGTACAAAATCCATCCAGATGTTTGGCGCAGACTCGTAGACCATTTATCTAAACACACTGCAGTTGTAGCTAAAAGAAGAGGAACAACCTCGCAAATATTTGTTTTCATATCTTTTAGTGGCATTTTAAATCTCTTCTCCACTTAGAAATGTTTTGTAATTGCACTCTAGACTATACTAGATTAGATTATAGATGGAAATATCTTTCCACTAATCTATGGCTTTTATAAACTGGCCATCAGTACATTGTCAGCTGAAGTGGACTGATGCTTACTAATTGTTCATCAGAAAGCACTAAATGCCAAATTGAACGCAGCTAATGGGTTTTAGCACACAACAGTCAATCATTGGTCTGCCATCAGGGGAATAAAGGTGCTGACAGGATGCTCGGCTCTGATGCTTCACAAATTACCTGGATTTTCCCCCCCGACCTCTTTCAAATCCACACGGAGCCTGCGACATGAGCAGGAGGAGTTCTGAAGCAAAGGGCTGCTCAATCAACGTAAATCCCCACCACATTTAGAGGTTGCAGGGTTCATCCATAATTCATGAGGAAAGACACCAAACAGATTGAATTGTCACAATTTAGGCTGGTACAGAGGAAGAGAACTGTCTCTCTGTCTCTGTCTCAATCTCTGGGTATCTTAAGCAGCAAGAGAAAGAACTGGATTAGTACTACTTTCATATTAGTTGGAAAATGTTCTGTATGGAGATGTCAAGGCTGGAATGGGGCCTTTGGGCCATTTCCTTTCCATACTGTACATCAACACTGCTTGGAGGTGTTATTTGGATTATTTCTGTTTTGGGGCTCTGTAGAACACGTGCTGTTTTGGAGTTGCGGTCAGTGTGGTTTAAGCAGAATATCAGTTGGTTTTTCCTGCTGCAAAAAGTCCTACAACTTTAACACAACCTGTATAGGTTGTTCGGCCCTTCCGTCTCCAGGGAGGCAAGCATCTGTTGAAATAGTCAAACTTTTGGCGGTGGCTAGTGGATTTGACTGTAGTTTATCTGCGCTCGTAATCATGGGTTGATTAGTTAAAAGGGTTTTTTTCTTCTGACCTCCACAAAGCAATGAAACTTGATAGATCAAGTGATTAATGGCAACAAAAGAAGCAACAATGTCTTAATTTTTAGTACAAACCCAATGACGCTTGAAGCCACATACCACCAAAAAGACTTGATTTTAATATTACTAAACCTCAGAAAACATTGCAGACAATGCGGCTGACTGCAGCTGAATTAATATTATTATGAGCCCAACACATATTTACATAAATAGTGAAAAATACATTAAAAGAATCTGTTCTCGACCTTCAGTTGGCTCTTTCCCCGGAAGGCTTGTTAATAAAGAATGTGTGTGTGTGTGTGTGTGTGTGTGTGTGTGTGTGTGTGTGTGTGTGTGTGTGTGTGTGTGTGTGTGTGCATAGACCTTTATAACCCAGAATCCCAGATGCTGTAGCCAGCGCTCACCTGCCCCATTAAACCCACATGATCTCACGCACATGAAACAGCAATTTTGCTAATGGAAGTTCTGCTCTGTGCGAGTGGCTGAACATGTGTTTCATGTTTTACTTTTGATTAACGGTGAAGAGCGAGGTTCTGCTTTCTGCTGCCATGAAACCAATCAATGATGGCTCCATGATCGACAGCTGTGCTGCAGTAAAATGTAAAATGTGTTACTGACAGAGAATCTTAAGTATGTTCCTGGCTGTGAATCAGCAAGCAGTGTGGCTGAATGTTGAAAGTAGTTTTTATCTGGAAATACAAAGTGAGGCATGTATTATACTGTACATACAATCACTTCTGACTAGTTAACGGAGCTTCTTCCGATGTGCGTTACGCTGCTGATACCACCAAACGGGGAGGCTGTAGATCAGTTGGTAAGGCGTCCACAGACCACAGGGTCAGTGGTTCGATCCCCGGCCCCGGCTACATGTTGAAGTGTCCTTGGGCAAGACGCCCATGGTGAACACCTTGCATGGGAGCCACAGCAATTGGTGTGTGAGTGTGTGTGTGTGTGAATTGGTGAATGGGAAACAACGTTGTGCTCATGTCAATATGAACTATCTGAGATAATGTTTCCTAGTGTGACGTCTCAACTGAGAGTCCACCTATAAAACAGTTTGCATTGTGCAGGTATCTAGAATACTTCAAAAACTAATAAGCAAATAAGCACTAAACAAACATGAATATGGCGAAAATGCTGGAATTCGATAACTTCAATTCAATTCTATGTTATTTACATAGCAACCATTCATAACAAACTCATTTCATGGACCTTTATATAGAGAAAACCCAACAAGCCCCAGGTGATGTTTAAAGGTGATAAAGTTTAAAAATGCTTAAAAAAAACAATTAACCCAGCATAATGAGTATATAAGGATAAAGGGATCCTGATGTGAAGCACATGTGAGTGTTCATCTGTTACCACATAAGGCCTAATGTTTTCAACTTGAAAAACATGTTGAGACACAGCAGATAATGATTGAAAGTTAGTTCTTCCTCTACATACTGTTGCAGGTAGTGCTTGTGGCCTGGACCCCCCTCGTTCTCTCTCCTCTGGCCACCTGTCCATTAAGCCCATATAATCTGATAGATATTGATGCAATAAAAAGGCCGCAGTAGAGGCACCTGATTAGATTGGAACATCTGCTCCATATGGGCAGTTTGGCATGTGCACTGTCCTCAGCCTCCGCATGGAGTCACTGCTGAAGCTGCTAATTCAGACTTGCTGCTGGCATCTGGGCTACCTGGTATTTAATAGCTTGTTTCAGTGTCATCTGTCTTGGTGTTTACAGGCCGGAGATCTGACTTCTAAACATTTGAGTTCCCTCATATTGTGTTCTATTAATTTATTGCAAAATGTGGCCGACATTTCCTTTTTGACTACGTTCCTTTTGGGATTTTGTGAGTCTTATGGTTTAAATACTTACACAAGCCTGTGTCTTCTTGTTCCAGTCCCAAGTCTGGATAAATGCAGAGGGCTGCCTCAGGAAGGGCATCCGACTTCACATAAACCGCAAATTAAACACGCGAATCAGGACTTGGAATCATGGAATCTGCCTTCCATAGCGTAGTTATGCAGGGTTAGGTCAAAGAAGGAGAGAAGGAAGGTGGGTTCATAGGCAAAGAGAGAAGAAGAAGATTGTTTACATTAATCTTCTCATTCATTATTAGTTTTTACTGTCAAACTTGCATATGTATTTTTAAAAACAATATTTTTAAAACAATATTTGAACGTGCATTTGCACGTCTCCCATAAATATGTCAAAATATCTGTTAGTGTGGAGTCACCCATTAGCACAGACACAATATTTTGCATTACTGCATTAATTTTCCAAATTAACAGTATTTTCAACAAATCGCCATAGCAACCTGGTCATACAAATTACAGTTTATTATAAGTAGACTTCAAATACATCATTACATTCAAATACATTTTTTTTGCAAATTTAATTTAAAGCAGATTATGTCTTCTGTTCCCTTAATGAGAAATATGTTGACAATGTAAACGACGAGTCACAAATACAATAATACTGAACAAATCAACAATTTTGCACGAACCTGCAACCAACCATGAAACACAAAGTGTTATAAAATAGAATATCTATAATAGAATAATAATAGAATAGAATAGAATATGGTTTTACATGTGGCCGCTCAGCCCCAAACAGCTCCTAAAGTTTGTTGTTTCATTTCACACAAAAATAACCTGGATGTTGTAGTTTCTTGATGAGCTAGTGACCTTTCAAAGCAGATGGTGGGTTTATCAGAACATCTGCCTGCTGCTGGAAAAGGTATCGAGAGCAATGAGAGATTGTTTTTCAGACTCCTGAGCTGCTTTTCTAATGGGAAGAGAAACCAGAGGGCAATGCGTCAAAACAAAATATTATCACCCTCGTGCTGAACTGTTCGGCGTTATACATATTATATATCAATACCTGTATCTTAATAGGATGAGCATGCACTTAAACAAATATAAAACTACAAATTGTTCCTAAATGAAATGCAAACAGAGTCATTCAGTGTTTCCTGTCAGAGGCTGAGCTCTTTGATTTAACAGCCTGTGCACCGGCTGCACTTTGGCTCCCTGGTGATATTTTAATGCACAGCATTTTGAAGCTGAAGTGGCAGCGTTCAGGCCGTCTGCACACAGGATATCAGTGTTTTTATCTACACACACACACACACACACACAGGCCCAATATTTCTGCTGGAGAGATGAAACCCTATGAAGCCTGGAGCTCACTTCCTACTGCATCACAATGTTACAGACCTAATATAGAACACATGTTCTGTAAACCAATGGATTCTGGTTACATTTATTCTAGTTTGTCGTGCCATGAGCAGGGTAGTGATGTCAGTCGCTGGGTTTCATTCTTGTTGCCCTGGGGTCTTGTTTACACACTGTCGTCTGATTGTCTGACAGCTTCACTGCAGCAATGCAGCCTCTTTGCCAGATCTCAGCAGGTACTTTGGTGCCTTTCTCCTAAGAATTATGTCCCTAAGCAACTAAACTCCAAACATGATTAGATTTTTGGGGAGGGTGTAATTTGTGTTAAAGCACACACCCCACTACAACTTCAGAGTCCTGTGTATGGTTAAGTTCAGCCAATAAAAAGCACTTGATGGCCAGTGGCGTCTTTTTGCTTAAAAGCATTTTATATTTTACTGATATTTGATTTATTTGCAATTTGCCGTTTCTGATAAAAGTCAACATCTTTATGAAATGAATAGAAAAAAACAATACAAATAAATAGAAACATAATCTTTAGGGGACAGAAGCGTTCGGGGAGTGTGGTGTTACTAATCGAGGCAAGGGAGCACTCTGGTTTGTATAGATGCCACATACCTGCAGCGTCCTGGGTTTGAGTCCAGCTGGTGACATTTGCTGCATATTTATCCCCCGAAAAATGGTTTGGTTGTATTTGGTCCAGTGATGAAAATCGGTCTCTGTAATAAAACCCGATTCAGGCCCCCATTTCACAATTTGCCTGAGAAAATATCACACTATTAAATGGCCATCATCTGTTGTTATCGGCAACATAGCTATTGGCTCAGTAGGTACCACATGCTAGCAGGCTCAGTAGCTCATTGTCAGGCTATATTAAGTGCATGTTTGTCCCAAACGATCGGGACACAAACTGATGTTTGGTGTTTTAATGAGTGGGTTTAATCAGCCAGCCATCAGTCTGGCACTCTACCAAATAAAAGAAAATTAAAAGCATCACTGATACAGAATTAAACGTTGACGTAAACGTGGCCCTGCACACCATCTGGACCTCTCCACCCTGACTGATTACACTGACACATATAATAATGTGATGCCGTGTGAGGGTTTGGGGTCTTTATATCTGTACTAATGTATTTCTCTTGTCCTCACCATCTATCATGCAAGTGCAGTCCAAGACACAACATGCACCGTCCTATTTTTCTATGTCTTTTTTTTTTTCTAAGAAACCTACTTTTGTGTGATATTGGAATTATTTTTAGGGATTGAACTGAAACTTAGTTATATGGTTATATGGTTACTACCCAGCCTTGACTTTTGCTGCTGCACAGAGTTGGTTATATTGCACGTTATAGTTTGACTTTATTTCCTGTGCTAAGCACAGCGGCCATAAACATGTCAAGGACGCAGTCGGCAGAGATTGAACAGGTGAGGCTGCGCTGTTGGACTGACAGGTCCTTATCTTCTTATCAGTGAAGTTGTCATGGTGATCGATAGAATCCCGCCGGGGTTGCGACCTCTGCAAGTCAATTAGGGCTGTGCTCTTTCCCTTTTGTTTCCCTCCATCCTTTCATCGAAGCTCACATTGCACAATTCACATTATCTCACTCATGTCTGGAAGCTCAAAAGAAACAGAGGGTTATTGTGTAATAGAGAAGTAATAAAGAGCAATAAGTATATTTACAGTAAGAAAGTGTCTGAGACAAGAATTGTAGTACATTAATTTAAATTTAATTAAAAAGATTATCATGCATTGAGATTAATAAATCTGTAGTAGAGCATTCAGCTTTTTCCCCTTTCACTTGCTTTCACACATATTTGACGAATCAAAAGTCCAAGTTTAATTTGTTATGAAGCACTTCACACACTTCGTACTCAATACCTCATACTAATATATAATACAACAAAACCTAATAGAGCTTTGGTCCTAATGAAATACAACAAACATGCAGGACATGAATAATGCCATATATGAATTGAATATTAAATCAGACCGTTAAAAAGTTCAGTGGGTGTTAATCATGTGACATCATGAAAAAAAGAGTAGACTAATGTTAGAAAAAGGTCACAGACTGGTGTTTTTTTTGTGTCCTCTCTTGCTCCTATCATTTCCGCTATGACTTCATCGATGTCTTTACCAAACATCTCACCGATAATAAAGCTCTCGTAGGTATCAGATCACCTACACGACCAACATGTGATAACTCTCACACTGGCTGTCTTCAGAAAACCAGGTTAGAAATGGTCCTACGATGTCTAATCACACATTTGGTCTAACAAGCCTGAATAAAGTTGGATCTTATGTTTGTTCTTCTTCCCTCCTGCTCCCTTCCATCATTCCAGACATGATTGCCATCTTTAAATACATTCTCTGGGAATGTTTGCGGCCCACAGCTTTCTAATTTCCATCCCTTGTCGCGCCTTGTCATAGGTTTTATTTTACTTTAATTGTCTCCCACTCTGATGTCACACACTAAAACACACTTTCTCTAAATGTTAATCCCATAATCAGTTCCCTTGGCATCCCATAAACTCTGATAGTCTGCAGCTATCACTGATGTGTTCATAGCTGGAGTGATATTGCTTTTGCAGCTTGGCCCATTTCCCTAAGTCTCTCGGGATGTCATATAATTCTCAACTTGTCACAGCAGCTCTGAAAGGGCCGTGGCTATATTAAGAGCCTGTATTATATCCAAGATGATTTTGGAGCTTGGACGTGTATCCTGGAGGATATAAACTCTAAAGTGCAAAAGGGATTTCGATTTTTTCACACTTTCAAACTTGACAGTGGAAAAAAAAAAAACAAAGAGTCATTTATCTCCTCTGCTGCCTCAATGTCTCATTTGCATGGGAAAAAAATCTTTAAGGCCTGATAAGAACTTTACACTTTACACTGATGATGGCAATGTTGCTCTGTGCATCCAAAACTTTAGGATATGAGACACAACTACTGGTCAGGATGTGATGAGGCCCTGAGTGTTATAGCACTGTTACCAAATGTTCATTTCCTGTAGCAACACTTTCTATAACACATCTTCAATTATTATGAATCTCATTATGGTCATTTTTTAAAATTATATTTTAATAAATATAGTTTTGTTGTGTACACATTTGGTCATTTTTGTGTTTACTAGTTGTAATTTTGTGTCTATGTTTGGTCACAGTGTCTCTTTTTTCTCCACTAGCTGAAAAGTGCCTCCAGGTGACATCACATGGAGGAACCTTCAGTTCAGATTAAGTCATCTTGTTGCTCACACTATGAAATTTGTAATCATGGTCAACCTGGTCTCTAGATGACATCATCTGAATCACTAACGATGAAAAACTCCTCCAGGGGATGTCATCTGGAGGAGACAAAGTATTTTGACAAAATATTTTGATATAGTGAAAGTCAGAGGAAATTTTAAAAGCATTAATGTCCATTTACACCCTAAACTAAAGCCATAGAAAGCAAGTTGAAAATTGGTCAAGTTGCCCTTTAAGAGGGACATTATATGTTGGCCTTACTGGGTGCACTCAGGGCTCTAGAGGTCAGGAGGCCAACGGGCTTGTGCCATCTATGATTATATGTGAACATGTGGTGTTTCTCTGCCCACTGCCATTAAAAAATAATCTGCTTCACAAAATGTGAAGCACATTTTGCCAATTCCCTAATTTCTGTATGTGAGTTTCTGCAAGCCGATGACCGGGTGAATCCTCACACTTCTTTGATAAGTTAAGGATAACACAAGCTCAGCTACAGACGGAATAGACTACTTGCTTACTCCTCACTGCAGAACAAACAGGATATACAGCCAGATGTCAAAAAGAGATCACATCTGCTTTACAGTGGGGGAAAATGAAAACAGCAGCCGCACAGGAGAATCATCTTTAATAAGAGCGCGGGTGTGAGCTGAACTGCAGATTTCACACGTTGCTGCTGAGTTAAAAGACAAATCACCTGTTGGGATTCTGTGTGCTGAGAAAAGTTGTTTTTCTTTTATTCATCAGGCAAGTCAGGAGCCCGCTGCCATCAGTAGTGTTGTTCTTTTATGATGCAGCAGGAAGTCTGAACAGGACACACCGAGGGAAGACACCAGAGAGCAGATCCTCCAGCATGAAACATAAGAGACATCTGAATGTAAAAAAAAAGAGAATAAAAATCCCATGTTTAGTTTTAGACTTGAAAGCAGCGACGTTCAGGTCACCTTCAGAAAAATAATGTTGGCTGCACAAAGATGCAGTTGCTTGTTGTGGTCTGGAGACGTGTTTTCATCACATCTGCAGACTGTGTCTGTGCCCAGATTTGGATTGACTGACATCTCACCTACTCCTCTGTCTGTCTTATTGCACCTGTAAATATGAAATATTACACCATTATATTTTTATTAGTTTACAGAGGGACCTCATGTAATTGTCTCTCATTTCAATAAGGACTCATCCTTGAGACATACAAGTGAGATGTTGTCTCCTTTGGGAAAGAAAATCTGTAAATTTAGAGTTAATATGGAGCAAAATGTCTAAATACACAGTATTTTTTTTTTTTTATATATTTGAAATACGTCCTTCCATTCACAAAGAATATGATGGTCAGTGTTGTGCTGCAATTTTGTCTTCAGTTTAAGAGAAGCTCTCTCTCTTCTATCTCCCTTACGTCTCAAGGATGATTCTGTCTCACGTAAAAGGAAGATGACACACAAAACTGAAAGTAAAATGAGAATCCCAACTTCTCAAAGCAGCATTTTTCTCTCAAGTTTATGTGCTGAGAAAGTGGATGTCACTCCAGCCGATAGTCAGCTTCCAAACTGTTTTAATAAGCTTTAAGATGTGTTCACATTATGGTGAAAAACGGCATCTGCCTCACCAATGTTGTGGATATGAAGCATATTCTCTGACCACGCTCTAAGGTCACATTTGTGGAACTCTGACTCTGATGACCTTTTTGGGCACAGCCAATCACAGCTGACCACTGCTTGAACAGATGAAAAACTAATTGTCCTCTCTGAAATTCTCCAAACTGTTTATGAACAAAATAGACTTATATTGAAATCAGACACAGAAAAGCCCCTCATTTAATCAATCGATGCTGCTACGCGCCAACATTTGAGAAAGCTAAGGTGCAGTGATTTAGGAGGTGGCTTTTACACTTACAGTATCACGTTCTGCTCATTGATCTCCTCCAACTCTTTGCAAGAAAGCAAACAAAGCTATTTCCTCAAATGTCATGACAGTTTAAATTCACCATCAAGAGTCAATCAAACTAGACACACGTGGCGAAACACAAAAGTAGGGCTCCCTGAGGATTATGACGCAGATATATTTAAGCAGTACACAAAACAACAAAGAACAATAACAGTTCCTTTGTTGTAAACGCTCCATCAATAGCAGCCAGCAGGTGTGTCGCATCTTGTAAGGTGTCTTCATAAATATTCCGAGCTGAGAGTCGGAGCAGGATCATGCTTTGAAGCGAAAGGGACAGAAGACGGGGGCACAACTCTGACGCAATCTTACATGTAAATCAAGGTGAAAAAAGTCCTCCACCGTCTGGGCACTGAAAGGGTGAATGATGAAGGTAGTGGGGCTGGGATTCTCATGCTGTGGTCACTGCTTGTGTGTGCGTTTGCCGTGGCAGGGATAGAAAGAACCCGATCGGTCTCTTGAGGGCTTCACATTGATCCCCCTCCTGGCAGAACAGCAGTGCTGGGGAGAACTGACAACAACATTCATCTTCTCACCGGTCATTGGTAAGGGCAGGGCAGGAATACAGTACGAGTATGTGTGTGTCTGTGTGTGTGTGTGGAGGGTGGCTGAACGTATTTTTCGACTGGGGAACTGGGTTATACGTGAGTCAGGGCGTTTAGTTTCCTGTGTTAAACTGCTGTCGTCCACACAAAGTGGCAGAGCACAAACTTTAGGCTTTTTACAAACACAAGTATCTGCGAGACGTTTGCCACTTATGTCATATTTACTACAGTTGCTAGACTTTGCCCAATTTCCACACATCTTCATGACAATGATAGTCCTATGAAGTAGTAGGCAACCTACTGAACAGTAACCATGTGTGTGATAATCAGATGTGTGATAAAGTATTGGCATAATTTTCAGATTTGATGAACAAACAAGTGACTCGTTTAGAGAAAAAACTTAAAATCAGGGCTAAAATTTTGTAATTTTCTGGACATAGATTATGATTTCACTGCAGATATGTTATGGAAATGTTTGCTCTGCGGAGAGGTTATCCCTAATTCTACGACAGCCCCAAAGGATCAGGATATTTAAGGCAGTTAAAGCTGCTAATACATATGTGGGGCTCACATGACATTTTGCACTTACATCACCTACTGTACGGCACAAGTCAGGTCGTCACAAACTGTGACATCTCACAGGATTTGGTTTTTTTTTCATTAGTTAGAAGGATCTGTGTCAATGACAGCACTTGTCTACAGACAAGATGAGTTATGGAACATCTTTCTAATAAAAATCCTTTTGAAAAACACAGCATACTGTTGCTTTAAGCATAAATTGTTAACAGAGTAACTGCTCCCACTGCAGAGTTTGATCGAACAGTGACTGCGTGTCCATCCACCTTCACTGAAGCCAAGAAAGTGTTTTCATTGCGAAACACCAGTTCATCCAGTGTTACCTGATGATGAGGATGAGCGAAGATGTGTTGGATCAATGAGTTTTATGTCGATACAAATCGGTGCTCGACTCCAAAATTTTAAACATGCGCATTTGTCAGATGCCAGAAAGCTGCTGAGGCAGAAGAGAAGGTTGATAGTATCCTTTATTTACAAAAAATGCACGTGGTTGCACTGAAGAGAATCTGAAGGAAATTTGCCATTTCGGTCAATTTATGAGGCTAAGGCCACTTTCCACATGTAGTTTGGTTTGGTGAGTGACTCATTAAACTTTTAAAAGCAACACCATTGCATTTGTTTTTGCTGTGCACTGTGATCGCATCACTCCCAGTGTCTTCATGTGCAGTTATTAATAAATTGATAACTGTGGTCCTGTGCTCCTGACTGGTGTGTGACTGGTCATGTTGAATAAAAGCACTGCCGCACATCACATCGCTGGGTATCAGAGAATAAAATCACATTGATAAAATGATGATGGTGGGTTTGTTTCAAAACAAGCTCACAATGTTTGATTCAAACTGGTTTGTGGCAAAATCTGATTCCTACAATAAAATTACTAAAGATACCATTTTTTTTAAAATTGGTATTTTAAACTTGGTACCAAGTACAATTACTAGTACTTAATTTGAGCAATTGCTTATATCAAGCACAGTTACAAGTACTAAACTGTTTTGCTTCAACAATGAGTTGCTACACAGTAAACTTCTGCCAAAACAAATATGGCGGGAACAAGTTTTAATCAACGGAGCAAACTTTGCTGGAAAGAATACAAAGGAAAGAAAACAGAGCACAGATTTGGGGTCAGATCCTGGATGGAGAAGCATGGACAACATGGACTATTGAGTCTACACACAAACGCAAAAAAAAAAAAGAAAACTTCAGGTAACATTCTAGTTAATATACACAACTGTGGCTCTGGCTTGGGAAGCATTTGTATATGAATATTATTAAACTCCACTCTGCTCTTTGTATATGAAAATATTGCTCTTCTTCTTACAGAAAAAGTTCTCCAGATGACGTCATCTGGAGGAGTTTCTCAGTTGTGATGATGTCATCTGGTGGCTCATACAATAGCAAATGTAGTTGTTGGTGACCTACTTTACCAGAATAACTTCAGATTACTGAAAAACCCCTCTGGTCACCAAAGAAATATTTCAGCTGGAAGAAGGAGAGTTCCAGGGCACCCAAAGGCATGATCGGGCCAGATGCCTGATACTGGTATCGGCTGTGGGACATCCCTAAAACTGGACCAGAAAATCAGGGGCCATCCTCTGGTTTTCGAAAAGTATTTTTTTATTTTTCATTTCTTCCTCCTTAACAAAAGTCTAACTTCTTGTTGTTTGCAAAACACTACAAAAGAGGAGAAAAGGTCATATCTGCGGGGGTGTGTGGCGTGTTTTCGTTCCGTTTGAACGCTCTTCGTTTCCCTTCCTGCGAGATACTTTGTAGGAGCAATACGCAGAGGAGATGTCATCCTGCTGTCGTAAACTGCACAAACAGCTTGTGATGCAACAGTAATGTCTAACAGTGGGAAGCAGTCAGAGAAACTGGTATCTGATTAATAATTCCCTCTCATGCAGCGAGATTCCAAGACCAAAACAGCGAGTGAGCACAAACACATAAACACTTAGTGCATTAATGTTGTGGTTGGGACTAAGTAAAGCGGAAGCTGCATGAGAGAAATGACTCATTAATTATTGCTGCATTGCAGAGAGAAACCACAAACAGAGATTAAAGGTAACTTGTTGTTTAAATGGCCCAACCAAATGTTTATTTCATACATGTAAGTGACAACCTCTCTGGCCAAGAAATATTTGTGTATTTTCTTCACAATAGAACATAAACAACATATTAGATGTGAACTGAGACATTTTACCATTTCATGGAAAATATTAGCTCATTTTGAATTTGATGGCAGCAGCAGTTCTCATGAAAGTTGGAAGCGGACGGCAACAAAAGGCTGGAAAAGTGACTGCCACAAATCAAAAACAAATGGCGCATTTGACATCTAATTTGGTTAATTGGCAACAGGTCAGGTACATGACTGGGTATAAAAGGTGCATTTCAGGGATGCAGAGCCTCTCGATTGTAAAGATGGGCAGAGGTTCATTAATAAATTTTAAAAACTGCTTCTAAAACTTGTGGAATACTTTCCTCCTGAACAATCAGTAGGAATCTCTGTGCACAAGGGACAAGGTCGAAGGTCCAAACTGGATGTGCGTGATCTTCGGGGCCTCGGGCGGTGCTGCATTAATAACAGGCCTGATCCTCTACTGGACATCACTGCATGGGCTCAGAAACATTTGCAGAAATCACTGTGTGAACACAGTTCGCTGTGAAATCCACAAATGTAAGTTAAAGCTGCATCATGCAAAGAAGAAGCCAGATGTGAACACGATCCAGAAATGACGTCGTGTTCTCTGGATCAAAGCTCATTTAAAATGGTCTGAGGCAAAATGAAAAACTGTTATGTGGTCAGATGAATCAAAATGTAAAAATCTTTTTGGAAACCATGGACAGACTAAAGAGGAGAGGGACCATCCAGCTTGTTGTCAGTGGACAGTTCAAAAGCCTGCACCTCTGATGGTCTGGGGGAGTATTAGTGCCTATAGCGTGGGCAGCTCACACATCTGGAAAAGCTCCATCAATGCTGAAAAGTACATAGAGGTTTTAGAGCAACATGTGCTCCCATCCAGACAACGTCGCTTTAAGGGAAGACCTTGTATATTTCAGCAGGACAATGCTAAACCACATGCTGCATCTTTTACAACATCGTGGCTTCACAGCAGAAGAGTCTGGGTGCTGAAGTGGCCTGTCTGCATTCTAGACCTTTCACCAGTAGAAAACATTTGGTGCATCGTAATTGTTTGTTTTACGAATTGTCGACTTTATTCTGCAAAGTACCATGAGATGACTTTGTTGTGAGTTGGCGCTATATAAATAAAGACATAAAATAAAAAAACCATGCAACAAAGACCAAGGACTGGTGAGCAGCTAGAATCCTGCATCAGACAAGAATGGGAGAACGTTCCCCTCCTGAAGTCCAGGAACTGGTCTCCTCATTCTCCAGACGTTGCTATAAGAAGAGGGGATGTTACACAGTGGTAAACATGTTCCCTCTTCAGACTTTTTTGAGATGTGTTGCTGCCATCAAATTCAAAATGAGCTAATATTTTCCAGGAAATGTTAAATTGTCGCAGTTTTAACATCTGATATGTCCTTTATGTTCTATTGTGAATAAAATACGTGTTGATGAGATTTAGAAATCATTGCATTCTCTTTTTATTTCGTTTTTACACATTGTCCCAACTTTTTTTGCATTGGGGTTGTATAAAAAATATGTAAACACTTTTTATTATCAAAAAAATGACAAATTAATAAATGCTGATGTATCATTATGGGTTAAAATCAGCTGCACTTTTACCAACTGTAACCATCTGACTTCTTTTTATTATTGTACATGTTTTACCATAGTTACAATAAGCAGTAGTTCTAAAATACATTTGTTCTCAGTGGAGTACTTCTTGTAGATTATGTAGATAATCTGCTTAGTACTTTTACTTGAGTTGTACTTGTAGTTGCAGAATGTTTCTAAGCAATACATTTAAGTAAAGGGCAATAATTGCACTTATATTTGAGTTTGTGAGTTTGTGTACTTGTACCTCGTCTGTACAGAGTATTTGTACATCACATTTTACAGTGTTATGGTTCTGTGTGGCTGCTGCATGAGTTTTAAGACCACCAGTGGTGATCAGTGTGTGTGTGTATCTATGTGTAAGTGTGTTACATTTCAAATGTGACATAGAATAAATATGTAATTTAAATAATTGCTCAGGTGTATTAATTATTTGGCCGGACGCAGAACTTTATTTTTATTGGTTCAACTTTAAGGTACAATGTGAAAGTTTATTAGATTGATAGAAATCGATCTATATAATTGTACTTTCATAAGTGTGTAATTACCTGAAAACGACAAAGGTTGGTTCTTCTTTATGTTAGAATGAGCCCTTTACATCTACGCAGGTATTCAGGAGTTAGTCAGATGCTTTCAACCTACGACCTCACGGCTAGATGCCATAAATCTTGCACATCATTCACCTTTAAACTGAACCAAACAAAGGCAGATAAGCTAGTGCGCATTGTTTCCCTTACAGAGCAATTTTCACAAAATGAATATGGGAGATATTACAAGTTACTTTTATTCCCCCGTTATATCCAGATGTTCAGACCCAATCAGACACCCAAGATTGAAAATAAAACGCATTATAATTCAGTGACGCTTGCAAAGCATGTGACTAAACCTCATCCAAAGCCGGACTCAGCAGGAGTTAAACTCTTCTTCATCTCTTCTTATCAGAGTCTTTCCTGTTTCTGCTGAGAGAGGAAGTTTGATTTTTGCCTCGGAGACACTTTCTTCTGCTCAAACTATCAGACTGTGTAAACAGCAGACTGTGGGCAATTAATTATGCCTAGTGAGGAAAACAGGGGCAAAATATGGAGAGAGGAGATTACTGGGATACGAGGAAAGAAAGGTGTTTGAGAGAACATGAAGAAGGCCGATAAAACAACACCTCCTTATCCTCCTAACCACCTGCCATTTTCATACAATTATAATAAAGTGTTTCATCAAAGTACTACAAGTAGTTTAACATGCTGCAGCTCAACAGGGATTTTGCTCACACTGACCTGAAAATCAAGCACGATAAGAGCAGCAGTGTAAATAACATGAAAATGTACAGCCTCTCTCGTTATTGCAACATCAAGCAGCAGCGGCTCATTTCTGAATATTGTGGAAGTGGCTGCACATTCACCTCCTCTTTAATGCCACACTGGAATTCAGGCTAGAACCATAAATCCAGCTTTAGTCATTGCTCCGGCATATAACAAATATGACCTTTCTGAGTGTATTTGTGCATATTTTGGGGGGAAAATCAAAAGTTCAACCGATGATAGAAAATTAATTTCGGTGAGATCATATGTAAGTGCACAAACTATGCACGTGTGGCAAGTAGCTCTAAAATAATCACAAATAAAAAATAGGAATTCTGAAAATCGTTTGTGTGTGTATTTGTAGAGATGTTCATTTATCGTATATTTACAATGCTGTTTTTTTCTACTATTAAAGATTTTATATCTTATTCACGATGTCTTTTCATTCATGCACAATTAAACTTCAAACTGAGATGTTTTAAGATTAAAAAAACATCGTGCAAACAAAATGCTATAGACAAAGTATCCTCACTTTTCCTGACAGTGTAACAATGTGTAAATAAATCCAGTCGAAGTTCTTTAAATTGTCCATGCAGGCCCTGTTAGAGCAGCAAGTCCAGGCAAAGAAGCTTTGAACCATATTTCTAACAGTGCAGAACTGTAGCCTAATTATTCTGTGTTGACTGCTTATGTCTGTACTTATGACCATTACTTGCATAAAAACGTGCATTAAAAAGACAATCTATCAAAGTGTGCATATGTTTTTATTCTTGGTTTTATTTAGGAAGCCAGGCGTGAAAAGCTGAGGGGCAGCTTGTTTCCAGTCTGCAAATGGCGAAGCAGTAATCAGACAGTGGCTGCAACTGTTTGACACCCAAGTGTAATCAGAGCAAATGGCGAATTCCTCCTCCAAAAAGCTTCATTTCACAGTAAGATATTCACCGTTTGAAAATGCGGCGCCTGTTCCAACAAAATGACTGTTGGCATGAAAATGGAACTCTCTGTGGCAGGGGTATGAAATGATTTGCAAGTGGGATGCTTTAGTCACACAGCGGTAACATTTTCAAAGATGCAGTCCTCTGCTGTGCTGAACTATTGAGTCTTGAGCAGCTCATTTCCACCTAAATTGAAGTTCAGTGTTTGATGGTGAAACCCTCAGTTATTCATAACCACGGTTATCTATGGCTCAGTCTTGGGTTGGAGAATGAGATGAGGTGTATCATTATCATGTTTACATGTTTAGAGACCTTTTGTGTGTTCTGGAAGCAGCTAGACCAATAAGACCCTTTTCCACTGCAACATTTTCAGGAACCACAGAAGTAAACCCTAACAAAATTGACCTGCATGTTGCCTGTCAGCAAACTTGTTTGTCCAACTTTTCAACCCTGGAAGTTTCCTGGAGGGTAATAGGAGTTTGTTTATTGAGTCTACATGTGTTTTGGTGAAGTCACGAGGGGTTTGTGGAGGGTACCGCAGCACTATGGGCTACCAGCTCTGTTACAAGCCATCTGATGATAGGATTCTAGTGAGAGTCCATATTCTTAGAAAGAAATTCCAGGGTTTCCCTTTGTCACCCGTCATGTGACTGGTTTTTATGGACATTGGAATTGCTTTTTGAAGATGATGTGATTCTATTAGCGCCTTTAATCCATAACCTTTAGCGTGCACTGGGCACATTTTGCAGCCATATGTGAAATGGTCTGCAGAAGCGTCAGCACATCAAATTTTAAAACAATGGTTCTCTGCCAGATTGGTCGGTCTTGGACTGACTGATAGATCTTCCGCATTGCTGCTTTCGCTGGACCAATTCGCCAAACAAAGGAAACAATTTACCACCGAGCAAGCACATCGTCACAAGCTTTGGGTGGTGAGACCAGAATAATCAGATCGCGAACAGATGCTTTCTCTGTAAGATGGTTGGGCTCATCCATAGAGGTATGGTATGGAACCCAGACATCCACAAGAAGCTTGAAGTAGAGCTGCGGCTCCTTTAAATCAGCAGGGTGGATAGTGAGGTGGTTTGGGCATTTAGTAGGATATTTCCTGGGCACCTCCCACTGGAGGTCTTTTGGGTGTGTCTAGCTGGTAGCATCCCCAGGGATGGCACTGGGGCAGACAGTATTTCTCATGTATCCTCGAAAAGCCTTGGAATCCCCCCAGGAGGCGTCGATAAACTTGGCTGGAGAGAGTAAGGTTTGGCCTAGCTTGCTAAACCTGCTGCCACAATGACCAGCTGTAGGAATACAGCAGAAAAGCAACGATCAGTAAGTTATATTTGTGGAAAAACTCAGGCTGCTTTACTAGCGACCTGATTTTAACCACATTAAGAGTTTTTTGTGATGCTGATTGACCAACACTCATCTGTGTCACTAAACTATCAATGATTAACACACTTGGCTTGGCATCAATGACTAACTGTTTCTTCTGTTGAATGGGGGGGGGGGGGGGGGGGGGGGGATCCCCATTGGTGGATGGACTTGGCCCAGGTCAGCGTGTTTAGCTGCTGGCCAGAACAAGGACAAGCATAAGCAGTTATTAAGGATTTGGTTTTCCATGGTGGTTTTTTGGTCTTTGTTGCTCACAGCTGCTGGTCAGGGCTGAACACAGCAGGAGCCGGAGGAGCCGGACTGTCTATTATTTCTCATTATCATCACACACCAACAGTGATTGCTGTCTCTGGGGTGATCTCCCTCTCAATGCTGTAATACTCATTTAATCACTCGTCGACTCAGACAATGGGGAATCAAACACAATGGCAGCCAATGCTTGACTAGAAGGGATTTGGCTGCACAATGGATCCAGTGGGTAGTCTAGAGAAAGAAAGAGACAGTGGGACTGAGAGCCATAGAAATACTTTAGACTAAATTAAATGTCCCAAACAAGTGCTGTCTGTACTTATCACCTGAAATTACTTCAGAATCCAGACCATTAAAATCACTCTCACCCTCAGTGATTGGAAACACGGATGAGTTACACAAGTTATTTCAGTGGATAAACAAACAAAAGGTGTGTGTAGGTGTCTTTCTGCCCACAATGTCCATGTGTGTTTTTTTTTATTTTTATTTCAAATAGGAAAAAGTGCAAATTGTTCCAGTGTTGAATATAAGCCAAAGCTCAGTTTAGCAGGAAGATGGTTCAGGTTTTAAAACCAAACAATCACTCAGCTACAACATTTTGAAGTTATACATTTCACTGGACTCTGACAAAGTAGAAAATAAAAACCCATAATGACAACTCTAACCACTTCCTTTCTAACATTTACACACTTGCAACAGTAGTTAGGAAGAATTGGACAAGTCATGGTTCCAGTAACAGAATGTGCAGTGGCTACACTTGAACTCAACCGTGCACTGAAAAACAGACAGGTAATTGCTTTTGACTTGGCACAAGAATTATCTGCACAGAATTGAGTTTCACTGAATGATCAGACAATGTGAAGGGCAGTAAACGAATCCAGCTTCTACTGACAGATCCGAAGAAGAAAACTATTATTCCAAAAAAATGAAGGGAGCGAATGAAAAGCTGCATCCCAGACTCGAGAAACTTAAGCAAAAGTGATGACATGGCCAAAGATACAAATATACAAATAATATATTGACTTTTGTCGGAGTTATCATTTGGACTTTAGTGAAACATTTCAGTTGCTGCAGACCATTACCAGAGTTAACAGGATGCAGAAGAAACAAGAAGGAGAAAAGACGTGTTTGATGTGTTTTAGATTGAAACTGAATTTACAGGTCAGTGGTCTGGAATTGGTAATAACATTATCAGCCCCAACGATGGTTCAGAAATGTCCCCAGAAGACCCAACCGTGCTGCTTGTTATTGTTTCCGGAATCATCTGCTGACACAACGTGTAAAGTATAGAGTTGATGTCACTGGGTCACGTGTTGCAGTTTGTCCAGACAGTGTGTGATGCCGTTGTGGCCAATGTGGTGATGATGTAAACCTGCAGTGTTTCTCCTGCTTGGCCCTAACAACTGCTGTTATGTGATTCTTGTGGGAATCCAGGCTCTTTGAGGCTTTTAAATCCTCACCTGTTTATGGACATGAGTTTCCATTTGGATACAAAGTGAGGTAGTGAAAATCTGGAACGTCTATCAAATCGCAATGTCAGCGATGTTGCACTCAACGTTTTTCTACCTTGTTAGTAGAGTTGTTATGCAGCTGGCCTGCATTTGGAGTTTAGTATCCTGCTCAAGGACGATTTGACATGTGTCAGGAGGAGCCAGGAATCGAAACAACAAGTCACAATCCGCACCGTCCATATTCGCCCTCGTGAGTTAACAGTGAACTGGCAAACGGGAAAGATACAGCAGGGGGGGTCATTCACTCCTAATTGTGCGTTTATCCATATATTTCCCTAAAAAAGCCTCCGTGTGACCCCCACCTCTTGGTGAGCCACGTCTGTCAGACAGGTGGCTGAGGCAAGTCCACTCCTCAGTCAGTGAGGAGTGACAGCTCCCACACTGCATTTCACATAATTCAGGAAAGAGTTTCACATGTGGCTGTCAAAATAAAGCATCACGTGACTTGGACTCTGTATTTACAAGCCTCAGTACTCGTTCATCGTCCTGCATCCGCGTTTGTCCGTGTGTTTTCTGTGCAGTGATGTGCAGAACCAGCTGTCAACTCAGCTCTGTGCCATATGGAGTCGGACCAAGGCCAGTCCTGGATGGGACAGATTAGAGGATAAAGACACGTCACAATCCACTATAACTGCAAAGAGGAAGCTGAATGAAAACTGAAGAAAGGGAAAATGTAGTTTCCAGAGAAGAGAGTTTTTCTTGGGTGATGAAACGGATACAGGCAGCTCAGGAACAATCACACTTATAGGAGCTCATTATAAGTGTTGCTGTGCTCTGTGGCTGATTTAAAGTTTAAACCTGAAGGGAAAACACATTCTTTAAATTAATTAATACCAAGACAATTAGAGAGAGAAACGAGATTAGAGCAACATAAAAATCCCTTCTCTAATTAAAACGAGGCCGGATGATGATGAATCACACTGATGACAACATGTGGACTTAATCTTTGAAAATATACTAGTACACAGCATCATATTACTATCACATACTCTGTAACAGCTTGTTCCTGGTTTTCACACACTTACACTGACTCACATATTCACACCATCATTTTACATAATGTCCCCGAAATTCAAAAATAGAAATTTGGTTTAGGATTAGTTACGGTTCAGCGGGCCGGGCAGTTACTTTAAGGCTTTCACTGGAACAAAAAGTCGCAGTTTCTAATGCACTTGTGCCACTTGTGGCCTCACTAACACACACAGACACTGAACAACTTAGGTGTCAGTTTCTTGCCCATGGACACTTCAAAATACAGCAGGAGCTGGGGGTCGATTGGCCGAATCTGTGGTCGGTGGATGACCTCTATACCTCTTTATCCACATCTGCCCACATTTAAACACTTTACGTTTCAAAAAGGGGATATACATGAGAAAGAAATTGATAGTCTTCTTATTTATCTACAATGACTAGATCTAATAAATGCTAAATAACCATTAAAAGTGAGTACTGTGTCCTTTATTTCAGGACAAAGTCACTGCCTTTAACGTGAACTTGACTTTGTCCACCTGGCTCGTGCTGTCAAAGAGCTTCTATCCAGGAACCTCATTGCATATGAACCTGCTTTGATTCAGTCCAGCTGGTCTGTGCGAGCACACAGTAATTAGCCTTTGTTGAAATCATATTTTCATGATTCTGTGACACCTTTCCCAGGACTCACGGATAAAGTAAACGAGTTTCCTTTTAACAGGGTTCCTGAAGATTATCAACCGTGATTACGTGCAGCGAGGAAATTCGCTGTGAACCAGGCAAACAGCATCTTATTGGTTAAAAAAACAAAAACAAACAAAAAAAAAAACCATGCGATTTCATCTAAGGTCACCACCGAATGCGTATTCACCAATAACCTTTCATTTTAATCAAATCACTGCATGAGTTGGCCCGGCAACCTCAAATAATTATCAGCAATTGGGGAGCTTTTACAAGATGTTTAGCCTTGTTTATGGTTTTACAGCTCGTTTGCTGTGTTACTGTACAGCAAACGAGCTGCTGTAAAATGCACTTTATTCTCCATGTCTGGCACCAAAGAGGAAACAGCCGGTGGAGCTTTTAGAAAAACCAGAAAAGCAGATTTTTCCAGGAGCTGGTGGAAACTGATCCAGAGCCAGAAAAATATTTCACAAAAATTGCAAAGAAGTGATTGTGTTGCTGTGTGTCTGTTTTCAGCGTGAGAAAATGCAAATATTAAACAGATTGGCTCCATAGCACAAAGTCCAGCCGATCCAGGACTTTATGTTGCAAGTCAAACAGTTCCCGGATGTTCTGCATGTAAACGCATCACGCACATCGTTGTGGTGAGACACAAATGACAAAATGGCTTAAGCTTAGGTTTTCTAACACATTTGCGGCAGATTTGTATGATTATTTCACCTTGAGTGGCCAAAGTAAGCAGATTTAAACTGAGATAGCAAAGCTGTTTGCTGCACTGAAGACATGGTTTGAAAATTGCTCCCTTCATAAATATGCAGGTGACAGTAGGTGACCGTTAAAACTCACCTGTCTACCTGCAGCGGCTGCTCCGTGGTGCTGTGTTATGTTTCACTGTGAGACCACGCTGTGTTTCAGACGTCGTCTCATCTTCTCACAGAATAAATTTGCTGCTTTGTCCTCAGTTTGTTGGGCTTTCTGCTTTCGGCAGACTCACAAATAGCAAATACTCGACCTAAACTAAAGTGTCTCTTCCCCTTCGTTTTTTCATCCATTTATTTGTCCACTTTCTATCTCCGAGTCTCTCTGGGACCATGCAGGTATTTGGGTTTCATCTGGTGTGTGCTCACAGCAGATTGAACGGTGTGAGGTTTTAAAAGCAAAGTTTCTGTCTTACACGTTTTCCCAGAGGACAGCAGTCTGCTTTACCTGGCACGTCTTCGTAGCATGTGATTTATCCACATCTCGAAACGCCCTGTCTGACCAATCTGTTCACCATAAAGTAGCAGGTAGAACAAATTCATTAAAATTTCAATTTTCTCTCACCTTGAATATACCATAAAGCTCCAGGACCATGGGTAAAATAATTTGCCCGCAGCTTGATAACCGTCTCTCTTTTTCCAAGATAAACGTGTATCTTGGTAAGTAGAGCAGGCAGACGGTGTAATGACTGAGACTAATCCATTCAGGTTTTAGGGTGCATCAGTTAAAACTCACTGATAAACCTTGAGCTGTTTTCCAAATGAAAATACGGCTCTTGGAATGTCACCTCATCCTGGGCTTCGCAGAAAGGAGGTGCCTCTTAAACAAATGTGGGAAAAACTTCAACGCATAAGGCATTTGGAAACTCAACCGGACAAGCCAGTTTTGTAGAACGAGTTAATGTAAATCAGGTTTACGACCAATTAAGAAAACAAAACAATACAAAGAAAAAGAAAAGAATAGCACAAAGTCATCAAGATAGGCCTGTTTCACATGTGAACTCTGGACTTTGTGAAGAGACATTTGCTCGATTGTAGTGCAGACAGGAGGCACAACTTGATAGAAACTAGAAACTGTGGGCTTTGTTTACAGCACATCGGAGCCATGGATCTAAAAAAAAAGTTCTATAAATCAACTGAACCGTCATCAACAGGAGCTCACTTTTATCCCTCCCGACATTTTGGGAAAGAGCAGCGTGCTGCCCGCAAATCTACCTGCCAGCTGCAGCCGTTCTGTGAGAATTTTGCATGTTCTCCCCAGAGTTTGTGTGGGTTTCCTCCGGTTTCCTCCCACAGTCCAAAGACGTGCATGTTGGCTTAATTGGTGACTCCAAACTGCCTGTGGGTGTGAGTGGCCCAGAGATGGACTGAAGACCTGTCCAGGGTGTACCCTGCCTCTCATTCGATGACAGCTGACATTGGGTGCAGGATAAGAGCTTACAGACAATGGATGGAAGGAACTGGTGTGTGAAAAGTGGTTACACGTATTACACATATACAAAGAAATTTGCGTTCAACAGAAATCTGCCCCTTGTCAGTAACTGGGTTTCCCTAGTCCCCTACTCCAATTTCTGAAACCAGCTTTCCCGTTTACATGACACTTTCTTAAGGAAGCCAACTCTAACCTGGTTACTAATCAGTCCAACAGCAGCTGGGTTTGTGCTGATCTCATGCAGTCACACTTGTATTGGTTCATCTTGTCATATTTCTATATTAAAACCAACAGGTGGTATTAATGTCGTGCGTGATGGGGGCATGTCTGTATATCGTAATAAATACTGCACTAGAGCAACTATCCCCTCCTGAGAAAAGGACCCTGAGCTTGCTCCCCGCTTCCGCCATCAAACATGATTGTGTGGCGTCCCTCTCTAGTGAGATTTGGTCTTAAACTGAGACGAAGCCATTAAAGTTTCAGGCAGACTGCATTTGAAAGCACTGCTCCACTGGGCACTAAGTGACAAAATCTTGCCTCTTTGGCCACGTCTGTGCTTTTTTTTCCTCTGCCGCCAAATGGCTCAGGCGGTAGGTGCAGATGGTGCTGCTGGGTAAGCAGCCGGGCCATGGATTACACTGAAGATTAGAGGCCATCGTTGCACCGGGGCAGATTGAAGTCAATCAGAGCAGTGGACATTTTAACCTCAGAAGATGCTCGACTGGCTGCACGAAAATGATGAGCAGCCTCCCACGTTAGCCTCATATAACTCGGATGACTTTGTGTGCTGTCTATGTGTGTGTCTTCCCTGTGCAACCGTCATACAGAATGACGTTTGGCAATGATACTTAACTGTGATTTATACATTTATTCTCTCATTATTCTTGATGCAGTTGCACATACTGCAGCTACCACATTGTGGTAAAGGACCTGGGTTAAAGCTTCCTTGGTTGCGGTGTGGGAAAGATAATTGGGATCATTAATTGTCTTTGTGCCTTAACGTAACCACAGTGGTTTTTATCTTAGGATGAAACACTAGCAGAGCCTTTTAACAAATGCTCCTGTGGGTCATATGGGGACACATGATGATGATCCTAACACAAACCTCACCAAAACACATTTCTCCCTCACACAATATCTGTCACTGAATAAAAGTAGTTTAAGCTGTTTTTTAAAAGCAGACACTAGACGTTAATAGTGTAATCTTCCATTTCCTTTCTTCAGCACTGCTCATTATTATTATGGCATTATTTTTCCTCTGAACAGCGTCGTGCAAACAGCAGGATCTCTGAGAGGCTGTAGGCCTGATTCAGTCAACGGCTAAAACTCTCATTGTCAGCTCATTTTCTAAACTGCTTCCAATCGGCCCATTCATTCGGTCTTTGTTTATGTGCCGCTCTCCTCCCTTCCCGCATGAAGTCAATACTAATGAGCAGCACGGAAGTCATTTTCAAATACTAAGGGCCGCGAGTGGGCACAGCAGCTTCCATGTGTGGCACTGACTCTCCCATAACAATAAAGCACCAGTTTGATTTTACGGAACAATTGCCTCTCAGTTACCAGAGGAATTAGATGTTTGTCTTTCAGAGCATCCCAGCTGGTGTTTTAACCCACACGAGTTCCCAACTTCATGAAATTGTTGCATAACATCACATTAAACAGCTGTTTCCTAGTTGACGTAGTCAACAAAAGCCACTTCACATAATAAAGTCTGTTACACATCACCTGGCATTATAAGAACCGCCACATTATTCTGGGCCTGTTCACCGCGTTACAGTCCTTTCTTTAACAGCCCACATCATCATCTGTGGTATGAAATAATGCTGAAAATAAAAAAATTAAAAATAAAAAAAAACATCCTGATCCAATAATCTTAATGCTAACTGACTATTGATTGTATCCGTTTGTCTTTGGAACTACAAACTTCACCCTGTAGTTGGCTTAACAGGCCATTTTCAGATGCCAAAGGTGCCACATGCCAGAAATAAACATGGAATCCTTCAGGTTTAGGTGCAAAAGTGCCTAAATGCTTAGAGTAAAAGATCTCGGTTTGAGTTGAACTGGATTACGTAACTAGTTAAACCAATAAGTCCCACTCACCCCACTGCGGCCTTGGGGTTACTCAAGGGGGATTTGTTGGGTTTCCTCAGCCTTGACTATTCTGTAAAGTGCCTCGAGATGACTTTGTTGTGAATTTGTGCTATATAAATAAAGTTGACTTGAACTGAATAAGTGCCTGGTGCAAATCCAAAGCACAAAGCTGTCTCTGGTTTAAATGTTCTTTACCCCATTAACATCACCCCAACACTTTTCAAAAATAGTTCCATTGTGGTACTATACACTGTGCAGGTTATGGCCTTGAACTGAGGTTTCTTGGCCTCAAAAATACTCTCAGTCATCTGTCAGGGAATCGTTTTGCCAGTCTCAGAAGTGTCTGAATCCTCACCTCCCAGGCCTGAGCTGAGCGGCGTCTGAGGTGCAGCCGAGCATGATGTGGACTGTCTCTGAAGACTTCGGGAGCTTTGTTGTTGCAGTAGATTGATGAGGTTTATTTATAAAGAAGTATTGTGAAGCCTGGGAGACAGAAAGAGAGAGAAACACTGAGACGGAGAAAGAGGAAGGGAAAATAATGGATTTTCCAAACTCTGGGGAATTAGTTGGTACACACACAAGATCTCCTGAGTGGAAGAATGGGATGAGTAAAAGACAGTGTGAGAGGAAATCAGAGAAGTCTGCACAGGAAAAAAAACAAATAAAAAAATGCAGCTGCAACGCAGCTAATCAAATGACAATAGTTACTTTCAATCAGTGCACAAACCACTTCGGATGAAGCACCGAAAGCTTCAACTGAAAATGTATTCAATATGTATCGGAGCATCTTTATCAGTGTTACAGCAAACCAACATAGGAGAGATTAAGCTGCTTTCATCCAGATTCACCAAACATGACTTCATACTGACTTCATGTATCACAAAGTCAGAAACCAGATCTGCCCATTCAGAAATGTGTCATCATTGATACGATGATCATTTCTGTACTTGGTTGTTATTTATCACTATCAGTGCTGTTGCTGAATGTCAGAATGTGGACACTGTGTGTCAATCAAACCATCATATCAATTCATAAATAATTAAATAAACACATTTTTAAGTCTATTAAATTAGTCTACCCCAATTTTTTGGTCGAAGCCGAACAAGCGGAAAGTCATCGATCTTGACTTACAACTAAATAGCAGACACTAGGGAGAACATGGGAGATTCAGTGACTCGACCATCAACACTTCGACTTGTAGCCAGGAGGACCGGGAATCAAACCACTGACCCTGTGCTCCCCGACTCCTCCACCAAGTGAGCTCCAGCCGCAGACAAACACTTAAATTCTCATATGTCCTCATGCCAAATCAAAAAAGGAAGGCAACAGGAAATAATAATATTACTTGACTCGGTTTCTAAAGCACCTTTCACAAGAGTCTCAAAGTGCTGTACAACAGCCACAAGCACAAAAGGCCTATTAGCCGAAAACCTATAATAACATCAATTAAAGCAGTAGATTTAAAAAAAAAATGGTAGCATGCACTTTAAAGACATAGTGAATGGGGGAGAGAAAAATGGGAGAGAGAGTAAATTTCCATCAGGGAGGCCATCTGTTGCCCATGTTCGTTGTAAATATTAAATGTTAAAAAAAAAAAAAAAAGAACAGCTGGTTGATATTGGACCTAGTGACTTAAGGATACAATCTTCATGCAGCTCGCCCCTGGACCACGCCCATCTCGGTCCAACCAGTCCCCGCGACCATCACATTCTTAAGTGGCTCTAGAGTCATGGCAAATGGCTGCCATTCACACGATCCATCTGCCCCTCACTCCTTGAAAAAGTATGTTTTATTAGAATATTACATTTACTCAAAGAAAGTAATCAAGTTTGCAGATGAGCTGCGTGGGAATGTCTATGACCAGTCAGATGATCAATGAAGCAGCAGTTCACCGTCTTTTAAACGAACAGAAAAAAATGTGAGTTGAGTGACATATTTGCTGCAGCTTGATAATGATCCACAGTTGACATATCTAATGAAATTAGATACAATATTTAAGACTCAAATTTACATATTAATGTAGCTTCATGCTATTTAAAGCTCATTTTGTTTCTAAACAATGTTAGTTTCGTGATGTTCTTCGCATCGTGGCTCCATCACTTCATCCTCAGCACAGATTAAATTGAGCTGACATAAACAGACTTTCACAAAGGTGATGTGGCTGCTCAAATATGCCTTCAGCTCGGTTCAGTAAGGCCGGATTCTCAGGAAAAATATATCTCCTCCTTTCTTCGTCCTTTTGCTCCTTTATTCTCAGTGGACCCCAGGATGGGAAGACAGACCGGGAAAAGAGGGAGTGAGTCATTGGAGCACATGCATTATGTATCATATCCTACAGTGAAGAAGACAGCGCTGTGAGTGGGAACGAGGCGGGCCAGCGGTGCACCGAGGTGAAGGCAGCAAATGCTAATGAGGGAGCCGCATTCGCTGGAAGGTAGATCTGATTAAAAGCACAAGTCATGGTGAACGTAGCGCAGCGGTCTTATCAGCAAAAACACACAGAAAGTAAAGGACAGCAGATGAGTTTTGGGGTTTTTTTTTTTCGCTCCGCTGAAGATAAAAGATGTGATTACTGATAAAAGAGGAGTCACTGATGCACCAGGAGGAAATTAAATCAACCACTTTCTTTCTGTTCAACAGCTGATTGGGTTAAAGTGTTTTGTAAGGTTTGATTCCACCATATAACAGCATATAACAGCATGTGTCCCGGCTTCTCACAAACATAAGAACATACAAGGTTAAGTGATTCGAAGTGGGTAATACTCAGCCACTGCTCGCTGCACACGCTCATCCACATTTATTTCCTGCACAAAGTAAGTCTGACACAAATTGCGACCTCTCCACAAGGATAATTAAGTTAAACTTGATTTAAGTCAAACCTGTTCCTCAACAAGGACAGACCTCTTTCTCTATCATTGATTTATTAAGTGTCACTTCCTTATCTTCCAAGAAGAGTCTTTCCTGGGGGAACCAGCTTAGATGAAGTGAAAAATACATTTCTCTGCTTAGTTCTTTCGTATGAGCCGTACACGTTGTGTCACGGTTAACAGTAACACACTGGGAACTTAAATGCACAACTACAGAACAACCAGGTAAAAAAAAAAAAATGGAGGCTTTTTTGCAATCAAGCAAAATAGAAGCAAGGCAGATGTAGTGAATGTAGAGCAGGTAGGAAGAAAAATAAAAAGACGGAACATTGAAAAAAGATTTTTGCTACAAAATTAGATTCAAATACAATGTAATGTTCATACAATCCCATCTGAGATAAATAAGCCAGAAAACTCATTGTGTGACTCTCATAGATGGAGTTTGTGGGGAGGCAGCACCAGCTGAAATGAAACCGAGTCTAAAATAGGTCCAATAGAAATATTTGTGTATGAGCTAATGCAATTAAATTAAGTGATTATAGGAAATTTTTGTGTGTGTGGTTCTCATCCTTAAACACTAATGTGAGGTGTGTTAGCTTGTTTGCGACTGGGATTATTAGAGAGAGACCACAGCTACAGGTTAGGAAGTGACAAAATGGCGCCTCTGTCGATGGCTGGCAGTTTTAGAACAGTGTCTGTTCCAATGGTGTACAATCGCCAAACACAACTTAATCTCTGAATATTCCATCAAACAATGTAAATACAGTCTTTGGATCTCGTCCTCCTTTCTCAGATCGCTGCAGCACAATCTTTGGCGCTTGCCATATGTTATTGGCTACAGGCCGGTAAGAATCAATGCATTCATTTATTTATGTTTTAATGTGTCTTCTTTTCTGCCTTACAGTATTTTAATGGCACGTTTTTTTGTATTTAGACCGAGTAGCTCAATTATTTCATCGATTTAGTTCAATCGATTTTATATGGATTTTTATTTCCTTTTAATATTTCAAGCATTTATTTATGGTTCTGTAGATTATTATGTTTAATTACAATCTTTTATTTCTTACTGTAAACCACTTTGGACTTTGTTGGAAAGAGCTATATAAATACACTTTGATTGGATTGGATTTGAAGGGCCCCTTAGGAACTAAGGAACATAATAAAGGAGACGGATAAAAGCTTGTAGTGTGCTGGTTTAGATGATATACGAGACAAAAGTAGGAAACATAAAATCCCATCATGTTCGATGTGATTCTGATGAAGAGGTAATCCAAATGAGTCCAGAGAAGCATATGCAGTTCTGAATACTAAATGCTGGGATGCTCAGATGAGTAAGGCTCAGCAGACTCAAGCGTTTGTATTTATGTCATTTATCTTGTAACTTAATCTCACATTGAGGTTGTTGTACCTAACTCAGCTTTTGTGTGAATATAAAAATACTGTCGCTACTAGAGGGTCCAATAGTAACGCTATAGGTTGCCTGTGGCATCAGTATGATCCCCCAACGGATGTAATTTCATGTGTTGCTTTAGACTGTGGGAGGAAACCCACACAAGCAAAGGGAGAACATGCTCCACATAGAAAGGTCCAGCTTTTTTTTTTTTTTTTTTTTTTTTATAAAGAAGGTGTGAGACGACTGCAGAACAACCCCTGCATTTAGCTACAGCCAAACTACAGCCACTGCATGAGCCGGACCACCCTGCTTTATCTGTTCCACGTCCTGTTGAGCTGTCAGTGTTAATCCCCAGAGACTGGAGAGAGAGTCTGACAGAGCAGATCTGAGAGTGTGATCACTGAGCAGCCAAACAGTGTGGAAACTGTGCAGTTTGTCCACAGAGTGATAATTACTGTTTGGCATCATATGACTTTGATTGTACCGTCATGAAACAGTGCACACTGGTGGCCGAAGATTCCTTTACGTACGCATGAATTCGTAACCGAGAACTGGAACTGATGCCGACATGCAAACGTTTCACCATTGTGCTCACATTTTCCGTTTCTTTATTGTCAAAATGAACCAAACAGCTTCCTGGCCGAGTGCAATCCGTACTGTGCAAAAACACGCGTTGAGGCAGATAAAAAACAAAAGCTATGATTCTGAAAAATGACGGATGAAAGAACGCTCAAGTGATGAAAAGGTGATGGAGCTGAAAGGAAAGGGTAAAGAGGGTTTTCAGTCCACCGATCCATGAAAACGTAAATATATGACCTTAACACAAGAGTACAACCCAACGGCAGGAAGTGTCCCCTGATGGTTTCTTCACTGGGCTCTGTATGCTGCTGCTAAAAGCTTTGTAAAAACCATAATAATGGATTCATAATGTACTGCAGTCTGCAGTCATCTCCTGCCATGGAACTCTGAGATCCTATGAAGGGCTTAAAATGCCGTCTAAAAATATAAAGGGAGGATCGGAACAGGAAACCCTTAAAAAAGTGCACTTTTCAAGATCTTTGAACAGCATTTTATGGTCTGTGTACAAATGCCAGAAAAAAAAAAACCCTCAACCTTGTCCTTTGACATATTGTTTGTCATGCTGATGTTTCTTCTCCTTCACACTAAACTCACTGCTTTGTTTAGAGCCTGGAGCTGTTCCTGGCGTCTCTGCTGAAGTGCTTTTATTTGGCACATTTTGAGTTGCGGGGTTTCATGGGAACAACAGCTTCTTGTGTGGGTGAAAACCTTGAGACGTCTGGGAAATCTCAGGGCGGTGCTGCAACGAGCCCAGGCCTCCGCTGCCCACTGCCCTGATTCTTTATTTTCTGCCCTCTACAGTATGAACACATGTTGAAGACAGTTTTCCACTGTTTTTCTGTGGAGGAGAAACACTAAAGAGTGGAGGGTTACTTGTCAAGTCTCAGTAGAACGGCTAAAAAGGTTTTTTTTCAGCAGAGCTGGTTGAAACTTTGCCTCAAAGCTACAGCAGCAGCACTTTGTCGAGCCAGAGCCCTGCTCTCAGTGAAAGTGAGCATCTCCCTGCTGGTACACGAAAACATTATCTGGTAATCTCTGCCCGTTGGCACAGGCAGTTATTCATGAGCACTTAATACTCTTTTGGATCACCTCCCTGCCAGCTTTTTCTCGTTTCTTTCTTAGAACTGTGAATATTATGTGGCTGCTGTTAACCAGTGAAACACACAGGGGCGAGTGTGTAGCGTCACTGCTTGAAACAAAAATGACAAAAAACGATTGAAACAAAGACTGAAGCTAATGTTTTCATGTTCTAATTAGTTGAATTAAATATAACACCGAAGCATTCAAAGTTTAGATCCCATAACCTAAACCACGCAGGATGGTGTTGTCGGAAATGTTGGACGCATCATGGCTGAAAAGGAAATTGAATTAAAACAAAAGGGGAAAATGGGGGCAACTCTTTAACTGTATCTAAGTTGAAAATCCTGGCAGCAGATCGAGTAATCGATGAAAAGTGTCAGGACATAAAGGGCCAATGTTCCTATGTACTTGGAGGAATCTGTACAAAATGCACAGCGGACACCAAAAGACCCAAAAATGCTTGTTGTTAAGTTCAGACAATCAAAGCACTTTGATTATTGTTAAAGAAAGATCGTGGTTTTGTTTAATCCATCCAATTTTTCTTTATTATTATCAAGACAGACTACATGTGCTGTGAGTTACTGCTTTGGCGCTGGATGCTTTCAACGACCTCATATTCTAATCAGTTCATCCCTGAGTCCAAGTGGATGCATGTGGAAGCTCGGTAGAAGGAGACAGTACATCATACAGATGTCTCCTGCATGGTCCACCTCCTTGTGACAGCCTGAGGTTACAACCGTTATTGGAATGATATTTGTTAGAAGGTTATCTCAGTGAAACAGATGTGAAGGTCCTTGGTGTGAATCCACCTACCGACTGTAGCCTTTCTGTGCGGTTCCTCCTCATCCCGCATGACTTTTCTTCCAAAGACGCAGATAATTGCGACTCTAAATTGTCCGTAA
Source organism: Channa argus (assembly GCF_033026475.1). NCBI lineage: Eukaryota > Metazoa > Chordata > Actinopteri > Anabantiformes > Channidae > Channa > Channa argus. The sequence goes on from NC_090218.1 coordinate 11,223,623, forward strand.
GAACCTGAATGGTTGTCTATCTCTACATTGCAGGTAAATCTGTGAGCGCGCCCCAACCTGTCTGTCCAGACTGAAATGGTGTTTAGTTTTTTTTACCCTAAACTGTTTGGAAGCTCCTGCCTCTGCGGTGTGTACATCTGAGAGTGCAGACCTGGCTTTGTAGTTTGTAAGGGAATAATAAATAATGAAAAGCTCTGGTAGAAAAGGTTATAAACGGGAAATTGCATAGTGTTTGTTTTGTGAGACTGACTTGGCTTTCAGTCCTCTGCTCACGCTCTCCCACTGAGCATTTTGGAGGTCGCTGGTTAATTACCACCTTATCCAAACAAAGTGCTTTTTAAAACAGCTTGGCACAAAGATAGTTTTAAACAGATTGTCAAACCTGGGGCCCAAACAGCATCCAGCTCACACGAGCTTAAAAAAGCCCTTGAACAGAAAAACGTTTGCATGCATATGCTTTTCATTGCATTAGCAATACTAAGATGCAGCAGTAATGGAATCCCTCAGTTGAAATGAATGCACTTTGATGGGGAGGGCAGCACATTTGAGTCTTTGCCTTCGGTGGGTGGTAGGCGGTTTCTTTACATCTTATACATTAAGCAGAGCCATTAGGCTGCGGGGGGACATCACAAACCAGCTGAGCCATTAATGTTTGCAGACTCCAGCAGACTGAGCTCTACTCCAGCAAGCAGGACTTTGCTGTCACTTTCTTTTCTGGATTTGACACTTGAACAAGCCGGGCAGCTGAACCATCACCACCAGAATTATATCTCCTCCTCCTCTCACTGCGTCACTCTTATCTGTCCTGTCATACACTGTCTTTACTTTTGCATGTAATTTACAGCCTTTTGCAATTGTTCTGGAAGATTGCAGGCTGCACAGTTCCTCTGAGGGCTCTAATTCAACAAGATTCTCCCCACCGTCAGTCCTTCCACAGTGATTCATTTACTGTCTAATATTTACTCCATCAGAGGCAGGTGCTGCCAGGAACAACGATTTAAAGTCCCTATGTACAAGCAGTTCTCAAATCCCCAACTACATCTAATGACACACGTGCTACCTGCAACAAATCACATTTTTTACAGGCTAATACTTGTTCTATAACTTATGGCCCTCTGTGGTCCCACTTCCTCCTCTAGCTGATCCAATGGCCTGTATGACTCAGTACTTTCTCATGGATAGTTTCTTGCATCCGTGTTTTTAAAAATCATCTGCAAATGGTGCAAACAACTAGCATCAGATATGTCTTGCACATCATACTGAAACTTGATTATTGAAGTGAAAGCTACATTTTCAGTATTTAGTGTAGTTTTGTCAGACGATTTAAATAATTCAGGCTTTTTCCTGTCAGACAGATTATAGAGGTAGATCAACGATTCACTTTATTTAGTGCCTCCAGCAAAACAAGTGTATTAATCTAATGGAAATGGGGCTTGATAAGAATATTATGTGTTGTTAACAGACCATGGTTAATAAAGCTAAAAAAACATCTAAGGTGACTTTAACTTTGCTTCGATAATCTAGACCACAGTGTTGCCTTGATCCTTACCAGGTTCTATTGAAGTCTGAACATCTGTTGAGTAAATTGTTCTGCCCAGTTGTTTTTCTCTTGCACATACAGGTAATCAGTGGGTGGGGCTGTCCAGGTGTCCTGACCTGGATCACCTGGGCCTTCAGACTGTCACTTCAGTCTTCTATGAAAAAGTATGGCCTCAAAAGGTAATTTGGCTCGCAGACAGTAGTACACCTGTAAATGGTAAATGCTCTGCACTTTGCAAAGCACTTTACGCGGCTTCTCATTCACACATTCACACTCACAATCTCACACAATCACACAGCGATGGGGGAGCTGCTCTACAGCTGGCCAACGCTCACTGGCAGCAACTAAGTTGGGGTTCAGTGTCAGTGACACTTCGACATGTGACCAGAGGGGCCGGGGATCGAACCAGCAACTGTGGGATTGATGGATTACCCCCTGTGCCACAGTTGCACCAGTACAGCACACAGATTAACACAAGCCTAATCTTGTCATTACTACACGAAACCAAAATCTTCAATGATGCGGTGAGAGAAAAGCATCCTGAAAAGTGGAAGCACCTGTGTTAACAACTCAAAAATCACTTCTTATTTAAGAAGCTGGTGAAGGGCTTCATATTTGCTGGATCATCTCCAGGGAAATAAAAGCTCCATCCTGATAAAAGCAAATTAAAGTGACTGTAAAGGATACAGGGAATAAGATAACTTGTGTATTCTGTGTGGCTCTGACCTGAAAGTGGTGGCAAATATCATTTAAATTTTCATCCAATGACATTTTAGAAATGACACAACCCATTCAAAAGAGACTTTTAAAACCTAAAACTTATGAGGACACCAAAGAAAAACAACCTGAGCCTTTTGACATTTTTAAAATAAAATCCACGTCGGCATAAAATGTAGTTTATGATCCAAGGATTTGCAGACATGGCCTCCCCTTTAATCATAGGAGGAGTAAGAAAAGCATTTTTCTACTGTAGAAGTCAACAAATCTTTGTATTCTCTGACACACACCAGATGACACATTCATCGACCACTGAAAATGACTTGATTCTTTATTGTGCCGAACACTGACGATGAAAAAATCATCCAGAAGGTTAAGCCCAAACCCGTCTTAGTAATATCCTGGACACCCCGTGCTGGCTGAGAATGTACGAGACAAAGCACCGTTTACTGAAACTCCGCTGGTTAATTGATTTATTTATTCAAGAACAAACAACCTGTATAATCTATGACGTGGAGCTTAATGCATCATTTCTTTCTTAGCTTCCAATTTCCTCGAAACAAGATTTGAGAGGCCCTGAGAACAGAATAAAAGCGTCTAAAACCACAATAGATTCGTTTAGCACAGCTTTTTAGGACTTTACCGCAAAGCTCCACCTGGTTTAAATGTCATCATTCTATTCAAAATTTGTTCTTATCAGCTCATACATATTGGTCAGTAGGTCCCTCATCCACATTCCCATTTCCAGCAAGAACAGATGGTAATTTCATGGTTACAAATAAAATGCAAAATGTAGGCAAACAAAAAGGTGAAGGTTAAAATAGATGAATGACTTTTCAGGATGTACTTCACTTTTCACCAAATGGCAGCTGGAAGCAGCTCCACTCCCCTTATGACCCTTAACAGAAAAAGCAGATGAGATAATAAATAAATGGATGTTTAGGCACAAAAACCATTTGGTTATGGTTAGGGATAGGGAGACGGTTTTGCTTAAAAAAATAAATAGATAGGAGGTGGACTGCTGAAGCATAATTATGGGCATGATAATAAATGGTAACATTAAAAGTCAGCTGAATGGACTTGGAGACTGGACTCTTCATCTCTTTGATAGGACTGAAACATTCACAGCTCCACCATCAAATTGGTGATACAGTCTTTTTCCACAGCTAAAACTGAATCCTAATGACAATCCATTATCTCCTATTCTGCATTCCAGGGATACGTTACTTATTTTTCTTTTCTGAACTTCCCTTTATGGAAAAAAAAGCTCGCAATACCAAGACTTATAAAGGCAATGTAGGATGCTACTGCTCTTGAGTTGTTCAAAATCCTGTGAAAATTCTGATATTTGCAGGTGTGTAGATCCTCGTCCTCTGACCACACCATGATGCCTTGTGCTCCGTTTTCATCGTTGTTCAGGGTCGACTGGAACTAAGTGGACGGTGTTATGATCAGGGTTGCCTAGAGAGCCTTGGAATAAGATGTGTATTGTAGGTTCCTCTGATGGACCAATAACAAAGGCGCAGTCTTGTACGGCTTCGAAAAACGATTGAAGTCCCCCATAATGAAGTTAGTTTCATCAGGAGATATAATCTGCAACTGCTGCGTCACTCTGATGATAACTGATAGCTGCTTTGTCCACAGTTGCTTTAAGGTGGCTATAAACAACCCTAATAAATGTTCGCGGAAACTCTCTTGGCTCCTAATATGAGTGCAGGGGAGCACATTGCTCCATTTGACCATCTCTCTTTATCAGTGTTTACATCTCCCGCTTACTGTCTTTGTCTTTCAGTCAGCCGGGTCCTAATGACTCCATCAAAGCTTTAATAATCATTAAAGAGCTGTTTGAATTGAGGGCAGCAAAAATATCTCTTGGCTGTTCTGCAAAGCAGGGGCTGAAACTGGATCCTGTAAAGCACAACCTCCAGTTACGCAGATCAAGGCGACGCAATTTGATTGAGTTTACTAAAAAGTATTTTAATTAACTGATACATGCTGATATGAAACTACACTGCTGCACTATCTTTTCCATCTGCAGAACCTGCAGCTCAGCTCAATTTTCCAATTTTCTCCTCTGTCTCCAGCCTGTATTGCTTGCTAATGTCGGTTCCTTCTCTCCCTGAGGTCAGTCATTGCGGATAACAGCATGGTGCTAATCACTTCGTATAGCAGCTGCCTGAGGGGAGGGCAATGACAAAATCAGATTTCTTCAGTAAACAAAAGGTGAGGACACATGCGGCTTAAATGAGAGGCAGTTGTGGCGTCCATTGTCCCCCCACCTACTGTACATTATAGATGCTTTTGATGTGTCTCCTGGTTGCTGCATTTTGCTGGTGTGTGAACCTTGAATTGCTGTGAAGAGCTGGCACATACAGAAAAAAAATTGTCTTTAAACACAAAATCAAGCGAACGTGTGTCATGCAGTATGATGCTCATCTGCATAAGTCATTGAGATAAGGTGCAGATGTGGAGGGTTGTGCAAAGGTACATCTGAAAAGTGCCGGGTGAACAATTATCAGCTACAGGCGACGAAAACCAAAATAAATGAAAACGGTTTTTGAAATTGTGGGAAAGCGAACGTGCTGGAGCAGATGTGAGGGTGCACGCTCTGCCTTACTCAACGTCTGCGAAAGCTTCATTTGTGCATAAGTAAACAGCTGTCAGCGTCTTATAGATCAAAAACCCGTCTACAGTGAGCCACAGCTGATGTTTTCATCTCTCTTCGTAGAGCTATGCATTGTTCGTGCCAGGGAAAGATCCTCTTGAGCTCATGATCTCCTATTTCCCATCTCACACGCACACACACTTCCCAGCTAAAAGGTCACCGCTGTTATTAAAGGTTGTTGTTAATGTCAGTCCGACTTTATTAGATAAGAAGGCAGATTGTGACAGGAGTGATGGAAAGAAGCGCTGAAACAAAGTTCACTTCTGTCTGCCTTGCTGGAGGTTCGTAGTGGGAGCCCAATGTCTCTAAATGGCAACAGGAAACAGCGGACCAACCTTTACCTTGCCTTGAGTGTGTGAAGAGACAGAGAAGCGTGTGTGTGTGTGTGTGTGTGTGGGGGGGGGGTTATTGTTTTTCTCGTCTCTCTGCAGAGAATGATTATGGATATACAATACCGTTGGCATATTTTCATGATGGATTGCACAACCGCGACGAATGACTCACTGCTGGTATTGTGTGCTTGCTAATTAAATGACAAATTGTCACCGAGGAAATGTGTATTTGTTCCTAGAGTTGCCAAACAGTTTATTTATTTTTTTTTTATTCTAATTTGTTACCACTGGATTATTGTTTGTGGCTGTTACACAGATCGACAGTGAAGGGTAAATGAACACAGGCAGTTACCCTTAATGATTTGTTGTCTCTCCTTTGCCCTAATTGATGTATTCCACCACGTGCATTAAAATGCCATGAAAAAAGTGCATCACAAATTGATAAATTAGAGGCTGCTTGTCCCTGTGACCAGGGAGCTGGTCTCATGGGAAATCTGAAGAGAATCATAGGAAAAAAATGCCACGTTGCTCACGAAAATACAGGAGCTTTTTTTTTCATTGCGGTCGGAGAAACGCTGTGGAGATGACACCCAGCCCAGTAAACAGAAAGAGCCACCGATTGCTTCGTAGAGCTTCTGTCGTGGACGCTCACAGGCTGTGTTATTGTTTAATCAGCTGTTTGTGAAAAAAACAGCTTCCAACATGACTTTGAAATCGGTGCATAACTCGTCCAGCGTTCATTGCACAGAAAGTCCTCTGAGTGCTTGCACAACACCATCCATCACTAACATGTGCCAGGCTGCATGAAATACCCAGAATAAAGGTCTTTTCACAGCTAGTTTGAAAGACATTTCTAGTCTGTGTAAAAAAACAGGAAAAAAGGGAAAATGATTTTAATGTGAGACCGTTTTTCTACATCCATCCACTTCTTTCGCTATTCTCAGCTCCTATTTTAGTAGATGCAGACAAAATTACTGTTTGCTTGACCCGTCCCCAGCTGATGTAGGGTTTGTCCTCCAGCTCCCCCCCCCCCACACCCAACAAACCCCATGTCAAGCCCCATGTTCAGGTTCTAATGCTGTAACTGGAAAATAAAGTGACAAATATCACCACAACCAGTCCAAAGCACAGGGCAGCAATTATAAATGATAATTAGTAACACGCTTCAAGTTTGATTGTCTGAATCCGTAAGCCACCATCTTGTCCAATATATATCCAATTTTTATCCAGTTGTTTGAGGTGAATTTTTATCCAGTTTTATCCAATTTATCATAAGCAGATGCATTTTTTTATTACACCACATCAAACCACAATGACAATGTTTCTACATCTGCAACTGTTTCAACAATTACTAATCTGTGTAACAATTATAAATCCGTGAAGGATTGTGATGAATCCTGTACTTTAAAGGATTAAAATCCATCCCCATGTTGGAACTAGTTAAAAAATGATCTTGATATACACATGATCCGGGGTTTCTTCAAAGCTCTAAACCTACAGTTCAGAGTAAAAGGAGCAGTTGAGTATTCATCCTCTCCGCCCGAAGTAACAAGCTTTGTGGGGCAAATCAATCACTCTGACGAAGGAGGTCAAATAAAACAAGTAGTGCTGCAGTTGTACTGCAAGTGAAAAGATTGGTTTCAGTGTGGTTTATTAGCTGCATCTGCAGACCGGCCTGTCCTCAGGCCAGTGTCTCTCAACTGCAGCAAGTCCATAAAGTCACACATTTGCCTTCCGCTCATCCATCATTTCAGAGACATTATCCATGTGCGGAGCTACTGTATGTGTCTGGGCACCGATGCCTTAAATAGATAAAGACAAGGTTGGATTTTCATGTGAGCAACAAGCATGAGATGTACAGTGTATGTAACAATGCAAGCAGAGATGTTTGAAGATGATGAGACTGATCGTCCCCTTCACTTTTTTTTTTTTTTAATTCACTTCATAAACAAAACAAAAAACAGTACAAATCACACGATACAAAACATAACAACCGTGTTAAGACGTGTTAACTATGTACAGTGTACGTTTTCTTGTGAAGGTGCATCGGGTTGGAGAAGTGAGGAGGGATAGTGAGGGGGAAAAGGAAAGCTACTACTACTAATAATAGCAATAGTAAAAATATTAATAATATTAATAATAATAATAATAATAATAATAATCATCATCATAATCAGTTACTACTTTCCCATTCACTTATATAAATTCATCACTTCTATGACAACAACACACAGCTCTTCCCATCCTTTCCATGGAAAGCTCCACACCACATAAATCTGCCTGTTATGGATAAAAGAAAGTCATGTTTAACTCACTCTGTCCAAGACAGAAACTCTGGTCTTTCCAGTCAAACCAACGATACACATGAGCATCAAATTAGAATCAGCACTGACTGTTGCCACAAATTCAATCAACACTCTTCTAAACTTTGCTTGTGACTATCTCCATTTCCTGACTGTGCAGATTTGCCCTTTACAGCTTTAGATCATTGGTTCCATGTTGCTGGAATGTGCTGCCTGAATCTGCACGCTCAGCAGCCTCACTCCCAATGTTCCAGTCTGTTCTTATTCCCAAAGGCACCACAATGTTCAGCCCTTTGTCATTACAGGCTGATGCTGGAATGGAAATTTATTCCGGTGGCATCAAGTAGTGGCATTCCTGAACTTATATATGCGTCTGTGAGTGTGTAAATATATATATATATATATAAATGGTTTGTGCAACTGTGGTGCAGGAAGTTAAAGCGGTCGTCCACCAATCCCTTTGGTTCCATCCCCGGCACCAGGATCATTTAACCATGAAGAGGCCACAAGGATGCAGCTACTACAAATTACCTACAAAGAGTAAGACAAATCGTTGAGAAGTCAGTGGAATGGGAAGTCCAAGCAATCAACACCTAAGCGCTCTGGCACAATTAGCTGGCCAAAAGAGCAGCAAGGAAGCTCCTTACAATGCAAGGAGGGTTTCACCCCAAATCGAGCATCCTGAGACTGTACACTAAGCAGAAGGAAGGAGGCCGAGGACTTGTCACTATCCAGGATGAAACAACCAAGATCCATGAATACAGCAGGAAGGTGGCCCCATGTGATGACCTGCTCTGTGAAGACCTCAGGCAGCAGAAACTAGACGAGCAAAGGAAAGAAGAGCAGGAATCCTCATGGAAGGACAAACCCCTGCACGGTATGTACCAGCGTCAGATAGAAGATGTGGCTGATATCGAAGAATCCTACCAGTGGCTGGACAAAGCTAAACAGAAAGAGCCGCACAGGAGCAGACTCTAAGTACACGATCAGCAGAGGCTGTTCATTCTCTCACTGTCCATAATAGTTATACAACATATTTTCAGTTTTCAGACACCAGCTTTTTCCTGTTCCTTTTCTCATCGGCTTTGATTTTCTTTGCTTCCTTCTTAACACCAGAGTGTTGAGTGCAACATTAAAGCACTGAAAAAGCATAATTCTGTTATCCATGAATTACACATTTATTGGTGCACAATCACCTTGGTGCTGTAATTAGTGAAAATCCTCTCACTGCAGAAAGGCCTCAGGGCGTTTGAGCTCCACTGTCTTGTTGGGTGCTACTAACAGTGATGTATGTTTGAAATAAATCTGACCTTCTCCACTATTTAGTGCTGTCTGGAGGAGTTTTTTTTTTCCGTCTCCCTCCACTCAAGCAGAGCTTCACACTCTGCTGCTGGACAAATGGCATTGAAGCAGTTCATCACGGCAGGTTAACTAGCATCTCCGTCCTCACAGTGACACCAGCTTCACAGAGTCCAATACTTTACTGTTGCACCAAATACATGTCCCCACTAAACCACACAGCAGCTTTGAGTGTTAGCGGTGCGGCAGGACGGCTTCATAGGATAAGAGTGGCCAAAGTCAGAACCGATAGAGCCTGAAATGCTCAGACATCGATTGGACATTAATTAAAAATTGCAGAGGAAATTAAAAACAAATTAACAAAGATATATGAGACATGCTGAATATTTAATATTCAAAGTCAATTGTAATTCCCTATCTCAGTCCAACAGCTTGCACTTAAGCTATGAAATACCTCTTTTTCCCCCCTTATTTTTGAGTAACAGACTTATTCAGTGGATGCCTGCTCTTCTATAAAACTCCTTCCTCACTCACTTAGAAAGGCTTATTACTGAAAATGCATTCATGTCTTTCTGCCGTACCGGATGCATTGAAGACACGAGGGCCATTGGGAAATTGTGGATCAAAAAGGTTTTCATTTATTGAGGCAGGCAAAAGTGTAAAGTGCCTTTAATGTAATGGGCTTGATAGAGTGTCTATGATGGTGCTTTTCCTCTATTCGTTTCCAATCAAGTGCAGGCAGAGGGGCAACTTTCAGAAGTAACCAGCCTACTCACGATATCTGAAGCTCACTCACGTGAACGTGCACGCTTGAAAAGATTCTTGTGGAAGCTTTAGATACAAATTCTACCATTTTCCTTTCCGTTCTCTTGACCAGTAATCACAAATCCAAATGTGTTCAGTCTACAGCAAAAATAAAGAAATTGGCCTCACTGCTCCAATACTTTTGCAGGGGAGTGTATGTGCCGGCAAGGGGCAGTGTAGCATTTAGCAAACCAGTATTTACTGAAGAAGTAGAATTAAACAGGAAGTGGAAAGTTCGAATTTACTACACTAATGTTTCATGGGGAAAAGAACAAAACAGTTTTGACTGTTTCTTCAGTTTTTTGATGAAGAAATACTTTTTCTTTCTTTTCTGGTTTAGAAAAATAAAGGGATTTTTGAGTGGAGAACACCAAGAAAACAGCCTGAAGCAGATGAGGATGTCAGGATCGTACAGACAGCAGGAGACCACCAGGAAACACATAGACCACCATTAGTATATTAAAAAAATCAACAGTTGGAGGGGAAATGTGTAGCAGTTTGGATAAAACAACTTTTATGTGAGTAGAAAATAAATTCAGGTGCAGGCTGCTCATGCAGCACAAATGTAATTAAATCTGTCATTATTAAGATTCAGCAAAGCGAAAACAGAATTCTGCACAGATAAAATTCTACAAATGCTTAATGGTCAAATATGCTAACTTACTAAAAATCACAGACTATTTTCATGGTGGATTTGCTTCTTTGAGCAAAGAATTAAAGCTGTGTTAGTACTTGGGCAACGGTTTGGGTGTATTCTTAAAAAAAACGTTTATCTGAGACCTTGGTGGTGAAATAATCACTTTTAAATTTTATTTTGTTATGCAAAATTAGATGCTCCAACGCAGTCAATGACCCCTGTCTGAATGACGTCTGCAGAAATTTTTTTCTCTTGCATGAGTGAATCCACAAGTCCAAAAAGCAAAGGACATTTCCACAGTAGGCCAGAGTTTAATTTCAGTGTCACAGCTCTATACATATAGGCCCCTGACTGGAGATTGATGAAACACAACAGGTATTTTGCATTTTTATTACTATGATTATTAATAGGCCAAACCAAGCAATTCCATGCATAGACCTTCAACCTACCTATGTAGCTAGAATGTAATGATTCTAACTATTTTGTGATCTATTCAGCTGAGAGACGTGTGTGCGTGGGGGGGTGGGGGGGTCCTATTCCAGCAAACGGTCATCTGAAAGAACAGAGACCAACAGGAGTCTGAAGTAAAATCCTGACTGATCATAACTCTTTAATTTCCTTTGAAAACTGACCTTTTTGACAAGTTGAAAAATCTTGTAGCAGCATTTTTAACTATGAATGTTTTATTTATTCAATCTGTCCTGTTAGGTTCTTGTTCTTTGTCTGCATATGAAGTAAAGTGCATCAAGTTACATGTTAAATACGGCGTCTTTTATTTGTAAGCTGGAGGAGGGTTTGACTCTACAGTGGCTGTTTGTGACGGCTGACACTGACCGACAGGTGATGTGCTGCATACTGAGATGCGGCATCGCTCAAAACACAAACACTCTCAGCCAAAGTCTCCCCAAAAATCAATATCATCACCTTCTTGGAAATGATAAGAATAATCCACAGATGGATGGACAAATGCTGAAGGGGAGCATTTAGCCATCTGTGTGTGTGTGCGTGTATTTGTGTGTGTGTGTGTGTGTGTGTGTGTGTGTGTGTGTGTGTGTGTGTGTGTGTGTGTGTGTGTGTGTGAGAGATTGCACTCTGCTTGAAGAATCGAGCCAACTTCTCCGGTCATGTAGGTGACCTTGCCTGGAGCTTGGGTGACCTCTGTTTGCCTCCTTCCTGCTGAGTCACGGTTCGGATCCAGACAATGGCCTGTGGACCTCTGCAAGAGCCAGATGGCCACTGCTGATCTGGAGCTTTATTTAATAATATTCATTTGACTTCACTTTGACTTTTAGATTCACTTTTCAGTGAAATCTATTTCTGCAACTAAATGAAGTTTCTAAAAAGAAGAGTAAGCTGTAACTTAATCACCTAAACACTGTTTGGATTTGTCTTAATGTAAATTCCATGTGGGACATGGGTTTTAGAAGAACTGATTCTGAATCGTTGTATTATTTACGTGCTTTATCTTATAAAACAACATTTTGTGCGGCGATGCTTCATTAATGGATAATATCTGAAATGTCTAAACCACTGTCATTCATATCAGTGAGTGCTTAGTGTGTGTTTCATGCTTTCTATACAAGATGGAGAAAATGGTAAACATTGTGTTGTCATCGTGAACATCTTAGTCTCTTTGTTTGAATTGTGAAGTTTTTGACAGTCTGGGACGTTAAGACTGAGTAAACCGGGGGGAAACACACTTAACGACTGGAAGTCCGGGAGATAGACACGCCCCCAATTCCCACGTGAGCAGAAAATTGTTCTTGTGCCAAAACAAATATGGCGGCAACTTAACAATATGTGCAAAAAAAGAAAACACAGAGAAAAAAAATATAAAATAACTTTCTAGAACTAAGTTGCATTCAAGTAAAGGTTGCTCAGAGCAAAATGTACATGAACACCTATGTGTACTTTAGCATGTATAGATATTAAGACAAATCTTCCACATAACTGAACTAAAATTATTATTTTACTCATAAAATGTTCAGCATTGTTTGCCTGTGCATCAATAAACTACTCTATAAACCAGGAAAGAAATCAACATGAACTGAGGATATAATGGATCATCCTCTTACTGATATACAGAAATGTGCAGGCCGCTTTTCAGCAGTGGTGGAAAGTAACAAAGTACTTTGTTACATTACTTGTAATGCAACCGCAAGGGGACACAAGCCAGTGTCTTCTAGTGCCAGTCAAAAGTCTGGATAAATGCAGAGGGTTGTGTCAGGAAGGGCGTCCGACGTAAAACACGTGCCAAATTAAAAATGTGCATCATGACTTTCACACCGAAAATGATTCCATACCGGATCGGTCTGGGCCCGGGTTAACAACAACCCCCACCGGTGCTGTTTACTTACAGGGTTCCTGGGGATATTGGGCCACTGTTAGTCGAAGAAGGAGAGGAGGAAGGTGTGTTTGCAGGCAGAGAGAGAAGAGGAAAGCTAACAATGTAGGAAAAAGTGTGATGTTCAATGTTGTGAGTGGTTGTGCCCCACAGGTTGGATGTGAGATGTGAGTTAGAAGAGAAGGAGAAATTCTGAAGTGAGTTAGATGAAGTGATGCAAAGCACCTGCCGAGGTGAGAGAGTGGTGATTGGTGCAGATTTCAATGGACTGCATCTTATGCCAACAGTGTAATCTGAAAGAGATCAGTGACAGCAAAGTGTTGGTAGGGGAGAGTGTAGCCAGACAACACAGGATGGTGGTGTGTAAAATGATACTAGTGGTGGAAGATGAAGACGACAAAGGCAGAGCAGAGGACAAAGTGGTGGAAGTTAAAAAAGAAAGAATGTTGTGTACGTTTCAGGGAGAAACTGAGACAGACTCTGGGTGGTCAGGAGGTGCTTCCAGAAGACTGGACCACTACAGCTAATTTGATCAGGGAGACAGGTAGGAGGGTACTCGGTGTGTCATCTGGAAAGAGGAAAGTGGACAAGGAGACTTGGTGGTGGAACGAGGAAGTTCAGGAGTGTATACAGAGAAAGAGGTTAGCTAAGAAGAAGTGGGACACTGAGAGGACTGAAGAGAGAAGAGTAGAAGAGGTGACTGGTTTGGAGCAGGAAGTAGCAAAGATTAGTAAGAGTGAAGTGAGGAGGACGTTGAAGAGGATGAAGAGTAGAAAGGCAGTTGGTCCTGATGACAAACCTGTGGAGGTATGGAAGTGTCTAGGAGAGGTGGCAGTAGAGTTTCTGACTAGTTTGTTTAACAAGATCTTGGAGAGTGAGAGGATGCTGAGGACTGGAGGAGAAGTTGGTGCCCGTTTTTAAGAACAAGGGACATGTGCAGAGCTGTGGGAAACAGAGGAATGAAGCTTAGCTGCAGAAAGACAGAACACATGTGTGTCAATGAGAGGGAGCCAGGGGGACAGTGAGGTTACAGGGAGCAGAGGTGAAGAAGGTGCAGGACTTTAAGTACTTAGGGTCAACGGTTCAGAGCAACGGAGAGTGTGGAAAAGAGGTGAAGAGGCGAGTGCAGGCAGGTTGGAACGGGTGGAGAAAAGTGTCAGGTGTGTTGTGATTTAAAGAGTATCAGCGATGTTGTTCAGCTTAGAGACAGTGGCACTGAAGAAAAGACAGGAGTCAGAGCTGGAGGTAGCAGAGCTTAAGATGTTGAGGTTCTCTTTGGGAGGGACGAGGATGGACAGGATCAGGAATGAGGACATCAGAGGGACAGATCATGTTAGATGTATTGGAGATAAAGTCAGAGGAGAAACTGTGAATATATGGGTAGAAGGATGCTGAGGTTGGAGCTGCCAGGCAGGAGGTCTAGAGGAAGAGCAAAGAGGAGATTTATGGATGTAGTGAGAGAGGACATGAAGTTAGTTGGTGTGAGAGAAGAGGATGCAGAGGACAGAGTTAGATGGAGACACATGATTCGCAGTGAAGCGAAACAGCTGAAAGGAAAAGAAGAAGTCTTTGTCACATTACTTTTATCCATGTTTTACCTATCTGTACTTTAATTAAGTAGATTTAATTCTGGCTACTTTGACTTTTCACTCCACTACATTTCTAATCAAAGCTGCGTTGCACGTTACAATCACGTCACGTTACACTTCATAACATTTTCTCCTTCCATGGCACATCAGTATTAATAAAAGTGAACTTATATGCAGTAATTTTGCTCTTTAGCTTCCTGAACTTGCCGTTGCCTACCTCTTCTTTCTAAACTAGTTTAGAAATAAACTAAAAAAGCATCTGATCTTTAATCCATCATTTATGTCTATTACAATTAATGAGTTAATGTCCCACCAGAGATGAAGCGGCACTGACCCACAGAAGAAAATAAGGACAGAGAAAAAAAAGTTAATTACTTTTAATTTTAATGCTTTAAGTAAAATATAAATCAAGTACTCACTATTACTTAAACTGAATTTTCAGTGGGTACTTATACTTTTAGGAGAGTACATTATTATATGATTAATTGTGCTTTTACTTAAGCACAGTTTTTGAGTACGTCATCCACCAATGTTTCTCTGGGGCAGGGATCAAACTTAAGGGGCAACTTCTACTTTGGGTAGTACATGTATACAAACGGTGTTAAAGTTCCCGCTATTAAATTATATTTCCTTCTTCTAGCTGAAATATTTCTTTGGATGACATCCTCTGGAGGAATTTTTCACTTAAGATCATGTCATCTGAAGTCATTTTGGTAAAGCAGGTCAAGCACAAATTCCATCTCCTCACAAAAGCACAACAAGCAGACAAAAATGCACGAGCCAACACATGTCCAGAGTGCAATCACCAAGGATGATTATGAAACAGCAGCTCTCTATACAAAAGAACAGAGAACAAAACAATAACTAAGAACATAAATTGTCTCACTACAAAAGGTAGTAGGGAAAAACTAAGACTCGCTCACAAGGAGGAAGACTAAAGGCTACTAAGCAATCAGCTCACGAGTGGTAGTAACGGAGAGAAATGAATGGATGAGTGAATGAAACAAAATGAATGCACATTAAAACAGAACAAGAACACCTAACTTGTAACATGTTTACTGATTTATGGTGCAACCAGACGACATCATTAGAACTTTAAAACCTAAGGATGATGTCATCTGGGGGAGTTTTTGGACAAAAAGGTAAGCAATAGTTTTAGAAGTGCAGAGAGGAGTTTAATACTATTCATATACAAATACTTCCGAAGACAGAGCCAAAGGGTGCAGGGCGTAAAATAGGTGAAGCCGCCCTTTAAAAAGTGGCATTGGTCAGTACAGGGTAGGTTTATAGTAACCGTCCGCGATTACAAGACAATTTATTTAACCTACTAGTATTTTATTGTTAACTTGAGAAACAGCTCCCTAGAAAAGGCTGAATAAAAGTGGTCGGATGATAACAAGGAGAGGAAAGGGAGTCAGGACTGAGGAGATTGTACTACCACAGGGCAAGGTAGAAGATGCTGAGGGTAGCTACAAGTTCCTTAGGATCCCACAGGCAACTGGTTAAGAGGCCACAAGGAAAGCAGCTACTACTAAGGACCTACAAGGACTGAGGGAAGTCCTGAGTCAGCTGAATGGTGAAGGATTAACACCTACAGCCTCCCAGTCATCAGGTACCCTGCTGGAATAAAAATCTGGCCCAAAGAGGAGATAGAGGCCACTGACATCAAGACGAGGAAGCTTCAAGAAGGCAGAGAACTAGTGAGCGTCAGAGCCACTATGCTGGATGAAACTCGTCCATGAATTCATCAGGATGATGTGATGACGTGCTCAGTGAATAACTCAGGCAGCAGAAACCAGAGGATTTCCATCACTCAACAAAAATACCAATTCCCTAACCGCTAAGGCTTGAGCCCCCTGAGACCCCCCCCCCCTTTCTGGAAACCTGCCTGCCAGTCACCAATTGTGTTTTTGTTTCTTTCCAATGCAGCAGAATGAATGAACATCATAAGCCAATTACACTGTGTACACAAACATGTGACATCATTTTGACAGGCTGCCACAAACCAGCGCCTCACCTCATTTCTTATTCTAATTCAAATAAATGACATCATTACCTCCAAACCACCTCGAAAGCGACATCATGTGACGCCAGCTGAACAGTGATGTATAGGAGGCTCTTGGCCCTGTGCACTTTAATCCAAAATTTCTGCATAAATAGCACAACAGTAGACAGATTTTGGATGTACATATTCTCACCCCTATTTTAGCAGTAACTTTTACGATGTCAGTTTGTCTGGGTATTAAAAATAGAGTCATATAGCCTCTGTGGAGTAGCTTTGGTAAAAGAAGTGTAAAAAAGCTGTTAATCATCTACTGAATTGAAAAGAAAATGATGGCAGCAGCTTTGAAACACATGATGAGTTTATAAGACATCTATCATGTCTTTCCTAATAAATAATTTAACTATTTTGTTATATGACAGAAATATTCATTTAGAGTGAGTTAATATTTACCTGAATATATTAAATATTAGGTGCTGGGTACATTTGCTAATATAAAGTTATTAAAAAAGCTTCAGAATGAGAAAATATATTAATGCTTGTCTGTTTACTTACGTACACTTTCTGAATTATGAAGCAGAAATAACTTCTACATTATTGATCAGTGGCTTTGTAAAAATACCAGCAAATTAGCACACAATACATTTTTAGCTCTGCAAACAGCAGCTTTATCAACCATGTTGCACTGAAGGAGCATATGGGGAAATAATGACAATTAGCTTTTTTTATTCAAAGCAACATTATCTTGACTGCAGATAAAACTTAAAGCCCAGAACACAGTTGCTGACCATCTGATACATAGATTGCAACCACAACAGGCTAAAACTGAGATTCCTTTGGGTTGAACTGGAAAATAATGAGGGCTTTGCTTTATGTGGAGGTCGGCTGCCAGACACACATCACAGTTAACTCAGCTAGAGATTTAAACAGAGCTGCTCGTCAAACTGGTGGTTTGACACATGAAAAGATGTGTTTAGAAAAGAAACCCAGTGTTCGGTCGGAGACTCAGATGGGACGAGACCGGGACCGGGGATCAAACCACTGACCCTGTGGACAACTGCCTTACCAACTGAGCTACAGTTGGTGTGTTTGATGTGGCTTGGTGTGTCCGGACCCTTGGGCTTGGTACCGCCAGTTTCCTGGGTGATATAAACGGCTTGTTCCTCCTCCTCCAGGAGTCCACTTCTCTCCTCCAAGGTACAATTTACATTAACAAGACGCTCCAGGGCTAATTATTAGTCCTCAAAGTAAGTAGGTGCACTATTTAAAGGTGCAATAATTTGACTTTTTTTCTGAGCGTGCACCGATTACTTCTAGTAATCGATAAAAGGCTAAACTAGCTGCTTACAGCCATCGGGTTTCGAAGTGCCAAATCTGTCGGGTCAGTGAATTTGAACAGCGTAATAAAGTGTCAGCATGTGTAGGTCTGAGAGTAACACTTCCAGTGGATGTTGTTGATCCCGTAAAGTGCAGAATCCCTGTCACTGCCAGCAGAAACCCGTGTTTCCATCACGCATTGACCACATGCTATTTTCTCCGAGCAAGCAAATATTGAAAGAATAAATCCAAATCAGGACAAACAGATTCTCTTTGAACACGAACCCACGCTGCAGTTCTGTAATCTAATAATATCTGTAGCCTCAGTCCAACAGATTGTTCCAGAAACTACCATCGAGTTGCCCCTTTCAACGTTGGAGCACATTTGCTCCACTGAGCACACACAGTATTGTTCCCAGATTCACCTTTCTGCGAGTGACAATGTGTTGGACACATTCCAATATGGCTGATTTTCACAATATGTCCCAGCCCTCTTGGGAAATTTCACTTTCAGCACCCACCAATTCCCTCCTCTGCCTGCGTCAAATGGGTTTCTGGCGATTGCAGAGGAGAAAATTGCCCAGTCTGTGCTGAGAGACATTTGCTGTAAATGCAGTTATCGGCTTGATAGGACCCCTGTGATTATTGTGAAGTGGAATTACCCTGTTTTATCACAGAATGCACCTTCTGCCATTAGGTCTGACAGCACCTTCCATTAGGTTCTGCGTCGAACTGATGCAGTGATTAGAGACAAATGGTCAGGTTCCATTTTCACCACCTGTGAGACAGAACTGCCACACTAATATCAGCTTAATGAATCATTCCCCTCACACTAGCTCTGAATACATTTGCATGCATCTTGAGTACGCTCAGCAAGTGGATTTGTGGAAGTGAGGAGAACTTTTGATCCTCTCCACAGGCCCTTAGTGCTCGAAATGATCAAATAAAAAAAAAAATTAAAAAACCTCTTAAATGAGAGCTCCTTCGTTTTAAGAGATGGGAATTAGTCCTAATTGGATTTGGGGATTATGCATCCGACAGTTGTGTGTATTTACTCATAATCACTGACGAGTCAGGCTGAATACCTCAGCTTAAACCTTGAACTGCATTTCATGTGTTGGTTATTGTCTGTCACCATCTCAGCTGCTGGTTTTCAGCCACTGTGATTGTTAGTTGGTAACACAGCACAACGCCACACAGCGGAAGACATTAAAGTTGGGTCTAGTTTTTTGACATATTGTGTATAAAAGACCCAAGTGAGGAGAAGGCAAGCGGAGGTGTAACGGTGAAATGGGTTTTATTGAGGTGAGGGTGCAACCAACAATCTACACAAGGAAATAACTAACAAATACGGGATGCACGGACAAAACCAAGCAGGCTCAGGGCAAAATGATAAACCAAATCAAATGCTAACACAGAGGCGGGTGAACAGGGATAAACCAATAACCAAAGTGCAGACAAAAAAATCAGGCAGAGCAGAGAAGTCAGGAGTCCAAACAGGAAAGCACAATGTCCGGAAGCATCCAGAGACGAGCTGGGAGGGAACTGTGGGGAGAACTGTGTGAAAAACAATCAGCACTAATGAGGAGGGTAAAGAGACAGGAAAGATTAAAGACAGACTGAAGACTGGAAAAAGGGAGTGAAGCTGTTGACATGTAGACAAAATGTATTGAAGGACCAGGATCGTAGCAAGTTTTGCGTCTGGACACAAGTGCTGGTGTTCAGCTCCACTTCTATTCACATCTGCTAAACAACACTTTATCCAAGAGGAGAAAGTGAAATGACACCGTTTGGGAGCCAGCTGTCGCCCCCTGTACAGACTAAAGCGTATGGAGCAGTGACGTCTGGGAAAGAGTTTGTGGTACAAACCCAGGAAACAACAGCTGCTGAGGATGATGAACTGTACTCGACCTTTGTGTAAGACGACAGTATTAATATGTGCAGCTGATTGTCATTCACGTCTATTCTTTACATCCGCTGTGTCTCTCGCACACAATCCCTGGATGCACCTCGTGCTATCATGAAATATTAATCACTCTTGATTTAACAAACATCCATTTCCACATAAACCAAGAATATGTGGGGTGTCTGCATGCTGTTTTCCTTAGAAGTAGCTGTGGCCTCGAGGCAGCTCAGCTTTCACTCCAGTGTACGGTACCAGTTGTTTTGTTTTTTTTTTTATACTTCATCCGTGACTTCACAGGCAACATCTACAAATTTCTAGCTGCAGGGTTTCCAATTTTTGCATTGCCCTACTTGTTGCAGCTGGTGTACTCATTAGCCAGTCAGTGCAGCCGAACCGTGCGTTTAACATTTGACTTTTTAAATGAGTGGAGAATTTCCTCTCGTCCATATTAATGCCGTGCGTGTCAGAAAAAGGTCCAGGGTCGTGTTCTTCTGGGTGTGCCCTGCAGAAAAGTCCCTGACCAAAAGATACTGAATCTCCTCAAGGTTCAGAGGCTTTTTTCTTTTTGTTCTGCTTGACGTCTGGGTGCTAGCGAACAGTAGCAAACAGAGCCCCAATACCTGTGTTGTGTCAACCCAAAACTTGCTCTTCTGCAACTGAACATATGTGACAAATGGAAGCGTGTTATATAGTTGTGGCATCGTTTTTTTTTTCATAAATGAAGTGCTGCAAATCAAAAAGTGGATGTTGTGCTACAATGTCCCTATAGAAAACATGTTCACTCTGAATCCATTGCTACTTGTCATTTCAATACTGTCTATTTGAACATAAGCTTAACAACCGTCAACCCTTGTGAGGTCAGAGTCCTTCAAAACACTGAGTGCCATCTGAATACGTACGTACATACGCTGATGTACAAAGTATCAGAGACGCCTGCACAAAGCCAGAAATGAACATTATGCTCAGAGCAAACAGCTCCTGGTCTTTAAAGTTCATGATGAAGTGAAACAAGCTTTGGGACCCTGTCACTGTGTCTTTGGAGCGACTGTACTCTTTTGTGCGTTGACTTTCAGTGGATCTCGTGTGTCTGCAGAGATTAGATGACCAAAGACTCAAGGGCAACGGGACAACGTCTCTTTGCACTGAAAACATAACAATTTCTTGTGATGTCAAACAATTAGATTTGAACAAAACACAGGTGCATTTTCGGATTCAATTAATGAATTTGATATCATTGAACGTTGTTGAACATAGAAAATCTGCACTAAAACATGGACTAAAAACCAGCTAAACAGTGATATTGGTTAAACGGGAAAATGCCTGCTGGTTCCCAGATATTGTCCTTCATTCACTTGTCTTTTTAGGCTGAGCACTTAGCGTTTTCAGCCATTTTCCCTCTAAAAAAACATTCAGTTTGTTCTAACTAAACAGAGCTTCTCGCATTCTGCCCAGGGAGGATTTTATCTCTGCTAATGCTTGAAATAATTAAAATGAATAATCCGCCATCTGTGATGTGATCGTGTACATAGTTTATGTGCAAGATCACCACTGGATATGTTCTGATGTACTGAGACTTCTTATTGTGCTGCTTAATAATAAGCAAACAGTAAACAGACAGAAGCTGCAGCACCACAGCTGTGGACAAATGGCTTAATAATTTTCTGTTGTCTGAGGATTAACAAGAATTCAGACGGAAAGCAGAGGATTTAAATTGCAGTTTATTGCAAACTGCTTCTTGCTCACAGGTGCAAAATTGGATTCATACCTGAGACAAGTGAGCATACAGTGAAATTATTTAGCTGGATAAAAATAAAGTACAGGATACAGCCAAGGGACAGTCACACCTGGTTGGAACAGAACCAGGGACAAAACAGCTCTGATCCAAAATATAGTGGGATCAGTAGTTCACCAGTGATTCCTAATGATTAATGAGGACCTGCAGCCAGCGAGAGCAGCAATATATATATATATATATATATATATATATATTCCTACACTTCACAGATCACGCTCTCAGTCTACTCGCTGTTGCTCTCACAATGCACCACCTGACAGAACAGCTGCACAAGCTGGGAGGCTCAGTAGGTCATTGTCAAGCATTATGTCATTTTGTTTAAGCGCAAGAGCAAGTCAGTCAGGGTTTGGGACCAACACTGCCCCCTAGTAGCCATTTTGTCTCACTCATAATAACTCAACAACTCATCAACCTAAATGCCCACAAATGGCATTTGTCTCCACCCTTGCACACAACCCACATTAGCTTCAATGTCGTAATTGCAACCAGGCGAAATATCAGTTGTCCACTTCTACAAAGACACCAAAATAGCTGTTACAGAAACACAATTTTTTTTTATCCGAAACAGTTAATGTGCCACTTCACCAATTTTCAACTTGCTTTCTACGGCTTTAGTTTAGGGTGTAAATGTACATGAATAATTTTAAAGGTAACTCTGACTTCCCTTTATTGAAATATTTCTCTGCTTCTAGCTGAAAAAATCAGAGGACATCACCCAGACGTGTTTTTCATGAAATCAGGAGTTCAGATGATGTCATCTGGAGAAGCTCTGAAAAAGCAGGTTGACCATAACTACAAACTGAACTGAAGGTTCCTCCAAGTGGCACATTTTTTAGCTAAAAGTAGAGAGATCTTTTAATGTAGGGAAGTTTAATGGCATTTATGTACATTTACTACTCAAACTAGAACTAAAAAAAGCAAAATCTACACATTGACAAAATGACTGAACACAAGTAGGACAGGGAAAAACAGTAATAGGAGCAAGATGACAGAACTAGGTGAACTAAATAACCAGACACGAAATAACACATTGACTTTGTGCCGAGACCGTAAAGTGGAACGGGCCTGGTAAAAGTAGAACCAAACCAGACAACAGAAATATTACAAAGGTTGAGTGGAACTTAACATAAACAAGACTGGGAAATCATCCTGGAACCAGGAACAAATATAAATAAATCTGGTGGAAACAAACTGGGAGCTGGAGTCCGAAGTAAAACATGAAAGTGCTAAAATATATCATAGAATGAAGGGACATACAGTGAACCACAAAACCAGAGAACACAACACCGTCCAAACACACTGTGGATACAGGGACAGAACAGCGTGTTAAACCAGAAACCAAACCACACAGGTAAACAACAGTCCAACAACAGGGACAGATGAAAAGCAGGACACAGGGCATATTAGGGGATACAGACAGTGACAAGCTGGCAGGGATTGACTAATGCAGGGGGTTTAAATGGGCAGGGGCACAGCTGAAAGGAATCAGGGCTGACGATGAGTGGTGAAGTTGCCAGAGAGAACTATGGAAACAGGAACTGAGAGAGAGAGGAACTACCAAAATAAAAGCCAGGAACAGGAAGTAGAACCGCAGAGGGAGGAAGAGAAAGAGCAAGAGAGAGAGAGAGAGAGAGGGAGAGAGACAGGCAAGGCCAGTGCAGGTGTGGGGGTTGATGGGAGAACTGGGTTTAAGAGTGGGCAGAATGGGGGAGGGGGTGAGCAGGAGGGTAAACAGAGTCCACACAGGACTTTTCCAAGGGTTCGCCTCTAGTGCGAGGTGTTGTTCGCTGTGTTGATCTGTGTGTGTGAATTGGTGAATAAGAAGCGACTGTAAATTAAAAGGTAGAAATACGCAGCATAGAAGTGCAGACCATTTCCCATCAGATGGAAGCGCCGTTAAAACACTTCTCTAACTTCATGTGCAAAGAAAACCACACAGCACTCATTATCTCCATGGCAACTTAACTCCAGGGTGCCCTGCTGAACCTTTTATGGAAATATTAGTGCAATGACTGTTATTAAGTGAAGGTGTACAGAATGATAAACTAATATTCACTCCAAGAGTCACAAGGGGAAGTCAGTACATTCTGCTCTATGAATGTTCCACAATTCGCCTTAATGATCCTATTATAATGTAGATAAGAGGACATGAGTCTGCATCACACATTCATAATTGATTAATGTCATTTTATAATTCATGGCAAGAAGAGAAGTGAAGGTGGAGGTTAATGCAGGGAAGCAAGCTGCGTTTGACCTTCGCACAAGGAGCGGGAATAAAAAACTGGTTGCACGTAACATGAAGCCAGAGGCCGCACACAACAGGCAAAACTACTTTATAATAAAATAAACAAGGTTTATTTTCAGCTGATGGCCCCTCAGCCTACTTCCTGTCTTTAGTGTCAGCAGCCCCTGTTCATTTTCACCTGCTCCCCTGTTCTTGTAAACCCAGCTTTCCCTTCATGCCACATGCTCCAGGACAGTAATCTCCGGATCTTTCCCCTATTTGGACTCTGTTTCTGCTGTTTTGATCGGAGGTTCTGTGTTTTCTTGTTTGTTATTCCCTGTTCATTTTCCTTAGTTATGGAGCCACTTTCGTTGCTTCCACAGCACGTTTATGACTTAGTTTATCTTCCCTCTCCTCCGTATTTAAGTTATCGTTCTGTTTTACTGTGTTTATTTAGTTGTTACCGTCACTGCATGTGTTTTTCTGTCCTCCTTGTGGAGTGATTTTCAGTTGTGGTCCCCTACAATAAACCCACTTAATATTAAAACCTCTTCTTGCCATCTCGTTATTTGGGTCCTTAAAATCTAATGCTAATGCTTCAGAGCCTGTGTCTGTTCCTGAACCAGCTGACGTACCAGCTGCACAACCAGGGTCTGCCAAGCCTAACGCATCTCACCTCCTCAGCCAGACCCTTCCAGCCTCCCGTTAAACCCATTCCCCTATGCCCCCCTGCTGTCCAGCATTAGGCGTTAGGCATGAGGCTAAACTGGGTTACACCTCTCTGAGATTGACCGATGCCCGACCTGCTCCTAAACCTGTCTCAGAGTTCCTCCACCTTTGTCGCCGCCGGTCTCCAGTCCAGCCTCCATCGGGGTTCAGCAGCCATCGCCATCTTACGCCACGGCCTTTTGTGACATTTCCTTGTAAAACCACTTTGACTGGATGCATCATTTCTGTCGAAATAACAAAACACCCCATAAACGTCAAACCTGCCTCTGTTACCACGAACTACAGAGGAACTTAATTTGTTGTTGCTGATCAACTTTTGCTGACATTTTCTGACAATGAAGTGGAGACAGAAATCCTCTGCTTCTTTAAAGTTGTTTGCTTTGCTTTTATTAAAATCTTCTCTTGTTCATCATTCGGGTGTTTTTGGTTGCTTTGATTTAGGCTTTGAGTTATTCATATTCAAACACATTGTATTTCAATCTAAGACACTGTATAAAGTACAAACATTAAAAGAAACTATTCACTGGTATAATTATTACTTATTTATGTAAATTAAAAAATAGTAAACCTGCACATTTCTTATCAATGTTCTGACTACATATGCTACTTTTTTTCTTTTGAGACAGAGGTAGTTATAGCCTTAAAGCAAATGTTCTGGTAAAAATAGAGCCAGAACAAATATGAGATTTATTTATTATTAACTCTCACTGGGTTTATGAAGATGTTTCAAAATCAGGTGTTGAATAAGCACAATAGTTTATTATAATATAACTTTGTGTCCAGACAGTGTAATGTTGTTTTTTTTTCTGTTTGTTCATTGCTCAGAGACGACCTTTATTTATTGATCTTTTAATCTTTGATATGAAGGATTAATGATATCATAAGCCAATGCAGAGAGTTAATTAATAGGCTTTGGCTTCAGCCTCCTTCCTGTTCAGTTGAGATGTACTGTACCTCAACACTGCAGGGTTTCTACTGCACAGCATAAGAGCTTTTTCATGGACATATTTTCAAAATGACATTTCCTTCTTTCTACCCAGAATGTGATCCAATGACATATTGTTGAAATTGGAACATCGTGCTGCACTTAAAAATTATAAATGGACTCAACAGCTTGTTGAGCACAGCTTTCTTTAGCAGATTACATCATTTATTGACCTTATATAAAATAAAAGTTCTTGAATGCACCAACAATGAGATACATCTGTTTTTGCAATTGCATCTAGACACAGTAAACATTTACCAATGTTAAAATAATATCGTCACAATGTTTGACAACCCTCACATTTTTTTCTGGTTGTTTACATGAAATGGCACTGTAGACGTAATGATTTTAGTTATATCATAGTAGTATTTTAGTATTATCATCCTCGGAGAAATACTTTGTCATAAGCCTGAGGATTCCAGCATACGCACTATCATTTAAAATGCAGACAACAAAGGAGCTGCTGTAGGTGGCCAGCAAATGTGAAAGCTAAAACTCTAAAAACCTCACGGTGACTAAAGGCTGCTTTGCTTTGTGCATAAATAAAGAAATGAGCAGTCACAAGTAGTGTTGAATTGAATCCATTACGAAATGATACTTTATCATGCAAGAAATAAGTATATTACATAGAGCAGCTTATCTCCATCTGCATCTAGTGCCCTGTAATGACAGAGGTTGGCTGGAAGAGAGAGCAACAATCACGGGCCAGATGTTTCCTTAATGAAATCTATGAGTCGCAGCTGAGTGTGAAAAGATGTTGGAGTGTCTGGACTGGGTTTGCAGAGAGTGTCTGAGTGTCCCACTAAGTCAAATGTTTTTTTTTTTTTTTATGAGAGGAGGTGCTTCCTGTTTTCTTCAGTAGGTGGTTTGGTTTGTGTGGATTTTGGACTCCAGACACTTGAGACAAGTAGCTCAGGTGTCTGACGTGCAACTAGCCCAACAGCCTGCTGACGAGCTTTCGAGGGGGTAATTATCATCTCTGTATGTCAATATTATCCCAATTTTAGCAGTTTTCTATATTAATGTTGTACTGATTAATTTCTGAGATCTGGGAATGAGGTTGCAGACAACATCATACCAACAGTCAGATGATTGTTCAACAGAATAAACAGAACAAACGGCACAATTCTCACCTGAGAGGTTTGTTGTAAAAAAACAAAATCTTAGATCATTGACTTACTACACTGTTAATGAGCAAACCCCTATTTTTCTATAGTAAAGGACTAAAAGAACATGTCTGTATGACAATTGTTGAAAGTTTGATTAATGTAGAAAATCACCAGTTATCCTATAAGTCTTGTTGTTTTCCCACAAACCACATTTATAGCTGGTGGCTTGACGCATTTACAAGGAGAGGTTGAATGACACCTTTATCCCCTGCACACGATGGATGAAGTGGTGACATAACATCATTCAAAAGTACAAGTGTAACTCATGATGAACTGTATTTTTATTTACTTTTCTATTTTCTGATCTGAAATAACATCCACGGTGTGATATTCAGCAGTCACACCCCTGGAACAGTAACACCAAGCTTCATTTGTGATCAGGTGAATATTCAGAATCTGGTGAAAATATCCTGTTCATATAGCCAGTGGAACCCAACTCGAATCCAAGCTGAGGACAGTACGGACACACGACTCTACAGCCACCTTACCAGCATACAAAAGATGGTTTTAGGACACAAATTGTGTCATAGCTCAAAGATAAAACATGAAACGTCCCATCTCACTCTGTCCCCAATTGAGGTTTAGAAAGCTACAACAAGAAAGGCTGAATCATCTAAGCTTATCTGCTGTGATGTGAAATTTGTCTTTGAGAGCGTCCAAAGATGCCTTGTACAAGAGATGACAGCCAGAACATCAGCACATTAACCGTCTAAATTACCCAATGATGGATTTTACACAGTTAAAAACAAAGTACCATTTTTACTAAACTATATTTCGAACCGAATGCAGAACATATCAAATAAAAATCAAGTGTGCAGGTAAAAATATTTCAAAGAAACATTTCAGGATTTTGATCTGTTTACAGAAAGTGTCTACAGTGACACCACCTACATGTTGATAGGTCCCAACAAGTGCAACACGCTTTCCTGTTGCTAAGTGGTTCAATTGACGATCTCAACGACTTCATCCATCTGACATCGTACACTTATCCAGAGTTGGGTCTCAGTGGCAGCAGGTTTAATTAGCCTTATCACACGTCCCCGTTCCCAGCCATCATTTTCAGCTCCTCTGGTGTGTAACTTGTAATCATAGCCACTTCCAAAAAAAGCAGATCCATCTGACGGCTTTCCGATCCTGCTTGTTCTCCACACCCAGTTCAATTGAATTCACAACAAAGTCATCTCAAGGTACTTCACAATAAATCATAGACTACGCAGGAATGTAGAGGAAACCCGACAAATCTCCTTTGAACAAGCCCTTTTGAGAAAGACCCCTTTAACGGAAGAAACCTCCAACAGAACCAGGCTCAGAGTGGGCGCCAATCTCCCTTGAACGGTTAGGGTGAGTTGAAAGTGAAGAGGGGAAGGAGTCTGGTGTCTTGATAATGAGAAAGCACTGACTTCCTCATTCTGGTCCTCCTCACCAGCTGCACCTCACCTGGCTAGATGGTTGAGAACCGAGACAAGTGAGGTTCTCGGCTTGAGGAAAAAGGCCTGCCTTCAGAAGGATGACCGGTCTCCACAAACCCAGGACCTCCTAAAAGAAACACGTCCCACAGGAACAGCTTGTTATACACATTGGTACAAACATCATCAACTGCCAACAGGTATAAAGTAATTTTAAGTATCAGCTGGTGCTCAAGACCACAGGTACTTATTATTACAGTTTCCAGCTTGACCTTAATTATGTAAAGAGCTTTCTGTGGAAGCTGCTGTTAAACAGGGCATTGCACTGATTGGTCTTTACTCGAGGGCTTCGCTCTTCTTCTCCAGACACTTACTGACCTGATTATGTCCACCCGGGTTCCAGGTGACCCGAACCTGCCGCTGCTGCGCCGCCGTCTCGCGGTGGTGATTTTCCATTAGGGTGAGACAGTGGGGCCGTTTATAGCTGCAACGCCCTGTGGAGAGCAGGTTAGCGGTAATTACTCAGAGCTGGTAGGAACGGTCACCCCCATGAATATTAGTCAGGCAGCAGCAAACACGTGACAAAGAGAAGGTTTAGTTTCACTTTAGTTTGACTGTGATACATTTGACTGTAAAATAAATTACTTTTATCAACCCATGTCTCTGGAGTTTTCTTCTTGAGACTCTGTTTCTCTCTCAGGTTCATTAACCTCTCAGGGGTGATATGGATTTTACAGGTGAAGTCAATACAGACCTGCATTCACCGCATCGATAAAACATAACTTTCCCAATCATGAAGCCGGTCACACGGGCGCTGCCTTTTACTGCTTCTGTTCTTTACAGGTGAACTCTGAACTTTCATTATAGTTTATGTCAGCAGAATATTTTCAGATAAATGTCAGACAAATGACTTTAATCATCTTAGTTTCAGCCTTGTTTTCCATCGGAGAACGATCTTCGTAAATCAATATAATTGATTACACTTCACACACCTGGAGCTTTTATAGTTGAGAAATGAGAAAATGGCAAATAATTATTTCAAACTGTGAACTGTGGCTGTTTTTTATGCACCTATGAAAATTGACAATCAAACCTTCGATGCTGATTTTTCTGGACAACGAGGTACCACACTGTATGTGGTCTGTTTGTGTCAGACTTCACTGAGGACAGCAAAATGAGAAGGATCCTTTTCATGGACTGTGATAATTTCATCAGAGGACAGATGGCTGTTTCCCTGTGCAGTGGTTGGTTCATTCTCACTAGCTGTCCTTACTTAACACATGGGATGTGGATGTTATGTTAGCAGTGACAAAGTGTTTGCCACACTTTAAAATCAGCATTTTAAAGCAAGTTGGACAACACAGTGTCATATAATGACAAGTTGCATCACTTTTTAGGCCTTTGGCAGATTATATTGACACCACAGGTTATTAGATGCTCCAGGAACAACTTTGTACAAACATAAATACTGCATTAGGGCTACGCACCAAAACTTCAGGGTGAGGTTCTATTTGAGATAAATTACATAAAAACAACGTCCCACATGTACTTTCTTTACTATAGTATCCATGTGCGCCATATTGTGTAAGGATCAAATTAAAGCTCACAATGTCTCACACTACAGTCAAACTCTGGTCTCCTGTGGAAAAGTCCAGTTATTTGTTTCAGTTTATGCAGTGAGTCATTGCCTTAGGCATCAAATATGGAAGCGCCGGGGTTTTCATTGTACTACACTGAAAGCTCGGAGCAAATGGGTGTCATGAACGGATCATAGATGTGGTGGCAAGATGGAATGTGGAGTGTGGAGTAAGTTTTCAACAGGCTGAAAACTGAAAAGACCAAAAATGCTTTTTTTCAATTGATCTTTTTTCATTACTTTAAAAAAAAATGTACTTTTTATTGTATAAAGGGGGCTTGGGGGCTCAGTGGGTAGAGCGTAGGGTTGGGATACAGATAAAATGGATAATATGGGAGGGTTGAGGCAGGAAGGGCATCCGGCGGAAAAAAACGACCCCTGAAGGGACCAGTCATTGATCTATTGTACTTTTTATTGTGGTACCATAGTTTTAGGTATTCCTACACCAACATAAGGGGATCAAGTAAAGTAGAAAATCCACAAAACTCCACTGAAGTACAGAACTTTAATAAATGTACTCAGAGGCTGGAGTTGTCTCAGCAGTAACTAGTATATCACACATCATGACGGCATCAACCAGCATCAGTGTTTGCAGTGGAATCCAGCATTATGTGTTGAGGCTGTGGGGAAAAAGCACCAAAAGAAGAATATAAATTATTACAAGGCTATGTAGGCAGTATTCTTACATACTGCAAAAGGTATTTTTCATTTCCCGCTACAGTTATCTAGGGACACAGTGTGTAGACAACAATACACTCAGGCACCTAAATACATATATAAACACTCACAGCTGCAGAAACAGCCAGTGTGTTCCCATAAAATAGCCTTTTTTGACAGCATCATAAACATGCATTCTGTAACAGCTTAGTTCAGCCCTTCCTTTTGATGTATACACCGAGACTCCATGTTTTCAATCCGTCAAATGGAAATATTTCTACCAAATTCAGCCTGACACATTTGGTAACGTCGGAAACTTTGGGAGCTTCGCGAGAACATAAACTAAAGTTTTGTGGGTTTGAATAAAGTTTGCTGTCCCCCTGGTGCGTGGATTTTCTTTTCCAAAGGGTAGTTTCACTTCTGGGTTTAGATGGAAATGCCACCGTCAAAGGCTGTCAGCATCTGTCAGAAACTTTACATTTGCACATATGATCCATCAGAGTGACACTCTTCAAGTGTGCATGACAGCACAGCGAGGAGAGTTTTGAAGAGCTGCTGCCACATGTCAAACTTTCACAGGGAAGATCTGTTTGAACTGCGTCTGTGGATTCAGCACAGCCAGGTCCTGGCAACGCTGTCTGCAAACATGAAAACGTTTTTGAGGAGAGTGCAACCTTGACAATTGTGAATATGAAAAGAAATAGTTAATTGTAATGAACATGTAGATCAGACTTTGTTGTGGCTGTTTTTCTCTTGATCTCACATTGGTGTTGCAGGTTTGCTTTGGCATTCGCTCCTCACAGCGACCCTGCAGTAAGTGTCCCCCATGCTGCACAATCAGCACTGATTACACTGACTTTCACCATCACCTGCTGTTGTTTGTTTGCATATTTCAAGTATATTTAACTTTATAATTAAATCAGCATTGCCCTGACCCCCTTGGCAATGCAGGCGAGTCTTTTGCATTGACAAAAAAAAAAAAAAAGAATAAAAATTGATTCACCAGTGAAAGCAATATGGAGACTTTTAGTGAAAATCAAAATGTAGCGACAGCTTGATGCAGTCCACAGAGCACAGCATAATTCCACTGCAGATTAGGTGTTTTCTGTGCACAAAGCTATTACAGTTAGTAGGCCGAGCACAGAAGGTTTGAACATTACATTTGATTATCCTAATAATGCACACGGAGCTGAAAAAGTGTTTAGCATTTTACAGGCTTCGTAAAAAAAAAAAAAAAAAACTCAACTAAATGGGCATTTTCTCACAAACTTAAATTACAAAAGGTGAATGAAATTAATGCAATGAGCAAGAGTGATTCACAGCATCTCACACATCCATCTGGTCCGATCCTCCCACTCATGGTTATGACCTATTAAAAGTTTCATTTGCTTTAATTTATTAGTTTATGAGGCAGAAGAATAACACGCCATCCAATTCAAACTCCACCGTAAAGCTGGGGACAGTTCACACTTCACACATCAGATAACTGAGTGAATGGTGGCCAACACACTTTTATGAAGTCATTCTGATGTATAACATACTCTGTATCATTTTAAAATGGAAAATAATTTCACTAAATGAAATCTTGTGACTCGCAAAAATACTGTTTTACAGAAAGCTGAGAAAACATTTTGCCATTTTGTTCCGATTATTTTCAGATCCTGGGTCAGTGTCACACGTTCCAATGGTGACTGAGTCAAAGGTGCTGACATGTTTAGAGCATTCTTCATATGTTTCAAATGAGAATTCACAAAGATGGAAGAACACAAAGGAAACACAGCTGGACATCAGTTTAAATCTCTCCTGTTCAGCAATGAATTTATGTTTCTGTCTTCTGGGACACAAGAGGTTATTTAATATTCCAGGTCTCAGCTTGATAAAAGAGGAGAGAAAATCAGAGCACTACAGATCAGTTCACGCTAGAGCCTTTCAAGAGCTTCTTACTGAGCTCTCAGACGCAAAGAGATGTTGAAATCTTCTCTGCTATTAAATCAAACGCTCTTTGAGGCTGAAAACCACCAGAGAGCCGTATCTGTACTGGAGTAGTTTTCCCAGCTGTGAATGCAAATTATAACCGTGAGATTAGAATATGGGATTAGAGGGTGTCAGAACCCAGACCTGCAGGAAACCGTGATTTGCCAAAGCTGAATTAGCTGTGTCCTTTAAGGTGACTGCAGAAAGAGATAAAGGGCAGTGAAGTAAAATATAGATAATTAAAAGTTGGTAAACTACTTTACATATAGCGAACAGTGAACTAGTCCAGGGCAGCACGGTGATGGAGTGGTTAGCGCTGCCTCACAGCTAGAACGTCTGTGGTTTGAGTCCACTGGCCAACATATTCTCATCCCACGGCGTCAGATAATGATGCTTCATAAGGCGCCAAATTGCGCCGCGTTTCTACGTCTTTATTGACGTATCAATGTGAATGTGAGTGTGAATGGTTGTCTGCCTGTGTTGGGCCCTGGGACCTGTCCAGCGTGTCCCTGTCCCGCTTCTAGCCCAGTGACACCTGGGATAGGCTTTGGCTCAACAGATAGTGGGTGGAAGAACTGGTCCACGTATTCGGTTTTCGGGGATAACACATTTATCCACTTTGCAACATGAGCCAGAACATGTCAATTAAATTAAAATAGATGAAAAAAAATAATGATCCGTTATTTCGAGTTTAAACGCTTCATCAAGTAAAGACATATACACTCAACATTCACTTCAAATCCTCTTCAGTGCTCCCACAGTTGCATATGTATCGATTCTGACATGCAAACACATTCACATTGCCTTAAGCACTGATAGGAGGAATGAGTATGTACAGTAGATAGAGGCAGTGTGCAGAATGTATGAAAAGGGGGGAGAGAGAGAGAGAAGGGGGGAGAAAGGCAGATATGCTGAAAAGCTATTGAGCAGCCGGAGAATGGAGCAGGAAGAAGATGGGTTATTCCCTCAGCTGTCACAGAAAACCTTGTATGAACCCATCTGTTAAATATTTTCCAGGCTGAAGTTACCTCAACTTTACTTAAAGAAACTTTCCAGTGCAGTTTACTCTAAAATGTATCGTTCGTAACAGTGCAAGTACGACTTTACGGGATTTTATTTTCAATGAACACCCTCCACAACCTCTTTATGAAGAGCAGATAAGCTGTATCTATGATGGATGGATGAATACAGTTTTAAAACAGACTTGCAAGTAAGTTCTAAAGGGTTCAAACACCCTGTCACACACCGACCCAATGCAGTCGTGAAATTAACAGGGTTTATTACATGGTCCCTCAGGAAAGGGACCATGTAATAAACCCTGATAATTTCTTGCCAATTTTTTTGCCAATTATAGTTTGTTGTGTGCTGCATTTTTGTTTTTCATGTGACACGTCTATTTTACTCTTCATGGCACCTTAAGATGTCTTGGTTTTTGCGTCCCTGTCCACATTTAATTCATGTAAATACCTTTAATGCCTCAGGTAGTTGGACTTGGACCCCACTTGCCAAGCAAGTTAAAAGGTCACCTAACGTCACCCTGCTGCTGTAGCTTATTGGGAGTAGAGATGCCTACTGATTGCACAATGTTGGAGAATTTCAAACGAAAGATCAAGATGTTATTTGGTCATAGCTCGAAAATGGTGGTCTGACACACCATGAGTAAGGGTCAAAGACCGTCGTCGTAATGGTTTAGCGGCCATTTCAGACTGATTAAGACATTTAGAACTGTTACTATGACCAAGTAAACGTGGTTAAAATATGACGTGGTGACTTGAGCGGTTTAGTGGAAGAGCATCGACTGAATGATGTGCCCATCCTGCTGCAACCCTCCCATTTTACCCGAACTCGGGACCAGCACCGAGGTGGCCACACCTGGTGGGGTGGGATTCGAACCTGCGGCCTTATGCATCCCACCCCAATGCTCTACCACTACGACAGTTTAGTGGTACAAATGATTAGTAATTAGTTAAATTGCCAAACACCAACAGACATGAGGTCCCACAGCAGTTTGAGTTGATCACTAAAACTTCAGACACTATATCACATTTTTGTGCCGGGCTTCTGATCACAACACGTCTTTTAGGTGATAGAATTTAAACGAACACATCTAAAATTCCCCCCTTGGTGTTATAACTATATACTTTTATTGAGCAAATGTCCGGGTGTGTGTTGACACTGAAGTCACACATACAGCCCAAATAACATGTTCTGTTTCCTTCCACATTCAATTCTCACTACAGCACCAGCTGTCTCCAGACAGAAACACTGAATAATTCTTTTCACCTCAGTTTGACCTTGACAGGCAGTGACTGAGACCCTGCAGCTCAACACCACTGAGTCAGTGCCCCTGTAGTACATAGCATGTCACTCTCCCTGTTGGTTTTTCAGCTGGCCACCATTTGTCAAGTCCCCTCTGTTACATTTTTTAGCCTGTTAGCCAGTAGTGTGTCTACTGCAGACTGAAAAAAAACGAGTATTTCTGTGGGTTAGAAGCTAAACTCATCTGTATCATGACTGTGGTGTATAACAAAAATGAAATAAATGGCTCAAACGAGCCACTTCAGTGCTTTTCTGGTGTGCACAACAACTTCTGAGTATTTTATGTTTGTTTATTTCTTCTCACTTCCCCTCATTTTAACCTGTGAAGACTTGTTCAGATGGCCTCTGGAAGCACAAGTGCCCAGGAGAAATGTGTTAATCTCAATGCACTGTCTCCAATTCCCAGTTCCTCTTTTGACTTCCCAGCACTTCCCAGTGTGAGCACTTGAAATGACACAAGTGCTCGCATACCTACAGTGGTCCCCAAAGTGATGCAGGCTCACTGCATTGAAAGGAAATCAAGAAATGCCGCAAATGTCAAACCACAAACAAAAATGCAAAGCAAGAGAATAAATGTGGACAGAGGTTGTTGGTTTTTGTTTGTTTTTTTACCACTGGCTTTTTAAAAGAGGATTTGGAGACATAATTACCTAATGCACTGAACGTATTATTATATTTTCATGTCTTTATGGACCTAAACAGAAAAAAACAGCTAGAGTCCACATCCACACTATAAAGATAAGCAAGACACAAAGCCGCATACAGAGACACACCTGGGAAAATAGAAATGTTTTCAGGTTGCTGGGGAAGCTGCAGATTTATCTGTCAGACTGAGACACCAAAGCCATTACAATGAGTAATGTCACAAAGACTTGTGACATTAAACAGCTGGACATATACATCAGCTCCCACATTTACAGCAAGTTAATGTCTGGGCTCTACAGTAGGATGCTTCAGATCAGATACCCATGAACCACTTCAAAGGGGTTTTGCCCATTCCCCAATAAAACAGGCACTTTTCATCTTTTGCCTGCATGCTCACCAGAGCTCCTGCCTCTGCCACCACACCCCTGTGTTTAGTCTAAAATGTTGCAGCTCATCTGGTCCTCAAGTTATCCAGTCCCACTCTACAGGAGTCCTGCAGTCTGCATCAAAGTCAAGGCTCTGGTCCCAGCCTGCAGAGCAATGCTCCCAGCTTCCTCCAAGCAATGGCCAAGCCCTGCACTTTGATGCAACCTCTCTCCTCCTCTGGATGATAGTCCCCTGTCCTGGCCCCACAGGGGCAGAATTAAGTGGAATTTCGACTCTGTCTGAGCTGCAGGACAGCTCTGCATCATTATGAGACACACAAGCTGTGTCTAATTTCAGGGACCTCGTGATGGAGTCTATGCAGTCTACAAAGACATGGTCTGCGTAGATCAAAAGGTCTGCAAAGGCTGGAATGAAATGAGACCATCTGATGAACAGAGAATTACCTATTTGGGTCACCAGCTGATTCCAGTTGGACAAGGGCAGCTGAGAGGCTGAGCTAGAAGCTAGCTGGGCTAATTGGCTGTGCTACAGTCCAGGCCATGGTTATCACTTCTGCAGCTCAGTGGCAACTCGACCTGTTCATGGTTCTTAAATGGCTCCAAAATATCAAAGACTTAACAACTCCACAGAGTCCACATACCTGTTGGTCCAACAGTTATCAGAACTGATGACCACCAGCAAGTTGCCACCGAACGGCAGCTTTAATAGATTTTTAGGCCCATTTGGTATTTTATTCTATCTTTACTGTTGCACTCATGAGAAATCTCTTTCATCACCATTGCACAAAGAATCTTGGGATTGGTTGAACCTTAAAGGAATCACCCACTGGAGCCCTCGTTGCTCTTGAGAAGAACACTGCATTGGAAGGAGCCTTCAAAATTGTGAGTGTGACACAACTGGTCTTCAAATACAGCCTTCAATTTAGAAACAGCTACAGTTTGAATACATGAACACATGAAACACATGACTTTCTATGCTGTTGGTAAGAATAACAGCCATCAGTGGTAGTTGTCTTTCTGAAGTTTTCAAGATCATTAAAATCTTGCAAACCCTAAAAGCTGTAGGCAAACTTTTAGTATAGATTTTTTTTTTTACACTTTTACACAAAAGTTTTTTTTTTGTTTTTTTTTTCAAAAATGAGGAATAACCTTAGTATCGTCTTACGATTAGTCGATGCTGATGTAGAGAGTGTGGGCCTTTTTACAGCAGAGTGTGTTGGGTCTCGCTCTCCACAGTCTGCTGCCACTGGGGAGCTTGTAGAGAACACATTTCCTGTCAGTGTGTTCTACCCCAGAGCAATTGATGTCCTCCATTCAACCGCAAGACATCCACACCTGCAGAGAGACAGAGAGTGATGTAGTGTAACATGGACAGATGTGCAAAGGACAGTGTGTCATTGACATGTTTTAATGTTCAAGCTGCTGACAAGGTG
Organism: Channa argus; assembly: GCF_033026475.1. Taxonomy (NCBI): domain Eukaryota; kingdom Metazoa; phylum Chordata; class Actinopteri; order Anabantiformes; family Channidae; genus Channa; species Channa argus. The sequence goes on from NC_090218.1 coordinate 11,260,436, forward strand.
TAACAGGCAGGCAATCAGAAAATAGTAGGATACAGATGGACAAAGAGAAACACAGTCGTGGACAGAGATTTTAGAGACAGAAGGAAGAGAAGGAGAGTTAAGAGTGAGACCAACAGGGAAGCAGGACCAACACATGACACCTTAAAAGGAGGGTAGAAGTTGAAGATTAGATGTGAATACAGATAACAATGACAAAAAAGGAAGAGAGAGGACTAAGATGAGAACTAAGAAAAGAAATCAAAGCAGTGGTTGAGATAGAAAGGGCTAAAAAATGCAGTATGTTCATATACTGTTGACATATTGACACCTTGCTGCAAAAATTAAGTTTTGTTCAAAGCTTGTTTGCTGAAAACAGCTACCTTTTGTTGGAAGTGATGCTTAAAATGTTTAATTCCATTCAGTTCAATTCTGCTTTATTTATTTAGAACCAATTTACAACAAAGTCATCTCAAGGCAATTTACATAATAAAGTCGACATTATACAGAAATGTAGAGAGACCCAATAAATCCCCCCTGAGCAAGCCTATAGGCAACAGTGGAGAGGAAAAACTCCATTAAACGGAAGAAACCTCCAGCAGAACCAGGCTCAGGGTGGACGACCATCTGCCTCGACCGACTGGGGTGAGTGGAAAGTGAAGAGACAAAAGAAAAAGAGCAACAAAGGCAACAACAAAACATGGGGCAGGTTGGTGGGACCAGTAGCTGCACACTGGAAGACAAACAGCGCTGGGGATAAAAGGGCTTTATAAGCAGGCATTTATTTATTTCGTTCCTGCCATAAATATCAAAGGTCCCTGAATTTAGTTGCATTGTTTCGCTGAAGACAAGAAATTAACTTTCAGGATTTGTTCTCACTGTTTAAGTTAAAAACAAGCTTATAGCGTTATGGCAGCGTGATACCCAAACAGAATGTGATGTCAAAACCTAACGCACCTCAAAAACAATTTGGCATTGTTCCACATTAGAACTCATAAACTTCAAGAAACGACCAATTGTTCACCAGGCTAAAGATTACATTATTATTACCATCATCGAAGAGATTAACTGAAGAAACTGGAAGAATAAACACTTTATTGCAGCATATGAACATCGTTTAAAAATACACATCTGCTGTATAGGATCTTCATGTGTTGATTAAGAAAATGTAGGTCTTTGCCAATGCAGAAGACCATGAGAGAGGAGACCAACGCAATCAGAGAACATAAACGGAGAAACAAAGCGGCTTTTAACAAAAGAGGATTAGAACAAAAGGGCTGTTGTCTGTGTGTGTGTTTGTGTGTTTGTGTGTGTGTGTGAGTGGGGGGGGGGACACATGAAACATACGGAGAGAGCGATAACACGACAGAGAGTGTGGGGTTCTCGCTCGAGCTAGATTTGGCTGAGCAGGGTCCCTTGATATGTAAATGTGCTTCAGCAGTATGAATGTTTGATGGCTGCTGAGGCCCGACGTGCAGCAAGGGCCAACAAAGCATGAAATATACATTACAACGTGCAGCATTGTGTCGGCAGAGAAAGGTGTGAGGCACACACACACACACACACACACACACACACATAGGAAAAGGACAGTGGTTCAGCCCTGGGTCAGGAAGTCAAAGAATATGAGGGTGAGAACACAAAAGGGGGAAGACAGCGGTTGTTGATGTGTTCGATCGAACGTCTTTTGTGTGACTGCATCACATTTACATGCTCATGCATGTGCATGTGTGCATCAGTCGGTATCAGTGCTGTAACAGCTAGGTCACCCCACACTACTGACAGAGACAGACGTAGTGACATGTCTCTGATGCAAACTAGGCGTTTATGTTCTCTGCGCCGCTTCTGTGAATAATTAATTGTTAAGAAAAAAAAAAAAAACATGTCAGTTTACTGAAGATGCTACAGTTTTGAAGACGCTGAATAAAGAGGGTTTCTGTGCTGTGTTGAGCTGTTTGGACCATGTACAGTAAGAAATCGTGGACTAATGGCTGTATGTATTTCAGTAAACTGTTTCCTCAACCGGCACCATGTTTTGCTGGTGATCATGACTTTTTACACACCTCTGGATTTAGTCTTTGTGCAAAACGTTACTTCAGGTGCATCCACTATAAATGAAAAACACCTTGGCAACCAAAATAAAAGGGAAAAACATCTCAGTACAGCAGGGGACCTCGGGCTTGGAGTCTTATGTCAAAAACTGCAAAGAATGCCAGAGAGAGAGAGCGAGGAAAAGAAAGAAAACTTGGTGCAACAGTTTTATATAGGTCTCATTGTGATCTTCCCCTCAGGCAGACTGACTATTTCTTTTAAAAGAGCTAACACCGGGCCAACACAGTCCTCCAAAACTGTGTTGGCCCTTTTTGTTCTCGAACAGCAAGATTTAGAAAGTAAATCTGAGCGAGGATTCGACCTCATACCTCCTGCTTAATACGTCTTGATGCACTGTCAAAAAAAACATGTGTATTTAAGTCTCGAGCGCTTTCTGACATATCACTCACCTCCCAGCTCCCAGTGCTGCAGTCAGATATAGAACATATCATCGACTTCAGTGTCCATGACAAGTTCAGTGAAGGGTCTATCAACTGATTCCCACACCACAGAAAATACACTTGAAAACGTGAACCACAGTCCAAATCCAGTTAGCTGACAGTAAAACATGTGCACCGCAGAGTCTGATCAGTCACATCCAATATGTCAAAGCAAATGATGATGTAGTTTCAGCCACGTTGTTCAGTGTCTCCTTTCACAGAATAGGTCACTTATTTTACTCTTTCCAGCACCACAAGTTCTTTATGCTTTATCTCTTTCTATATTTAACCCAGATAACCCCAATCGTTACAATATACAGTGCTTCCCATGCAGATGAACTACCGTTGTTACTGTGCCTGAACACTTCCTCCATGGCTCTCGTGCTTCTGCTCACGCTGCACCTTCTCTTTGTTGGGTATGAGCACACCAGCATGTCGACTATACAAGGATGAAGAAAACTTTGCAGTTCTGCACTTTGTCTCCCTCGTTCTCTCCTCCCCACAGTGAAAGTGTTTCTTCCATCTCCTCCTTCGCACACTGCATGTCAAGCTGCATCCTTCATCCTCTCCATCACAGTGGTGGAGCTCAATAACTGCAGGGACTGCCTGCTTGTGGAATCTGAAGTTTGAGCTCCGTACCACCGGGATTAATCTAAAAGCCTGAAGACCTCAGCTGTGCCGTTTGGTAACTGCACCACAGGTTGGTTTTCTGCCCTGCATTAAACAGACATTGGCGTTACTGTGTTACTTTGCACAGGCGACTGGAAATCATTTGGATTTAGGTTCTGAACATCTGGGTTGGTTTAGGGCAGTAGTTTGTACCACCCTGCTGGACCAGAACTTAGGTTTAGGCCCTTACGTTGAATTTAGGTCACCGTTCTTGAGCCTGCAGCTTCTTATTGTTGTACATTATTGCGATTTTACTTTCACCTGAATACACCACAGTTAAACATTTAGAGGACAGCACAGTGCTGGAGTGGTTAGCGCTGCCGCCTCACAGCTAGAACATTGTGGGTTCAATCCCGGGCCAACCGTGGCACCTTTCTGTGTGGAGTTTGTATGTTCTCCCTCTGCTTGTTTGGCTTTTGATCCTGAGATGGACTGGAGATCCAGGTCCAGGGTGGACCCTACCTCTCCCACTTTCTCCTAAAAAATACATTCCCGCACAACTAAACTGCAAACGTGAATTTATTTTTGTCACATTGTTTTCAGATCCAATGTACTTTGTAAATGACACATACTGTATTTTTATTAAGAAACATGAATTGCAAGGAGGCGGCTGGAGAGGTTGGTGAAGTAGAAAGCACGGGGCCGTCAAGCCAAAGTCCAGAGATCTATTCCAGACTCCTGTGTCTGGTTATGTTCAGGCAAGAAAACCACTGATGTTAGGCTCAGAGAAAAATCAGGGACGTGTTTAAAAGCGATAAGACACATTTATTAAATGACTGTTCCAGCAGCTGAGGAAGATCGAGGGCTGGTCTAATACAGGAAGATGTAACTACCTAAACAGAACCATAAAATGCTTCCATAACGCCCGTAGTCACACAAACTGGACGTTGTATTGCAGGATCACATGATACTGCAAAAAGCAAAACCGAATATTTTGCTTTAAGAACGAATATTTTGGAGCACAGAAATATGTTGTCTGGTAACATTTTATTTTTTTATTCAGCCGCAGAATACAAACTGTGGCTGAAATTGTGATCCTCTGGAAAGTTTCGTTGTATAGGAATCAGATTTTTGGGAAGGGAGAAGGAAAAAAGTTTAGTATGATTCTGGCTCAAGCTCTAGTTTACAATAGATCTTGTTTTCTGCAGAACTGGACAATATAGTCAATTATGTTGACTTCATTGAAGCAAGCTCATTGGCCGCATGTAAGACATGACTTGTTCTTATTGAAATCACTTGAGGGGAAAGATGAGAGAGAAGAAAATAACTTTTTGTATTCAGCTGAGGCAGTTATGTTTGGGAATAATTCCATTTAACACCATTGAATTAATTGGTTAATTGGAAATCAGAATTGTATGTTACCTATGTGATACATAATGTTCCGACAATTAATTTGTCATGGGACGAAATTTAATTAAAGCCCTATCCAGAAATCATAGCACTTCCAAGGGGCGGGTATGTGAACTGATTTATTAATAAGATGATAAAGACAAAAGCAAATAGCTTGTTTGTGTTTGACAGACTGTGTGTGTGTGTGTGTGTGTGTGAGAGAGAGAGAGAGAGAGAGAGAGGGACAGAATTGCTGCATCCGTTATCATGTTCTCTCCTTTTCATTCTGTACTGGAGTCTGAAGGTGCTCTGTAGGGCCAAGAACCAATTAACCCATCTGCACCACTGTGGGATCTGACTGGTGTGACAAGCGCCGCGGTGCCAAATTACATAATGGTCCTCAGCTCAGGGCGCACAGGGAACTGAGAGAAACAAACAGCAGCTCAGGAAGCAGAGGACAATCTGCTCTGCTGCTGAGGGAACAGGTGACGGTGGAGCCATTGTGTGAGTCCCACTTGTCCTTGTGTGCTTGCTTGATGGATTTTGCACTTTGGCTCGGCAAATGGAATTCCATCACTAGATACTCCGATGTTTAAGTGAAAAAAAAAAAAAAAAGTGGTTTGGTGGTGTTAGAAGTTGTGTGGGTGGTAAGTAGACGGTAAAAATGGGAGATTAGATTTATGATGATTTGCAGAACAATGCCTGGAAAAGAAGATGTGTTGGAGTTTAGACTTCAAACGCAGTCACGATTTTGGGAAAAGAAGGATCAGCCTCATTCACACATGCACAGGGCTCCTGATCTTCTCTGGACTTTACCTGGAGATGGTGCATGTGGGAACGCAAATGTCCGAGTGAGGCGCTCTGGAGATTACCAGAGGTTTATCCTGTGAGTCCCGCGCTACAAAGTCCGGATTATGCGCACGAGCCCGTGCGTGGATTGAGCAGTGCTCTGTCCTGAACTGTGAGTGAGAAGTGAGTGAACAGTCGTGTTGCCAACGTTCCCATCAGTCCATTACCGAGCAAGATTTTTTTTATTTTTTCAGCTTCAATGTGCTGTTCATGTGCTAAGGAAGCTATAGAAACACCGGGAGACACTAACACTATTTGCTCTATGTTGGTTTTACACACTGATTCAGCCAAGAGGAAATAATGTGAGAGGCAGCAAATTCGTGAAGCTGTCCACCGGGAACAGTCATGGTTTTCCCAAGGGTGACTCTGCTATTGCTCCCAAACCATGTGCATGCTTTAATGAATGACTGTCTCTCACCTGCAGCAGTCAGACGCATCAAGATTAGGATTACAAATATTTGATGTATATCGCTTAAGTAAACGTGTTACGCTCTGAAAATTATTAGTATCAGCACATCATTTCTGCTGAGAATTATGATGAAAGAAAACTGTGCAGAAGTATTTCAAAGAAGAGACGAACAGCATGGAAACAGCATAGATTTCATTTTTATAAAACATATTTCTTTTAAAAACCAAATTACATTCTATAGGAATCATAATTACTGGGAATAAAACCCATCCAAAGTACCATGGGTGCTAGGTTTAGGCAACAAAAGCATTAGAGTAAAGAAATTTAAGTTTGCTGCCTACATCCTTTCTGCAATCGCAGAAAGTGAATTATTGTCTAACTACTGGTGAATATTTTAAAGAAATTAGTTTTTGTTTGCTGTTACATATTTAGAATCCTGTCAGACTCAGATGACCGATTTTTCTCCTGAATGTGTGCGCTACATTGCCACCTGAAACACCAATCAGATCTGAGAATGTTGGAGAATGATCAGGAGAATGTTGTCCAAACTCCTCTCAGTCCTGGACAATCCCTCCCACCCACTCCACAGGGGATCCTTTCCCCCAGCGGCCATCAGACTGTCCAACTCATCCCCCTTCCAATGGTCCAAAGGGACTAATTTGAATGGTCCAAAGGGACAAATGGCAGTTAAAATAGTTGTTTTTATTTTGTTTATAATTTTTTTTATTTTATTTATGTTTGTTCCTCTAGCTGGGTTTTTGTTTCTTACTTATTGTTCTGTAGTTTGTTTGCTGGAAGTGTTTTCCCTCCTTTTTCTACTTTTTACATGGAGAGCGGCTGTAACAAGGCAACACAATTTCCCTATGGGATCAATAAAGTTGTTTGAATCTTGGATCCTAAATCTTTTGTGCCAGGTCTAAAAATCTTTCCAGGAAGCTGACAGAAGCTCCGTTTGGCATGTAGCTTTATGTGCGAATAAGCTATGACCTCCACGCCCCCTTTTTAATCTTAAGTTTTTTACCGGAAGACAGCAGAGGCCCCTGGAGAACATTACATGATCTTTGAAAGAAAGAGGACTTTCTGAATGGATAGTGAAATATTTTGTGTAAATTTTTGTTTACAGATTGATGTGGGATGTCGCATGTAGCTAATGCTAACTGCTGGGGCACTAACACAAAGCTAAAGCTATATTGTTAAGGGTCGTAAGGCTAACGTTACTTTCTCTGCTCTGTCTCGGGGCTGTTTTGGTTCGTCGTTAAACCTTCGTGTAAGCTATGGAACGTGACGTCAGCTCAGCACTATGTAAAGCCTGGCAGACGCGTGAATGACTGCAGTGTGAGCAGCTCCACGGGCTTCAAGGCTGCTGCTGGAAAAAGTGAAAAACGGTCTGTGTCTACAGGCACCACAAACACTGAGAAATGTAAAAAAATTTGCATAATATGGCACCTTTTAAAACAGCTGTCAAAGATTCCAAATTTCAGGATGACTAAAGAAGTGGCAGCTGGATGCTCCTGCCCAGTAAATCTGCGTACAATAAACAGAAATCTACTTCCTCTGTCAAGAGAAATCCAGATGTTGCATCGCAGAGCTTTACACTGCAGAAACACGACACACTCCAGTCCCCCGTTCTATTAAACTGACAGAATAACACACAGAGAGAAAGACGGCTGAACCAGGGTGATTAGGGCTCCGAAAGAACTTTAAAGAGACTAAAATTGCAACAAAGGGAAAGAAATAATCGCTTCTGTTGGTATGGAGAATGTCAGAGAGTCCAAGGCAGGAAATTGCTATTGTGGGGGTGGGGGGTGGGGGGATTGGGTGGTGGGGTGGGGAGAGGAGCAGAGGAAGATGATGAAACTAAATATCACACGGCAAGAAAAGAGCAATGAGCAACACAGGTGGAAGAAAAGAGGCCTCAGGGGAGCAGATAAATGGCCACACTGCACAGTTTTATTTCATCGTAATGACCAAAGGGAGCATCCAGTCACCCCCCCCCCCTCCCCTTCCTCCCCCCTCCCCACTCCCCCCCAGGCACCAAACTAGTTTCTATTCCATTTGTACAGCCTTAAGGTACCTGACACAACAACAGACTACACAACAATGAAATGCCGTTTCAAACTTTTCCTAAGTAAAAACCTTAATCTAACCTCGCTCAAACTGAAGCCTTTTCGACCACTTTTCTGATTCTACTCCATCTACAACTTGGTAAAAGTCTGTTTTTGGGCTGTGACACACCAAGCTTGACCGGTGTCCGCTCATTGCACCGTGTCCTTTTTCTGATGATTCAGCATATTGAATTGGCGTCAATCCCTGTCAAAAAAAAAAAAAAAAAAGACACCACATTTGATGAAGCAACTAAAAACCATCCGTGGTGAGCAAAGAAAAAGCTTCTCAGTTTGCGGTTTGTGTCCTCAGTCCTGGGTCTCAATGCGGAATACAGACCATGTCTCCTCGAAGACGTTATTCCTCTCACGTGGCTGTAGAATCTTGTGCTAGTTGGCTTTTGAGCTATTTGTCTTTGAGGTGTGTTCAGGTGACACCTTTTGGCCCAGAGGAGGTGACGTGAGGTGAGGTGATGCAAACAATGTTTTACATCAAATCATGGTAGAGATAAGAATTGTTTTGTTTTAGAAGACACGTCGTCCATAATTTAGCAGTATTTACCGTAGCTGTGTGGAGACTTATCATTACTCCCTGATGCTGGTTCTTTTATTTTGTTCTGTAATTACTTCTAATTTGTTCCTATTTATTTGAGCCATTAAGATGTTGCCGTTCTCATGCTGCTAATCAAATTTAAATAATAACGAGGACACAAAGTTCACTGCGCACACACACACACACACACACACACACCGTTTCAGACCTTGCAGTTGTTCGCAGCCGTCTGGAACATGATATTTCCCTCTCTGGCAGCGTTCGTCCTTTGACTCCATCCATGCTCTGCCTCCACTCCTCTCGCTTTCTGTTTCGCCGATGAATGCACGGTGCAATAAAGTCCAGACAGAGTAATTACAGCCTGTCGACAAATAACAGAGAACCGGCCGACACGGTGCAACTTCATTTGCTTTTAAGCTGCTTATTTTCACCCTGCAGCAAATTGGACACTTTGTGCTAAATCGAGCACCAGGTTTAATTGTGTAAACAAAATCACACACCGTCATGTCACCTTTGTGTCTGCTGGGACAATATCTAATGAACAAGTCCATCCTCTTGTCCTGCTGATGTTGACAGCCTCTTTTTATTTGATTCTATCCTTAATTGTGGCTAAGATGTGTGTTATGTGGCGGCCGTTTAAATCATTTGATCATTGTCAGTTTCAGTCTCATGTTGGTTTAATTTTAATAATTAGCATTTGTAATTATAAGACATGTCAGGTTTTGGGAGTAAGTTTGCTCATTAGTGTCTTTTTAAATGAAGGAATGTGAATGGTTTTCCTCCTAACAAATAATTATACTTCCTACATTTAAACGTCAACTTGTATTAAGTGCTTGCTACTTATTCCAACTGAACAAACTCCTGACCACATTTATATTTTTAGTTTTGTTTATTGCTCCTACATGTGCACTTTTTGTCTTGCTTTTTACAAATTAACTTGCACTAGACTTGCAGTGGTACTTAATACCTGGGCTGGACACAAACTTCAATATGAGGAATTCCAAAATGGACATAATGCCTGTGGATTCTGGGTAAAAGAAGCCGGAAAACGTTCCAATTATGTAGACATTTTTAAAGCTTAAACAACTGCGTGGCAATGCGGTTGAAAGTAGGGATTGTTTTGAAACCCAAAATAAGTAAATGGGTAAAAGGCTTCTTATACAGAGCTTTTATCCAAAGTGCTTCTCATTCACCCACTCACGCCGATGGCGTTGGTCGCCGTGCAAGGCGCTCACCTGACGCACAGGCAGCAACTTGGGGTTCAGACACTTCGACACGTAGCCAGGACTTGGAATCAAACTACTGACCCTTTGGTCCATGGACGACTGCCTTACCAACTAAACTTCAAACGCTCCATGTAATCACCAAACCACACATCCTATCAGCGCCGTAGTTTAGGCCAAGTTAGGAAAAGATCATCGTTTGAGCTGAATTACAGAAACAGTAACTAAAGCAACTCGCGCTTTAAGTGTATTAAGTATATTGTACAAGCTCACTTTTTATTTCAAAGTGCTTCTGTCACCATCCATCCACCATCCATTCGCAGTTGGTTTCAGATATGAAAACAAGTCACATTACTTTTTAGAGCAACACCTCCCTCGTTCACTCACGAACACACAGGACTGTAGTAGCGTCTTAATGAACCCATGTTCTCATTCCAGCTCTTTTAATTACATTTGCAGGTCTGGAATTTCATATTAAAAACAACTATAACTTTGTTTTTTTTTGTTAACATCCACAAATCCTGTGTGCAACATTGAAAAACCATTTTCAGGCAAGTAGCTGAATAGATGCAAACACAGCGGGACCCAGAATGACACAGCTCACCGATGTAATGCCCTTATTTAATGTCATTTAGGAAATTTGGTTTATCAGTGTCCTGCTGACAGCAGGATAAAGCTATTTTGAACAGTCTTATCACCACTGGCAGCCTCAGCATGTGAAGGAGAGAGGGGAGGGCAGGGGGTGCAGATGGAAGAGGGTGTGATGAGAAGATAAGGAACAATTTGTTAAAAAGGCAAGAACGGACAGAGGGACAAATCCAGAAATATGAAACCAAGTTCAGAGGAAAGTACAATGTAATAACAAGCCCAAAGACCGAGGGAGGGATCAGAGAGAACGAAGAGACAGACGAGCAGAGCAGACAGAAGCACAGTAAGAACCACCGTAGGATTCAGCCTTTTATAGATGTATACCACATTTAATCATCTGCACAATGCTGTGCTAGGAACTACACGTCTTTGATTTGGACAAAAACTTTAGTCCAAAGTCACAGTTTTGAGAAGTTAAACAAGTGAAAGAAGCTTCAAAAATGCAGATGGACGTGGACATGTGGCGTTCAGGCATTTTCTGTTCAGGCTCCAATCGGTTGCTCTAGTGTTGCACGCTGAGAGACATGCATGAGGTCAGTTTATGTTCCATTCGTTTGTCTGTCTGTGTCGTGAACCTGTCTCCTGATTAGCTTTGGAACGTTTGTTCGTGTCGGCTCCTCTGCAACACTCGGTTACGTAAAGTGGTTACTTTTGTTTTTTGGCCCCTTTGGGGATTTTTTAACACAGAGTTAAACTGTTCACACACGTTCAATAGTTATGCATTTATTACATTGGTGTAATTTGGTTGTATTTGTCAAATGTTTAAAATGATTCTACTAAAACCTTTTGCACTTGTCTCACTGTAATTATTAACTTTGTAGTAGGCAGATGTGTATTTTATGATTTTATAAAGTTAACTTGTAAATCATCAAACACAGATAAGAATATTTATCACACCGAATTAGCTCTATGCTTCCACATCTTTCCCATTCTGTAATTTGGGTTTTGTTTTGTAAGTAAATTTGTTAATATGCATTTTTGGCGTCTCTACCTTTGAACCAATACCGGTGTCATTTCTTGGAAGGGTTTTCCAGTATTGGTATCAGGGCAACTTCTTCGGTTTCATTATTTGTGGTATGTGTTAATAAAACGTTTTTAATAATCAGTTTTTCCTCCCCCTTGTTTAAAATCCTTTAATGTTGGGTAGTAAACTGTCTCTCACCTGTTGCTGAATGTTCCCAATGGAACAACCTTAGCATTGTAATGCTAATGCTATGTCAACAACTTGGGCAGGATGGACCCCACCTCTCAGCTGAGACTGGCTCCAGCCCCCCTTTAGCCCTCAAAGATAATGATTATATCTAGTAGAAGGCACTGACATTGACTCGTTTTATTTAACCTTAGACAGCTAAAACAGCAAAACCGAACATTGTTTAACAATGTTATTTTTTTTGTTTTTGTGTTTTTGGAGACAGGATGCAGCTACAGCTTGGCGAGCAAGGCAGAGAAAACTGTGATTATAATGGCTACATCTGTATGCTGCCAAGTTTTGGGTAGAATCCATTCATCAGTAGGTGCTGTGAGCTGAGGTTTAGCTGCCTGTGGATCAAAACAATCAAACAGAACGAGGCAGAGAAACAGAAAAGGAGAGATGCCCTGTGGACAGCAAATGCCAATCTCCAGTCTTAACGAAGCCGTTTCTGTCTGATGTCTGGCAGGCTACAGCTAATGACAAGGCTTAGTTAGGTGAGGGAAAAGGCAAACAGGGAGAAGGTGTGGGGGTGAGGTGACTTTGGAGGGAATTGTGGGGGGGGGGGGGGGGGGGGGGGGGTAGCGAGAGTAAGCGCTAATCATGAAACCACCATTGTCTGTCTGATGTCTGGCTGGCCTGCTAATGATTTGTTAGGTGAGGGAAGGTGAGAAGGGGAGGGTGGGGGGGGTAGTGAAAAGAGGTGGTGGAGGTAATGGTGATGTGTGTGTGAGTGAGAGAGAGACAGAATTCTTTACCACTACAAATATTCAAAAGGTCACATGAACTATTGAACTATTTCTGAGAACTTCTTTCCTGTCTTTATATTATTTTATATAAGCTCCCGTTTGGCATTTCACCCTGTTCACAATTTATTCATTGAGTTTTTTTGTGAATGTTACACACTGACAGAAATATGTGGACATTCCTGTTAATCTTTGGCCCATTAAGGCTACATATACAAAGGGAAGACGTATGGTATTTTACCTTGTTTGCATTTTACCAAATATAATACTAAATATTACTGTAAATCGAACAGTTTAATTACAGTAAATCGAGATTGAAAACCATTTGCTTTTTGCATTATTAGCAGTTTGTGTGTTTTAAGACTCAAAATAGTTTTTTTTTCTTTTTTCCTCTTCATGGATTTGAACTGGGGGAGTGAGCTCATGACATGCACATAAGGTTCTACCAAGGATTCAAATGAACGATTTTCTACTCACAGAACCAGGAAGCAACAAAGGTATGAATTTACAAAACAATTGTATGTATTTATTTTTTAATCTTTTTTGTCCTTTCGGCTTATCCTGTGAGTTCAGGGTCACCACAGCAGATCATTTGTCTGCATGTTTATTTAGCAAAGTTTTTACGCCAGATGACGTTCTTGACACAATCCTCCGCAATTTCTACCGACTCGGGACCCATCTTAAAGAGTCAATATATTTATTTAACATTGCTTTCATTCGATTGTGAGTAGACATGTTGTTCTATCGTTAATATTAATGTTCTAAAATGTAACATAATATTAAATATATGTTATATGACAATATATATGACCTCTGGGTGAAAGTACCATTCAAGGCCAATGGTTCTGTAAATTAACATCCCCTATTCAACCTATTTCAACAAATCATGGTACAACGGAAAGAACTGAAGATCTGGAATATTGGATTGGGTTGCATAAGTGTAAAAACCATGTAGTCAAAGGTTCTATGATTTGTGCTTACAGAGGATCACTGTCATAGAATAAGCTGATTGTCACTGATGGACAACAGTTAGGGCTTCACCAGTTTTCTATAGAAGAAGATGACTGGTCATCACACAGTACTGACATCAGCTCCACACATTTGGTGTCAATCAAAGCTTTGATTGTCTGACCAAACTATCCTCCTTGTGGCTGAAGTGTAACTAATCCCTACATTCAAGCTTTACAGTCTTTTGGAAAGTCTTCCCACAAGAGCACCGGCCACTTTGAGTGTTATCATGTCATTGAATAGCGAGTTATCGATTGTTATTCAGTCCATTAGGTCACCTACTGCCTACTAGTCAGTCACCTACCACCTTCCCAATATTGTTAGACTTATCAGCGAGGCGTCGTTGGAGGCAGTCAGGTCGCTGGTTGAGTGACACAGCACAGGACTTTAACTAAGACACTAAGACACAAACTTCAAATTGTTAGTCAGTTTTACTTTAGTCAACTTTAACAAAAGGTGCAATTTGTTCTTTAACGTTTCGTTATGGGCTAATCTAAAGAAGATAGCATTGCATAAAAGATAGAGTTGCATAATGATGACAGACAGGAGCATGGAATGGAAAGAGCATCCAAGTTTCATTGCGTGCATCATGTAAGATATTAAAATCTCTAATTTACCCAGAATTTGCTATGATTTAATTAAGCTATTAAAATCATTAGTACTGAATCCCCACTATTGCACAATGTATTATTATAACCATAGGGTCAGACGTTTGCACCCTGCTCTTTCCGACCACATGTCCACGTGTCCCTGTGCCAGACACTGAACCGCCCACAGCACATCCTCAGGTCCTAAACCCGGTAGAAGTTGGGGAGTGTTGTTTCAGGAAGGGGTTCCGGTGTAAAAACTCTGCCAAATCAACATGTGGACAAATGATCCGCTGTGGCGACACTGAACCCACAGGATTCGCCGACAAAAAAGGACAAAAAACAAACACAAAAGCAATAGGTAGGTGCTCCTGTAGTTAGCGGGGCTGTGCACACACATACTATCTTGATTGTATTAAACTTGGAAAAAATGACCCTCACAGGCAGTGGAGGGCAAAGCCATGGGTTTATATAAAAATTATGCAGAACAAGTGCGTGTGAGAAACCTTATAACATGTTCATACTGCATGACTTGATTAATTATTGTGGGGGAGCGGATGCAGGCCGACTGTTCAACATCATTACCTCTGCCTTGATTTGTCTGTGGCTGGTTTGCACACCGACTGCTAACTCATTACGTTTTGTGTTCCTTAGTAGAGCTGTGTTTGTGTGTTTATGGGGCCGCAGGGTACAGAATGCTGTTTACATATGCATGCATGCCATCTGTAGCCACTGCGGCAGAGAGCACACTCCCACAATGCACATTTTTGTGATTACCATTTAATAAACGCCTGTTATTGCTAGGGATGGTTATCTTGCACATTTTATTCATCAACGTGACATTTGTCCATTTCCAGTGGCAGAGGAGGTCTCTCTTTGAGCCAGTGTGCACGAGGCGGCCGTCTCTCTAACACACTGCGCCACCGTGCAGCACACACAAACACAGATATCGTGCCACGAGTGCAAAACAAGTGTCTTCAACATGTAAAGGTGGAAACCAGAGAAGCTAGAGAAGGTCTATCACATGCAGGCAGAGAAAAGAGACTTTTTGAGTGATGGTCAGATTGAACTTTGAGTTGCAGTTACAATGAAGCAAACCACTCTGCCGTTGCAGTTTGCTACTAAAAATTGTTAAATTTATGATAAATATGAAAAAGGTGACAAGCAGAATCAGTACGAGTAGTAGTACTGTTAAACTCTTACTGATACTCATGCTTGTCATTTCACAGCAATGCTGCTGGTACAAACTCAGAAATCAGTCATTGTGTTTGTTTTGACTCTGCACACAAAGTGGCAATTATTTCCATTTCTCTTTAATTGGACTTTATTTTTGGAGACAGACATGTTCTCCCCCGAGGAACATGGCTTCATTAGTGTTAGTACAAATAAATGCTGTAGCTTTACGTTGCCTTAATGAGGCCATTGTTAACATTGTCGCTATCAACATCATCCTCATTGTCTCATAACTAATCATTTATCACCTATAAAGGAGAGGACGTGCTGGAAGGACTATGTAAAGACATATTATTATGTTTTAATTGCTTTTTCGAGAGAATAGAGGACCAGTAGGAGCAGAGAAGAGAAGAGACAGAGAGTTAAATGAGGATGAAGACTGGGTAAGGACGATGATGATGAGGAGGACACATGGATGCTAGAACAGAGAAACAGGGAAGAACAGAGATTACGAGTCAGGTCCTGAGGACACCACACACATGTTAACCGGAGTTTATCAGATCACCTTGTGGGTTTTAGCAAAGTGGTGAGTTACCCAGCCGAGAACACATTAGCAGCAAGTATTAAAGTGTTGCTTTTGTAACTAATCGGGTTTGGTGAAATGTCTCCAATCGCCAACAAAATCCTTTTAGCCAGGCGAGGGAAAGGTTGGTTAGTTAGTTGATCCAGATGGTATCACAGTTTTGGATTTAGGACCCAATTGCACAACCTCAGAAAGAGTTTAATGATTAGTGACACGGGAAACAGTGCTCAACATGATTACAGTTCGTGAGCACCAAGAACCAACCATAGCTTAGTACTTAACATGACAAGGAAACTTAAAATGGGAAGCCTGAACATAAGATAATTAACACGACATCCAAACATAGTTAGAATGTGTTGGTGATGCAGGGGAAACCTTTGATGTGAGGACATAGCAAGGCCACTAACATGCTGACAATGAAGACAGAGGCCGAAATTAACTAATTAACACTGAGCAGCTAAATATTATCTCTCCTAACAGAAGGAAGAAACACAGTCCAAACGCTGAGGAACAAAGAGTCATACAGTGATTTATTTTAAAACTTGGACGGGATCAGGGAATAAGTTCAAAGCTTAACAGGCACTGGCACAGACACTGAACTAGGACCAGGGAATCTGCTGGACAAAGTTGGCGAGGCAGAAGCTTCGTAGGTGAACGCAGAAAAGAGAAGGTGGTAGAGAGACCCCATTTCCCAGCAAGTCAGTGGCCTCAAATTGCAGTGGGATCAGCGACCAACTCAAAACAGGCTGGAAAAATGAAAGGCTGAGGGCAAGACATGAATCATGATGGACTGAGATATGCTGTATTTAGGGTTAGCAATTTGACTCCAATTTTAACTTTTTGATTCCAAGCTTTAAATTCTAAAAACCCAACAGTGCTCGTTTTTATGGCACCCAAGGTCCTAGAAGTAGCACAGTAGCTGTCATAGGCGCTGGAGAAAGTGATATCTCTAGTTCTGACAAGGCAGCATAAGAACCTCACATCCGAACACAAAGACCAAACACATGCAGCCCACAGACCTTTTCAGAGGAACAGCAAATATAGAAATGCTACGCTACAATAAAAACGTTATTAATTGATTCAGTCTTCGGTTAATAGTCAGTCAGGGAATACACACCAAACAGGCAAAGAGGTCCTGGCTAAGTTCAGGATCAGACAAACAAGAAAACTGGCTGCAGTGAAATGACTGCTACAGTACAAGAATGAATGAATGGCTGCTTTTTTTTGTGTGTCGTACACTGAAGGTCCACAGCCCACACTGGCTCACCACACACTGGTTATGTAACCTTACGTTACTACGGACGCAAAGATTGGCCATGGACACAGTTACCTTTTTTTTAGTTAGTTTTTAGATAGTTAAATTGTTAGAGACAACAAAAGTTGTTTTAGATAAAGGTGAGATTTGGATTTAGCTAAATTGTGTTGTTATCATGAGGAATTGATGTTGTTGTTATGAGACAACAGGATCCATGGCCAATCCCAGTAGAAGGTTACGTTTCGTACGTCTTTAGTGTGACATATTAATAAAAATATAGCCCCATAATCGAGGATTGGACAGACATGAGTTACACAGTTGTGTGTACGTGTTATTACCCAAATCTATACAAAACTTTATTTTATTTAGAAGAGATCCCAGAACCCGCCAGCAGACTCTGAGAGGATCCTCCTTCCGATTTCAAAGGTGAGAGGATCAAAAGGTAAGACCTAAATATATATAAGTGAGTATGGCACAGGAATCGATCCAATGTGAAATCCAGTCTCACTCTTTAATATTTCCATCATTCATCATCATTTTGATTCAGTGTAAGTAAACGGTCAAGTTTTTTGTAAACCAGACCATAAAGTTTTACAAGCTGTTTTGACTAAAAAGGGATATTGAACTCAGGGCTGGGTGTTAAACATTTCTTTACTTTGACGCTGCTTCCTGAACAATGTTTGCTCATCATTTTATTACTTTATTCTACGAATCAAAAAGCAATTTTCACATTCTTGAAGGACGACTTACTGCTGGACTGTTGGATTAGACTGACTGAGTTTAAGCTTGGTGAAAAAAAAGTCATTTCTGAACCAGCCACTCAGTGTAATGTCAGGGACATTTCATATTTCTCAAAGACTTAATCAGTCACCATCACTCCCTGATGCTCTGTCGTCTCTCAGATGAGCAGGTCTTGCTGGGACGTTTTAAAGAGACTATGTTGGGCTGAACCCTTTGCTTTACACAGCTCTTGTTTTAGCGTGTTCAAAGCGATAGGCGACCAACTTTTAACACGGTGCAGCAGGATGGAAGGATGTGGGCAAAACTGAAATTATCGCTTGGCTGCATGTTTAACAGGTGTTTTAATAAACTAATTTTATAGCCTTGTTACTCAGAGTGTGTGTTTCATCTTAGCTGGGCTCCGTCTCATCTCCTGCAGCTCACTACCCATCCCCCTCTCTTGTCAAGTCTGTGTGGACACAAACAGAGGACAAACCGCATCATTTACACAATAACTGTACTTTTAGTTCCGCTGATCTCATTGATGACTAATAAAACGCTGAGACAGTTTTTTTTTTTTACATTCACATACTCTAATTTCCAGTGGCCAATGTGACAACGCTCACAGTGTTTGGACGTTGCTCAGGTATCGAACTTTGGCATTTCATTATAATACTCCACGGGATTGAAGCATTTAAGTCAGTGCCATTAAAAAGTTTGAAACTGCACTGCAACACTGGGTATATAGGTGAACATTTATTCTCTGAACATTTAAACGACTAGGCAGTTATGTTAGGTAGGTACTAATTATAACTCTGTTGTAATTTTACCTTACTTTTTGTCTCAAGATGAGAATTTGTCCAATACTTTGGTTTAACACTGTCCTATGTATATAAAAAATAAATAAAAACAGGTCAAAACACAGGTCTTCAACACAACAATTGCGGTTTGTCTTTCTTTATTAATATAATCATGACATTGAAGATCCAGGAATCTACTAAACCTAACCATCATTGTCTTTGTGCCTCATAACTGACATTGTTCTCTATTAAACCAGCCTACGATCTTTTCCTAAGTCTAACAAAGCGATGCAAGTGCCCCAACACCCATAAAACGTCCTGCAAGTTCGGATATTTTGGCAAACCAAACAATTTTGTCTGGGTGGTTTTATTAATGTTTGACGTCAATGGATTTGCTAGTTCCAAATTAATTTACATCATTTGTTAACATATTCTCATGGATATGGAAAACACAAGCTGATTTAAGTAAAACATACTTTAGTTTAGTTGTAATTTTTAGGAGACGGCTGTTGATTAGTACAGGTCGCCCCACGCAGCATCACCTCACTCCCTGTTCCTGTAAAGCTGTTAAGTGGCGGTAAACCTGGAAAACCTGTGCTCTTACTTTGGCTTGTCAGTGTGATTGCTGCCTGAGGCCCTGCAGCATCTCAAAGCTCAGAGAACAGTTGGGGCTGCTCTCAGCTAAACAGCCCTTTATACCGCTTCATTCACTGCTCGCTCACCCCCCCCCCCCCCCCCCCCCTTCTCTCTGTTTATCGATTCAGGGCAGTTCAGCGTCTTTTACTGGCCTGACTTTCGATGCAAGCTACAATGCTTCAAAGACATTCTTTCACTCTTCACGTGCAGTTTATCAGCCCTCCTTTCTCCCTCTCTCTCCCCGAGCTTGTCAGTGCAAAAAAAAACGACTGCTGCTGAACAAATGAATAATATCCGTGACAGCACGGCCTCAAATCAGCGTGTTGCCGTGGTTTTACTGTGCCCTCCAGAATTACCGCTGGCCTTTGTAAAGATTAGCTCATTACTTTTACAGCTTTTTGCCTCATCTTTACTAAGGGTGCCAATAATTCTGGAGGGCAATATATATCTCTTCCTCCTACGACTCTCCCTCTTCAACACACAGCCTTATCTCACTTTTACGCTTATGTATGATTCATAACTTTTTTTCCTGTTATTGAGAAATTATATTTGAAAATTGAGCAAACAACGGGGATTTGATTGTTCGCACAGAACTGAGCTCTACAGAAGAACTCTTAAGTGTAATCAGTCCATGCAGAGTGAGCTCTCGTCCACCTAATGTTAGAAGAAAACCTGCAGGAACACTGAGTGTGGAGGAGCAGTTTAGCAGATTATTGTTAGTTAGTATTAGGTTTAGAAGTGTAGACAACGTAAATGTGTTGTTTGCCAGGACGCATTGTCAAGCACTCTGCTGCAGACGCGGATCCACATTATGTTAATTGAGATGTTTACAGCTTGATTTGTGCATTTTACTGTCGGTTGAGTTATCTACCCCATATTTGTCTAGTTTATCATTTTAAAGCAGATCTACAGCTCAGATAAAGTTCATAGCAATTTTATGAAGTTCCATTCTTAAGCTTTGTGCATAATATTCAGTCCAGATCCCTTCTTGATGTTCTTGCATTGATTTCTGTGGATAGAGGTAAATGTCGTACACATTTGGCTTCCATTCCCATAAAATCTGCTGCCATCACTGTCAACTATTGTGAGTTTTGTTTTAGTTTTTGCATCACATAAAATACAAGAACAACTAACAAATATAATCATCTTAATTGAACCTTTGATGAACATAGAAAATGCTTTGTTTTAAGTAATTTTAAATAAAAAGTATATGAAGTCAGAACCTAAATAGAACTCATATACACACTACTCACAAAAACTTAGAGATACTCGACGTTCGGGTGAAATTTATGAAAAAGTACTACAGTGATATTATATCATGAACGAAGAGCATTTAAAGGGGCATCATCAGACATGATCCATGAATCACGTGATTTCTGCAGTTGATCACCTTGTAAGAGAACAGCATGTTATGTAGTAAGTACAACATTGGACATGTGCATTAAAAGGTTTAGAGAAGATCAAATTAAGTTCACCTATAAAAGTTATAGTGCATTTTGAAATTGACTAGTGTATTTGTGGAGCAGTAACAAAAATCTGATCAAGCCATTTAACTCTCATTTTAAATGGACTAAAATACACACTCAGTTGATACTAATCCGCTCTTATAAATGCTCACTTCAGGAAGGTTACAATAATTAGTTATTGTCGAAACTGTTTTACATTTGCTGATTCACCTGTATGATCCTTTTGAAAGGCTTAGTGTTTGAGATTACGTTTTTTTGACCACATCGGTGACAGAGTTCATCAGTAGCATCTTCCACAATGATCATACAGCAGTTGAAACAACTCCTCTAAAACTGTTTTAAAAGAAAATGAACATACCCACCTCATAAATAAACACTAAACACACATTTTTATACCATGGACACCTTCCAGACCAAAAAAAAAAAAAACAAAACAACAAAGATTTACTGCTAATTATCAACATCTGGTTTCTCCAACAGAGTATTTTAAATTATGTTGATTATGTTGAAAAAGAAGAAGTTCAATATCAGTGAATGAGTCCCCACTACAAACTTCACTACAAATCATTTACCTAAGTACTGAGCAGATTTTCTATTTAAAGTACAAAAGTGAAGGTTCTCCAAGAAAACAGCGTATCTTCAACAATCTGGAGAAGAAACAATGAAAACTAAGAGTCAAAGGTCACCTCTGGTAATGGTGGAGCTGATTTTAATCACTGTATATCTCGACAGGTACTTAACCCATAGTGATACATCGGTATTTATTAATTCCTAATTATTTTATAAACAAAATTGTTTTAACACCACCAAAATATCAACTTCTTGGCTCCTCGGATGGAACATGTACAGCTCCAGCTTTATGACAGATGTCCACCACCTTGGACTACATCATGAGAACTCGAGTTGTTACTATGGGAACTATTGCATTTCTGCATATTCTCCCCACATGACATGTATTTTCATATTTTATTGAAAATAAAGGTGAGCACCATATATTACATCGAGTGATCTGGGAAAGGGGTACGCTGTTCCCACCCACACGCACAATAAAATCTTCTGAAGGTAATAGATGCCACTGTAGCCATAGGGCATGAAGGTACACACCCCCACACACATATATACAGTATACGGTTTCATTTCTTTTGCTCTCTCCATATACTTTTAGTGCATTATTTAACATCTCGAGAAATGGAAATTTGAAAAGGAAATTATGCATCACACAGCAGCTCAGAGCCACACTTTAAAATAAATCTCCTCTTCCTCCCTCCTCTTAAATCCCAGCGATAATATTGCACTTGTCCCCAGATTTATTATGTAAGGGTCTAAAGCTGTGCATCAACTCCATTGTTCAAACTGATTAAGCTTCCTGTGTGAGAATCTCAAAACATGCAGCAGCTGTTGGCATTATTCTCTGCATTATTCTTAGTGCAAAACTTGACAAGTATTGAAGTGTTTATATATTATTATATATCTCTTACTTTTTACTTGGAATCTTAATGAATAAGTCATTCGTTACTGCTGGAGACAATTAATGGCAACATCTCAAGAGACTGAAGCATTAAATTCCATCGTGGTAAAGGTGTTAAGGGTTAAATAATAGGAAATGTAAAGTCCCAGTTGGAACTGGTTTCAAATTACACAGAATAATGTGTTTTATTGATTGACTCGGGTATTGATTAGTGAAGACTACACAGACAGAAACTCGATCTTTACCCGAACAAGTGTCTTGATTTTGAACTGCCATGGACACTGATGCTTGCAAACACTTCCACTTCTTCTTTTCCTTTGGGCTGCTCCCTTTCACGTGTCTCCACAGCGAATGATGTGTCTCCATCTAACTCTGTCCTCTGCATCCTCTTCTCTCACACCAACTAACTTCTACCGACATATTTACAGTTTCTCCTCCAAACCACCTCAATCTGTCCTCTCTGACTTTATCTCCAAAACATCTAACATGAGCTGTCCCTCTGATGTCCTCATTCCTGATGCTGTCCATCCTCGTCACTCCCACAGAGAACCTCAACATCTTAAGCTCTGCTACCTCCAGCTCTGCCTCCTGTCTTTTCTTCAGTGCCACTGTCTCTAAGCCGAACAACATCTCTGGTCTCACCACCGTCTTGAACATCTTTCCTTTCATTCTCGCTGATACTCTTTTATCACACAACACACCTGACACTTTTCTCCACCCGTTCCAACCTGCCTGCACTCGCCTCTTCACCTCTTTTCCACACTCTCTGTTGCTCTGAACCGTTGACCCTAAGTACTTAAAGTCCTGCACCTTCTTCACCTCTGCTCCCTGTAACCTCACCGTTCCCCCTGGGTCCCTCTCATTCACACACAAGTATTCTGTCTTGCTGCAACTAAGCTTCATTCCTCTGTTTTCCAGAGCAGACCTCCACCTCTCTAGATTTTCCTCCACCTGCTCCCTGCTCTCACTCTTGCAAACACTTCCACTAACCATTAGATTCTAATCAAAAATGTAAAAAATTCAGATTCATGCTGTCATTTCATTTTGCACAGTGGAGGCACAATATGATCACAATGCTTAATCTGCGTCACATAGGTCATGCATATTTGCACAACAAAAAAGTTTTGCTTTGTGTGTCCTTGGCCTCTTTAATCTTCTCCTTAGTCTATTTCATAAAAAACCTTTGGCGATTAATTCTCCTCCCTATGTTGTGTTTTACTATCTGCCCTGAAGACGGCAGAGGTGGTTTTATTATTAATTATTATCCCGTGTCACAGCTGGCACAGCTGTAGGTTCAAGGTTTGCCTTGACGATGTGTGGAACCTGTGGCTTATACTCTACTCCAAGTTTTACCTGAAGTAATGTTTTGTGACTTGCCTCTTTACAACATCTCTGCATGAAAATATCAAGGTACATACAGGTTCATAGTGGCATAAATGTCAGAAATGTTGCACAGAACAAGGCTCTTATGACTCATAGGTCATGAGACAGACGGGTGAATGTCAAGCCAGCTGCTGAGTTCTGTAGATCCATAGCCATAGCTTTTGCTTTTACCAAGTATTAAAAGCAACAGAAAGTAACCGACAGCCAATCTGAGCTCCCCATGGTGCAATAAAATCTCTAAGCTGCTGCCAGACAGACTAGAAAATTAATCGGCATGGTGAATTGCCAACTCTGACACTGGTCAGGGAATGTACTTGGCACACACATTGTGGTTAGAGACACTTTTGATCCTCATTATTGGATCCTAAAAGAGGAGCTTGTACAACATCTTATTGTATTGTTTAGTTACATACAAACATGCACCCATACCCTTAAATACATGGTGTGGGTGCATAGGGGAACAGAGGAAACTAAAATCTAAAATTGTTTACTACGCGCATTCAACAATCAACACAATAGTGGTTTAAAGTGTAAGTAAATGCCATGTCCCCAGTCTGTTAGTGTCTGGACAGACTCACCCTTGTTTTATCCATTTAATGTATGCAACACTCTTCTTGTGAAGTGGTAAACACTGTTTTTCCCATTGTCAGTGGAGGAGACCTGTTGCTGTTGCTTCTGTCCTGGGTTGCAATCATCTTTTGTAATCTGCATGTGGGGAATTTCTGAGCACATTGCCACAATTGTAGTATAAGCAAAAGTGTGTGTGTGTGTGTGTGTGTGTGTGTGCCCATCCAAGAGCAACCGATAAATATGAATTGTCCTAAAGTAACTGTAAGATGCATGTAAGAACCCTCAGAACACATTGGAGTAAGGTGATAAACTGCACGAACTGTGAGTTATTAGTGTTTAAACGTTGACATTGATCACGATCACCATCTTACATTAGTCCTTAATGTGCTAACAGCTGATAAACATCAGTGCTTAGTTAGCTGCTAAATGATGATGCAAAAGTTGATCACAATTAGCCATCTGTGAAAATTCTTAGTCATCCATGTCATGGTAACCTCAAAGGTGCTGTCACTGGCAACTGGACTTGTTTGTCGTTCTTGGGGCCCATTCACCTCCCGCCCAAAAGGTTTCATAAGTTCCGACCTTAAAGAGGCCGGCACATCAGCTCTGTGGAGTTGTTAAGAAGGCCAAGGGCATTTTTTAGTCTAACATACATGAGGGTACACCCTGGACAGGTCCGTCTATGTCAGGGCCAACACAAAGAGACATGCACAGACAACCATTCCCACATAGCAAAGTCTACTGGTCGGTGTCAGTCACCTGATTTAAAAACATAAAATAGGACAAAAACACAGCACAAAAGTTCACAATAGCATAAAACGTGTAGAATAAAAACGGATAACAGAGAGAATAAAATAACGAACAGATAAAATAATTGTCAAAGGCCAATGAGAACAAGTGGGTTTTAAGAAGGGATTTAAAAACAGGCCAGGATGAGGCCTGTCTAATGTGCAACAGCAACTCCTTCCACAGTTTTGGAGCAGCCACTGAAAAAGCTCGGTCTCCTCCGAGCTTACGTTTAGTTTTTGGCAGACTCAGACGCATCAGGTCAGCTGATCTAAGCGACCGTGGTGGAACGTATGGATGCAGAAGCTCAGAGAGTTACAGCGAGGCCGCCCCATTGAAACATAATAGAAGAAGTTTACAACAACTGCCGATGACCCAAGATATGGATCGAGCCCTGATCTTGCTACTGGCGCCCAGGAGGAGCCACCCCATGCTCCAGTCACATCTACTGGGACATTCTTTGCAGTCTGCACGTCCAGTCTGCTTCACTTAAAACTTGTAGCTACCCAAACTTGGCTTCTGTTGTAGATCTGCTCCTGGATCTGGATCTTCTTGTGGATTCTTGTTATTTTATACATAGCTGATGAATTTGAGAAACACTGGAGAATATTTAATAAAAAAAACATCTCTGGACATTTCAAACCCAGTGACACGCTGAGACAAAAACTGGTCCATGACAATGACGAACACCATGCATCTGAAAGACAAGAGCTTCTTCTTTAAAAATAAGATCAAATATCAGGAGATCAGTAGTATTGGTGGCCTGCATTTTGTGGTGAGCACTTTATGTCATCCAACTAATCTTTGTTGGCACACTTCACTTCAGTCTGGTCCCAAAGCAACAAGTGCACTGTTTCTGAAAAATTGTAACAAGAAACTCTGGCCTGAAAATACAGAATGACCACACACACACACACACACACACACCCACACACTAAATTTACTCATGTGTGAAGTTTATTAGACTGTCAGATTTAATTCTTACTGATTTTAATGGGATTCGTCTCCCTTTTCCAATGCTGTGATTGCAATCAGGTTGTTGTTGACGGAAAGTGCCCAGCATTCATTTTAAAGCTTGTGTGCTTCATCAGTAGCACTGCAGCTTATATAAGGTAGTAGCTATGATGTACATTAAAAATGTATATGGAAGATTCATGCTGCATGACAAAGACATGGGCCTATCAAAACTTTTGCAGAGTTGGAGATGGCTCATAAAGAATACATTGGATTTTGACATGCATGCTTTGCTTTTGCATGTTAGACTAATAAATGCTCAAATCCATAGCAGGAGTTATGACTAGTCCAAATGTAATTGTAGATTTTTTTAAATTGTCAATTAAAGACATTTATTCAAAATTGTCTTTTGTAGATACCTAAATAATTTTGACTAGTTCAACAAGAATTTCAACAAAAATTTCAAGATTTGTACATTGCAGTTTAATTGTTAAAACTCCAAACATATTTACAGATATACTAAAGATCATTTTATTCCATTTTCCAACTTGAATTTTTTGATTTCCTGTTCAAGTCTATGAACAATACTAAGCATTAGAATGCAACTGTAGATATAATTGATTTGTCACAATTACTGGTGCCCTCCGAGGTAATCAATCAGCACAAATGTACCTACAGGGAGTAATCAGGTGTGACATAAATTTGAAGCTCTAATGTATTAAGACCTTCTATGACATTGATGTTTAATATTACATTGAGTTTCTTATGGAGTTTTTTTTTGTCAGCTCATACTGTCACGGAACAGGCAATATGGGAGAAATGATTTGCAGATTTTTATTGTGGGCTTTTGTAGAAACTAGTGTGTAGTCTTTTAAATTTTAGTAGCTGTCTGTCCCCACCAAGTAAAAAAGAACACAAAACACAGTGAAGGGTACTTTCCATTCCGTTTTAGGTTCACAGAATGCAAATTAAAAGATTCAGTTCTATCCCTTTCCTGGTTTTCAGCTGAGCATTTATGGTTTCCCTCCTTGAATGACCAATGTGCACTGCTGAGATCTGCAAGTTTACACAGAGATACTCTTCTATTTCATGCTTGATGGCGCTGTGAGGAGAATATCAATTTAACAATGCCACAAGAAGGTTTTTGTACATGTCCACAGGTGCACGCGCATCCTGTATCATCTCTCTTTCGAGCCGCTAAACAGGAAAACGCAGATAAAGTCATTTACGTCTACAAATTGTTTTACACTCCAGATATGAGCTTCAGCAGCTCAACACAATGCAGAAATAATTATCTCACATGTGAAAGGATGCAATTAGTAGAATCGAAGAAATTGAAATCTGCTTAAACTCTTAATCTCTACGAGTGGAACAATTTAATACAAATGGCAGGAGTAATTGCAGTGAGTCCATTAATTATTAATCAAGCTGAGACATGAAATAACAATGCCAGCTGCTTCATGAAATGCAGAGTCTGATTACAGCAAAGAATGCCTCTATAATGCACTCACATACTCCATGTGCATGAATGCGCACACATTTGGAATTCCTTCTTACACAAAATGACTGTGGATGATTTATTTGTTCGGGGAAACATTTGTGATATTTCTTTACTTGCTTCTCAACAGGGCGTCATTTGTTCCACTAACAGAAAGTGCAAACAAATTGGCAATTTGCTTTTAGATTTTGCTCTGGCAGATATGTGCACCAGTGACACTGAGAAGAGAGATTGATTGTAGGAGAGAAAAATAACATAGTGCCACATTGTCTCCTAAAAATGACATTCCTATGCAGCTAAACTGCAAATACGGTTACATTTTTGAAGGAAACTTAAGGACTGAAATATTAAGCCTATGCAATGTTTTGAATCGAGCAAGTGAAACGGAAATGGAAAGCAAATTGCTAGAAGTCGGTTGGGTGAGGGGTGGACATAAAAAGTGCAGGAACCCCATGTAGTTAGGTTAAGCAAGCGAGCAGTTAGTTTACGGATAGAGGAAGATTGTAGATTTGTTTGAAAATCATAAAAGTATGTTAAGTGTTTTGTCTTTAGGAACCCGGACCCCTTTCTTACAGCTTATCCTGGGTCGCTACAGCAGAAATGTGATCTGCGCATTGATTTGTCACAAAAAGATGCTCTTTACTCTTTACTTTCGTTCTTGGTGTTATTAACAGCAGCGTTGCCTGTGACGTCTTCCCAAGACACTGTAAACACGCCAGAGTGCAGCCACGGATTAAAAAGCCAGGCCTGGATCCCTGTGTAGTCCACTTTTAGGCCCATTTCTAAACTTCCCTTTCTGTCTTTTTTAGGTCTTTTTAGAGGAAAACAGCATTCGTGAGTGTTGCCAGTCAGGATTTAAATGGCTTCACAGCACTGAATCTGCACTGCTGAGGCTTTTTAATGACATCCTCTTAGCCACAGATGTTGGGGACTCTGGGGTGTTGGTGCTACTGGATCTTACTGCTGCCTTTGACACAGTAGATCATAGCATTTTGATTTCACGTTCAGAGCAACCGATAGGCATCCGTGGCACTGCTCTGGAGTGGTTTAGCTCATACTTGGCAGAGAGAACTTTTTGCGTACAAATTGATAATGTCCAGTCCTCTTCTGTTCCTCTGTTACATGGGGTTCTGCAGGGCTCAATTCTTGGGCCTCTGCTTTTTTCCCTTCTATCTGCTCCCCCTTGGCTCCATTCTTAAAAATCATAATTGTCCTGTCCACTGTTATGAAGATGACACCCAGATATATGTGCCACTGAGACAGAATGATGGCTATTCCATAAGCTCATTGATGGAACTAAAAGCCTAGATGGCTCCTAATTTGCTCCATTTTAATGAAAAAAAAAAAGGCAGAGGTTTTTGTCTTTGGTCCAGGCACCAGCAGTGGGCCTCCTCTTGTAGACCTGGGCCCTTTGACACAATTTGTTAAACCTACTGTCACTAATTTGGGTGTTAAGGTGGACAGTGGTTTTAGCTTGGACATGCAGGTTAGTGCAGTGGTGAAATCCAGCTTCTTTCATTTAAGACAATTGGCAAAAGTTAAATAATATTTGTCAAAAAAAAGCCCTTTGAGACAGTGATCCATGCTTTTGTCACAACTTGGCTGGATTACTGTAATCCTCTGTATTTTGGTGTCTCTCATTTGTCCCTGTCCCGTCTTCAGCTGGTACAAAATGCAGCTGCACATTTGTTAACTGGAACACATCACCCCGGTTTTAGCATCGCTGCACTGTCCATCTTAGAGTCCATTTTAAAATTTTGTTTTTTTTTGTTTGTTTTTCAGTCCTTAAATGGTCTTGTGCCACCCTCCCTCTCCGAGTTGCTATATGTGCACTTCCCCTCCAGGTCGCTCAGGTCTGCTGACCAACTGCTCCTAGACGTGCCAAAGACACGGCGGAAGCTCGGGGGAGGCAGACCTTTTGCTGTTGCAGGCCCGAATTTGTGGAATGCACTGCCTTTGCAAGTTAGACAGGTATCGTTTAAACTTTGGTCAGTTTTTGCTGTTTTGTGCTTTATAACTAAAGTTGTCTTGGCTTGGCTTACTGATGCAACCCTCCAACTTTTACTAGGCTTGGGACCCACATCAGATATATGCTAGCTTACCCAACTTCAATGGCTGGGGCTTCGGCAGTTTGGAGGTTCAGTGTCTTGCTTTGGTCCACTTCGACGAAACGCTGATCCTGCCATCAATAGGCTGCTACTCTGAGCCCCTGCTGCCCTCTCAGAGAATGTATTTAAACAATCTTCCATTTTTTTAAAGTGTAATCTTTTTCTGTGAAGACAAAGTCAGAGAAAAATACAAAAATGCATTCTGGGGAATGTTGGGGAGAAGAACAACACTTAAATTGGTTTAAATACACTTAAATCATGTCCTAATTCTATAAAATCTATCTAAACTTTTTGAGTTTCCAGACTGGTAAGGAGCTTTAGTCATGGAAGTAGGGGTGCTTGGGGTACGGTTGGGCCACAGATTTGAGAACGTTACTGCCACTATTGTAAAGACAGTTTAACTTATTGTATATTATCAGATTAGAGTTGAGAGATTAAATCTGATAATAGGAGTTGCTACGAGTTGAGGATGCCATTATCTATCAGCTGAACAGCGCATGTGAAGGTTCATGCTTCTTGGTGAGTAACTGACAGCGATGCAGGTAGATCCTCCAATTGTGTCCAGGATTGTCAGAAGTTTTTGATGACTCTGCCGTACTCGGATGTAACAGTAAGGGTGACGAGTTTTGAATACAGGGCTGTGGTGGATAACTTTTTCACATGGTGTCAGCAGAACCATCTGCAGCTCAATGTGGCAAAGACCTAGAAAGAATATTGAAGCCCTTTACAAGAAGGGCCAGAGCCGCCTCTATTTTTTTAAGGAGTCTCAGGTCCTTTAACATCTGTCGAAAAATGCTGAGAAAGTTTTATGAGTCTGTGGTTGCAAGTGCGATTCTGTTTGCTGTTGTGAACTGGAGCAGTGGACTGAGAGCTGCAGACACTCAATAAACCGATCAGAATGGTCTGTTACATTGTGGGGATGGGATTAAAGCGAGTGAGGCTTGACACCTGTACTTGACAGGTGATATGTGACACCTTTTAAGGTCTGTGCATAATTTAAAAGTAAGTAATCTTTAGGTGGCTGTTTGAGGCACTGTTCACTCAAAAAGAAAAAAAAAAAGGCAATGTGTTGACCCACAGAAACAGCACGTTTGCTGCCAATAAATCTGAAAACCTTGCAGCATGCCCTGCAACACGCCCTGGTATAGAGCATGTCGGATATAATCACATCCATGGTCTGGTGATCCAGTGAAGAAGGAGGCACTGCACGAGCACAAAAACCATTCCCAATCTAGGCTTTTCCCCTCCCACCCCCTTAATATTCACACAGCAGCACCAACACTCCAGCGGGGCATCGGGAGCTACACAAATGCTTAACTTAAAAATGTCTCACAAGGAGAAGGAAATGCAGCTTCAATCAAGCAGTATATAGAGATGAAAACACAAACAACAGCTTTGAAAGACACAGACCGCGAGGACAGGGACATGGACGTTTTACCTGAAATTAACAATCTTTAAGTTTGATGTTTCCTTTGAAACTCCGAGAAGCCTACTGCTCGAAACATCTTCCTTTATTGTGTGTTTGTGTCCAATTTTGCTGCACAGCCTTTGAAGCAATCACTGCAATCAAGTGCTTTTTGTGGCTCTTAATGAGACTTGTTCACTTCTGCTGGTAGTTTGTTCTCTTCTTGAAGAAACTGCTGCCCTTCTCTCAGGTGTGATGGGGGCTTTCTCTCAACAAGTTTCTTCCCAGTGTTCAGTTGGATTAAAATCAGAAGTCATAGCAACCACTTCAGACCGGCCCAAAGTTTTCTTCTTGACCTTATATGTATGTTTAGAATTATCATCCTGCTGGAAAACCGTGTCTTGTGACTGGTGCAGTCGCTATATCCATGTCCTTCACATTCAAGTTTAATCAAAGAAATCTCAAAACATAACAGACCTTCCTTTGTCTGTTTGAACTAGGCTCAATTGTCCACTTCTGCACTGCAACACAGCAGCCCAGAAATATTCAAGTTTTGGCAGCTACTTTAATTTTTTTTTTCTGTTATTCTATTTTTTAAGTAGATTAGCAGCTGTAAATATGCAATTCACAGCCGAGCTGTTAATGGTTGCAAACAACTATCACTGCAGTCTGGACAACAATGACAGACTTTATACCTCACAAGATCTGGCGCTCTATCTCAAGCAGAGAGCTGACCTTTCCCCCGCTGAGATGGTGAAGGTGGCGAAGGCATAGAAAGTTGACACTCTTTGAAGACCGTCAATAAATGGACGTAATGTCTCCCCAACCAAAAGAAAACACAGTTCAATGAGAAGGTAAGGTCTCTTCTCAGAATATTGGATTCTACATTCAACTCTGGGGACCTGCAGGCCTGCAAAGAGAACTGGAAAGGCCTGAGGAGAGATATTAGAGAGACCAGGCAGCATCTACATGAACACTTTAACAGTAACAATTCCAGATGCATGTGGTAAAGGAATAAAGACTCTCACTGGCTACAGCCATAAACCCTAAACAGCATAATATCAGACCAGACCGAAAAAAAACATTTAACATTTATTTTCCGTTTTCAATTGCTGCACTACCAAGGAAGGACGAACCCATACTGCACCAACATTTGGTCAGATCCACTCTGCAGAGTCAATGAAAAGAAAACAGCTGCTCCAGATAGAGTCACGAGAAAGATGTATTATGCAAACTAGTTGGAAGGAATGTAACGACCATCTTTAATCCCTTGGTTACACGGCGCTGTCTCTGCCCACCTGCCTTAAGTTGGCCACGATTATCCCAGTACCAATGAAAAACAGTGAACTGCTTGTGTTGCCAGTTATCCCACCCTTACTGATTGTTTTCAGACTCATCCTTTCTCACCAGGTCAAGTTTCCATAGTGAGCAAACAGATTGACACACAATGAAGCGCTCACACAGCCGCATCTATGTTAACATCCTGTCTGTAGATTTGGGCTCAGCGTTTAATATAGACATCCCCCACAAATTGGTTCAAAAACGGAGCAGTTTGGATGTTGGCAGCTCACTGTGCACATGGATAATAGACTTTCTAGAGATTGTGAGCAACACGATGCTCACAGTGACTTGGACTCAAACATTACAAAACCCGATAAAATGACTTCAGACCTCAGACAAATCGAAACACCCCTCTGCCTACACTGTGAGGAGAGAAATAGGGCGCAGAGCTTTGGCTCTCTCGGTGTGGACATCTCTGCTGACCTCAGGGAAAAGGCCCAGAGGGGGTTTACTTCCTCAGGAAGTTAAAACATGCTCAGCTCTCTCTTATCACGAGTTGACCAAATTCTATCAGACAGGAATAGAGAGCCTCCTGACCTACTGCTGCATGGTGTGGTTCACCAGCTGCACAGGGGAGAACAGGAAGGACCTGCAGAGGGTGGTGAGGGGAGCAGAGCAGGTGCAGAGGTAGAGACATCTCCACTGAAAGACTCCAAAAGGAAGCCAGCTGTATTCTAAAGGACCCCACTCACCTTGGACTGCACACGTTCTCTCCCCTGCCCTCAGAAGACAACTAAACTAAAAACTAATACGTTTAGAAATGGCTTCTTCCCACAGGTAGTGGGATGCATAATGTCCAATACAAATCTAACACAACATGTCTTGTAGTTGCATTACTTAATATTCCCTTCTGTGCAGATGTACAAACTGATTGTGGGGCAGGTTTTTTAAAATTCTGCCTGTACGATTGTTGAACATTGGTGCAAAATGGCAGCCTTTAAAAGAAGCTCTTTTCATTGTTATAGTGAGGGAATGATGCCAAAACATGACATTTACCTGGGATGTTTTGATATGTGAATAATGTTTTGTTATCTAAGCCCATTGTGGCTTAGAATTTATCCCTGAAAAGATGAATGATTTTATTTTATTTTTCATTCTCTGCATGATTTTATCACTGTAGCATTCAGCCCTTGTAGAATATTCAAGAATCAGAACATTGAGTAAAGGAGACCTATGAGCTGTGGTGGAATTTGATCCTTTGTGTATTATTACTCTCAGTGACAATGACCTCTGTAATATTAGAAGTTAATATTAGAACACACTATGCACTAATGAGTCCTGAGGTTTTCATAGACCTTTTTCTGACTGTGGCCTAAACTCAGTGATTTTGAGACGGCTAGTCTGCTGATGTGATGCATGTTGCAATGCTTTAAAGTGCAGGTTGTGCAGAACTCACAGAGGATTAGATTTGTCTAATTAATTGTTACGCACCACCAGGAATTCAGGGATGGACTGACTAAATACAAAGACAACTAAAACCCAAATGTATGATACAAATAACCTAAGCATAATAAAAACTTGTCTTTAGAATTTATTTAAAAAATGTTTAAGCATTGGACTTTTTCCTACATAACTTGTATTTGGTAGTGTGAGGTTTGTGTTCACCAACGGTTTGAATGCTAAAGTTTAGAGCGTGTTAAATAACATCTAACAAGTCCTGGAAACTAAATTGTTTCCTATGACCCCCAGAAGCAATTGTTGAAATAGTGCCTCCTTGGCAGCAGGCGCCTGTTGAGTTGTGAGTCTGCACCTCTTGGTGCCAGGCATAAAAAATGATGTCTGGTGTTTAGAACAATGGCTCCAAAATGGTGACTAACATTTTCCTCTTAGTCAAAGCTAGGCTTTGCAAATGGCAGATTTAGGAACAAAGACTCTAATCACCTGTGGCAAAGTATGTGACAGGCTCATTTTCATAGTAGCCACAAGATGGAGGGGAGTCTCACTCTGATGGACATTCGTGTGAGCTGCCAAGCAGACGGACAACTGACAGGTCAAGAGAGAAACTCTGATCTATTATGTTGGGGAAAAAAAGCTCTTTTCCCAGTATTTCATAGCTTCTCTGTGAGGTACGGATTCTGCGGTAAATTGAGTTGCTCAGCGAGATTTACTGAATAGAGACAGAGGACACAGAGAGAGGGAGGAAAGGGATCAGGAAGGGTCTTATTGGATTTTTTGTTTGGTGAGAAGGCAGAGGTGCTATTTCCACACAAAACGTGTGTGTTTGAAAAGGAGACGCTCATGAAACCACTAAGGAGTCAGAAAGCACGGACTGAGCACACAGCTGTCAGTGTATTCATAAAATGAAGTCTTGCTCCATTATAAAACTCCAAATGTTGAAAACGTATTTGATCAAAAGTGGTTAGTGGTAGATCTCACAAACTAAATATTAACGCAGTAAATAAATCAGAGTTGATGCTGTAACAACCTTGTGCTTTGGCCACTGTGTAATGTGTCTTGGCAGGTGTGACAGAATCACCAGCCTTAGTGTTGCATCTGATTTCATGGTGTGATTTTGTTGGAAAATATACATTTTGTGTATCACTGTAATGATTATTACATAAGATACAATTTGTTTGGAGAGAAATCAGTGAAGATACCTACTACAGTTTTTATTAAAAACGGACCCTGCTGGGATTTACTTAAACGGATGCCATGTTTTTGGTGCTTACATACTGAAAAGAGTCGGAGTTTCTCATAAACTAATTCCTAGTGTCTGCACCAGAAGCAGGTGTGAAACAGCACACTAATAACTGTGTGACAGTACATGTAGGGCTGAGGCATGGAGCTGCCAACCCAAAGAGCAGCTTACTGTCCAATCTCAGCTGGAGTCCAAAGTGAGAGATAAGCAGCCCTGTCAGCCCATGTCTGCATGTTTTCACAGCTGGTGTGAAGAAAAGTGCGAAGTCAAGAGCCTGTAAGTGTTTTTAAAAGTGAGCTAGTGTCATAAAGTTTCTTGGATGGAAGAAGCTGGAAGGAAAAAAAAGGAAAAGGAAATGAATAACTCCGTCCAACACGCTGAAAGTAAAGTCATGCTATAACAATGGATAACGGCTCCAATTGTATGTAATAATTTAAGTGGTTTGCATTTAAAATGAAATCACCTCTATAGCAGAATTTGGCACATATACTACTTCTCGTTACTGCTGTGGAGCCACATATTCAGCTCCACTTAAAGCTGCTCTTTAACCCAGTAAACCAGACACATCGGTCGATTGAATCACGTTTTATTTAATTAGGAAATTCATTGAAAGTAACATACAATGCACAGATACCCACAATACACAGTGTGTGTATTATCTGGTGTGACAGAGATGATACTTTACAATATTCTTCATTCTTTTTGGTGACGACCCATTAATGTGCAGTCTACAGTGAAACTGATGTCAACCATTCTAGCTTTAGGAGTGATCATTCTATACAATAAGACCCCCTTATGGTACTGGTACTTGAGCTATCTGGAGTACTTCAAACACTAAACTGCTATATTGGGTACACTGGCAAAGGCAAGTATTCAGCTCTCATTGGCTTGTCACATGAGTGCCCAAGAACTGGCTCGAAGCCCAATTCTTTTCTCTATCTGTACCACATCCACTGGTACCAGATTGTTTCCTCACATTGCTTCTCCTATCATATGGATGGGAACTGTGGCACCCAGCTCTTGTCTTTTTCACCAGATGACTCCAGTCTGACATCTGCTTGAATGAGAAATTAATCTTCAGCGGATTTTTTTCCTAGACAGAAGGACTGGTCTTTCCAGCCAAGCCCACCACACAAAAACAGCATCAGCCTCAGATTAGAATCCTCACATATCGTCCTCACAAAGTCCAACCCAGCTAGAAATCTGTGGGCAACTCTCACATCTGGAAAGGCTCCGTCAATGCTGAAAAGTACACAGAGGTTTTCGAGCAACATACGCTTCCATCCAGACAACGTCTCTTTCAGGGCAGGCCTTGCATATTTCAACAAGACAACGATAGACCACGTATTGCATCCATCACAACATCATGGCTTTGCAGTAGAACAGTCTGGGTGCTGAACTGGCCTCCCTGCAGTCCAGACTTTTCTCCAATAGAAAACATTCAGGGCATCATAAAATGAAAAATTTTGTAATGAAGGCCCAGGACTGATGAGCAGCTATATTCCAGCATCAGACAAGAATGGGACAACATTCCTCTCCTAAAGTCCAGCAACTGGTCTCCTCACTTCCCAGACGTTTACAGACAGTTGTTAAAAGAAGAGGGGATGCTACACAATGGTAAACCTGTTCTAACTTTTCTGAAATGTGTTGCAGCCATCAAATTCAGAGTGATCTAATACTTTCCACGAAATGTTAAAATGTCTGTTTTTCTTTAGTTTTTACACATTGCAGGGCAAACAAACTTATTGTTTTTGGGTGAAGCTAACTTCAAACAATTAGGTACAGTGGCAACAAATGAAGCAATGATAATACTACACCAGTGGGAGGCAGCAATTCACAAAAAGCTGATAGCCAGAGTTTACTGTAGAAAGATAGTTTATATGAAAAGGAGAAATTCATGTATGGCATTCACTTTGCATGGTTTTAACAAGGAACTCAGGTAGGTTTTCAAGTAACTACAACTCGGACATTCGGCCTTGCAGGAAATAAAAAAAGGGTTTGGAATACAGTTGACATTACATTAAACTGGAAATTATTTTTTGGAAATAATAATTGTGATTACTCCATTCAGAGTTATTAGTAAACCTAAAGCAAGTATTGTAAACTGTTTTTTGTGTTGTTGTTGTGTAAACTAAACTGAAAGTGTTCTACACTTAATAAGCATATAGCAGAAGAAATACAATTTCTTTTCATTTTCATTTACTCGTTTCACCAGCCAATGACCTTGCATGGTTTTTCTAAAGTAAGGTTCTAAACTACAGTAATTTGAATTTACAGTGTACTAGCCTCTCTCCAAAATTACAACAAAAAATGTTGAAGTAAGAACTTCTCAAACAATTAACAGGACTATTCTTCTCTTTCTGGACGAAGTGAAACATTTTCTCTCGTGCTTTGTTATTTTTCCAACTTTGCTTCTTTGCTCTCTATACTTCACATAAGTTGCTTTGGGCAAACGTGTCTGCCAAACAACTAAATGTAAATTAAGTGACTGGGCCGAGTTTACAGGAGCTTTAAATATCTGTCAGCAGAAGTTGTTCATAGGCTGAACATTAAAAAAAAAAAAGTTTTCCTAAGCCACATGGTTGTAATTAAAAGCTTGACTCCTCACCCTGCATCCAGGGGCTGCCTGCTGCACCTGTTCCTCATTTGGCTCATTTGACTCGCACTGATTTAGGGCAGCAGATCCCTGACAGGCATACAGAGGAGCTCCTGCATGTGCACAGTGCTGCAGACTTTAGTGAGTCAGCATTGGGTTTCTGTGTCTTACAAACATTGTAGGCCAGTATTATAGATCTGGTGGGAAATAAAAGCAAAATGCTCTTTTGACAACAGTTTGATTGGTTCCATGACAACAGTCAGTTTGAATTCCCTTTAACTCAAAGGTGCCATTGTTTTTGTCACAACGTGACCTCTAAATTACTACAGGTCAGATTTAATTCTGTTTTTCCAGAATCGCACAACAGCAAGGAGTTAGATCAATTCTAAGGCTCACATACAGCATTAGGCGTAAATTGTCAAATGATTTCCGGTATGATGGCAAGACAAAGACACTCAAGTGGTGACAGTGTATTTTTCAAGAGGGCTGTGGTAACGAGTTATCAACATACTCTCTATTGACCAGACCAACCAGATAAATATGTTGCTAAACGAATTACACTCTCGAGAGAATTTAGCTTCTAGAGATCCCTCCTTCTTTATCAGCCAGTTACTCCAGTCCAACCTTCGCTTTCACAGAATTGCTCAAAAGTATTTTATTTAGAAACCTATGGTGCATCCCCCCCCCATCTGTTCCACATTTGATACATTCTAGCAGGTACTTGACCATAAAAGGAGTCCACATTGATTGGGATTGTTCTGTCAGTTTCTGGGTCCAATTTAGTGGAAGGCTGTGCACTGTCTAAATGAGATGTGAGGAACAAACATGTTAATTACCCAAAAAATGTCTATAAACATGTAGCTTGATGAGTTTTTATTGAAAGATGATGAAAGTGTGTCAAATTCCTTAATAGAAGTTTGAGCTTTTCTGATGATAATTACTTTAGATTGTGTATTTTCGCGGCATGTATGCTCTGGTTTGCAAACACATTTAAACTGGAAGTATCTGCTTGTACCATCATTACTAACAAAACAGACCTGTACTGTACCGACAACAGTGTCAAAACTAATGTCAGAGCCACATTAAAATGGCTGAAGTGGGGTCACTCTGGTTCCCCCCCCCCCCCCCTTCTCTTTTTGTCTCTGTTTATCTTCCTCTCCTCTGGAGTCTTGTTATCTCAGTCTTTGGTCAGTGGAGGATGTCAAAGGCCCAGCGTGAGACACAGAATAGATGGCCCATTAACCCTGACTTCAGAACACACCACCAAGCAACACAATCGAGACCCAGTGAAATCTGAAAAGCTGCCATGTTCACGGTGGGGAAATCAAAAGCAGCAAACCTATTAGCAGCAGTAAAGCGACTCATCTTTTAATGAGCTTTGGTGGCTTAAAAGCAGCTAGTAAGCACATAAATAAGAAGTTATTGATTTTAATACTCATGCTGACAATTTAGGAAACAATTACAGTGTTAACTAATAGTCGATGTGATTATAATGAACCGAAGCGGAGGCAGCCCTGGGGAACCATATCCAGCTGAAATATGTTGTCTTTCAGCTCTTCATTAGCTCCCGCTGTTCGAATAACACATCCAAAATACTGTGTTTTAAACTGAGCTCGAATCATCATAGCTGCTAAAAAAATCCACACCTTCATTAGAGGCTGCTGCCTTTGATCATTACTGTATGTACGTATGTGTATTTTTATTATGTGGAACGCTTCGAGGAAAGTGCATGCTTGGACACCAAATGATGACTAAAGTAAATGACACTGTGTGTGTGTCTGACAAAATGTGAATATGTGGCAGATGACGGTAAATGTGTGTGGTGATAGAAAAGGCAACAACAGAAAGCAGAGAGGGTGAAATTGGCGTCAGGCACAAAGCTGGTTGGCCTCTTGAAGGGCTATTAAAGTGACATGAAAGAAATTGCAGAGTTCCACTGGAATGGATCTGCTTTTAGATGTTTAATGCAGCAGGTTCTGTATTTTTGCCTTTTCTGTCTTGAGTTTAATGAATATTGATACTTAGGTTGGGGACATACTTGCTTTTGACTACACATCAGCCTGTTCATCCCGGTGTCGTTTGTATTTTGCATTGCATTGCAGTGTTGGCTGTGCACATCATGGGAAATCGAGTATATGACTGGTGGGAGCAGTATCACATGCCCTCAACAGCACATTTGTATGTGGTTGCAGAAGAAGAGAAATTGCTTGAGTCACCTTTGAATCGCGGGCAGTTTTGAGAATTACCACAAGAAAAAGTGCGATGACGTGGCAGCCTGGAAGTTCACCAGAGTTCTCCAGATATACAAAGTACGTATCTGAACACACACAGCCATAATCTGCATGTACGCACTGGTAAAAAAAAAAAAGCTTTATCCTCAATTACTGTATTTACAGAGTAACTTTTTTCCATTTGGGGCAATTATCTGAAATAAATAAACATTTTCAAAGCCCCTCTTACAAACACATATCTGTTCTTGCACATTAAAATTTTAATCCATTAATCACAATTTAGAGAATTGTAGAGTTTAATAATATTATAAAAGGCAAAAACCAAAGTCTGTTAACTAAAATCATACATCATGATTGGGTGCAGCCGTTCCAGCAACAAAGCGCTTAGATGTTGAAAAATGGCGCAGTAGTTGTCTCCATCCATAGCATGGTGTAATCTCAGCATCCAAGATACAGATCACTGATCATCTCATAGTATACTTTTAAATCCACATCTTCCTTGTCATATGTTCCATGATGGGAATGTAACAGGATCCGGTTATTCTCAGGAACAGCTGTAACGACCTCTCATCTATCCCAAGAAACTTACAAGTAAGCGGCACACATCAGGGGCAACTTGGGGTTCAGTTTGCTGTCCAAGAACATGACATGTAGTCAGAAGGAAGTGGGAGTTGAACAGCTGACGGCCGCTCTGTTAACTAATAAACTATTTTAAAAGCATTTTTTTATTAGCAGATGTGCTTATCAACTGTTTCCCTTTTTTAATATAAACCGCGCACACACAGACACACACACCGCAGTGATTCTCCTCTTAAACCAGTTCATTTGAATTCAAAGCCAGAGTTTTCTTTCTAATTACACACTTGCACTGGAGCAAAGTAAAGCGGGGAAGGATTTTAGAAATTACAGTTATTAGATTATGACGAGCAAAGTTCAGTTCAAAGCCTTAAGCCTCTGCGGTTCACATGAGAAGGAAGCACTTGTCATGCACTTCAACCAGACCCTGCATAATCCTCGTACAGTATGCACATGCAGAAAGTGCTAGAATGTGTGATGTACTTTTGATTTCTGTAAGTGCTCTACCATCAAAGCAGCTACAGTAAGATCACGATGCAAAAGCATTTGACTTAAATATCATTTCAGAGGCTGATTAACTTGTGGATTTGAATGGTAGTTATTTAAGGTGTATATGTAACTCTGTCTTCTAAAAAAACGTTTTTCTATACGTCAAATGGGAGAAGATCCTAAGTCATCCAGGCCCCAAAGGTGCTTCACAAGTTCTTAGAG
Source organism: Channa argus (assembly GCF_033026475.1). Taxonomy (NCBI): domain Eukaryota; kingdom Metazoa; phylum Chordata; class Actinopteri; order Anabantiformes; family Channidae; genus Channa; species Channa argus. The sequence goes on from NC_090218.1 coordinate 11,301,153, forward strand.
ATGATTCACCTCTTACCTGAAAGGCTTCATCAGGCCAGTGTACAAACTCAGTGGAGTTGTTAAGTTGTTGACATGCTGATGGACACCTGTGGGTTGTCACGGGAGCCGGAGTGTAAATGACTGTGAATGACACCTCAAGAGACGTGAAAGTTATTTCAGGTGCTTGAAAAAGTCGCCAAGGATTCTTCCATCTGTTACTCCTTGTTCCATCTGCCTTCTCAGTCCAGCATGTGGACATTGCTGTCTTTAGAGGATTTGCTCTCCTGTGTTTGTGGAGTTGTTGGTTGGTTTCGTTTTCATATTTCAGCACTGGGCTTTGCACATTGCTCTGCTTATAACGTGGGCGTTTTTTGTCCTGACACCTGAGATTCCACAAACATTTGGGGAACGTGGCCGTTTCCAGTTTCGCAGTTTTGACCTTTTTTTACACTTTTTTTTATTGCCTCATGAGCAACAGCAAACCTAAACTTGCAGCACTCTTTCTATGTTGGTTTGTCTAAACCTCCACCAGCTTTTCCATCACCTCATCCTGTCATCCACACAGCCAAACATCTACCACTCTCCATGCCCACAAAAGCATCCATTCCCCAGTGCGATCTTTGTCCACCCAACCACACATCCATCAATCATTCCCACCTTTATCTGTTCCAGTTACTATGCCGGAGCCGGCCTAGGGAGAGGAGTATTTTTTATTTATTTCTTTTTTGACAGTCCAAAAGACAAAGTGCTCTTGAGGCTGACAGCAAGTTGGTCAGATAGGAGCAGGTAAGTGGCACCTTCTGTTCATCACTGCCAGCAGAGAGTGCGTAGCCCCACGCTGTGCCTGTGATCCTGTGGCAGGATCACTCCACAGCGGCAATCAGAGACCAAGTGATTTCAGCCAGAAGGTTCCCTGCTGCGCTGCCTCTCTTCTGGCTCTCATCAGGCTTCAACCCCCTTCTCTCGCTCCAATACCGTCTCATTAAATCGTGTGAAAATGAACACATGCTCCAACCTGTGGATTAGTCGCTGCCTCGGCTTCAAAACTGGTCGTTTTCTCACATTCAAAGAACTTTTTGATATTATAAGTTAAAAGTGGAATAAAAAATCACTCATTAGCACCTCGAAAACGTACTAATTAATGATGTTTGTTTAGCTGAACATGAAACGCATTTACCTTCTGTAACAGTTTCATGGTGACCAGTGTACTCGCACTAATTTCTCAGTAATAGTGTTTTTTCTACTGCCTGGTTTGGCTCCACTTGACGAGTTTTCAACTGCAATTTTAGTCCTAAACTTCCCAAATGTAGTTGCTCCTCACAGGGATGTAAATATTATAAAAACTGAAGCTGATTTTTTATTTATTTTTTTTTTTGTTATTAACAAATGTTTCAATTCATATTTCAAATAATTATTGATTTGTAAGATGTGAGATTTTGGCAAGAAAATAATTATTTTATCAATATTTTCTGCAACTTTCCATTTGTGTTAACTTTCAACATACCACATTAGCTTGTTGCAATTATGTTCCCTGAAAAAAATCTATTTGTTTTCAGCTTAGTTGTAAAGGAAGAGACTGAGTTGGATATTAGCCACATCAAACCAATTGCACATGAAACATTTCTGCTTAGATTATCATTTAATTTTCCAAGCATGTTCATGCCCCACAGAGGATAAACCCTTCCAGCTATGGAACCTTTTTACCTGTCAGGTCAGACTTTTTTTTAGAAATGGCAAATTTTTAGTATATTTTTTCAATCACACTTTTTTTTTTAAACTACAGGGTGGAAATGGCAGCTGATACAGCAGACAATCCACAGTGTTTACATGTAACCAAGTTACAACGGGCCTTCTCTGGAACGCTGATTTCTGAAATTGGGGTAGGGGATTAGTGAAACCTGATTACCCTGGGTAGATTTCTCCCAGAGAAAGCTGATTTCTCAGTCATGTTTCTAATAGTTACGACGTTACATTACAAGGTTTCTATTAGTCTCTCTGCAATCGTGCATGTGTGTAACAAAAGGCTACAGAGAGGAACATGCAGCTGAGGGAAGGAATGATGAAACCCTGAAAGCGGTGATCATCAACAGGGCAATGTGGCCTTGTTTGTGAAACCAAGTCGGTCTATAATCTGACTAAAACTGTGCTCGTAGATCCTAATGAACACAGCCAAAGGAAAGAAAAGTCAGGAAACGGCATTTTCTGTCACTGTACAGTCTGGTTATTATTTTGCAGCATATATGCAGATTTCCAGTTCCCAATCCCCACCCGGTGCCAAATTAACATGCGGACTAATGATCTAGTGTGGCGACCCCGAACTTAAGCGATGAGCCAAATGGGGAAGAAAAAAACTTGGATTTTCAGTAAGCAGGTTTCTTGAGTGCAAACACTGTCCCCTGATTAGCAGAGAAAGCTGATATCTCTGAGCACCTACTTACTCTGGTGCATGTAAACGGCGTGTTTTCAGCATTTAAAGCATCAGTGTGTCAGTTCTCAGTGATTGTTGGATACAGTATGGCTGAAATATCACAGGCTGTTGGGCGCTTACTTCTCATCTCATGTGCTCCTTTCTGTCCTGAGGCAGGGAATTTAACTTTTCTCACTGAGACATTTCCTCAGGCTATCAGACTGTGTAAACATCAGCGTGCGATGATTAATTATGCCGAGAGAGAGAAGAGAGGGGAATCAGGGCCGTTGGAGATGGAAAGGCAGATCATATAGATTAGACTTCTGAGTGTCCTTGACCTGCCTGTCCTGTGGTATCTGCTTGTCTTTACAATAGGAAAGGTATAAATATTTTAGGTCAATAGAAAGTGGCATAAACTGAGCTTTCATCTTTTATTCATCAAAGCCAAAGCACGTAGATGCACATCCACAACTCCTGATGCCTGTAGGGCCAAATGCTCTGATAGTGTGTGTGTGTGTGTGTGTGTGCACAGAACTTTCTATGAAGAAGACACCATCAGATAAAGCCAAGTTGAAAAAAAGAGGCCTTTTGTCCTCTCTTGTGGTCGTCCTGTATGTAGTTAAACTAATGTTCTTATATTTGAAGTGCAGTGTGTCCAAAACATGTCAAAGATGTGTAGCTTTATAAGGATTTGCGAAAACATAAGACTGGATTTATTTTTTTTAATATTAAATAATGATCAAGGTGGGCTTGCTCAGAAAAATGGGAGGTTTTTAAAACCGGACACTAATAAACTGCTGTTAATCCTGAATGTTTTTTTATAGCATTTCTTTCAAAATGCTTGTTTTGTCTTGGGCCTAATACGCGGCTTCTTCCTTTTCTTTTCCTTTCGACTGTTCCCTTTCAAGAATCACCACAGTGAATCATGTGCCTCCATTTTAGATCAAGTTATAGATCGTTATATTCCGAAAATGTTGCACGAGTCCTCCCACTTAAGGTTTAGATTAAGACATGGATAAATGAGCTTCTGGTTCTGTAAAATGTCCTGTTCTTTATTTGTTATAAAATTTCATAATTAGCTATATAAACACAAGAAAAACTATTACAGACAGTGGATTTCAATGTGCTCATGTCATGGAATAGTAAAGCCCATATCACGCCCATAGATTTGCGTCCAGCAGCTTAACCACTACCTACCAGCACTGGCATTATCGCTGACATGTGGTAAAGTGGTGACACCTACAAGCCACAGTGAATATAACGGGACTGAGAGTTCCTGCCAGTGATGGCATTTAAAAGTGAAACTCTTTGGGTGGTGAGTAGGTTCCAGTGTGGATGGGTGGGTGGCAAAGCACTCAAAACTAAAGACTGTTAGTCAGTGGTTTTTATTTCCACCCAAACCTCAATCTTTCACTAACCATAACTTTCTTGTCCGTGTCTAATAAGTCTAAATTATTTATCTCCAAGGTCATTGTGATGCATAATATATCATTACCTACTGAGCTTCTTATAGTATGTTTAATGTCTTTGGTGCTTATACCAAATATGGGACATTGAACTGCATGCTAACAACTGTAGCGGATGGACTAGATCACTAACAACTGCTCCATCAGGACTCTAAGGGGATATTACTAGAAGTAATATCTGGATACTGTGCTGGATGCAGGACTTCAGTTTTTATGAACAAAGCTATGAAGGAATTCACTTTTATAGGCTGAGTAGAGTTAATGCTGGCTGCGCAATAGGAAGTGATGCTATGAATCTGTGGTATGAAAACGACTGCAAACAAATGTAAAGTCCAACTGCATTGAACAAAACAGCATTAACATCAATAAAGGTCTTTATGCGAAATGGACTCTGAAGTCAGATGTGCAGACAGTGAGGATCCAGAGAGTCAGACAGGAAAGCAGGAGAGCGTAAGACTATGCACGTCTCCAGGGCTCTGCAGTGTCAGATGGCACAGCAGAAAATATCAGCCTCCCCTTTATTACTTTCTGTGTGGTGCTCTCCAAGCTTCTCCATCACTGGCTCAGAGCACATTTAAGATTTCCGAACAACAAGCATCTCCTCACATAGGGAACCTGAATCTCAACCCAGCAGAGAAGGTGTGTTTGTGGCTTAAGCTCTTAGTTATTAGACCATAAATCCTCCTCTCTGTGTGGAATCTACTGCCAAAACAAATAAAAACAGCAGAATGCTTGTTCGGAAACTGGTCTTTTACTTTGGAATATTGCATTATTGATGTTTTGCACTGGATATTGAAATCCATTGTTTTTTCTACTGAAATTCCTCAATTTTGAGGCTATTTATATTAGCAAATAGAAAAACGTTCATAGCACGTTTAAGGCGACCAAACGACGCTGTTCAAACAGAAATGCATTTCTTCATTCTGTCTCTGCTCGTGCACAGTACCTGCACTCTCACCACCTCTGCCTGCAGCTGAACATTTTACCTTTTACCTTTTCCACCATCACGGCATGTTTCTCCCACGGTGTCCCACTGCAGAGGGTGAAGCATTGTTAATGATAATTAACTGAAGAGAGGCTGGTGAACATGTTTGAATGCACTGGTGCATCAGAGTTCACGGCCTTGTTGGGAAGACGTCCTTATTAGCAGTGACCGAAACACACACGGCACAGTCGGCCTCGGTCCAGCACTGCAGAAGACGGAGTTGGGTGGACATGACTGCCGTCCTGATGGCGTCTTTTTGCTATTTAAACTACTGACTGTTGTCGACTCCTGTTAGCAAAATCACACACTGAAACTTTCCTCCTCCTGTGGGAAAGTTGGTGCAGAAGTGAGCGGTGTGTCCTCTGTGTTCAACACTTTACCAGAGTCAGAAAAAAAAAAAAACTTTGCAGTGTGGGAGGAAGCGCGTTGCCGTCGTCTGTCAGCAGTTTCTGCTTGAAACCAAACAGTGTGTGGGTTCAAGAAGCTAGAATGTGGAACCTCAGTGACACACATATCACAGCTTTCTTCTTTAAGAAGCTCTGTGCAGTGGGAGAAAAGTTTTTAAACTTCCTATAGCTTTCATTCACTGTTCTTTAACCACACACTGGCAAATTTGGCAGAGGTATTTTAGGAGAAGCACAACCAAGTTTAATCGTGTGAAACCAGCTTTCACACCTGCCTTAGTTCACTCGGTTTCCCCGTTTTGGTGTGATTCCTTCCGGGCTGACATGTAGGAAGAACACTAGATTTTAAATTAACCCACAAACCAGTTGTTTTTTCTTCCAATTGTACAGATAAACAATTTCTCACCATATTATCTACTTAAAAAATAAAAATCTACCTTGGGTTTGCTTGGTTTAGAGCCAACACCTTATTTTTCAGAACGATTCCACGTATGCTGATGATACTGATTTATTGTTGTAGAAATAATAAATCAACTTGTTTTACATGTTGTTCAACTGTAATTTAAATTTAAAGGAAAAACAGAAAATGGTACTCACAACAAATTATGCATCATTTATTGAATTGGAAACTGCTGCAAAGGGATTTTTCCACTTTGCACTTACTCTGATAGGATTGGTAGCTTTTGATTCAGTACATTTATACTTAGTCATTTGGCAGAAGATTTTATCCAAACTGTGAGTCACTGAAGATCCAGCGTTGATGCTGATGTTGTGTTGTATTGAAGGTCTGGTTGTGAAGACTAGAACTTCTTTCTTGGAGAGGTTGAGTGGAAGATTTCTAACTGTCATCCAAGCTTGTCACAGACAGTCAGAAATGTGTGATGAGACAGTGGAGTCATTTGGTGAGTGGGACAGACTTGTCGTCAGCATAGCAACGATAGGATGTAGTAGATGATAGTTCTAAGAAATTCAGTTCCTCTACAACTAAACTAGATACTAGACTTAGTCAGAAAACTTAGTCGGGAAACTTTTTTTTTTTTTGAATGAATGAATTTTGCACTTAAGGGAAAGAGATATAGACAACAACAGGTCATTGTTTTTGTCTAAAATATGTCCCAGATCTGAATCTTTGTTTCCAAGGTGCAAGTTGTACAGCCCGGAGACCTGTCTGTCTGTGACCGAGACAAGGCCTAAAACCACACTGCTGCCAGGTGCTCGTTGGGGAGGATGGTGTGTGTACACAGCATAGGACTGTCATGCCAAAGACCCGAGTTCAGTTCCTGAGGGCTGTGTCTGCCTGGGGATGTGTTTAAAAGCCATAAAACACATTTTGTGTAAAATCACTGTTATGTCTTTGTGTATTGCAGCCGCCCTTGATCTTCCTGACGGTAACCAGCTGCTGTATCTGCCTAAACACAACCATAAAATGCTTTAATAACGTGAGTACGTTGTTAACATTCATACTTTCAGTATCAACATATTTGGAACTCATTTACGTTACAAGTCCGCATATTCTCCTTATTTTCACAGGAAACATAATGTGGTTAAAATTACGTTTCTCGGCAAAGCGTAATCGAGCTTTCAGTTTAGTTGTAAAGGAACATAGTTTTTAGGAGAACAGGTTATAATGCTAGTTAATTAAACACAGTTGATTTCTGTACAACGGGCTTTGCTCTTTTCACAGTTTTACCTTCCTTCTCTATATGTTCAGACACTATAACTTGTATTTTATAATTCATTCAATTATAATTTCATTAGACATAAAAACAGGAAGTAAAACTGTAGTGAATTCAAGTCACATGGTTTTTAAAAACTGACCCCACTTCAGTCGGTCTTGTGAAACAAAGAGGAGACTGTTGGTGCTACTTTGGAATTCGGTGCATGTTGGTTGGGAAATAAAACTGCACTCTTTGACCTTCTCCATGGTTTTTCTTTGATATCAACCTAATCTGCACTAGGTGTCACTTTTTTAATGTTACCCCACCACAAACTCTGAAATGATGCTATCACCAGTGAGCTCCCCAGACAACAATACCCGACAACCTCTAAGAAAGCAGGAGACTAAAAGCAATTTCTGCAGTGACTCTGCAGTATTTGTCTAAAGGAAGAGAATGGAAGTTTGATACACATAAAATTAAAAACTATCTTTCATATGAAGCACACCCTTGCCTGGCTGCAAAGACATTTGTCAGCTGTTCATACTACAGTGATCTGGTAATTTGGTGCTCAATCAAAATTTGCGGCAGGACTGTCAGGAGATCCTGAGATGGTGCGGCAGTGGCAGACGGCCTCCTTCATGCATATATGCTGCATTAGTTATGGAGACAAATATTTATGCAGACTTAGGAGACAAAGTTCTGCTTTCTTAACCCCTAAGCTGTGGCTTCACACAACAACAGTTGGAGAACAAAAAGCTAAAAGTTTTCACACTTTGAGCCAAAATAAATTCACTGTTTCAGAGCCGAACCACCATCTTTCTTAAAATATATTTAGTTCTTACTATTTTGCATTTTTACTGTTTTCAACAACAGGTGCTACTGATGCACTTTGCTCGGTAATTTGCTTCATGCCACATTTGTACAATTAGCATTTGGCTAATTGTGTTTTGCTCATTCTCTATAATTAGGCTCTTTGTTAATTTAATGTAAATGACTGTGCATCTTCATTATGTCTTCATTACTTGTCATATCTACCTAAAAAGGCTGCTCATTATGTTATTTTATGTTATCCCCTTTAGCATATCTCAGAGAGGGTGAGCTCGCAGGTGTTTTGATTCTGAATCAGATCTGTTTCTCTGCTGGAGGGTTTTTTCTTTATCTGTCTGTTTCCCACTGGTAAGACATCAGGACACCAAACATTTTACCATGTTTTCAATATTCATTTGAAATTTGTGAGCTGTTCAACTTGCAACTATCCAGGTTGGACATTTTAATATTTTGTTGTTTTTATGTTGCTTGTATTGTTTTGGATTTTAATTTCAATTGTATTTTAAATTGAGCTTTTAATATGCTTTTATTGTGTTAACCCCTCACCTGAACACTTTGCTCCCACCTGCTATAAAGAACCCATATGCTTTAAATGCTGGTAGTAGTTAATTCAGTTACATTCGAACCATCGGCGTAGTTTTTGTTTTCTACACATTCCTCTCTCACTCGCCATCTACTCTTTGGTCATCATTCCAATTGGTTTTGCCTATTTTCTGCACTATAGTTACCCTGCTTCTTCCCTGTCTCATTGCCAGATTGTCTGCCACCCCTTGTCGAATTAATAAGCCAGCAGTTATAATTACTTAGATTGGACTGATTTGAATACTTGAACTGGGTTGGACTGGAATGGGATTGGCTGTTTTTTGGATCTGGATTATATCGGACTTGCTTTGAAGGTGATTCGAATTGGGATTTGCACTTGTTATTTCATGAATCTGGAAAAACCTGGAGACTGCCTTTTTATGTCGCCAACCTTGGAATGAAACAGTTAATGATTTCTTGATGGTGGACTGAGAGACTGAATTCTCTTTGTCTACCAACTGCTCTCCTGGTTTCCCTCACCTATTCATTCCTCCTAGTATTCATCCATCTTTTGGTGCTTAGTTCTTACAAACCCCATAATACTACACTTTGCACAAGCTCACCAGAAAAACGGTAAGTAGCAAACACAGAGTAGCATATTGTTGTACCATCACATTTTCTTGTTGAGCAATGGACGTGTTCAACCATTGACCTCTGGCTAAACATCAACACACAAAGACTTAGTCACTGTTTTGCTGCATGATCCACTCTGTGTTGAGCTTCGGTTCACATATCGATACCTTCAAATTCTCCTGTAGAATCATCATCATTGATGGTGGGCCATCCTGCTCCAGAGGCAGCAAAGCAGCCCCAGATCTTTATGCTGCCACCACCATATTTTACAAATGGTTCCTATGTTGAAATGTAGAGTTTGGTCATCACCAAACATCATGGTTCTGATTCCAACTAAAAGTTCTTCTTTGGTCTCATCCCTCCACCAAACATTCTTTCAACTGCCTTCTGGTTTATCAACATGGTCTTGAACAAACTTAAACAGGCACCAATGCTGCTCATGGAGGTTAGTGTCTTCCTGCTTGCAGCTCTGCCATGTTTACCATTTTTGTTCAGTATTTTTCTGATAGTGGACTCATGAACCCCTTACCACCCTAGTGAGTGTCAACAACTCTTCTAAGGTCTTCAGAAGTCTTCTTTGTCTGAGACATGAAGCAATTTCACCAACGTGTGTTGTCAAGATTGGACTTTTTCGGTCAAGACCTAGATTTGTCTTCTTTAAATAAGGCAGGGCCTTCTAGACTCACTGCTGATGGAAGCACATGGCTTAAAGTTTCCCTTCTAATCTTCTTTCTTCAAATTTTCTTAGAGGTTTTGATAAATGTTTTAATGTTTTTTGTAACTGAATTGGGATTCTTATATTTCCATTAACAGTAAATTATAATACTGACTTTGAGTTTCTAAGGGAATTGGGTTTTAAGCTGTGGCTTATTTTTAATTTAATTTTTTTCTTCATTTGAAATTTTTTTTGTAAGGTTTCACACACAAATCAATGATCATTTGTGTGATGGTCATCTCCTGTCTCAGGGACTGCAGGTTTTCCACAGAATCTTGCAGGGCTCGTGGGCTGCTGCCATCCTCTGGCTGCCTTTTTAAATGACTTGAATGATTGAAATGCTTCCTAAAGCGATGCTGACTGTTGCACCTCGCTCATATCTTATCCATGCAAGCAGATGCTCATTAGCCACAGGGGGATTTTGTTTCGACAGAATAACACAAAGATGTGAAATGGAAGGTGTGAGCCAGAAGAATCATACTGGCCTTAAAAAACTCATTGGAAAAACCCAGCAGGTAATTGGACACAAAACCCCATAACAAATGCTCTGTAGTGGAGGTTCAGTATTCCATGTGCTTTACAGCGGCACCGTTACAATGTATGCATTTTTAACTTGGCTCGAGCCAGCATGCACGGAGGCTTTAAACTTCATACTAGATGAGGAGCCTTTGAACATGTCTCTGAAGCCCCCTGATGTCTAACATGAAGTGTAGGACGGAGAAAGAGCAGAACATGCAGAGTGCAGAGAATATTTTCAAGATGCCTTTTCTCTTTTTGCATAGGTCTGAATAATATGCACATTTTTAATGTGTCTCATTGGCCAAGAGAACCAACTGAGAATCCATAACATATAATCCCTTCAGCAACAAGCCTGGGTAAATTTGGAACATTTGCTCTTGGCAATTTACATTTGACATTTTTAAATTTGGAAGAGATGCAGTGTAAGAAGAAAGACACATTTAGTTTTCCATTGTCCCAAAGGTTTGATAAAATTGAACGGTATTTAAACTAAACAAAAGTTCAACTTCAATAAGACGTGAAAATAGTGCTTTATTACGTAGGACACAAAAGACAATAGTGCAACAAGTCATTAGATATTTTTGACACAGACAGATTTAATGTCAACTGGGGGGCTGGTGGATCAGTGGTATAGCACTGGGATGTGATGCATAAGGTCACGGGATCGAATCCCAGCCTGCCAGGGGGGCTCGGAAGACCCTGATAAAATGAGAGGGCACCCGGCGTAAAAACTCATGTCAACTCAATGTGTGGAACACATTCCGCTGTGTGGGAAAAGCTGCAAGCAGCTGATTTAGTTTTTAAATTAATGCCAACTAGTACAGTGGTTTAGGTTAAGTTATGTACACATTAATAAATTGTACACAAAGTCAGATGAAAATGACAAACTATGCCCAGCGTTGTATAGTTCTTAGCAGCTGTGCAATTCTGTGCAAGAAAGTGCAGCCAGTCCTGTGCACTGAAGTGAGTTTGTTGGTCAGGCCAGACCCTGTTTATTCAGGAGTCTGATGGCTTGGGGAAAGAAACTACTACACGTTCTGGCAGCATTCAGCTGATACCCTGAGTTGGGAGAAATAAAGTTGGAATTGGTGCATCCTCACCACAGCCAGTGCTGAACAGTACGAATCCCTAGTGTAGTGAGCGTAGTAATGTGGAGCATGGCACTGTGGAAAAATGGCATAAATGATATAAATGTAAAACTCTTCCTGGGGAGATACAGGTTAAATGAATTGTATAGCTGGCAGCTGCCGGCCAGTGGATCTTGAACGTGTTCAACTTGCCCCGAGTGAACAGAACAAGCTCTCACAGACTGTGACATTGCCATCAGTGAATGAGGCTTAGAACGTCCACACAGAAAGGTCCCGGTCGGCCGAGATTCAAACCCCGGACCTTCTAGCTGTGAGACAACCGCGCTAACCCCTCCACACCGCGCTGCCACCTTCAGTTCCTGTAAAAATTACTTAATGTAGTCCGAATTATCTGTCTACTTCAGTTTCAGTGCAAACAAACTCTGGAGATGGTTTTCGTTACTTTTTTGACAGGTACCTTGTAATAACCTCAAAGGACGAAAAGGAAAAGTTTGTTCAGAGTTCTCTGCTCTTTTTTAGGGGCTCAAAAATCTACAACGCAGCAGACAGTGGAGAAGGGATTTAATGTCATCAACCAGAGCCTGAAGCTGGAGCAATATACGATGGATTCCCCTGTGGTGTAGTAGCCCTGTCCTATTACTTGGATGCTAAAATTATATTTCTCAAAACAGGTTCTACTGGGTGTTAATATGCGTATGGTGTGTGAGTGCATAAAGTGTCTGAGATGTGGAGGATCACAGGTGCAGAACCTCCAGACACCATCATAGTACCTATAGACATTGTTGCTCACGTGCTTTACATCATTTACAGAAATGTTCTTTGTGCTCAGTGAATGAGTCAATTAACACTTTAACATGTCCACATCAATAAGACTTCTTGCAGCATTGTAAAGCACTTCGAGCATTAAGACGTTAAAAATGATTTGTAGGTGCGGCTCATTTACCATTTTAATTGCCTGGATGTGGCTTCTGTCAAAAGTTACATTAAGCTCATTGTCTCCAAATGATTGGCAGCTGTGCTAAGTTGCCTAGCAACAACAATATGCCTCTCCCTGGTATCTGATGTGGATCAGAGCAACAGCAAGGGAGGAGGCTTCAGTGAGGCAGTTTTTTGAGCTTTAGAGCTGAATGACCACTGGAAAAAGGTTCCAACCATACGTGGTTTAATAACTGGATATTGTACTGCAATATCAGATCATTTCAGTAAAGAGCAAAGCGGAAGAATTATATTTTTCTAAAACGTTAACTTACAACATGTCCTAGTTATAATAACAAGCAGCACTATGTGGTTGGAAATTAGTTTCCTGCTCAGTGGAGACTTGCTGTCTTGCTCAAATATATTTCAGGTAGCTGTAAGTTTTAACAATAAAAAATAAAGTGTGTTATGCTCAGCACTACTTTTGTAGCTTTTTTGTAACTACTACAGTACTAGACACTTTTATTTGTTTGTGTATTTACCTAAGCCGAGGCCGGGAATCTTTCTGGTGTTTGCTCTTATTTTCTTGTGACTCAACACCTTTTTTTCTGTGTGCTGCACAATCCATACATGAAATGACTTATTTTACTTTTACATGCTTAGTTTAATTTTGCTTGTAGAGCACGGTTAGTGATTTGGTTTTTTCCACTAGAGGCCGTTTGTTTTGTTTTGAAATTGAAACTTTAACGCTGTGACTACACAAAACGTGTTTTGTGTGTGTGCACATGAATTTCACAGTTTAAATTAAATTAAACACCATGTTGGTTACATACTGTAACCCCAGCTTCTATGTGCATAGACCTACAAATATGGTCTCACTCACCGTGCAGGCTGTGGTCACCTGTGCATCTTTGGCACTGGTTTCTACATTGTTCATCGTCAGTAATGCTGCATTGCATTTGCACTAATGTATATAGAACCTATACAGTCATTTCCGTCTCCGTCTTTGCCTTGTATATGGTTTTCTGAATCAGTGGGAGTCTAGCTACTTTTTATTGTGGATGTTCTCATCCCCCTCCTGCTCTCTTTCTATCTCTGTTCTGCTGAGAGACAGAATATATACAAAACATTTTGTGCCTCTGGAGGTCTGAGCTTCAGTTGTTTCAGTGTGGTTAAATCTGCAAGGTTAATAAGCGTAACTGGGTGCTGGCGAGTGAGGGAGGGGAATCAATAACCTGATAAGACCCGGTCAGCAGAGGACACGGTGTCCTCCAGCTGTGGCACAGCTGAGCCGATTGAATCTGACATGTTTTATTACAAGTCCTGGCCTCCTGCTTTAGTAGTTTACCACCAATTAAGGCCCACTGGCCTGCTTACTCTTTAACCTGCACGAGATGAACCCTGTGTATCTGTGCACGCTGAATGGACACTGTGACCTGTATCTGAAGCCAGGAAAAGCTTTCAGACTTCAGACACCAGGATTGATTAACTCGCTTTCCTCCTGTCTCTTATTATATGAATATAGATCTGAAAAATGCCCATTGCTTATCTGTCTCAGAAGAGAAATATGCTTCTGTTGGTGCAAATGCAGAATTGAAATTCAACCCTTACAACACCAAGTCCAGGTTATAGACAAAGAAACTATCAATGTACACACACATAACTTCTAAATCTCACACACATCATCCAGTGTCAGTGTTAAGGAGAATGTATTCCATTTTTTCTCCCATCTGTTTTAATGTAAAATACTTAATCTTGGGCAGGAGATGCTGAAGTCATCACCAACATTAATCTGTATCCATCTGTTTTTCTTTTTTTTTATGTCTGTTTTAATTAGTTGGATGACTGAGTCTGAAAGATGTAGTGGGGCAATTAGATTAGGAAGTGGTTGTGTGAATCTGGACGGGTACTCGGTGGCCCCCCGCTGTGGGCCAAACTGCCTTGCAAACTGAAAACTGCCGTGCTTCCATCAAGACACCTGGGTACGTAGTTTTGCTTTTGCCAGCACTGACTATAAAAACGTACATGCTACAAATGACTGGGGGGAAAAAAATAAATGAGAAGAATTTGGCAGCTTCTCACTTGCATTTGCATTTTTATATCCTTATACAATTTCAGCAGGAAAGTCGAGAAAGTCCCAGAGAGCCACTGATTAGCTCTTAACACGCTGCTCTTTATACTGCAGCACAGCAAACATATTTTGCACGAGTATCAACCAATTACTGCAGCCGAATTTATGTAAAAGCGTATTTATGTGTGTGCCATACTAAAGGGTTTCAGATCTTCAACCTAAACATGACATAAAATGAAATCAACCTGAGCAAAGACCTTGGTCACCTTGGGTCTTTTGTGACTTCGATGAGCCACCATTGTTCTAATGGACAATGGACTCGTAGTAAGTGTCTCTTACTGTCTCCCAGTATCTCAGAAACCCCTTCATAACTCTTTATGATTATTATTATTATTATTATTATTATTATTATTATTATTTATGATTTAGGGAGGGGGATGGTTCTTCACTGCACTGCATGTGTATACATTTGTTTCTTCATGTCTTCACTGAATGCACAACGTTTTTTTAGCTACACACTGTTTTATATTGTCCCTTTAGCAGTTTCTACTGGAGCCCAGACCTGAGTAAAAATGGGCTTTTTTTTGGACTCAAACCTCTGCACTCGGCAAAAAAACCCATATCAGTGAGACTCCAGCTCTGTCTCTGCCTCAACATCCTGCTGTGCTGCTCTGAGTCGCACTGAAATCTATCAGATTTTTCAGCTGGCTGTGGAATGAGGAACGATTCAGGATCTGAATGGGTCCTTGTACACTCTGCTGAGCATGCTGTTGTTTCTTTCTGCAGTCCTCGACTTCATATTGATCCACTCGCATCATGGAGCACCCCAACAGTGTGGCTACGTGCACGTAGTCTGCACATCTGTTAGACACACAGTCCAACCACCTTCTGCACATATTACAGCCTGGCTCAGTAGTAAAAGAGTTCACATGCTAAACTGACCTGGTCACTGAAAACATCTGAAACATTATGAAAAATATGAAGTGGTGAGCAGCTGACATCCTGCTTTTGAACTTAATCAGATCTATTAACCTTGGATGCAGAGATGATAAACTTAGTAGCCGTGGTTGCGTAGGTAGTGGTATTGAACACAATTTTACCTGGACACCATTTTGTACACATTTGTACAAAACGTGTACAAACTTGCTGACTACTAATCTAACTTTCAAAACTGCGCTACAAAAATGACTGCGTCTAACATTTCTGTGTGATGATGGTGAGTGGATAAAAGTTCATGCAGCTCCTCCTCCTCGACAAATACATCATCGCGGCTAATTTGATCCTACTTCTTCTCCATCCTGATGGACAGATGGACTCACAGATTTATACACTCAGAGCCAGACAGTGAGTGATGGAGTGTGTGTGTGTGAGACAAAAAGAAGAGGGAAAAAAACTGATGCCATTATTGTTAGATGATAATCATCCTGTCAGCTCCATCCACATTCACACTGAGGAGATGCAAGAAGAAAACTGTTTGGCTTGGCTGTCTCTCCATCTGCTTGTTTCTTTGCACCTTGCAGTGCTGTGCACATTTCACCACAGTCCCTCAACAGAAGATTAGTGTGAGAGGATCATGTTGTGTCTTTGTTCGGAAGTAGACGGAGCCAGTCCGAATCAGTCAGAGGAGCAAACTACATTTCCAAAGAAGTGAAAGAATGTGTTTTTTATTCCTTTATTGAACAGTAACTCAGAATGAAATGAAAGCTGCACACAGAGCAGCCTTGGAATGTGGAACCCTGTGTGAACAAACGATGTTTGCTTCCTCACCATCCACTCCTCCTGACCGTCTTCCTCGAATTCTCAACCTTAACTGAGTATTGATGATTGGTCTCACAAGTGAAGAGCTGTGTCTCTTCTGCACAGTGAAGTCAAGTGCCACCTACTTGCCCAAAGGTATCGACAAGACTCTCAGTGCCCTGCTTCCGGACCCCATCACCAACCGTTGCCCTTCTTCTCATCATCGGATTAAAATCATAGAAAATTAAAAAAAAAAAAAAAAAAAAGCAACAGGGCTCCTATCTATCAAATCTTTTTGGATTTCCCAACAAGCTTAGTGGCATCTATCCACCAGGAGAACATCAACATGATGCTCTGATGTCACTCATACTTCTGATAAACGTGTAAATCTATACATTTGTTGATATTTGATGCACTGTTGAAGTGGGGAAAAAAGAAGCAGAACGAGGAGGCCCCTGTGTGTTGAGATTTGGCGAGTGAGGGCGGAGGGCTTCATAGGTCTCCTTTGGGTTCGGCTGCTTGATTAATGCGGAGTGGCTATGTGGAGAATTTTGATGAGACAATCAGATTCTTACTGTAACTTGAATGAATCCGTTTTATATGGAGCCTTTGCTTCAACGATGAATTCCTCATTGCATCCTGACAAAATGAAATATATTGGAAATCAAGTTTAAAAAGCAAAAGATCATCAGGTTCAGCTTCATCAAGCTCTGCTGATCTAAGAATATGATGAAATGTGAAGTGGCAAAGCTACTAACCTTATGTATTATTATCTTATTTATGTTGCTCAGTGCCTCCATGAAGCCATTAAGCCAGTCTACGCTAATGCACAAACTGTTTTGCCTAAATTTCATCAGCATGTCCAGTTTGCTACAACAAGAGAAAATGTATTGTTAATGTATCTATACAGAAGCGTCTGTATTTATTATTTTTTTATTCAGTTTTCCACTGTTTGCTTCTCTGCACCTACTTACTAGTTTTGACCTAATGTCGGTTCTGTTGCATAGCTGTGTGTGAGGGACAACGTTTTGTTTCCTGTATACACAGCACGTGATGATCATTTGTGGAAATGATAAGAAAGCTGAAGTGGAAATGATATCACTAAATTAAGTGAGTGTGTAATGTGAACGTCACTTACTATGCAGAACCAGCCTAGAATAAAGAGCCTGCTCTGGCATCAGACAGGTGACTTGTTTGAGCTTGAACTGCAGAGTCGGCAGCTGAAAGACTGAAGGCTGAATTTACATTCATCAAGTGACACAAACATGACTCTAGTGGAATAATAATGCGGCTCCCTGTCTGCTGAATATGCAACTTCATCTCAACTTTATGGACACTGTGCTCCGTTAGTTCTGCAGATCCCCTGCCTTTGCTGTGGTCAGTCTAATGGCTTTGTTAAACTTCTCTCATGCAGCTGGAGGATTTAAGGTCCTAACCGAGACCGAGAAGCTCCATTCAATGTAAACACGCTGAAAAGAAGAAATCTGTAGCAGTTTCCTCATGGGATTCAGCAGCATTCAGCCAAAGTTTGTGAGAAAGTTAGAGGCTGCCCACTGCTACGCCTCCACACAAACAAAAGTTAGTGAATGACATTCACTTTTCTACTACAGACACACCTGGAGAATGGCTGCAACAACAGACAAGACTTTCAAATGTGACACAGGCTTTTCTCTCCCTGCTTTCCGCTGCTCTCACCTGCTCAAGGCAGATGGCCGCCCACCCTGAGCCTGGTTCTTCTCGAGGTTTCTTATGTGAAAGGGACTTATTTTCCTCTCCACTGTTGTCAAGTGCTCGTCACGGGGGATTTGTTGGATTTTCTCCACATATCTATGATTTCGTAAAGTCTTGATTTAATTATGCAAAGTGGCTCGAGGTGAGTGTTGTGAATTGGTTCTATATGAATAAAAAGCCTATGAGAAAAAGCAGTAGATTTATCAGATGTAATACGTAGATTGATCAAGGTGCAGTGTACGAGTGAAATTTTTTTTTTTTTTTATATCCAGCTACTGCGAAACAGCTCTTAGAGAAAGTTTTCAGCCACTGATTCTGCTGATAAACGCACTTTCAATCACAGACAGAGGGCTCATCAGGGAAATAACCTGTGGGCTGATTGTTTGGAATGCATCCTTGCAGACTCTCAACTCTCAGTGGGATATAAAAGATCATTTTCCACAGAGAAGCAGTTTTGTTCATATCAAGTTGAGTGACATTGACTCACATTTACATAAGGATGGATATAAAGTCTGAGGATCATCAATTCTTGAGTTGTACCTTTAATTGGAAGATAAATGAGGCGAAGCATTGACATGCCAGTTTGCATAAGGCTGCAGCCAACAGTGGTCATAATAATTAATCTTCCTGCTATTTTCTCTCATTTAACCTCCGGAACTGTAAACTGTAAAATGTCCATTGCAAAATGCTGTACCGCGACGCAACGTTGCCAGATGTGTTCCCCAAAACTAATTTCATTCGAATGGTTCACGTGACACCTTTTTGTATCGCAAATGACAGTTTGTGAATTATTAGGTTAGTTGAATAATATTCTTTTAACAAATCAATAACAGATTTCAATAACTGACTTTTCATTTACTGTTACACTCTCAAAGTCGGGCTGCTGAAACCACAGGATGGACTTCCATCATGTTCACACCGTTTACCCAGAACCAGTGCGTCTCCAAAAACAAAAACAGTCAGAAACCAACTTTCCAATATCTTTGTGAGGGGGTTGTTGGCAGTGGGCCTCACGCCACATCTGGAAACCACAGCAGCTTTCAAGGAAAGTGACCGTTGATTTTGTTTCATTCATTCTCTGCCTGACTCTGTCTTCAGAACCTGCTCTTCCTGCCTTCCCAGCAGAAACCCCAGCCCTTTTTTCTTGACTTTCTGTACATCCTCTCATTCACTGCCTACTACAGTATATTTATCTAGCTTCATTCTTTGCCGGTCGCGTTCCTCTTGAATTTCATACTTTGGACTTTTGATTTTTGTCATTGCTTACCCCATTTTAGGGACTGTATCCACCAGTTTGGTGCCTCTCACCAAAGATTTGAAAACTTTTGGATGCTCTTTAAACATTTCTGTGGGCTGTATGACAGGGTGGAGACACATGACATCTTTGGTCGCTAAGATCTCGTCGTTCATTGTCTCTGGGTCACACATGTGAGTGACACATTAAAAAAGATGGCAGCTGTGACGGTAAATGTCAGTAGATGAGCTTCTGATTATAGCTGACATTTTAATAATTCAATTTCATTCTAGTTACTGTAAGTCACTGTTGTACAGAAAATGGAATGCAGGTTTTGAATTTCATTTGCATCTTTGTAGGCAGATTGTCAACCAATCAAACATTTTCCATCCTGTATTTTAATTTTAGTTTTCAATTAAGTAAAGTTAATTGATGAAAGTTTAATAAACGTGCCTTGTGCACCTGGGAAAAACACTTGTAAATGGCTCACAGTTGAATCAGAGCAAATAGATGCTGAGAGTGGGAATAGTTTTCATTTCCCATCCACTCATTTGAAGCATGTGAAATGGGGGCAGGCTGATGAAACAGGTGAAATACAATGACTGCCTCTTGCACCAAAAAGAGCAAGTCTCCCTCCTCTTGTCTTCAACAATTTCGCCACACAAGGAAAATGTTCTTCATAAGATAGACAGTTTAAAAAATAAATAGTTTTAAAACATCTTGTTGATTTATTTTTTAGGAGGTTTGTGGTGATTCAAATCATAAACATATAAATACCAAGTTTGATTTGTTTTGTTTTCTCCATGAAGTTGAGAAAGTGACAGACTTGTTCTGTTGCATGCATCTGTGCAAACTCCATTACTGTGCACAGCAGAAGGACACCAAGTGTTCTCGGTGGGATTCTCATTGTTGCCCAGCTCTAACGGAGTCAACACGTCGGCCATCTGTCACGCAGCAGGGGTTGGTGTAATGATTCAGAAAAGCGGTGATGGAGGAGAAACCAGGTGCGAGGATTTTACATTTATTTCAAGTAACCTGTTGACCTTTGTGGGCTAAACATGTAACTCTCTTGTGTTAGAGTTTCTAGATGACTGAGTCCAGGGTGACTTTTGTCATATTTACCTGTATGTGAGTGTCTCAATCCACAGAGGTTATGACGCAGGCTCGGCAAGTGGCCTACGGCATTGTGAGCATCTATACTTGTGCGTCTGCACCATTTTCTCATCCCAAAGTGCCAGATAATGACTCCTCATAAGGCGTCAAAGTGCGCTGCTCTTTTACATCCTTTGGCGAATCGTACTGACGCCACAGGTTCCCTTTAGTGTCACTAGTGGAGGCTGCATGAGTGCCACTATATTTGATGCCATGGAAACACGTTTCTAAACAGTACACACAAACTGCGTTAGGGTTGGGGCAAGGTTCCATTAAGAGGCAACATGGGTTAGGTTAGTCCCAGAAACTTCAGGGTAAGGTTAAAGATACAAGATAAATTACATTAAACTTCTACACTTCTAGTTTACCGCGTGTGCCACACTCAAAGCATTTGTCTCTAAAAGCAGCTTCATACATTGTCTTTCATTCCTTCACCACATGATTCTAACTGGATATCCAAGCTAGAAACAGAGCCGCCTTAAGCCTATGACTAAAGATTTTTACTTCTTAAAACTTTGATTAATGTTCAAAAGAGTAAAAAAAAAACAAAACATAAAACACTTCTACCTGTAAAAACAAATTGAGTTTTATTGATGAAATTTAAGTTATGTAATTGAAAATAGTTGTCTCATAGTTTGAGCTTGACCAGTTTCTCAGCTTGTCACTGTAAGTCACTGTATGTCCGCCATGCTTCATTGCCTGATTTTCATATATATATAGAGATAGAGATAGAGAGAGAGAGAGAGAGAGAGAGATAGAGAGAGAGAGAGAGAGAGAGAGAGAGATAGAGAG